>NC_133324.1:107832704-108492429 GCF_042186555.1 Aquarana catesbeiana | reverse complement strand
TCAAGAGGGTGTGGTTAGAGTCTGAGATGAATGAGGGATGGAGAGGGAAAGGGGAGAAGGAAAGGGGGAGAGGGGGAAAAGGGGGAGAGGGGAATGACGGGACAGCAGCCCCAGATCCTACACAATAGAAATATGTGTATTCTAGAAAGTTTAACAATCAGCAGATAAAGATACTCCAAAGGCCTGGTGTTAGCTCTTCAATCATCCCGACACCATGGTTGTTATGGTGTCAGGATGATTGAAGCGCATTATTTCTATTATTACATTGTAATATAAAATTAAATCATTCAACTCACCATAATGCCGAATCAGTGGGATCCCTGAGCGTGTCACTAGCCACGTCGCCTGCCACCAGCAGAGTCTGTCCTTGCATCAGGTGCCCCCGGCAGAGTCTGTATAGACCCCCTCAGTGCAGACCCCCCTCTATCAGTGCAGACCCCCTCCATCAGTGCAGACCCCCTCCATCAGTGCAGATCCCCTCATCAGTGCAGACCCCCTCCATCAGTGCAGAACCCCTTCATCAGTGCAGACCCCCTCTATCAGTGCAGATCCCCTCCATCAGTGCAGACCCCCTCCATCAGTGCAGACCCCCCTTCAGTGCAGCCCCCCCTCTATTAGTGCAGCCCCCCCTCAGTACAGCCCCCCCATCTATTAGTGCAGACCCCCCCCTCAGTGCAGCCCCCCTCTATTAGTGCAGCCCCCCCTCTATTAGTGCAGACCCCCCTCAATTAGTGCAGCATCCCCCCTCAGTGCAGTCCCCCCTCTATTAGTGCAGACCCCCCCCCAGTGCAGCCCCCCTGTGCAGCCCCCCTCTATTAGTGCAGACCCCCCTCAGTGCAGCCCCCCCTCAGTGCAGCCCCCCTCTATTAGTGCAGACCCCCCCTCAATGCAGCCCCCCCTCAGTGCAGCCCCCCCCCGCTCAGTGCAGGAGCGACCGGCCGGTGTTCTGCGAGAAAGTTCCCCTCGGCAAGTAAGGACCCCCTGTACTGCGCAGGCACAGCGCTTGCGCAGTACGGGGCTGGGGAAGTTTTTTGCTAGACACGGCGACGGCGGCGCCATGTCTTCTGCTTCAGTGGAGAGGGGAGGGGCCGTGCAGCTAAAGAAGCCGCTTCATTGGCTGCACGGATCGAGCCCCCTTCCTCTCTCCACTGACTTACTCAACGCTAGGGGAAGATCGAGCGGCGGCGCCGGCCGCCATTTTGCTGGAGCCAGCTGCTCCAGAGAAAAAAACAACATTCCCGATTTTCCTTAGGGAAAATCCCGATTCGGGACAGCCTCCAATCGGGACGAGGGTCCCAAAATCGGGATTGTCCCCGGGACTGTTGCAGCTATGCCCTTGGCAGTCAACACCTCTCATCCAGATGTATCTGAGGCTGCTGGACTTCAAATTTACCAGCCCACACTTTCCATTTCTGAGGCACAGCCCCTGGGGATTGGAGTGTGGGCAGACATAGAGGAGTAGGGGCGGGAGGAAGAGGTGCAGATCGAGCCCTCTCTCCTCTCCCGTCTGTGTGTGTATTTAGGGTAGGGGGGATTGTTAGTGCTGGCTTTGGGCAGTGTGAAAGAGAGTGTTACACACGACCGGACTTTACGGCATACTTTGCCCGGCAGACTTTTCGACGACTTTCCAAGTGAATGGACTTGCCTACACACGATCAACCAAAGTCCGACGGATTCGTACGTGATGACGTACGACCGGACTAAAACAAGGAAGTTCATAGCCAGTAGCCAATAGCTGCCCTAGTGTGGGTTTTTGTCCGTCGAACTAGCATACAGACGAGCAGACTTTTTGACCGACTCGAGTCCGTCGGATAGATTTGAAACATGTTTCAAATCTAAGTCCGTCAAACTTTTGAGAAAACAAAGCCAACACACGATCGAATTGTCCGACGAAATCCCGTCCGCCGGGCAAAGTCTGCCGTAAAGTCTGATCGTGTGTACGTGGCATAACAGACACTCTCAGCTTAGACAACTGCAGACAGCAACCCTGCTGGAAGCCATAGTCCAGTCTGAATAATGTGTCCAGGTTTCAGGCAGACTGAAACCCGGACGCATATTTCCAAACCCGAACTGTCCGGGGTGAATCCCGGGAAGGTGGCAACCCTAACCCCCCCCTCCGAGCCCTGACCACCAACATTACCCAGGGCTTGCCCAGGGGCCATCCTACCGAATCCACACTCAGTCCCCCCCACACACACTTGTATATATGTCAGTCCCCCCCACACACACCTGTATATATGTCAGTCCCCCCCCACACACACCTGTATATATGTCAGTCCCCCCCACACACACCTGTATATATGTCAGTCCCCCCACACACCTGTATATATGTCAGTCCCCCCCACACACACCTGTATATATGTCAGTCCCCCCCACAACACCTGTATATGTCAGTCCCCCCACACACACCTGTATATATGTCAGTCCCCCCCACACACCTGTATATATGTCAGTCCCCCACACACACCTGTATATATGTCAGTCCCCCCCACACACCTGTATATATGTCAGTCCCCCCCACACACCTGTATATATGTCAGTCCCCCCACACACCTGTATATATGTCAGTCCCCCCACACACACCTGTATATATTTCAGTCCCCCCCACACACCTGTATATATGTCAGTCCCCACACACACACCTGTATATATGTCAGTCCCCCCCACACACACCTGTAAATATGTCAGTCCCCCCCACACCTGTATATATGTCAGTCCCCCTACACACACCTGTATATATGTCAGTCCCCCCCCACACCTGTATATATGTCAGTCCCCCCCACACACCTGTATATATGTCAGTCCCCCCCCACAACCTGTATATATGTCAGTCCCCCCCACACACACCTGTATATATGTCAGTCCCCCCCCACACCTGTATATATGTCAGTCCCCCCCACACACCTGTATATATGTCAGTCCCCCCCACACACCTGTATACATGTCAGCCCCCCCCACAAAACCTGTATATATGTCAGTCCCCCCCCCACACCTGTATATATGTCAGTCCCCCCCCCACACCTGTATATATGTCAGTCCCCCCCACACACCTGTATATATGTCAGTCCCCCCCACACACCTGTATATACGTCAGTCCCCCCCACACACCTGTATATAGTCAGTCCCCCCCACACACCTGTATATATGTCAGTCCCCCCACACACACCTGTATATATATCAGTCCCCCCCACACACCTGTATATATGTCAGGTCCCCCCACACACCTGTATATATGTCAGTCCCCCCAAACCTGTATATATGTCAGTCCCCCTACACACACCTGTATATATGTCAGTCCCCCCCACAACCTGTAATATATGTCAGTCCCCCCCACACACCTGTATACATGTCAGTCCCCCCCCCCACACCTGTATATATGTCAGTCCCCCCACACACCTGTATATATGTCAGTCCCCCCCCCACACATGTATATATGTCAGTCCCCCCCCACACCTGTATATATGTCAGTCCCCCCCCACACACCTGTATATATGTCAGTCCCCCCACACACACCTGTATACATGTCAGCCCCCCCCACACACCCTGTTATATATGTCAGTCCCCCCCCCCCACACACCTGTATATATGTCAGTCCCCCACACACACCTGTATATATGTCAGTCCCCCCAAACCTGTATATATGTCAGTCCCCCTACACACACCTGTATATATGTCAGTCCCCCCCACACCTGTATATATGTCAGTCCCCCCCCACACACCTGTATACATGTCAGTCCCCCCCCCCCCACACCTGTATATATGTCAGTCCCCCCACACACCTGTATATATGTCAGCCCCCCCACACCACATGTATATATGTCAGTCCCCCCCACACCTGTATATATGGTCAGTCCCCCCCACACACCTGTATATATGTCAGTCCCCCCACACACACCTGTATACATGTCAGCCCCCCCCACACACCTGTATATATGTCAGTCCCCCCCCCCACACACCTGTATATATGTCAGTCCCCCCACATCACACCTGTATATATGTCAGTCCCCACCACACACCTGTATATATGTCAGTCCCCCCCACACACACCTGTATTATGTCAGTCCCCCACACACACACCTGTATATATGTCAGTCCCCCCCACACCTGTATATATGTCAGTTCCCCCCCCACACACCTGTATATATGTCAGTCCCCCCACACAACTGTATATATGTCAGTCCCCCCCACACACACCTGCATATATGTCAGTCCCCCCCCCACACACCTGTATATATGTCAGTCCCCCCCCACACCCTGTATATATGTCAGTCCCCCCACACACACCTGTATATATTGTCAGTCCCCCCCACACACCTGTATATATGTCAGTCCCCCCCACACACCTGTATATATGTAAGCCCCCCCCACACACCTGCATATATGTCAGTCCCCCCCCCCACACACCTGTATATATGTCAGTTCCCCCACACACCTGTATATATGTCAGTCCCCCCCACACGCCTGTATATATGTCAGTCCCCCCACCCACACACCTGTATATATGTCAGTTCCCCCCCCACACCTGTATATATGTCAGTCCCCCCCACACACCTGTATATATGTCAGTCCCCCCCACACACACCTGTATATATGTCAGTCCCCCCCCACACCTGTATATATGTTCAGTCCCCCCCACACACCTGTATATATGTCAGTCCCCCCCACACACCTGCATATATGTCAGCCCCCCCCCCACACACCTGTATATATGTCAGTCCCCCCCACACACCTGTATATATGTCAGTCCCCCCCCACACCTGTATATATGTCAGTCCCCCTCACACACCTGTATATATGTCAGTCCCCCCCACACACACCTGTATACATGTCAGCCCCCCCACACACACCTGTATATATGTCAGTCCCCCCACACACACCTGTATATATGTCAGTCCCCCCCACACCTGTATATATGTCAGTCCCCCCCACACCTGTATATATGTCAGCCCCCCCACACACCTGTATATATGTCAGTCCCCCCACACACACCTGTATACATGTCAGCCCCCCCACACACACCTGTATATATGTCAGTCCCCCTACACACCTGTATATATGTCAGTCCCCCCCACACACCTGTATATATGTCAGTCCCCCCACACACACCTTTATATATGTCAGCGCCCCCACACCTGTATATATGTCAGTCCCCCCCACACACCTGTATATATGTCAGTCCCCCCCACACACCTGTATATACGTCAGTCCCCCCCCACACACCTGTATATATGTCAGTCCCCCCCACACACCTGTATATATGTCAGTCCCCCCACACACACCTGTATATATATCAGTCCCCCCACACACACCTGTATATATGTCAGTCCCCCCACACACCCTGTATATATGTCAGTCCCCCCAAACCTGTATATATGTCAGTCCCCCTACACACACCTGTATATATGTCAGTCCCCCCACACCTGTATATATGTCAGTCCCCCCCACACACCTGTATACATGTCAGTCCCCCCCCCACACCTGTATATATGTCAGTCCCCCCACACACCTGTATATATGTCAGTCCCCCCCACACACATGTATATATGTCAGTCCCCCCCACACCTGTATATATGTCAGTCCCCCCCCACACACCTGTATATATGTCAGTCCCCCCACACACACCTGTATACATGTCAGCCCCCCCCACACACCTGTATATATGTCAGTCCCCCCCCCCACACACCTGTATTATGTCAGTCCCCCACACACACCTGTATATATGTCAGTCCCCCCAAACCTGTATATATGTCAGTCCCCCTACACACACCTGTATATATGTCAGTCCCCCCCACACCTGTATATATGTCAGTCCCCCCCCACACACCTGTATACATGTCAGTCCCCCCCCCCCACACCTGTATATATGTCAGTCCCCCCACACACCTGTATATATGTCAGTCCCCCCCACACACATGTATATATGTCAGTCCCCCCACACCTGTATATATGTCAGTCCCCCCACACACCTGTATATATGTCAGTCCCCCCCACACACACCTGTATACATGTCAGCCCCCCCCACACACCTGTATATATGTCAGTCCCCCCCCCACACACCTGTATATTTGTCAGTCCCCCCACACACACCTGTATATATGTCAGTCCCCACACACACCTGTATATATGTCAGTCCCCCCACACACACACCTGTATATATGTCAGTCCCCCACACACACACCTGTATATATGTCAGTCCCCCCCACACCTGTATATATGTCAGTTCCCCCCCACACACCTGTATATATGTCAGTCCCCCCACAACAACTGTATATATGTCAGTCCCCCCCCACACACACCTGCATATATGTCAGTCCCCCCACACACCTGTATATATGTCAGTCCCCCCCCCCACACCTGTATATATGTCAGTCCCCCCACACACACCTGTATATATGTCAGTCCCCCCCACACACCTGTATATATGTCAGTCCCCCCCACACACCTGTATATATGTAAGCCCCCCCCACACACCCTGCATATATGTCAGTCCCCCCCCCCCCCCACACACCTGTATATATGTCAGTTCCCCCACACACCTGTATATATGTCAGTCCCCCCACACGCCTGTATATATGTCAGTCCCCCCACCCACACACCTGTATATATGTCAGTTCCCCCCCCACACCTGTATATATGTCAGTCCCCCCACACACCTGTATATATGTCAGTCCCCCCCACACACACCTGTATATATGTCCAGTCCCCCCCCACACCTGTATATATGTCAGTCCCCCCCCACACACCTGTATATATGTCAGTCCCCCCCACACACCTGCATATATGTCAGCCCCCCCCACACACCTGTATATATGTCAGTCCCCCCCACACACCTGTATATATGTCAGTCCCCCCCACACCCTGTATATATGTCAGTCCCCCTCACACACCTGTATATATGTCAGTCCCCCCACAACACACCTGTATACATGTCAGCCCCCCCAACACACACCTGTATATATGTCAGTCCCCCCCACACACACCTGTATATATGTCAGTCCCCCCCACACCTGTATATATGTCAGTCCCCCCCACACCTGTATATATGTCAGCCCCCCACACACCTGTATATATGTCAGTCCCCCCACACACACCTGTATACATGTCAGCCCCCCCCACACACAACCTGTATATATGTCAGTCCCCCCCACAACACCTGTATATATGTCAGTCCCCCCCACACACCTGTATATATGTCAGTCCCCCCACACACACCTTTATATATGTCAGCCGCCCCCACACACACCTGTATATATGTCAGTCCCCCCCCCCACACACACCTGTATATATGTCGGTCCCCCCACACACACCTGTATATATGTCAGTCCCCCCCCACACACACCTGTATATATGTCAGTCCCCCCACACACACCTGTATATATGTCAGTCCCCCCACACACCTGTATATATGTCAGTCCCCCCCACACACACCTGTATATATGTCAGTCCCCCCCCACACACCTGTATATATGTCAGTCCCCCCCACCACACATGTATATATGTCAGTCCCCCCCCACACCTGTATATATGTCAGTCCCCCACACACCTGTATATATGTCAGTCCCCCCACACACACCTGTATACATGTCAGCCCCCCCCACACACCTGTATATATGTCAGTCCCCCCCACACACCTGTATATATGTCAGTCCCCCCACACACACCTGTATATATGTCAGTCCCCACACACACCTGTATATATGTCTAGTCCCCCCCACACACACACCTGTATATATGTCAGTCCCCCACACACACACCTGTATATATGTCAGTCCCCCCCACACCTGTATATATGTCAGTTCCCCCCCACACACCTGTATATATGTCAGTCCCCCCACACAACTGTATATATGTCAGTCCCCCCCTCCCCCCCACACACACCTGCATATATGTCAGTCCCCCCCACACACCTGTATATATGTCAGTCCCTCCCCCCACACCTGTATAATGTCAGTCCCCCCACACACGACACCTGTATATATGTCAGTCCCCCACACACCTGTATATATGTCAGTCCCCCCACACACCTGTATATATGTAAGCCCCCCCCACACACCTGCATATATGTCAGTCCCCCCCCCCCCCCACACACCTGTATATATGTCAGTTCCCCACACACCTGTATATATGTCAGTCCCCCCACACGCCTGTATATATGTCAGTCCCCCCCACCCACACACCTGTATATATGTCAGTTCCCCCCCCACACCTGTATATATGTCAGTCCCCCCACACACCTGTATATATGTCAGTCCCCCCACACACACCTGTATATATGTCAGTCCCCCCCCACACCTGTATATATGTCAGTCCCCCCACACACCTGTATATATGTCAGTCCCCCCCACACACCTGCATATATGTCAGCCCCCCCCACACACCTGTATATATGTCAGTCCCCCCCACACACCTGTATATATGTCAGTCCCCCCCACACCTGTATATATGTCAGTCCCCCTCACACACCTGTATATATGTCAGTCCCCCACACACACCTGTATACATGTCAGCCCCCCACACACACACCTGTATATATGTCAGTCCCCCCACACACACCTGTATATATGTCAGTCCCCCCCACACCTGTATATATGTCAGTCCCCCCCACACCTGTATATATGTCCAGCCCCCCCACACACCTGTATATATGTCAGTCCCCCCACACACACCTGTATACATGTCAGCCCCCCACACACACCTGTATATATGTCAGTCCCCCCACACACCTGTATATATGTCAGTCCCCCCCACACACCTGTATATATGTCAGTCCCCCCACACACACCTTTATATATGTCAGCGCCCCACACACACCTGTATATATGTCAGTCCCCCCCCACACACACACCTGTATATATGTCGGTCCCCCCTACACACACTGTATATATGTCAGTCCCCCCCCACACACACCTGTATATATGTCAGTCCCCCCACACACACCTGTATATATGTCAGTCCCCCACACACCTGTATATATGTCAGTCCCCCACACACACCTGTATATATGTCAGTCCCCCCCACACACCTGTATATATGTCAGTCCCCCCACACACACTCACAGTTACCTTTTTTGAAGCCTATTAGAGCCTATGGCTCTAATCAGGTGCTTCAAAAATACACGCCCCGCCGTTGTAATTTAGGCTCCCTCCGCCGAAAAAATGGCCGGAAGCCTGAATAGGGGGTGGCTATAGCGGTCATGGATAGATTCATGCAATGCAATGCATGAATCTATCCATGATAGAGGTGGGTGGCTGGAGAGAGGGGGCGACGCCCATGCGCCCTTAATGGGCGCACCGCCACTGCCTGTATATATGCCAGCCCAGCCCCCCCCCACATCGTGTATATATATGTCAGCCCCACACATACACAAATCTGTAAACACACAAGGCTCTGCCCCCCCTCCCTATTCTTCACAGCCCATACTTGTAAAGAATTTCTTCCTACCTGGTCCAGCTCGTTTTCACAAAGCTGACATGTTGCTGGCACAGAAAAGCCCAGTACACGAGGGGTGCACATGCACAAAGTAGCCAGAGGTGGCAGTAAAGAGCTCGATGTCTGAGCTCAATGCCACAGAGAGCACACACTGTGAGATTGTTTCTGGCTCCCCTTCACCCGTCCTGCCTTCTTCTGGCCCGGGTTGGCCCCTTACAGTTGTAACGGCTGTACCCCCCTCAGTGCCCAGTGGGCAAGTGATTATGTTTAACATACACAAGCTCGCCCTACCCTGAATGTTTTATATGGCATGTGTGGCATTTTTTACACTTTTAAATTTTTTTTTTTATTGCTATCACAAAGTGGCTAACAAGTAGCTTGGGCAGTTGACATGTACTGTTTATGGAGAAATGACAAAATGTAGGTCTATAAAGTCCTACACCTGCGCAAACAGTGACCTTCAATGTGAAAAACAAATTAGTGTGGTGAATAAAGAGTTAATATAAACCTATATACTTTGTGTTTCGTTATACTTGGAGCTGCTCTTTTTAAAGCCTCGTACACATGGTACGATTGTTGGCAGGGGATTGTCTGTTGTCCTAAAATCTGACCGTTAGTACGCTCCTTTTGACAATTGTTGTCCAACTTTCGGCCAACAAATGTTGGATGACAGGCTAGTAAATTTTTGGCGAACAGCGGTTTGACATCAGATTTTCGTGTGGTCAGTACACAAATCGTCACACAAAAGTCGAAAGTACAAACAGGCATGCACGGAATCAATGCTCACCAAACCCGAAATTAGCAGAAGGGGCCCAAAGGGTGGCGCTCAAGAGCTGAAATTCCTCGTAGTACGTCACTACGTACATGTTTGTGGCACGAAAATTGTGTAATGTATGTATGCAAGACAAGATCCTGGCACACGCTCTTTTGACAAAAATCAGACGCTCGTTGGCCAACAATCGTACCGTGTGTACGAGGCTTTAGGCTTATTTATCCTGGGATGGTAAATGGAATAGGTTGAAACCGCGCTCCCAGTTAATCATATATAACATTTACACTTGTTTGTATAAAGGTACATATCATCAACAAAAGTTTCTGTGATTTGAAATACTTTCACCAAATAATGTGAATGTGCAATCCTATCACTAGTTAACATAATGTGCAGTAAATGTGTTAAAAAATAATGTCCATAATTGAAAGCAACCACAAAAATGTCCACAATAAAATCAAAGGTAAATCAAAATGAAAAATGCAGCTCAACTGTTTTTAGTGACCCCTGGCCACCCGTGGGTACAGGGCCTAAAGCCTCGTACACACGATCGAATTTTCCGCAGACAAAATCACGCACTTTTGTCTGAAGGGCATTGGCCAGGAACTTGTCTTGCATACAAACGGCAAGGAATTGTCGGCCAACAAACACGAACGTAGTGACATATTACGTGTTTTTTCAGCTCTTTAGCACCACCCTTTGGGCTCCTTCTGCTAATTTCATGTTAGTAGAAGTTTGGTGAGTGTTGATTCGCGCTTTTCATTTTGCGCTTTTCATTTTGCGCTTTTCAGTTCGTTTCTGAGTGGCCGTTCATCAACCAGACATGTTGCAGAATCGGAGGAGATAACGTGTTATTTATTATTGGCCTTGGAGGTATTGCTTTGACCCAAGTCCAGTCCAGGAACAGGAGGAGGAGAATTTCTTGGACCAAAAATTGGTTGCTTTATTAATTGTGACCAATTATGTCATATGCCTTTGCTGCGGGAGCTCCAGGAGAATAATCCGGATGATTTTCTGAATTATCTCCGGATGACGAACCCCTGCTTTTACCAACTCTTGGCATTGTTGATCCCCTATATTAAGAAGCAGGACACATGCATGAGGCTTTTATTTAATTTTTTGGTTGAATAATGATTTGATTTGTTATATTTTCTATATTTTTGGATGCATAGAATGCACTTTTTGGTTAAGTTCTATTGGCAGATAGCATGTCTAATTTTATTTGTTTTCTTTTTTTAATGCACAATAAAAAAATTGTGGAGGATAATACTTGGCTATGTGTTTTACTTCAAATGACAGTTTGGGAGTCGGCAGTTACATTTTAAAAAATACAATGTAAAATTGACAAGGGACACTAACATAGTTGTATCTTTGGTCTTAAAAACTACTGGATAAAAGGTGTTGTGGTAACTTGCACCAAAAAAAAAATAACAAGCATAATAATATTATTCTTGATATCAATAGAAAAAAAAAAGCCTTTGAAAATTCGTTTGCCATAACTCCATCAGTATAACCAGCAAAGCAGCCTTATTATTATCCCATTAAAGAAGAAGAGAATGTGCGCTGCATTTCGAAATTTCATAATTTGCTGCATCCCGAATGTTAATTCTCCATTACGAATGCTAGTTTACAAGACCGACCGCCTCTGGCTCGTCCTTGCTTCCGAGCATGCGTGTTTGTACTTTGGACTTTTGTCTGACCGACTTGTGTACACATGATTGGAAAATCCGACAACAGACAATTGTCCGCAGAAAAATTTAAAGCCTGCCATCCAACATTTGTCTGCAAAAAAACTGACAACAATTGTCCGATGGAGCGTACACATGGTCGGATTTTCAGCCAACAGCCTGACATCACACATTTCCTTTCGGAAAATCCAATCATGTGTACGAGGCTTTAGAAGCAATTTGTTGCAGATAAGATCTAAACTAGTGCTACAGCATTGGGTTGGTGTGCTCTATTACAAATTGCTCTCCTTCAGAAATGCGTGAAGGGTGAATGTCCCGGGTCATGAAATGCTGCTAGAGCTCAATCACCGAGCTAGAAATCGCTGAAAACTTTGCAATTCCAAATCAAATAGCAATGAATTTCTTAGCAATAGAACACTACAAATTGCTACAAATAACATTTGACACCAGCCTTTGGCCTACAATAAATTTCACACCATGGCCGGATGTAGGGGGGTGCTGGGGTACCCCCCAGGCCGTCCTCCCCATGGACATTCTGGGGAGGAGAGGGCAGCCTGCTGCAGGGAACTAAAGTGAAAAAGTCCGCTGGTAGGTAACAGCGGCAGGCAGGAGAGAGCCGGGAGGAGGTGCAGGTTGTGTTGTGCTCTCTCGCTCCTCTATACAGCAGGTGACACAGGACTGCTAGATTGGACTGTATACAGTTTGCTGGGAGATGAGCAGCTGCTGGGAGATGAGCAGCCCTTGGAGGAAATCCTGTTTCATCTTCTGCATGGAGGAGCTCTGTTTCTGACAGGAGCACAGCACAGCCCACACCTCCTCTGTAGGAATTGCCGCCTGTAAATTTGGGGGGGTGGGGGGTGGAACTAACAGGTGGGGGAATTGTACTGGTAACACAAAGGGGGGAGGGAGGGCGTAAGATTCATTTGTGCTTGGGATGAGAGGTTGGGGGGGGGGATTGACTTCTTGTACCCTTCCCTGCTGACCCCATGTCCTCTGTCCTGCTGACCCCTGTCCTCTGCCTGCTGACCCCTGTCCTGCTTACCCCTGTTTTCCATCCTGCTGACCCCTGTCCTCCATCCTGATGTTATGACCACTGTTCTCCATCCTCCTGAGCTCTGTCATCCAGCATGCTGAGCCCGGTTCTCTCTCCCTGTCCTCCATCCTGATGACCACTATCTCCCATCCTCCTGAGCTTTGTCATCCACCATGCTGACCCCTGTCCTCCACCTGCTTAACCCTGTTCTTCACCCTGCTGACCCCTGTCTTCCACCTGCTGACCCTTGCCCTCAGTTCTGTTGACTCCTGTCCTCAATCCTGCTAATCCCTGTACACTGTCCTTCTGACCCCTTTCTTCTGCCCTGCTGATCCCTGTCCTCCTTTCTGCTGGTCCCTGCACACTTCCCTGCAGACCTTTCTCCTCTGCCTTACTAACTCCTGTCCTTTGCCTTGCTGACCCGTCCTTCATCCTACTGACCCCTGTACACTGCTCTGCAGACCCTTCTCCTCTGCCCTGCTGACCCCTGTCCTCTGCTTTGCTGACCCCTGTACACTGCCCTGCTGACCCCTGTCCTCTGCCCTGCTAATCCCTGTACACTGCCCTACGGATCCATGTCCTCTGCCCTGCTGACCCTTGTACATTGCCATTTTGACCCCTCTACACTGCCCTCCTGATCCCTGTCCTCTGCCCTGCCTACTCCTATACGCTGCCTTGCTGACCTTGCATCCTCTGCCCCCCTGACATTTATTTTACTGCGCCCCCACATCAGACAGGCTAGATCTGTGCAGACAACAGCAAATTAATAAATGGCGATACTTCTGTTCCCATGTAACCACCCATCTGAGCGTTTACATTCAAATAGAGCCTCTCAGTGTGCATCCAGGGACAGTGCTTCTCTGGAGCTCTGCTATCACTTTGACAACCATTCTGCATGCTGTTCATTATGATCATAGAAAGCTCCTGGTACAGAGTGTGTGTCTGTCACACTAACAGCAGAGTTCTGCTGATAACACAGGATGGGCTGGAAACTCCCCTTTGCATGGCATGTGCTGATCATTTTTTATTCACTGATTACTACTGATTTATACATGATGGAGCAAAAGTGCAGTTCTCGCCAATGGCAACCAGGGGAGACGTTTGGCAAATATTGGCAAAAGGGACTTAAGGCAGTGAATAGAGGAGTTAACGACTTCAATACCAGGCACTTTCCCCCCCTTCCTGCCCAGGACAATTTTTAGCTTTCAAAGCTGTCGCACTTTGAATGAAAATTGTGCTGTCATGCAACACTGTACTCAAACTAAATGTTTATCATTTTCTTCCCACAAATAGAGCTTTCTTTTGGTGGTATTTGATCACCTCTGCAGTTTTTAATTTTTGCGCTAAAAAACTAAAAAAGACTGACGATTTTGAAAAAAAAAACTGATGGGCAGCACTGACGGCACTGATGGCACTGATAGGCAGCACTGATGGGCACTGATAGGGGGCACTGATGGGTGGCACTGGATAGGCAGCACTGATGAGGAGCTACTGACAGGCATTACTGAGTGGCACTGATTGGCACTTTGATAGGGCACTGACAGGCATCACTGATAGGGCACTGATTGTCACTTTTTTTGGGCACTGATTGCCACTGTTGTGGGCACTGATCTGCACTTTTATGGGCACTGACAGGCTTTATAGAGAGGGACAGGCTGGCAGGTGATGGGCACTGATTGGCAGCTGATGGGCACCTTTTGATGGGGGCTGTGCTGATAATCAATGTGCTGATTATCAGCACAGACCCCCCCCCGACAGGGAGAGCCGCCAATCGGCTCTCCCTGCCAGCGTGAACCGAGGATAGCCGTTTACCGACACTTCCTAGTTCACGCGATGATCAGCTGTGATTGGTCACAGCTGATCACGTGGTATGAAGCCTCTGTCAGAGGCTTCATACCACGATTGGAGTTGCGGTGTGTCAGACAGACACACAGCACCTCCGATCGCCGCACTGCCCGCCCCCACGGGCATGCGCTGGCTCTGTTATCCTGATCATGTCATATGACGTCCGATAAGGATAACTAAACCACTTTGCCCCTGTCATTTTGCTATATGGCGGGCGGCAAGTGGTTAAAATGGTTTTGGTAGTTTTAAGGAATACAATTGACTTCAAATGTTTCATGTAGATTACAGAAGCTTTCAGCTATCCTGGACGTGTCCTTGTACCAAAATTTGCCTCCTGTTACTTTAAAGGAGAATTACAGCCAAAGCTTGTTTGCCTGTACTCCTCCTATGGATCACAGAAGTGCAGTTAGTTGTGCACTCCTGTGACCCATTTTCAGCAGGCTGAAGTCCGCTGATGTCACAGAGCCGGTCCAGGCTCTAGCAAGATCGCAACAATGGAGTCGGGATCCGCCCACATGACTGGACCGGCACCTGGCTCAGCCTCTCAGCGAGCTGCTAAGAGCCCGAGCCGGCCGCTCCCGCCCCCTCCACAGCCCAGCGCTCCATTGAGCAGAGAGGGGGCAGAGCTGAGAGCGGTGACTGGCAGTCAGCAGCTCCCTGCTCATGGAGCTCTGAGAACTGAGCGATCGTCACTGTTAGATCGCTCGGTTCTCAGTGTTAGAGGCGCCGGGGGACAGATGCAGCATCCACCTAGGTAAGTATGATTCTGAAAAAAAACCCTACGTCTCTTTTAATTTGTTTTTATACAAAGAAAAATAACAGTGAAATATAAAAAAAGCCAGTGAAGGTAATGGATACTATAGAATAGATTTCAGTAGGTAAATGGTTTTGGTTTATTTCTTTCACATTCTTACTTGTTCTGAATTGCCCATCCATTCCAACTATCCATCCATTCCAACTATCCATCCATTCCAACCATCCATCCAGGAACGCATAATTATTATAGGAGGTGTAGGAATCTCAAATGTGGATTTTAGGGCTTTAGCAGTGATTTCTGGCAGTCTCATGTAACATAACCAATGTGCAGAACACAATGATGTGTATGGACTTTCACACTTTTCCTGTCTCAATTATTCTTATTGAAGTTTAACATTTTTACATAAAAAGAAGAGAAAGAACTAAACAAATTCACACAAGTATGACAGATTTTTGTAATTCTTTAAGGATGAAAGAAAGAAATAAAGGAATGAAAGAAAGAAACAAAAAAGAAAGGTAAGAAGAAGCATAATGGGTTATATTCCATTCACATGTAATTGCACATGGATTGCCTGCGGTTAGGGAAAGATTTGCACCCCTGGACTTTTTTTCACTATTGCTTTTCTTTTGGGGTTCATGCATATTTCTATGCCTAGTTAGAGCTGCACGATGCTGGATAAAATGAAAATCACAATTTTTTTGCTTAGTTAATTCTCGCGGCTTAACATCATCTTTCACATTATACAAAAAACTTTACTGTTTTTTAATTCATTGAAGCGTATTTTTTCCCCAAAAATTGCATTTGAAAAACCGCTGCACAAATACTGTGGGACAAAAAATATTGCAACCACCATGTTATTCTCTAGGGTCTTTGCTTATTTATATATATATATATATATATATATATATATATATATATATATATATGTATATATATATATATAAAATGTTTCGGGGTTCTAAGTAATTTTCTAGCAAAAAAATACTGATTTTAACTGTAAGCAACAAGTGTCAGCAAACAAAAAGACTTATGCCCCGTACACACGGTCGGATTTTCTGATGGAAAATGTCCGATCGGAGCTTGTTGTCGGAAATTCCGACCGTGTGTGGGCTCCATCGGACATTTTCCATCAGATTTTCCGACACACAAAGTTGGAGAGCAGGAGATAACATTTTCCGACAACAAAATCCGTTGTCGGAAATTCCGATCGTGTGTACACAAATCCGACGGACAAAGTGCCACGCATGCTCAGAATAAATAAAGAGATGAAAGCTATTGGCCACTGCCCCGTTTATAGTCTCGACGTACGTGTTTTACGTCACCGCGTTTAGAACGATCGGATTTTCCGACAACTTTGTGTGACCGTGTGTATGCAAGACAAGTTTGAGCCAACATCCGTCGGAAAAAATCCTAGGATTTTGTTGTCGGAATGTCCGAACAAAGTCCGACCGTGTGTACGGGGCATTAGTCTTTAAGTGGTTAAACTGCCCTCATTTACAGACAGAAGTTCACCCCTTTGATCTAAAAGAACCAAATGATACATTGTATCCCTTCTCTATCTTTCAGAGCTGACAATGTTGCTAAACATCTGCTGTGGTTTTTTTTTGACAGCTCTGAGCAGAGAACATCTATGCACTGTTTACATAGATTCGTGGATTAAGATCATGAGGATGGTTGAATTGAGATTGTGATTTTTTTTAGCAATTATTCGTGCAGCTCTATGCCTAGTGTAAATTTCCCAGCACTTTCCCGCACCTAGAAAGCCATAGGTGCCACCTACAGCCTGTAATTCAAGTGAATGCCTGTATTCAGCCATACTCTTATAAACGCCAATGCTTCTTTTGCGTGTCTGATGTATTTTCTGACCGCTAAAGTTTAGCTCCATGTCCATAAACCCTCATACCATAAATTAACCAATGCTGCCATATCCTATTTGTGAAGTGCTACGCAAACTGATGGTGCTATAAAACTCCTGTCTAATAATAATAATAATAATACTAAATTGAAAGCAGAATATAAAGTTCAATACATTATTATGGAAAATTGTTATCAAATACTTACCGTAATTTTCCTTTCCTGGCCTATCCTCACGTCAGCACACAATGGGTTAACGCCTCATCTGGCGCCCACATGACCACCTTTTCCTAGCTGAATAAAAGACAGCCCCTCCCCCACTGATGTGTTCGATAATCTAGCCTGCGACAGGCCTCTTGGGAGGGAGTCCTGTGCTGACGTAAGAATAGGCCAGGAAAGGAAAATTACGGTAAGTATTTGATAACAATTTTACATGCTTCTGGCCATACCTCACCTCAGCACACAATGGGATTTAACTAGCTGAATAAATGGGTGGGAGAGAACACATGAAAAGAAACATTGACAATCGCAGAAAAGCTGCCAAAGACAAAAATAATTTATATGTCTCATCACAAACTTTGCAGAACTTGCCGACTGCAGGCCTAGCTTGTAAAGTTGAATGAAGGGCTAGCCATCTCTCATATACTCTTCACTGACATCCTGGCATAACTGCCCCAAAGGCTGCCACCCCTCAGTTTGAAGGGGCTTGCCCCTGTTCCTGAGCAGAAAGATCCACTTCCTGCATGTCAATCTAATCACCCTGGTGAACCAATAGAAGTTGACTCAAGAACCCGACGGGGAAATGAAAAGGATTGTCCACTTTCCTCATGTCTGTGATTTTTTCATGTACACTGTTAGCAACTTGTGTAAGGACCTGAAGTCTTCCTGCTGTATACTCAGTAACTCCATGTGAATGCTTGGAGGGACTATCCCCAGGTTTTCCTGAAAACTGGATACCACTTGAAGATGGACATAGTATCACTAAAAAAGACACAAAAGGGATCTTTGCAGGAAAGTGCTGCAACCTCCAACATCCTACTGTCTGAAGCAACTGCTGTCAGAGGAACTAGTTTTACCATTAGGGACCGCAATGGAAATGAAGCTATTGGAGCAAAGGATGCCTGTATGAGCGCATTCAGAACCAAGCCTAGGCCCCATGAAGGAAACAAGAATTTCCTTGGTGGTCGTATATGGATTACGGCCTGCATGAAGCATTTATTCAATGGAGTTAGATGCCAGACCAACCTCAAGCGCTGATTATAAAAATGTCTAGAGCTGGGGACACAGGAGAGAAAACTTTAAACAGAACAAACTTCCTTCATATCCTCATATGTAGCGTTCATGGTCTTGTAGTCTGCAAACAAAGTTTTCCCCAAAGAGGGTGGGACTTTAAAGGCATAGATTGTCAGACAAAAAATTGATAAATTATATATTTTATTTAAAAAATATATAAAAAAGAAGAATGTTTACAAAAAAATGTATTAATTGGATTACATATCATAAATACAAAAGCATTTTTTAAAAAGACCACAGTTGCTAGATATGCATATGACTTTTTAGAGTGTATGGTGTCTTCAAAGACCTTGAAAAAACAAGATACACCCAAAATATATAAGTACTTGATAAATCCGAGGGATTTATCAAGTACTTATACACTTATATATTTTGGGTGTATCTTGTCTTTTCGAGGTCTTTGAAGACACCATACACTCTAAAAAGTCATATGCATATCTAGCAACTGTGGTTTTAAAAAAAAATGCTTTTGTATTTATGATATGTAATCCAATTAATTATTTTTTTTGTAAATATTCTTCTTTTTTACATGTTGTTTAAATAAAATATATGTTTTATCAATTTTTTGTCTCTAAAAAGTCATATGCATATCTAGCAACTGTGGTTTTAAAAAAAAATGCTTTTGTATTTATGATATGTAATCCAATTAATTATTTTTTTTGTAAATATTCTTCTTTTTTACATGTTGTTTAAATAAAATATATGTTTTATCAATTTTTTGTCTGACAATCTATGCCTTTAAAGTCCCACCCTCTTTGGGGAAAACTTTGTTTGCATTAATATTGGGATGTTGGCTGACTTTAGCAGACGAGTAATTGTATTTACACCTCCAATCATTTGATATGGTCTTGTAGTCTTTGACAAGGTCTGAACCAATAGTCTTTGACAAGGTCTGAACCAATTCAGATGAGCCTCTCTGCACCTCTAGTCAGGTCGATTCAATAGCCAGGCTATTAAAAGTCTCAGTGGATTGGGGTGCTGCCATTAATGTTGGCATAAAAGATCTTGTTTGACCGAAAACAGGATTGGGTGTGCTGAATGACAACCAAGGCCTCTTCGGCAGGTGGAAAGCACCTGTATGGCATAACCGTGTTTTGTCCAAATCTTCATAATCAAAAGAGACTGGAGGAAGACAAACACCAAAATGGAAAACACCTATGGCATTGTGAATCCACCTTCTATCACGTCACCTTTGTACATTGTTACCGATACCGGAAGCTGTGTGTTCAGAGGACTCTCTATTAGAGCTACCGCTGGAATGTACCATAGAGCCAATACTGGTTGAGATACTTATTGTTGGAAAATAATTTCCCTAACTGATCTGTTAGTGGATCCCACTTTCCTGGTAAGTAGACTGCCTTTAACTGCCTGTAAGCGGCTCTCTGTCCAGTGAAAATTTTATTTTACGAAAAGTAACAGGAAAAGACAGACACTTGGTGCCCCCTTGGTGGGCAATGTAAGCTACTGCTGTCTTGTTGTCAATCAACAACTTTACTCGGGCCCCTTGGAGAAAGATCCTAAAAGGCTTGCAATGCTAGATAAAAAATGCCTTACATTTAAGTCAGTCAGAGCATCTGCATTCCACTAGGCTCAAATGGCCTTGCACTTGTCTCTTCAGACTGGAGGCAGACTGATATCCGACGTCAGAATTATTCCATCTCATGGGCTGAGAGGCACACTGGTGTCCAAAACTCCAGTTCTTGCTAAGTTGTGCAGACACAAAGACTTTCTGATCCATAGGCAGCCCATTCTATTAAGAGAGAAGGGCAAATTGAAAAGCCCCCTAATGTGCCACCTGGCCCAAGGCAGCACTTGAATGGCTGCTGTAAATGGGGGCAATGCAATCCCTTGCTGACATAAATGCTGTCTTCATGACTCTTCATACGCAAATTTTCCCATTTTGGAAAACCTCTTGACATATTTGGGTATGACAAACAACTCCAAGATCCTTCATAGCTTAAGAAGGGGTTAACTGCTTTTCCTGTTTGTTCACTGGTTGACTGAACTTGGAAAAGGATTTCTAGGACAAGGTTGTGATGCTTTGCCAGCTCCTGGTTTACACCTGGGGCAATCAAAACATTGTCTAGGTAATGGCAGGACCTTACCCTCAAAGACTAAGTACTGCCCCTACTGCCTTCAAAATGTTCAAAAAGTTTCTTGGTGCCGTGCCAAATTTTAAAAATGGCAAATACCTAACCTGGAAGTGACAGCCAGTCACTGCAAATCTCAGATGTCTCTGGTGTTACACACTGATTGGTATATGGAAGCATATGTCCGACAGGTCGATTGACTCTGGTCCTCATGCTGAACTATCGCCATGACTGTTTGCATGGACTCGATCTTGAGCCTTTTGTTGTGTATGTACCCATTCGATTTCTTCAACCCAGACAGTAGGGAAAGCTCCTAAAGCCTTGGGTACTAGAAAGAATGGGGAGAAACCCCCAGATTCGTTCTTTTAGTGGCACCAGCACTATGGACTTGTTGCAGTATAATTCTTATATGTAATCATGCAGTAATTCTTTCTTCTTGAGATCTGTTGGACATGAATGAAAAGATTTGGTGATTTTACTCTCAGCTAACTATCTTTGATGTTTGTCACCCAAACTCTCCAAAAAGGAGGCTATCCTGGCTCCCACTGAAAGACACTGAAAGACAAAAGCCTTTCCAAATATCTTGCAGCCTGCTCTGGATTGGATTCCATGTACACAGGAAGTTTGAGCCCCCTTCATTGTTATCTGGTAAATTTCAGCCTGGCCTATTAGATTTGGCCTCCTGAACCCTTCTGAAGATTGACCGATTTGAGCAAAAAGATGGCTGCTTCCTCTTGTTAGACTGACCACATTCTGGACATTTCTTCTGTCACTCACCTGATCCAGTGCTTTGCCAAACAACAACCTTCTATATGGAGAATGTTACAAAGGGCTTGTGTGGAAGCATTATGCACCCTCCAGTGGAGAAACCACAAAGCTCATATGGCTGTGACTGAATGTGCCAGCCCTAGAACTAGGTCTATTGAAGCCTCGGCCAAGTCAGCAGCCAGGTTCCAGTCCTCCCGAACCATGCCCACTCCTGCAGGTTCCACTTGCCATTTCCTAATCCTTTAAACATCACAGCGCTGTCACCAGTCCACAGGCAAAAACCTGCCATAGTATAAATTTTCTGCAAGTCTGCAGGCCAGTTCACCACAATTTGAGTTGAAGAGGTTTTTCTGCATGCACACTTTTGAGGTGTTCAGGTGTTGCCATGTTATAGATACGTTCCATACAGAAAAAAATGCAATATGTTCTCCTTTATTTGACAGCCGGTGTGATGTAGGCAATTGGAATCCATGTTAAACACTGTTCATGCATTTTTGACTCTAATAAAAACGCATTTGACTGCATCCAGTGTGAACCAGCCTCAAGTACAAAGTACATTTTTTCAACCCGTGGGATTCCTGAAAGGTATTAAAAGGCAAAGACACTGGCGCACCTGATGCTGGCAGGCCCCATCCACTCCTGGAAGTGCGTTGCTTAAAGAGGGGCTCCACTCAAATTTTTAACTTAATCTTACCCCCTTCAGTTAATTGCATAGATGTTCAAATGCCACACGAAATTTTTTTTTTATCGCTGTAATTACCTTTATATTGTACTTTATTGCAAAGTGTCTTAATGACCTAAAAGAAAAAAAAAAGATTGGTCGCTGAACTCCCGCTTTAAACATGCATCAGCCAGCTTCATTGGACAAAGCTTGGAGACCTTTACTGTAAATTGGTCTTCTTATCACATCTTTCCCATTCTTCATTAATGAGCTTTTAACTCCATCATTATGGGAAAAGAAGTTCTTCCCTTTTCACATTTGCAAATATCTGCATGCGTTTGCGATGGTTAAAAGGTGGTCATGTGGGCGCCAGATGAGGCGTTAACCCATTGTGTGCTGACGTGAGGTATGGCTAGGAAAATACATTTATTTCTCCAGCTCTCTCTCTAAGGGGGACATTGGAGGAAGAAGAACAGAGGAGTTTAGCCACTTGAGCTCCAGAAGTCATGTAACGCTGTGTACAAATGAGATTTATATCATTTTTTTCAGATGTGGTAGCTGCGTTGTTTTTCTTTTTTAGGCTAAGTTTACACTGATTGCAGCCCACATGGAAACTGTAACCAGCACCCCCCCTCCGCCTGCTCACTCTTTGTCTGCCCAGCACTTATCCCATCTTGGTGGCGGGTCAGGAAGCGGGTGACAACGGTGAGCTGTGGGATGGGCGGCGGGTCAGGCAGCGGGTAAAAGCGGCGAGCTGTGGGTCAGGCAGAGGCTCCTGTGTCCTCCATGCTTCCGCCGTGTGTCTCTTCTTTCCCCCTACTAGGCGTCCAATAGGACCCACTTCCTGATCGGCGGGTCTGATGGAGGATTACTATGGCGATAATGAATATTCATTTGTTATGGTCCCACAACTGTCCCACAACCCTTTTTTGAATCATGTGCCTCAAAAAAAAAAACACCCCACTATTGGAATCCATGGGATCCTGGGCTGGACTCAGACTCCCACTCACACTCTGCTACAAGTATAGCAAACTGTTTTTTATTCTTTTGGGATTAAGGTTTTACATAAATTAATAAAAGCTGATCATTGTAAACACCCCTGTCAGTGGTAACCCTCTAACTGCTACATTTGGGGGAGATCTTGTTCTACTGAAAAACAAAAAGTAAAAAAACAAATGATAAAAGTGTATAAAATAAATAAAAATAATAGAAAAATGTTAAAGCACCTATGTCACCCCCTCATATAAAAAGCACAGTAACGGGCAAGCACATGTAAGTAAACATCAATTGCAAGTGAGAACAATGATTCTAGAGTCATAGTTCACCCTAATGCCCGGTACACATGTGGAGTAGGGATGAGCCGAACACCCCCAGTTCAGTTCGCAGCAGAACATGCAAAGAGGCAAAAAATTAGTTTGAACACGTGAACACTGTTAAAGTCTATGGGACACGAACATGAAAAATCAAAAGTGCTCATTTTAAAGACTTTTATACAAGTTATTGCCATAAAAAGTGTTTGGGCCCCGGATCCTGCCCCAGGGGACATGTATCAATGTAAAAAAAAGTTTTAAAAAATGGACGTTTTTTTCGGGAGCAGTGATTTTAATAATGCTTAAAGTGAAACAATAAAAATGAAGTATTCCTTTAAATATCGTGCCTGGGGGTGTCCTTAGTATGCCTGTAAAGTAGCGCATCTTTCCCGCATTTATAACAATGCCACAGCAAAATTACATTTCTAAAGGAAATAATGTCGTTTAACCACTTGCTTACTGGGCACATAAACCCCCCTCCTATCCAGACCAATTTTCAGCTTTCAGTGCTCTCACACTTTGAATGACAATTACTCAGTCATGCAACACTGTACCCAAATAATTTTTTTGTCCTTTTTTTCATACAAATAGAGCTTTCTTTTTGTGGCATTTGATCACCTCTGGGTTTTTTATTTTTTGCGCTATAAATTAAAAAAGACCAAAAATTTTGAAAAAAAAACACATTTTTCTTAATTTCTGTGATAAAATTTAGCAAATTAGTAATTTTTCTTCATAAATTTTGGCCACAATTTATACTGCTACATATCTTTGGTAAAAATAACCAAAAATTTGTGGAAATTATTTGATCTGTCTGAAAGTTTTAGAGTCTACAATTATTACATCTGATGTACTGGCGGCCTATCTCATTTCTTGAGACAATAACAACCAAGGAAAGTACAAATGCCCCCCAAATAACCCCTTTTTGGAAAGTAGACATTACAAGGTATTTAGTAAGAGGCATGGTGAGTTATTTGAAGTTGTAATTTTTTCCCACAATTCTTCGCAAAATTAAGATTTTTTTCACAAAATTGTCATTGTAATAGCTTATTTCTCTCACATGGCATGTGCATACCACAAATGACACCCCAAAATACATTCTGCTACTTCTCCTGAGTATAGCGATACCACATGTGTGGGACTTTTTCACTGCCTGGCCACATACAGAGGCCCAACATGCAGGGAGCACCATCAGGTGTTCTAGGAGCATAAATTACACATCACATTTCTCAACCACCTATTACACTTTTGAAGGCCCTGGAGCACCAGGACAATGGAAACACCCACAAAATGACCCCATTTTGGAAAGCTAACACCCCAATGTATAATATATGAGGCATAATGAGTCTTTTAAATGGTTCATTTTTTTCCAGAAGTTTTTAGAAAAAGGGGAAAGGAAATGAAAGCGCATTTATTTTACACAAAGTTGTCCGTTTATAAGATATTTCCAACACATAGCATTTAGATAGCAAATATGACACCCCAAAATACATTCTGCTACTCCTCCTGAGTATTATGATATCACATGTGTGGGACTTTTTCACTGTCTGGCCATATACAGAGGCCCAACATGCAGGGAGCACCATCAGGTGTTCTAGGAGCATAAATTACACATCACATCATGAAGGCATATATGTACCCTGTGACTCGGTCACATCATTTGTATACCTTCACCCCATAGCGGGCCCTTTTGTTGGGAATACATTGTTTGATTTTAAGCCTGCCACTAAATTTAACAAGGGACTCATCCACACATATGTGTTGGTCCGGGGTAAACAGCTGGGGGAATACTTCAAAAAATTATTTAGAAGTGGTCGAATTTTGAAAAGCCTGTCATAATTTGGGTCATTTCGGGGAGGGCAATGGGTATTATCATTTAAAAGAAGGAACCTCATTATCATGAGGTATCTGGTTCTGGGCATTATCTTGGAGAAGATTTGCATGTGGTGGATGGGGTGGGTTGACCAATAGGACATCAAAGTGTTTTTTTTTTTTTGGTGAGTCCCATACAAAATGTGAGGCCTAAAAAAACCTTCAACTCCTCCATAATAGGACGTTGGATTATTTAAAATAAATTGCTGTGCATAAAGGTTGCACTGGGCCACAATTTTTGATAGCATGTCCTCGGTAAAAATTAAATAAAAAAATTGATTGGGGAAAAATTCCACCTGGACTCCTGGCTGGGCAGTAAACGTGGGAATGTTAGCTTCTCCTGAGGAAGCCACAAAGGGTTCTGAAGGGCATCGGAAAGGCTGGCATGGGTCCTTGGCCTTCTTGCTGAGGTACTGTGGTGCTGGTGGATGGCACTGCAGTGCTGGTGGATGGCACTGCGGTGCTGGTGGATAGCACTGCCTCCTCACCAGAATGCCTTCGTTTGGCGGGCAGAATATCTTCCTCCTCTGAGTCACTCAGTGTTCCACTACTGAGGACTGGCTCATAATTTACGTCCGACTCAGAATCGGAGTCTGAAAGGGAATCCGAAAAAGAGAGCTCCCTGTTGCTCTCGTCGGCCTGGGAAAGTATTTGGTATGCCTCCTCGGTGGAAAAGCATCTTTTAGGCATGGTTGCTGGTGATGATGCGACTACACAGGTGTGTGCTAAGCTTGCATTGATGGGCACTGATGAGGCGGCACTGATGAGCACAGATGGGCACTGGGGTGGCACAGGGGGGAACTGATGAGGTGGAACAGATGTGCACTGATGAGGTGGAACAGATGTGCACTGATGAGATGGAACATATGTGCACTGATGAGGCAGCACAGATGTGCACTGATGAGGTGGAACAGATGTGCACTGATGAGGTGGAACATATGTGCACTGATGAGGCGGCACAGATGTGCACTGATGAGGCGGAACAGATGTGCACTGATTGATTGCACAGATGTGCACTGATTGATTGCACAGATGTGCACTGATGAGGCGGCACAGATGTGCACTGATGAGGCGGCACAGATAGGCACTGATGAGGCGGTACAGATGGGCACTGATGAGGTGGCACAGATGTGCACTGATTGATTGCACAGATGTGCACTGATTGATTGCACAGATGTGCACTGATGAGGCAGCACAGATGGGCACTGATTGGCACAGGTGGGCACTGATGAGGTGGCACAGGTGGGCACTGATGAGGTGGCACAGGTGGGCACTGGCGGAACAGATGTGCACTGATGAGATGGCACAGATGTGCACTGATGAGGTGGCACAGATGGGCACTGATGAGGCGGCACAGATGGGGCAGCACAGAGGGGTACTGATGAGGTGGCACAGATGGGCACTGATGAGGCGGCACAGATGTGCACTGATTGATTGCACAGATGTGCACTGATGAGGCGGCACAGATGGGCACTGATTGGCACAGGTGGGCACTAATGAGGTGGCACAGGTGGGCGCTGATGAGGTGGTACAGGTGGGCACTGATGAGGTGGCACAGATGTGCACTGATTGTGAAGATGTGCAGATGGACACTGATCACCAATGGCAGATTGGCACAGGTGGGCACAGGTGGGCACCGATTGGCACAGGTGGGCACTGTACTAATGGGGCACTGTTTGGGCACTGTTTGCACTGTATTATGTGTTTTTTCACGCACAGATTGCTGTCGGATGCTCTTTCTCCTCACACGCGGTCTCTGTGTGAGGAGAGAGAGCCGGCAATGAGAGTTGATCTCATATGTTTACATTTGAGATCATCGCTCATTGGCCACGCCGATCGCGCTGTTAATGGCTGCTGTGATTGGCCATTTACATCCATCTGTGATTGGCTGTGTCCAAGGGACAAGGCCAACACAGAATTTCCCAGATGCGCGCTCGTGACCGCGCACAGGGAGCGATGAAAGTGGAGGCCGTCAGGTGACGGCCTCCCAGATATTGAGGTCCGCGCTGTAGCCGTCATTCGGCTATGAGGCAAGAGGTTAAAACTGCTTGCGGCTGTAATGTATTGTCAGATCCCAGCAATATAGATAAAAATACCAAAAAAAAAATGGTGTAGATTTCCCCCCAAATTCCATACCAGGCCCTTCAGGTCTGGTATGGATATTAAGGGGAACCCCGCACCCAAATTGTTTAAAAAATGGCGTGGGGGTCCCCCGGGCACTATATACTCTGAACAGCATATATATACTATACGGCCTGCTCTATATACTCTACAGAAAATTGGGCCTTAGGTGTTGGTGGTACCAGAACACTGTAAGTCCTCACAGTTACTTTTGTTGGGCGCAGGAATGGGCCCTGCTGTGAAATATTATATCAAGTACTGTTATTATATGCCCCTGTTAAACAGGGGCAGAAAAATTGTCTCTTGGGTGGTGATGGTGCCACAACACTGTAACCCCTCACAGATAATCTTGTTGTGCACAACCTGGGAACCAACATCGGAGCCTTCAAATCGCTGCGCATCCTCCAGCAGCATGTACCTGACACTGTGGTCGAATAATTCTGGGGACTCCTCCGTGCATGATGGTGGGGCTACGGAAGGAGTAACTGTGGGCAAGGAGCCGGTGGAATAGGCTGCTTTGGAAGCTGTGTTGGAAGGCAAACTGCTATGAGCCTGGGTGACAGAAGATGAGGAGGATGAGGATGGCTTTGTTAACCACTCCACCAACTCTTCTGCATGTCCTGGCTCAATAACACAGCCAGCAGCAGCAAAAATGGACAAGCATGTCCCACGGCCACCTGCAGAGGATGCACCATGTTCACGACCAGCACTGTTGACTGTAGACACAGAGGCTGCTTGCCCTCTTTTAGTGGGCTGTGAGCATCTGCCTCTCCTTGGTGGCCTTCTGGACATGATGTATATTTTGTTTTGCAACACCGCAGTACACTGTATTGTGTACTGTGTACACCACCAGAAGTGTAGTAGAAACTGTACACACTGTATTAGACACTGTGTACACCGCTTGAACTGTATTAGCAACTTACACCACGGAATGCACTGAGGATATAGGCTACACTGGATGCAGAGTATATATATATATATATATATATATATATATATATATAGTCTATGCTAAATGCAGAGTATATATATATTTTTTTTTCGTACGATTTTCTCTACCAAGCTTAAACTGATGACGTTGAAAGGCTTTTAAAACATTGCCTATGGAGAATTTTTACCATAGTTTTTTTTGCGATTCTAGAGCAGTGTTTCTCAACTCCAGCCCTCAAGGCACCCCAACAGGTCATGTTTTCAGGATTTCCCACAGATGAAACAGCTGTGGTAATTACTAAGGCAGTGAAACTGATCAAATCATCTGTGCAAAACAATGGTAAGCCTGAAAACTTGACATATTGGGCGCCTTGAGGACTGGAGTTGAGAAACCCTGTTCTAGAGGAGTGCTGAATTTTAAGGCTTCATGCACACTGGATGTTAAAATAACGTTATAAAAACGGCAGTAGATTTGCAGTGAGTCTTTCAACTTTTTTTAACGTTTTTGCAATAGCATTTATTAGCGTTTTTTTTTTTTTGAAAAAAAAATTTTTTTCAGTGGATCAAAAATGTTAAAAAACGCTGGTGAGCCACATTTTTGAGCATTTATCAGCATTTATGAGTGTTTGGCGTTTTTTGTGGTCAGAAAAAT
This sequence comes from Aquarana catesbeiana, assembly GCF_042186555.1. Lineage (NCBI taxonomy): Eukaryota > Metazoa > Chordata > Amphibia > Anura > Ranidae > Aquarana > Aquarana catesbeiana. The sequence goes on along the minus strand of NC_133324.1, from coordinate 108,463,360 downwards.
GACTCCTGACCGTGATTTTATGGTGTTCAGAAAACAGCCCATAAACTCCACTGCTGATAAACATCCAAAAACATCCATGTGTGCATGGACACATAGGATAACATAGAGGGGCGTTTATGGGTTGTTAAAAAAAAACGCCTCAAACTCCCAAAAACGGCCATTTATGAGCTTCAGTGTGCATGGAGCTTAATGCTGCGTACCCACTATCGGATGTTCCGACAACAAATGTTCGATGGGAGCTTGTTGTCGGAAATTCCGACCATGTGTAGGCTCCATCAGACATTTTTTGCCGGAATTTCCGACAACAAAAAGAGTTCTGACAAACAGATTTCTTTCTTATTTCTTGTGATCTCATGAATAATTTTTTTTTTTCGCCAGATCTCCAGAATAATGTTTTTAATTTTTGTTTATAGTAATCTCCTTTTTTTTAAAATCAAGATCTCCTGTTTTATTTTTTTTTCTAGTGATCTCCATAATATTTTTTTGTTTTGTGTGTCAAGTTACCACAACACCATTATTATCTTGTATTTTTTAACCTCAAGGAGATTGGTTGGTGTTTGTGTCCCTTGTTAATTTTACATTGTCTTTTTGAAATGTACCCGCCTACTCACAAACAAATTGTCCTTTTTTAATTATAACACATAGCCAATGATTTAAGAAAAATATATACATTTATTAGGGGTCATAACAAAATAAAGAGGAAGGCAAAGCTGGATAAACTGGTGAAATTAGTGAAGCCTTTGTACCCCAGGGCACACATCAACTATTTGACAGGCAAAATTGGGAGCCTGAGGAGTCCATTTAATAGGGAGCACAATCTGGTCCAGGACTCTTCCAGAAGATCAGGAACAGCAGCAGATGGCATATATGTCCCCAGGCTGTGGTTTTACAACAGCTTGCATCTTTTGCCAGATTGAACACAGGCCATCACTCTCTTGTCTTCTTTACACACTTGCTTCCATGCTTGATTCCAGGCTGTGGCTCTGGTGTTGGAGTTGTGGCAGGAGATGGAGGAGGAGGAGGAGGATGGTCCAACTCACACAGGTGGGTTTTGCTTGTGATTTCGCCCCTCAACCCCTTATTTAGGGCCATATATATCACTTCCTCACAAAAGAGGCGTTGGCTCACCTCCATTTCCTGCATTTTTTTGGCAGCCATGCAGGCATAGGCCTCAAGAAGGCTGGTGGGGGTTCTGAGGGCCGCAGAAGCCTGCCAAATTAACCCAGGTGCTGACTCCTCCATGCTACTCCCCTTCCTGGGCCTTTTTTGTTGAAGGCGGAGGGGAGGGACCTGGGATTCGGTCAGGCTACTGGGCCCAGCCACCTCCTGGCTGTCACTTTCCCCTGCGACCTCCTGGCTGCCACTTTCTACAGCCCTCTACAGCTGAGGATTTCCTGTGTATGAAAATGGGACATAGTTTTAGTTTATTGATCATCAATCACACACAATTTTGAGAAATATGTTGAACAATGCTATACCTGACTCAAGCTGGGCTCCTCCAAATCTTCTTCCTGGTTGGAAGGCCCAGGTTGGATGTCAGAAGCCTCAGCTGGGGTGGAAGGAAGAGTGGAAGGAAGGGTTGAGAGTGAGTCAGGTCTGACAGAAATCGCAGTTTGTCGTAGTACCACAGCCTGGGTACATAAACGTCACCTGCTGGTGCTCCTGATCTCTGGGAATCCTGGACCTTCTTTTTTATTTTTTTTTTATTTTTTATTTATAACAGGAAAGGAGGCCCACATGAACCAATACATTACAATATACAAGAAATTGTCATCAAACTAATTACACAACACACCAATATGCATTATTCTTGAAAGATAAGTGTATACTTAATACATAATGACAGTCGGCTCTCCACGGTGGAGAAGAACCTATATGCTTCCTATGGTGCGCTATGTTAGGTTAGTACGGTCCGATGAGCTCCTTCCCTTACTTTTTCCCATTTTCCAAGAATTGTAGGAGCATCCTACGGGTAGGAGGAGAGAGAGAGTAAAGAAAGAAGGGAAGTAAGGGGAGGGGTTAAGGGGAAATATTCCCCACGGTCATGGAGTGTTCAAAGAAGGTGCATCTGAGATGTAACTGTAGTATCGTTATCTGCCCTGTATGTATAGGTTAGGAGTTGAGTTTACCTAATGAAAAGTCAGTTAGTTAATGAAGCCTCTCGCATAGCTTGGCCTTCACTTGAGTATATAAACATGTTCCACAGCTGCCATGTTTTGGAGAACTTCTCCTGTTTGTTTTGTGCGGTGTGGATGAGATCTTCCATTCTTTTGATTTCCTCTACCTTTTTCATCCAGAGGTCTATGGTTGGTGGAATTGTGGATTTCCAGTGCAGTGGGATACAGGCTTTAGCTGCGTCTAGAAGGTGCCGGGTCACTGAATTTTTGTACGTCTTTGTAGGGATGTCTGATGCGTGTAGGAGAAAGAATGCTGGGTCGTCCCTGATGGTATAGTCCGTGAATTTTCGTACTGTCGCCCGTATTGTTTGCCAAAAGTTCGCCAGTCTGGGACACGACCAGAAAATATGCAGCAGTGTCCCTGTTTCTGTCTGGCATTGCCAACAGAGGTCAGATGTCGTCGGGAAGAATTTATGTAACAGTGCTGGGGTTCTGTACCAGTGAGTGAGAATTTTGTAGTTTGTCTCTTGAGTTTTGGCGCAGATAGAGGACTTGTGTGTAAACCTAAGGATTTGTTGTCTCTTGGTTATGTTAAAGTTGCAGTCTAGTGCTTTTTCCCATTTGAGCAAGCCCGGTGTGACAAAGTCCCTCGGTGGTGTATTTAAAAGGTTGTATGTCAGAGAGAGCGTGTGTGATACCACCCCCGAGGTGGAACATAATTCTTCAAATGTGGTAAGAATTTGGACATTCGTGGGAGGTTGGATAGATTTTAGGAAATGGCTCAACTGAGACGCCCTTAGGAAGTCTAGGCGAAACGGGCCCATGGTGTCAGAGAGTTCTGTAGCTGTTTTCCAGTGTCCTCTAGAGCTAAAGTGGGAAGCTTGGTGTAGACCTGACTCTGCCAGATCCCCGAAGACTGCATCCTGCAAGCCTGGTTTAAATAATGGGTTCCCCAGTATTGGGTATAGAGGGGAGTTTGGCGAGGTTAAGTTTGCCCGTGAAATAAGCCGGGCACAGATTTGTATTAGTTGTCCCTATTAGTGGGTGTCTCTTAATCCCTAGTGGCATATCTGAATAACACCATGGAGCCCTTCTGAGAGGTACTTTACTTTGATCTTGTTCCATTTGGGCCCATAGTTTGGTTTCTCGGTGACGACACCAATCCACCATTCTTCCTAAATGAACTGCCTGATAGTAAGTACGGACATCTGGCAGTGCCAAGCCACCATATTGTTTGGGGAGGACAAGTATTTTGTTTGTAAGTCGTGGTCTTTGTTTGGCCCATACGAATTCCGTGAATGTCGACTGTACTTGCCTAAAATAGGTTATGGGTATGGTTATTGGCAGGGCCTGCATAAGATATTTTTGGGAGTATGGACATTTTTAGTATGTTACACCGTCCCAACCAGGAGTGTAGTCCCTTGCCCCAATTATTTAAAAGTAATTTGACTGTCTTTAATAGTTGCAGGAAATTTAGTGTATAGAGCTTCGAAAGTGTTTGGGGGATCCGTGTACCTAGGTATTTCAGTGTCGTATTGGACGTGTTTCAGTCGATAAGGTGGGCATTAGTGAGTTATTCATTTTTTGTCCTGCGGGGGAAGTCACGTATGGTATATAGGATGCTAACTTTTGAGCTCGTAGGGATTGTGCTAGCAATCTGCCACATTTGTTTCCTGATTCATACACTTTTTTCCGGGAGATTTGCAGTGCCGCTTTAGCTTTAAAGTGAAGTAAGTCCATAATCTGCGTACGAATCGTGTCAAGTTCGGCTCCTAGTTGTCTAGTCTGATTCTGTTTATGTGTGGCTTCGAGCGTCTGTAGCTTGTTAATTAGTAAGGTCATTTGTGCAGTCCTCATTTTTTTAAGTCTCGCCCCATGTTTTATGAGAATACCCCGTATCACTGCCTTGTGGGCTTTCCATACTAGGCCCGTGTCACCGTCTGAGGAGTTGTTGGTGTGAAAATAATGTGTGATTTCCCTTGCTATATCAGCTAGTATCTCCGGGTCTTGTAGGAGGCCCTCATTAAGTCTCCAAGGTTTCCTTTGTCCCCTGTGAAAATCCATCAAAGCATATCGCATCATGACTGGGGCATGGTCTGACCATGTGATGGACCCTATAGTGGCACCCCTGACTGTCTGTAGTTGTCCATGTGGTACGAAGAGGTAGTCTATGCGTGAGTAGGAATGGTGTTGGTGGGAATAAAATGTATAATCCCGTTCCCCAGGGTGCAAGAGGCGCCAGACGTCTATCAATTGTGCGGTATGCAGAGCTGCATGCATCATTTTACGTGCTCCTCGGGACGTGGAAGAAATCCCGTCGAGGTGTCTTCTGAGAGGATCAGGGCGGTATTAAATCCTGGACCATCTTGCGCTCCCTATTATATGTGCTCCTCAGGCCACCAATTTTGCACTTAGTTGATGTCTGCCGTGGGGATCTGCGGCTTCACAAATTCCAGCAATTTATCCAGTGCTGCCTTTCTCTTTTGACGATTTGTATAAAAGGGGTGTTTTGTCTGCCACAGACAGGGCAGCTCTCTGTACAAATCAATAAATTGGGTGAGGAAATCATGATCGTTGAATCGATCCATTTTCTCTGCAAGACACAACACAAGACAAACCCTAATGTCAGGCTAAACTCGCATAATCTTGTCCCAATATAGGCCTCAATCTCTAAGCAGCATAGGCCACTGATCTCCCAAGTTAGAATTGTACCTTCGTTAGAACGATCGGTGCTTCTGATACTCCGTCCTCCGCTCACAGATCGTACGTATGACACACGCGTGTTACGCTTTATATTCACTGCGCATGCATGAAACTCCGCCCGCCCCTGACCTTCTTTATAGTATATTCCCCACCTCTTGTCTTTTGGTGCAGTGGGAGAGCACATGGTAGAGAGACAACAGGCGCATGAAGACAGCAGCAACGAGGAAAGCCCGGAGCCACGAACGTCCCTATCCCGGAGGAGATTTAAGGCATCTAATATGTCCTTTGTAGAGATGGTGGACATCTTGAAGAGGACCGACTATGATGGGAAGCATGGACCTTACCCAAATCCAAATGTGAGAAACGCCAAGATCATGATTAAAGTTGTGATAAGTCTGCAGAAGAATTTTGGGATACGGCAATCCAAGGATCAACTGAGGAAACGATGGTCAGACCTCAAATTGGGGGAGCAGGATCAGTACAGAAGAGTCAAGAGAGTGCTGCAAAAAAGTAAGTACTTTGTCATGTGTTCCTATTCTTTTTATTACGTTAGTACTGCTCCATGTGCTTTTATTTATTGTTGTACAGTTTAAAATGGCAAGTTTCAGGTTTGTGGGCACATGAATCGTTCGTATTAAACATCATTCGTTCATCCATTAATACGATGTTTTTGACAGGTGCAGGTTAACTACATTTGTTCAGGCCTCTCTGTATTAAAAGAAGTTTAGTACATTGTTGTCTAGATTTTGGTTTTTAGGTTTGTAACTAGAATGAAATGCAAACTTGATTTAGTGTAAGAAGAGGACACTCAGCAGCTGTTTAAACATCTGGACGCAGGAGCACTAGTGTGGGACACCAGAATCAAACTTTAGGGTGTCCCACACAGGTGCTCCAGTGGATACTAGGGGTGTCTCCATGTGTGAAACTTTACCCAAAAAGGTAAGTATTGGAACTCTGCCAAAACAGACAATTGTATGACACTTCCAAGCAATGTTTCATATTCCTATTTCTTGCCTCAAATATCTGTGTGCTAAGTATACCTTTATTTTATTCACATAGAGGCGAGGAGAAAAGAATCGGGAGGCCAGAGGACACCAGGGACCCCCAACATCCTAAAGAAGGGGAAGTCACCACACCACAACCTCAGGATGTGGAGGAAGGAGAGGTTTATGAAGTGGGCGAAATAGTGACCACAACAGGTGAGTGTCTGAGACCACAGCTTCAGATAATAGATGTATGCCTGCATATTTATAATACATGGTGTGTTGTTTTCTTTTAGGTGATGTGGATGTTGTGGAAGAAGAATCTAATTTCACAAGTGCAAGTGCACACGTCCTCATCGGGGAGATCATGGTGTGCAATCGGGATTTACAGAAGATCAAGGAAGACATCAATGATGTTGAAAAAAGACTCAAAAACACCATTGATGTTTTAGGCAGAATATAAAACACACCAAAATTGTAGAATTTTTGTATTTTTATTAGAACTTTTCTAAAAAATGTTGAAAGCCAAATTTTGAAGATGCACACAGTGTGTCAACATGTGCTATCTGCCATCACGGGATATCAAGGTACGCGTTTTGTGGGTGCAACACCTTTCTCGCAACTCAAGTAGCTGAGAGGAAGGGGTTGTACCCCCGAAACACGTCCATTGATCCTCCATGATGGGAGCTAGCACATGTTGACCTTAGGCATGGGATCAGGCGTGAAATCCCCATTTTGACTCCCAATTTATGTGCATCTTCAAAATTTGGCTTTCACAGGGGTGACATCACCCCATCTGATGAAGGCAATATCAACACAGTTTGGACATATTAATGTCTGATATTGCCCTCAATTTATCAAAGTTTAACTTTGTAAGCTCCTGAGTTGTGTATTGTTTTATGTTTTGAAAAACATGCCTGTTTACCACAAAAAAGGATATTTCTACTGTCCCAAAAAAATATATATTCCAAAAAATATGTTGGTTTGTTCAAAAAAAACTTTTCTAAACGCACATGTGAATGTGCACAGAGTAAAAATGTTTCTACTCAACAATGTGTGGCTTCTTCTTTCAATGCTCAATAGCGGTTTTTTACTTAAGTTGGTGTTTACAGTGACAATGGGGGTTATTTCCTAAAGGCAAATTCACTTTGCACTACAAGTGTGCTTTCAGTGCAGTTTCAGTGCACTTTCAAGTGCACTTTTGCAGCACACTTGTACTGCAAAGTGAATTTTCCTTTAGTAAATAACACCCACAGTGCTTTAACCATTTCGTGCCCGCGCTATAGCCGAAAGACGTCTGCAGCGCAGACGCTACCTGCCGGGTGGCTGTCCCTGGACGTCCAGCTGTTTAGTTCCACAATGCGCGCTCCCGCGGGCGCGCATCGTGGAAGTTCTGTGCTGGCCATGTCCCTCGGACACAGCCAGTCACAGATCGCCGTAAACGGCCAATGACAGCGGCCGTTTACAGTGCGATCGGCATCCGTCCCCAGTGCCATCCCTCCCCAGTGCCATCCCTCCCCACTGCCATCCCTCCCCAGTGCCATCCGTCCCCAGTGCCATCCGTCATCAGTGCCACATATTAGTGCCATCTGTCATCAGTTCCACGTATCAGTGGCATCTGTCATCAGTGCCACGTATTAGTGCCATCTGTCATGAGTGCCACGTATTAGTGCCATCTGTCATCAGTGCCACATATTAGTGCCATCTGTCATCAGTGCCACGTGTCATCAGTGCCACGTATTAGTGCCATCTGTCATCACTGCCACGTGTCATTAGTGTCATGTATTAGTACCATCTGTCAGTGCCACGTATTTGTGCCAAATGTCATCAGTGCCACATATTAGTGCCATCTGTCATCAGTGTCATCAGTGCCACATATTAGTGCCATCTGTCATCAATGCCATGTCAGTGTCATCAGTGCCACGTATCAGTGCCATCTGTCATCAGTGCCACGTCAGTGTCATCAGTGCCACGTATCAGTGCCATCTGTCATCAGTGTCACGTGTCATTGTCCTGGTGCTCCAGAGCCTTCAAAAGTGTAATAGGTAGTCAACAAATTATATGTGTAATTTATGCTCCTAGAACACCTGATGGTGCTCCCTGCATGTTGGGTCTCTGTATGTGGCCAGGCTGTGAAAAAGTCCCACACATGTGGTATCCCCATACTCAGGAGGAGTAGCAGAATGTATTTTGGGATGTTATTTGTGGTATATACATGCCATGTGAGAGAAATAACCTATTATAATGACAATTTTGTGGGGGGAAAAAAAACACAAAAAAAACCAAATCTTCATTTTGCAAAGAATTGTGGGAAAAAATGACAACATCAAAAACCTCACCATGCCCCTTACTAAATACCTTGAAATGTCTACTTTCAAAAAGGGGTCATTTGGGGGGTATTTGTACTTTCCTGAGATGTTCGGGTCGCAAGAAATGAGATAGGCCGTCAGTACTTCAGGTGTGATCAATTTTTTATGATTTGCACCAACTTGTAGACTAACTTTCACAAAGACCAAATAATATCCACTAATTTGGGTTATTTTTACCAAAGATATGTAGCAGTATAAATTGTGGCCAAAATTTATGAAGAAAAATTAATAATTTGCAAAATTTTATCACAGAAACTAAGAAAAATGCGTTTTTTTTTCAAAATTTTCGGTCTTTTTTTATTTATAGCGCAAAAAATAAAAAACCCAGAGGTGATCAAATACCACCAAATGAAAGCTCTATTTGTATAAAAAAAGGGACAAAAAAATCATTTGGGTACAGCATTACATGACTGTGTAATTGTCATTCAAAGTGTGAGAGCACCGAAAGCTGAAAATTGGTCTGGGCAGGAGGGGGGGGGGGGGGGGGGGGTTTAAGTGCCCAGTAGGCAAGTGGTTAAAAATGTATTCAGGGTGCTGAAAATGATGAATATTATTATCATTAATGCATTACATACATTAACAACAAAAAGAAGGTGTGTGTAGCAGACCCACAACATAAATAATAGTTAGCTGAAGAAGAGATTGTCACCTCATGTATCAAAGAAATTACGTTGGAACTATTGAAGAAAATGGCCAAAAAAAAAAAACACTGGAGAACCTAAGAGACAGCTAAAAGAAACACAAGCAGTAAATCAAAGGAAATATTTTTCATTTTAAAATACAAATTTATTTTAAAAATACATTTATTTAAATACATATAATGTGATGTTAAAGGATAAAACTTAACCTAATATAGTCCTTCTGCAGGACCTGAATGATGGCAGAACAGGTCTCTGGGATAATGATTCCCAGAGCCTGGGGGGAGATGCCCCTAGAGAACTTGATGTCCTGCAGACTTCTCCCCATCGCCAAGTACTGCAAGGTGGCGACGAGCCTCTGCTCGGGAGTGATAGCTTGGTGCATGCAGGTGTCCTGCTTCGTAAAATAAGGGGACAGCAAAGTCAACAGACGGTGAAAAACAGGATCTGTCATCCGGAGATAATTCTTGAAATCATCAGAATTATTCTCCTGAATCTCCCGCAACAAAGACATGTGTGAGAATTGGTCACGCTGGAGCAAACATTTCTTTGTCCATGAACTCCTCCCCGCCCTGTTCATGGACTGGACTTGGGTCAAAGTAAGAACCCCAACACCAAGCCCCCGCACAGCACGAACTCTATGACGAGTACGTAACCGCAACATGGCTTCAAAACGGTCGGCTGGTCAGAACGAACAGAACGCACTGAAAAATCAGAAAGGCCTTAGAAGAGTGAGCTGAAAATCAGAAACGAGCGGACAAGAACGCACTGAAAATCAAATACGTAATATAAAAATACGCACTGAAAACCAGATACAAACTGACTACACGCACTGAAAACCAGATACGAACCCACAAGCACAAACTGAAGAGCAGTAACGATCTGAAAAGCATGAGACTGAAAATCGTGAATCATCTCTCACCAAACTTCTACTAACACGAGATAAACACGAGATTAGCAGAAGGAGCCCAAAGGGTGGTGCACTGGCTATTGAACTTCCTCTTTATAGTGCCGTTGTACGGGTTGTACGTCAGTGCGTTCTTGACGATCGGAATTTCCGACAACATTTGTGCGACTGTGTGTATGCAAGACAAGCTTGAGCCAACATCCGCTGGAAAAAAATCCCAGGATTTCGTTGTCGGAATGTCCGATCGTGTATATGCAGCATCTTGGCGTGTTTTGGTATCTACTTACTCGACCCAATACTTAGGCTCCATGCACACCGAAGCTCATAAATGGCTGTTTTTGGGAGTTTGGGGTGTTTTTTTTAACAGCCCATAAACTCCCCTCTATGTTATCCTACAGTATCTCACAAAAGTGAGTACACCCCTCATCGTTTTGTAAATATTTTATTATATCTTTTCATGTGACAACACTAAAGAAATGGCACTTTGCTACAATGAAAAGTAGTGAGTGTACAGCTTGTATAACAGTGTAAATTTGCTGTCCCTTCAAAATAACTCAACACACAGCCATTAATGTCTAAACCGCTGGCAACAAAAGTGAGTACACCCCTAAGTGAAAATGTCCAAATTGGGCCCAATTAGCCATTTTCCCTCCCCGGTGTCATGTGACTCGTGAGTGTTACAAGGTCTCAGGTGTGAATGGGGAGCAGGTGTGTTAAATTTGGTGTAATCGCTCTCACTCTCTCATACTGGTCACTGGAAGTTCAACATGACACCTCATGGCAAAGAACTCTCTGAGGATCTGAAAAAAAGAATTGTTGCTCTACATAAAGATGACCTAGGCTATAAGAACATTGCCAAGACCCTGAAACTGAGCTGCAGCATGGTGGCCAAGACCATACAGTGGTTTAACAGGACAAGTTTCACTCAGAACAGGCCTCGCCTTGGTCGACCAAAGAAGTTGAGTGCACGTGCTCAGCGTCATATCCAGAGGTTGTCTTTGGGAAATAGATGTATGAGTGCTGCCAGCATTGCTGCAGAGGTTGAAGGGGTGGGGGGTCAGCCTGTCAATGCTCAGACCATATGCCACACACTGCATCAAATTGGTCTGCATGGCTGTTGTCCCAGAAGGAAACCTCTACTAAAGATGATGCACAAGAAAGCCCCCAAACAGTTTGCTGAAGACAAGCATGCTAAAGATATGGATTACTGGAACCATGTCCTGTGGTATGATGAGACCAAGATAAACTGGTTCAGATGGTGTCAAGTGTGTGTGGCGGCAATCAGGTGAGGAGTACAAAGGCAAGTGTGTCTTGTCTACAGTCAAGCATGGTGGTGGGAGTGTCATGGTCTGGGGCTGCATGAGTGCTTCCGGCACTGGGGAGCTACTCCCTTCAGAGACTGGGCCGCAGTGCAGTATTCCAACATAACAACAACCCCAAACACACCTCCAAGAAGCCCACTGCCTTGCTAAAGAAGCTGAGGGTAAAAGGTGATGGACTGGCCAAGCATGTCTCCAGACCTAAACCCTATTGAGCATCTGTGGGGCTTCCTTAAACGGAAGGTGGAGGAGCGCAAGGTCTCTAACATCCACCAGCTCCATGATGTTGTTATGGAGGAGTGGAAGAGGACTTCAGTGGCAACCTGTGAAGCTCTGGTGAACTCCATGCCCAAGAGGGTTAGGGCAGTGCTGGAAAATAATGGTGGCCACACAAAATATTGACACTTTGGGCCCAACTTGGATATTTTCACTTAGGGGTGTACTCACTTTTGTTGCCAACGGTTTAGACATCAATGGCTGTGTGTTGAGTTATTTTGAGGGGACAGCAAATTTACACTGTTATACAATCTGTACACTCACCACTTTACATTGTAGCAAAGTGTCATTTCTTCAGTGTTGTCACATGAAAAGATATAATAAAATATTTACAAAAATGTGAGGGGTGTACTCACTTTTGTGAGATACTGTATGTGTCCATGCACACATGGACGTTTTTGGATGTTTATCAGTAGTGGAGTTTATGGGCTGTTTTCTGAACGCCATAAAATCGCGTTCAAGAGTTGTTTTTCTGACCACAAAAAACGCCAAACGCTCATAAACGCTGATAAACGTCGATGAACCCTCACAAACGTGGCTCACCGGCGGTTTTAACGTTTTTGATCCATTGAAAAAAAATAAAAAGAAATGCTAAAAAACGCTAATGCAGGTAAACGCTAATAAACGCTATTGCAAAAACGTTAAAAAATGTTGAAAGACTCACTGTAAATCTATTGGCCTTTTCATAACGTTATTTTAACGTCCAGTGTGCATGGAGCCTAAGATACACTGGAGCTCATAAACGGCCGTTTTTTGGAGTTTGGGCGTTTTTTTTTAACAGCCCATAAACTCCACTTTATGTTATCCTATGTGTCCATGCACACATGGACGTTTTTTAGCGTTTATCAGCAGTGGAGTTTATAGGCTGTTCCCTGAACGCCATAAAATATTGCTCAATGTGTGTTTTCCAGACCACAAAAAACGCTAAAAAACGCAGATAATTGTGCGTTAATTAGCGTTCGGTGTTCTATTTTTTCAATGCATTGTGGAAGTTTGGGAATGGATTGTGGGATTTTTCCTTTGTGTATTTTTATTAAAGACGCCCATAAACGCTAAAACGCGGATAAACACTAGTACAAAACGCCGTTAAAAGGGCGTTTTTCAACCAGCATTTTCTGCCAGCAATCTGACGTCCAGAAAAAGCTTTTTTGAGCTCCAGTGTGCATGGAGCCTAAGAGCCCTTTCACACTGGGGCAGGGGCGGTAAAACGCCGCTATTATTAGCGGCGTTTTACCGTCGGTATGCGGCCGCTAGCGGGGCGGTTTTACCCCCCGCTAGCGGCCGAGAAAGGGTTAAATACCACCGCAAAGCGCCTCTGCAGAGGCGCTTTGCCAGCGGTATAGCCGCGCCGTCCCGATGATTTCAAAGGGCAGGAGCGGTAAAGGAGCGGTATACACTCCGCTCCTTCCCCGCTCCGAAGATGCTGCCGGCAGGACTTTTTTTCCCGTCCTGCCAGCGCATCGCTCCAGTGTGAAAGCCCTCGGAGCTTTCACACTGGAATGAAAGCAGCGGCACTTTCGGGTCAGTTTACAGGCGCTATTATTAGCGCAATAGTGCCTGCAAACCGCCCCAGTGTGAAAGGGCCCTTATACTTTATCAAAAAATTGGGTATATTATTGATTGCACTAAAATCCTTTTTGATAAATAACTGTGCAAATATCTTGCGACATAAAAATGGCAACTACCGCTGTTTTATTCTCCAGGGTCTCTGCTTTCAGAAAAATTATACTTTTTGAAAGTTTGCAGTAATTTGTAGCAAAAAAAAAGTTGCTGATTTTTAACACCTGTGCAAAAAAAAAAAAAAAAAATAAAAGTTTTGCCCCAGTAGGTGATGTGAAATCAGAGCCCGTTGTGTGGGTGGATTTTGCTGTGTTTGGGTAACTATGGGACCCGGGGACCCGCTCCTTTCACCCGCCCAGGCTGGCGGCAATGGAAGCGCCTCGGACAACGGCAGCGTCTTCCCGTTACAAGTCACAAAACATCAACGATCGCGTGACGTCACCGCATCCACAGAATGGAACGCGGGGAAATCCTCAGCCCGGGCAGCCAATCACAAGCAGGAGGGCGGGGTCTTTTCCATGTGCAGAACAACGCAGCCCTGATGAGAAGGGATTCCCTCTGGTGACGTCACCAACCTTTCCTCCTCAGCCGCCAATCAGGGCGCAGGACAGGTGATTCCCGCTGCTGCAGCCGCTTGTTCTCCACCTTTATATAGAAGAATGGGACCCATGGGAGCATCGCAGGGATCAGACAAAGACACAACTACATCCAGCATAGGAAGAGAAGAAGGATGGAGTGGAAGCTGGAGAGGTTGTCTGTCCCTAAAGTCAGGAGAGAGGAGCAGGTGATGTGGGTAAGTAGTGTGATCTATGGACCTACCTGGGATGGTCCTCATCCTTCTGATCAATAATCAATACTATGACGTCATCTCTCCTGCAGGAAAGTATTAGGAAAACTTTTGGAAGAGATTATAAGAGGAGCAGAAAATCGGATTTACAGAGGATAAGTAAGGTCAGTGACTCTATGTATTTATTATATTATTCCTGTATTATAATAATGATAATTTGGGAGTTGATGGAAGTGATCACTGGGATTGATTGGGTGAAATGGGTGTTTATACTTATAGATGAACTTTTCTACTTTAGTATTACCAGGGGGTTCAAAAAATACCGTATGTCAGATCTGTCATGTGTGTTCTAGTTCCTAATTTTAGAACATGTAGTACTTTTTTTTTTATATAATTCAATTTTTATTACATTTTTTACATTTAGGACAAACCATACAATACTGTACAAAAAGATATGTAAAAAAAAAAAAAAAAGAGTAGACTGTATATATATATATATATATATATATATATATATATATATATATATATATATATATTTACACTTTTATCTTTGCTCTTCTACCTCAAATCACATGACAAGTTGCCCCAATGTGAACGAGGGCTTAGATGGATTCGACTAACAAATTAAAGCTGAACTTTAGCCTGATACACACAAGTTTTTTTTTTGTTTATTTTAACCCAGAGGGCTGAAAAAAAAAAAAAAAAACTGATAGAGTGCCGCACCAACACAAGCAATGTTAGTGCGGCAATCACCCCCCGCAGCTGTGCTACTGTATTGTGACACGGAGACTCCCCCATCAGAACACACTGATTATTAGTATTATACAGGATTTATATAGCGCCAACAGTTTGTACAACATGAGGACAACTGATCAGCGCTCACAGCCATTGGCTGCAAGCACTAATTGGATGCTGGTTTTCTAAGCATGTCCCTTTGACAAAAGCCAGACAGACAGCTGTACACAATGAACTAATGTTGGCCGGTTCCTGCTGAACTGGTCCCAGCATAACTCTCTTTAAGCAATTACCGCTTAAGGGTTTTACATAAATAAATCAAAGCTGATTATTGTAGGCACCCCTGTCAGTGGTAAATGGTTTGTCTCAGCCCAGTAACAGACTTATTGGCCAGATCACCAAGTAAAATTAAGAGAAGAAAAATGCTAAAAAAAAGAAAACTAATGCAGCCACACATCTAAGAATCAGTAAGCTGCAATATATTAAATTTTTGTATTTAGGTTTAATACCATTTAAGCTCACCAGAGCAGTTCTGTAAAAATGGTTTCAGGGTGTCTAAAATAAAAATGACATAAAATGTTTTGATGAAGGGGAATAGCATTACAAATTCTGTACCCAAGCAAAGTCTTTAGTACCGTATACTTTTGAGTTGGGATGCTGCATGATGGACCAGTGAGGCAGTGCTTTGCTAGCTGGCTGTTGTAAGCTTAGAACTGACAGTTGCTAGATGCACTCCACACTGTTCTATTTCCAAGCCGCAATTGAAGGAGCTCTTGCGCCATCTTGTGGAATGTGTTATATCTGCAACAAATGCAACAGTGGTGCTCACAATGTAACCATGTTAAACTGCTGTTCAATATACTTTCATGAAGAAATATGTGTCCACCGAGATCCACTTTCAGGTAGGCAGTGTATTTTAGCTGGCTGCTTGTTATCCAGTCCAGCAGTCGCTGATACCTTGCCACCTGCATTTGAGAAGTGACGTCGCTGAACGGCTGCAGTACACCGGAGTTCAGTATGTGAGAAGAAGGCAGTGTAATGTTAGCTGGTCGGTAGATAAAATACACCAGTTAACTCGCATTTGCCATCTTTCTGCATGCACTTTCACCAAATACATCTGATTCTCCTAAATAGAATGTATAAGTTTAGAATGTATCAGTTTTCCTATATATATAGTATTTTACAAAAGTGAGTACACCCCTCACATTTTTGTAAATATTTTATTATATCTTTTCATGTGACAACACTGAAGAAATGACACTTTGCTACAATGTAAAGTAGTGAGTGTACAGCTTGTATAACAGTGTAAATTTGCTGTCCCCTCAAAATAACTCAACACACAGCCATTAATGTCTAAACCGCTGGCAACAAAGATGAGTACACCCCTAAGTGAAAATGTCCAAATTGGGCCCAAAGTGTCAATATTTTGTGTGGCCACCATTATTTTCCAGCACTGCCTTAACCCTCTCGGGCATGGAGTTCACCAGAGCTTCACAGGTTGCCACTGGAGTCCTCTTCCACTCCTCCATGACGACATCATGGAGCTGATGGATGTTAGAGACCTTGTGCTCCTCCACCTTCTGTTTGAGGATGCCCCACAGATGCTCAATAAGGTTTAAGTCTGGAGACATGCTTGGCCAGTCCATCACCTTTACCCTCAGCTTCTTTAGCAAGGCAGTGGTCATCTTGGAGGTGTGTTTGGGGTCGTTATCATGTTGGAATACTGCCCTGCGGCCCAGTCTCCGAAGGGAGGGGATCATGCTCTGCTTCAGTATGTCACAGTACATGTTGGCATTCATGGTTCCCTCAATGAACTGTAGCTCCCCAGTGGCGGCAGCACTCATGCAGCCCCAGACCATGACATTCCCACCACCATACTTGACTGTAGACAAGACACACTTGTCTTTGTACTCCTCACCTGGTTGCCGCCACACACACTTGACACCATCTGAACCAAATACGTTTACCTTGGTCTCATCAGACCACAGGACATGGTTCCAGTAATCCATGTCCTTAGTCTGCTTGTCTTCAGCAAACTGTTTGGGGGCTTTCTTGTACATCATCTTTAGTAGAGGCTTCCTTCTGAGACGACAGACATGCAGACCAATTTGATGCAGTGTGCGGCGTATGGTCTGAGCACTGACAGGCTGACCCCCCACCCCTTCAACCTCTGCAGCAATGCTGGCAGCACTCATACATCTAATTCCCAAAGACCACGTCTGGATATGGCGCTGGGCATATGCACTCAACTTCTTTGGTAGACCATGGCGAGGCCTGTTCTGAATGGAACCTGTCCTGCTAAACTGCTGTATGGTCTTGGCCACAATGCTGCAGCTCAGTTTCAGGGTCTTGGGAATCTTCTTATAGCCTAGGCCATCTTTATGTAGAGCAACAATTCTTTTTTTTTCAGATCCTCAGAGAGTTCTTTGCCATGAGGTGCCATGTTGAACTTCCAGTGACCAGTATGAGAGAGTGAGAGCGATAACACCAAATTTAACACACCTGCTCCCCATTCACACCTGAGACCTTGTAACACTAACAAGTCACATGACACTGGGGAGGGAAAATGGCTAACTGGGCCCTATTTGGACAATTTCACTTAGGGGTGTACTCACTTTTGTTGCCAGCGGTTTAGATATTAATGGCTGTGTGTTGAGTTTTTTTGAGGGGACAGAAAATTGACACTGTTATACAAGCTGTACACTCACTACTTTACATTGTAGCAAAGTGTCATTTCTTCAGTGTTGTCACATGAAAAGATATAATAAAATATTTACAAAAATGTGAGGGGTGTACTCACTTTTGTGAGATACTGTAATTAGGTATATTTGACAGACTTAAAAATACTCAGATGTTGTGTTTTAATCAACAGTCATAAATGTCAAGCCAAATTCTGGAAAAAAAAGCTTTGTTGAACATGTATTGTTGTTATGTAAAAATGTTTTACTTGTAACTTTCATTCATTCTGACTCCGCTGTAAGTTCCAAACTTCCAGCTCTGAGAATTAGACTCCTGGCTCTAGTACACGGCATACACTGAAGACCATGTGGGTCACTTGCACTCCACCTCCTCCATTAATGAAACATCTTATATTCTTTTCACAAAATACAACGTGTTCTGTGATTGGACAAGGGGAGATCGTGATGCTCATCACGCCTCGTCCATTGACAGAACACCTTGTACACTTGTGTGCACAAGCCCTAAATGTTACCCTAAATGTTACATATACACATTTGTGCATACATACTCCAAATACATTCATATTTATATGCCTATATGGTGGGCAGCTCCACACTGAAGGAACTTTTCTCACTAGGACTCTCTAAATGTGACCTTTTACTTATCACTACTGGTCATGCTATCTCATTTTATTTTACCAACATCTATGTGGTGCCTACCTTAATGTTCCATTCAATTTACATATCCAATCAGATAGTCCATCTCATCAAATATGTGTCTATATAGATATATATATATATATATATATATATATATATATATATATATATATATATATATATATATACATACATACACTATATTACCAAAAGTATTGTGACACCTGTCTTTAAACGCACATGAACTTTAATGGCATTCCAGTCTTAGTCCGTAGGGTTCAATATTGAGTTGGCCCACCCTTTGCAGCTATAACAGCTTCAACTCTTCTGGGAAGGCTGTCCACAAGGTTTAGGAGTGTCTATGGGAATGTTTGACCATTCTTCCAGAAGAGCATTTGTGAGGTCAGGTGCTGATGTGGACAAGAAGGCCTGGCTCGCAGCCTCCGCTCTAATTCTTACCAAAGGTGTTCTATCGGGTTGAGGTCAGGCTGGTCAGGCTGGTCAAGTTCCTCCCCCCCAAACTCACTCATCTATGTCTTTATGGACTTTGTTTGTGCACTGGTGGGCAGTCATGTTGGAACAGGAAGGGGCCATCCCCAAATTGTTTCCACAAAGTTGGGATCATGAAGTTGTCCAAAATGTATTGGTATGCTGACGCCTTAAGAGTTCCCTTCACTGGAACTAAGGGGCCAAGCCCAACCCCTGAAAAACAACCCCAAGTCATAATCCCCCCTCCACCAAATGATTTGGACCAGTGCACAATATTGAACCCTATGGACTAATGCCCTGTACACACGGTCGGATTTTCCGATGGAAAAAGTGTGATCGGATTGTGTTGTCGGAAATTCCGATCGTGTGTGGGCTCCATCGGACTTTTTCCGTCGGAATTTCCGACACACAAAGTTTGAGAGCAGGGTATACACAAATCTGACGCACAAAGTGCCACGCATGCTCAGAATAAATTAAGAGACGAAAGCTATTGGCCACTGCCCCGTTTATAGTCCAGACGTAGGTGTTTTACGTCATCACGTTCAGAACGATCGGATTTTCCGACAACTTTGTGCGACCGTGTGTATGCAAGACAAGTTTGGCCCAAAATCCGTTGGAAAAAATCCGATGGATTTTGTTGTCAGAATGTCCGATCAATGTCCGACCGTGTGTACAGGGCATTAGACTGCAATGCCATTAACGTCCATGTGCGTGTAAAGGCAGGTGTCCCAATACTTTTGGTAATATACTGTATATGATAATACAATCAGATTGTATTGTGTATGGCCAACTTTATTCTTTGGGGCCACTGCTGAGACTACTTTTGCCTAATCCAGCATTTCTAAGCAAATTCAGACTCTTAGCACTGCAACCCCAAAGAGGCTCCCAGAGCAATTATTACATGTCTTCCTCCTTTAGCTCTAGAGCATATTATTAAATGAAAAGTGGTTGGTTGTTAGGGGCATCATAAGTGTTTGTTTTTGTCAGACACTTACAGTTGTGTGGTCTTCTATTGCACGAAAATATCAAAAGTTAGTTTTTTTTTTTTTTTTTTACTTTTTACATATAATATTAGTACAGACTGTTTACTGTTTACAGTATGTTATGTTATATCTGAAGTCAGTGCTTTCTGCGCGCTGTCACTGTGATTGTTAATTCTTTGGGACTTGATCAGTAAAGCAGTGCAAAAAAAAAAAAAAGATAGTGTTGTGCAGAGTGTGGTGACAACTGGTATTTATTTTTAATTTCATTTTCTGTAGTAATACCTGTTAAGCATTGATTTCTGATTCATTGCTGTTGGTTATTGGATTCTGCACATCAGCACTGCATTATTGGGGTTGATTTACTAAAGTCAAATAGGGTGTTCACTGTGCAAGGGAAGTTGCACTTTGCAAAGGAATTTTCCCCAGAGCTTAATGAATGTGATGACTTTTCACTTTGCAAAGAATACCCAATCACATGCAAGGAAAAAAAAAAAAAAAAAACTGCATTTGGCTTGCACATGATTGGAAGATGGAAGTCAGCACAGCTCCACTATATTTACTAAGCTCTGGGGAAAAATCCTTTGCAAAATGAGCTGTTTGCCTTTAGTAAATCAACCCCAATGAACCAAGTCTTGTAACTTCACACACAGCCAAGGAAACACTGTATAGTTTACCATGTGTGGTGATTAGGCAGTGTATTGTTAGTTAGCTGTGATGTGAAGGTCAGCTACTACATACACTACCACATCAGCACACGTTATGTCTTCTGGAGATAGGGGCATAGAAAATAGGAACGATTAAAAAGAATTGTGATGATGTCATTGACTAGTCATTTTTAAAAACTGTCATATCTATTACAGAAGAGTTTTAAAGAAGTACAACAGATCATGCAAAATTATGTTTGTTCACTTTTACATAAACCAGCTTTTGTTTCTTCACAAAATAACAGGCTCAACTGTAAAGATATGCACATTTGTAATTGTTCATGAAAGTATCTGAAATAAGAACTGTCTGTGTTACTCCAGTAATCACTCAGTTTCCAGTAATCTATGTCTAGCCGGGCTGCAGGCTGAACATGAGAAATCAATTAAAGTGCTTGTTAAGCCACTCTAACCTGTATACACCATCAGCACTGCTTCCTATTGCAGTGTCCCCCTCTGTGTTTGATTTAGAAATATAAATGCTGCAAATACCTCATTTCACAGCCGAGATTGCAATCACATGACCAGCCAGCTCTCTCCTTTCTTCCTCTGAGAGATGCAGTGGGCGGGGCATCAGTCTGGAGGGGAGGAGGAGAGAGGTGGCTAGTCATGTGATCGCAATCGCGACTGTGAAATTAGGTATTTGCAGCATTTATATTTATAAATCATACACAGAGGGGGACACTGCAATAGGAGGCAGTGTTGATGGTGTATACAGGTTAGTGTTATGCAAGCAGCAGGAGGGGGAAGGGGGCAGCACTGTCACGAGCAGAGATGGGAGGGGGGAGGAGGACACAGGAGCAGAGAGGGAAGCTGCAGATAGCAGGCTGCGGATGACGGAGGCACGTAAACTGACCACGGTGTCTGGTCTCAGGAGCCATGATACACCGTGGTCAGTTTACAGAGGGGAGGGCAGAAACTGGCAGGATCAGCCTGGTATTTCAGGTGTTACAGGGGGCCAAATGACACAGGACAAGCACTGTGTTATATAACATGCTTTAAAGGAGCAGGATCCATTTTTTTGGGGGGGTTAACAAACGCTTTAATGCTTCTATCAATGCTAATCAGCATGGGGGAATCTGCAGTGCCAGCTATTGTATGCAGCATCCGTAGCTGTCTGAATACCCGAACAGTGACTACATCGATTGGATGCAGTTAATTTTTTGCTGACAGATTTCCACCTGGCACCTTCAATTTTTCCATCCACTTTTGTGAAACTGGGTGGTGCCAACAGCGGTACCTCCAGTTTGAATTTCAGCTGATTCAGCAGAAATCATCCAAAATTCAAGCCATGTATGGTAAGCTTATCATCTAGTGCAGATTTGAAGAAAATGAAGTATTGGCTCTCCTTCATGGGGAACCTCAAATAAGTCATAGTGTAGACACTTGGAAAAATGGGTTTCTATTTTAACTATTTGAAGTGCATATGTGGATACTATTAACTGCATACCTGTGAATGTAAACAGGAGATCTTTTATATGTGGTCATTTGTATTTAAGTTTCCTGGTACTTTAAATGGTATTGCTAGTGCAAATGTTTTCTTTTCTAGTTTTGGATAAGTAAGTATTGGTTAAAACTCTTGTATTTTGTGCTATATGTGTTCCATTGGGTAGATGCTCCTTCATTCCCTTACCCCATGCATAGAACAGGGTGTCCTCTTAGCCCCCATTTACACTATGTTGTGCATTGCATGTTTTTGCATGTTGCTGCACTTTGTGCAAAGGGCAACACATTTATTTTAACAGATGTGGTAAAGAAGTACCGGAACTTTTTGAACTTTGTGCATTTTTTTTTGCCTTACATTTTGTTGCTTTTTTACCAGTGGATCTGCAGACTGAAATAAAACCTCAAAACATTTTTTAACAGTCCTATTTAACTTAAAATTAATTTTGACTAGAGTTATATTTAAAGTCTTTAGCCAAAAATGTTTTTTTTTTCATTTGAACCTGACAGAGGTTAAACTACTACTGTTCTATCTACCACCACCCTGCTCATCTGCCCCACCAATGTACCCCCTGCTCTTCCACCCCACCACTGTACCCCCTGCACATTTGCTCCACTGCCATATGCCCATGCTCTTCTGTCTCACTACTGAATCCCCTTCTCATCTGTCCTAACACTGAGCCATTCTGCTCATCTGCCCCACCACTGTAACCCCCTTTCTCATCTGCCCCACCAATGTACCTCCTGCACATCTGTCTCACCTCTGTTCCCCCCTTCTCTTCTGCCCCACCACTGTAACCCCCTGCTCATCTGTCCCACCAATAAATCTCCTTTCAAATCTGCCCCACTGCTCTAACCCCCTGCTTTTCTGTCCTACTACTGAACTCCCCTGCTCTTCTGTCCCACTGCTGAACCCCCTTCTCATCTCTTCCACCACTGTACCTCCCTGCACATCTGCCCCACTGATGTAACCTCCTGCTCTTCTGTCCCACCTCTGAACCCCTCCTGCTTATTTTCCCCACCTCTGTACCCTCCTGTTCATCTGCTCCACTGCTGTACCCTCTTCTCATCTAAGATATGTGTGATATACAGAGTGGTGAAGGGAAGAAAAGATGAGACACATCTACCTGTCCTGGCACACTCATCCCCGTTGATCCACCTCTCACATCCAGCCCACATGCTGGTATGTGATGTATGTGATGTATGTAATGTCACATACAAGCATCTGGAATGGATGCGCAATGATGAGCTCAGGTCAGGGGCATTTTCTGAAAGCAGTGGGCCTGTATGCAGGATCATAAATTGGGCCCCCGTAGCTGAGAAAAAGTGAGGTGCTCTGCACCACAGGAAAAATCATTTTCATTGCGCTGAATACTGGCTCTGGCTTAAAGTGACACAGAGTGCTGGGGTTCAGTAGTAAGTGATGCAAAAGTTCAGGAATAATTTCAACAAAGTTCCCAGAAGCTCAACAGTAATTCCACAAACTGTCACCTGATTGTTTCCCATCTTTTACAATGTGTGGGGGCGCAGTGCCTCCCCTTCAGTGCAGGTGCGGTGTGGAGAATTCTGAAATTGGAATGCATTAGTGTCTCACTGACACTTCCCTGCACTGCTCTGCTGATGGGGAGGGAGTCGAGTGCCGGTGTTCTGCCATATAGTGTCCTCGTATCAGATAGTGTCCGCCTCGTACTGCGCAGGCGCAGCGCCTGCGCAGTACGGAGGAGCAGGAGATGCCGAAAATGCCCGAAGTTGATCAGCTGACCATCAGCTGTACACGGCGCTCGGGCACCTGTTAGCGATGGCAGTGTAAGAGGGCCCCTCGCGGGCTCGCTTCGCTCGCCACGCTTCGGGCACGGCCTCGCTGCGCTCGGCAAATATTTATTCTAACTCTATGTCCACTTGGATAGTAGGGAATGATCCTGGACATAGGGTAAGAATAAATGCGCAGGCGCCGTGTACAGCTGACGATCAGCTGTTGAACTTCGGAGACTTTCGGCGTCTCTTTTGTCCTCCGTACTGCGCCTGCGCAGTACAGGGAGGACACTATATGATAGGGGACTGAATTCGATAAGACACCGGCAAAAGAGGCTTCCCCCTCTCCCTCTCTCTCCCACGGCTTTCACATGCTGGAGGCAGAGGGACAGACCAGTGTGTCAGGCAGCCAATAGAGCTGCTCTTCTGAGTGGTAGGGTGTGACTGCTAGGTTGCTCCGCCTCCCACCACCCCCTTAGCCAATCAGATTGCCCAGCCCGCCACATTTGATCAGAAGATGCTAGTGACCAGAGCAGAACAGGATGCAGAGGATCCGACATACCTGAGAATAAAGAAGGTATGATCATGTCCCACACTCACTGGTAATGCAGAAGTCTAATAATTGGTGTGTTCTCCTGTCCTGTGTGTAGATTAGACAATGATCAGGGATGACTTCCCCTCCATCTTCTCACACTGCTTCTTATCTGTGTTTGTATTTACACAGCACCTGACTGATGATTAGACTTCTGCAAGACTTCCAGTTGGTGTCAGCTATCCCTGATCTTTGAAGGAATTAGCTGGTCAGGCTGGGAGGAGCTTCACAGACCTGTTAACCATTTACTGTCCTCTTGTGCTTGAGAAATGACTGTTAGAAAATAAATTTGTTTGTTTTTTTTGGCACTTATAGTTCTATCTTATAAACTCCTGTTTGCAGTGATCAATGTTTTTCCGCACTGGTCACTGCTAGGACACACTTGTACAATGCCTGCAGTCTCTGACCGTCTCCTGTTACATGTCTGCAGTCTCTGACCGTCTCCTGTAATATGTCTGCAGTCTCTGACCATCTCCTGTGTTATATCTGCAGTCTCTGACCATCTCCTGTATTATGTCTGCAGTCTCTGACCCTCTCCTGTATTATGTCTGCAGTCTCTGACCATCTCCTATACTATGTCTGCAGTCTCTGACCTTCTCCTATATTATGTCTGCAGTCTCTGACCCTCTCCTATACTATGTCTGCAGTCTCTGACCTTCTCCTGTACTATGTCTGCAGTCTCTGACCTTCTCCTGTACTATGTCTGCAGTCTCTGATCATCTCCTGTACTATGTCTGAAGTCTCTGACCCTCTCCTGTACTATGTCTGCAGTCTCTGACCCTCTCCTATACTATGTCTGCAGTCTCCGACCCTCTCCTGTGTTATATCTGCAGTCTCTGACCTTCTCCTATACTATGTCTGCAGTCTCTGACCTTCTCCTATACTATGTCTGCAGTCTCTGACCCTCTCTTGTACTATGACTGCAGTCTCTGACCTTCTCCTGTACTATGTCTGCAGTCTCTGACCTTCTCCTGTACTATGTCTGCAGTCTCTGACCCTCTCCTGTACTATGTCTGCAGTCTCTGAGCCTCTCCTGTACTATGTCTGCAGTCTCTGACCCTCTCCTATACTATGTCTGCAGTCTCCAACCCTGTCCTGTGTTATATCTGCAGTCTCTGACCTTCTCCTGTACAATGTCTGTAGTCTCTGAGCCTCTCCTGTACTATGTCTGCAGTCTCTGACCCTCTCCTATACTATGTCTGCAGTCTCCAACCCTCTCCTGTGTTATGTCTGCAGTCTCTGACCATCTCCTGTACTATGTCTGCAGTCTCTGGCCATCTCCTGTACTATGTCTGCAGTCTCTGACCCTCTCCTGTACTATGTCTGCAGTCTCTGACCCTCTCCTGTGTTATATCTGCAGTCTCTGACCATCTCCTGTACTATGTCTGCAGTCTCTGACCCTCTCCTATACTATGTCTGCAGTCTCCAACCCTCTCCTGTGTTATGTCTGCAGTCTCTGACCATCTCCTGTACTATGTCTGCAGTCTCTGACCCTCTCCTGTACTATGTCTGCAGTCTCTGACCCTCTCCTGTGTTATATCTGCAGTCTCTGACCATCTCCTGTACTATGTCTGCAGTCTCTGACCCTCTCCTATACTATGTCTGCAGTCTCCAACCCTCTCCTGTGTTATGTCTGCAGTCTCTGACCATCTCCTGTACTATGTCTGCAGTCTCTGACCATCTCCTGTACTATGTCTGCAGTCTCTGACCCTCTCCTGTACTATGTCTGCAGTCTCTGACCCTCTCCTGTGTTATATCTGCAGTCTCTGACCATCTCCTGTACTATGTCTGCAGTCTCTGACCCTCTCCTGTGTTATATCTGCAGTCTCTGACCATCTCCTGTACTATGTCTGCAGTCTCTGACCCTCTCCTGTACTAAGTCTGCCGTCTCTGACCATCTCCTCTACTATGTCTTCAGTCTCTGACCCTCTCCTGTACTATGTCTGCAGTCTCTGACCCTCTCCTGTACTGTGTCTGCAGTCTCTGACCATCTCCTGTGTTATATCGGCAGTCTCTGACCTTCTCCTGTACTATGTCTGTAGTCTCTGACCCTCTATTGTACTATGTCTGCAGTCTCTGACCCTCTCCTGTACTATGTCTGAAGTCTCTGACCATCTCCTGTAGTATGTCTGCAGTCTCTGACCATCTCCTGTACTATGTCTGCAGTCTCTGACCATCTCCTGTGTTATATCTGCAGTCTCTGACCTTCTCCTGTACTATGTCTGCAGTCTCTGACCCTCTCCTGTCCTATGTCTGCAGTCTCTGGCCATCTCTTGTGTTATATCTGCAGTCTCTGACCTTCTCCTGTACTATGTCTGTAGTCTCTGAGCCTCTCCTGTACTATGTCTGCAGTCTCTGACCCTCTCTTGTACTATGTCTGCAGTCTCTGACCTTCTCCTGTACTATGTCTGCAGTCTCTGACCATCTCCTGTGCTATGTCTTCAGTCTCCAACCCTCTCCTGTGTTATATCTGCAGTCTCTGACCATCTCCTGTACTATGTCTGCAGTCTCTGACCCTCTCCTGTACTATGTCTGCAGTCTCTGATCCTCTCCTGTGTTATATCTGCAGTCTCTGACCATCTCCTGTACTATGTCTGCAGTCTTTGACCCTCTCCTGTACAATGTCTGCAGTCTCTGACCCTCTCCTGTACTAAGTCTGCAGTCTCTGACCATCTCCTGTACTATGTCTGCAGTCTCTGACCCTCTCCTGTATTATGTCTGCAGTCTCTGACCCTCTCCTGTACTATGTCTGAAGTCTCTGACCATCTCCTGTAGTATGTCTGCAGTCTCTGACCATCTCCTGTACTATGTCTGCAGTCTCTGACCATCTCCTGTGTTATATCTGCAGTCTCTGACCATCTCCTGTAGTATGTCTGCAGTCTCTGACCATCTCCTGTACTATGTCTGCAGTCTCTGACCATCTCCTGTGTTATATCTGCAGTCTCTGACCTTCTCCTGTACTATGTCTGCAGTCTCTGACCCTCTACTGTACTATATCTGCAGTCTCTGACCATCTCCTGTGTTATATCTGCAGTCTCTGACCTTCTCCTGTACTATGTCTGCAGCCTCTGACCCTCTTCTGTACTAAGTTTGCAGTCTCTGACCCTCTCCTCTACTATGTCTGTAGTCTCTGAGCCTCTCCTGTACTATGTCTGCAGTCTCTGACCCTCTCCTGTACTATGTCTGCAGTCTCTGACCTTCTCCTGTACTATGTCTGCAGTCTCTGACCATCTCCTGTACTATGTCTTCAGTCTCCAACCCTCTCCTGTGTTATATCTGCAGTCTCTGACCATCTCCTGTACTATGTCTGCAGTCTCTGACCCTCTCCTGTACTATGTGTGCAGTCTCTGACCCTCTCCTGTGCTATATCTGCAGTCTCTGACCATCTCCTGTACTATGTCTGCAGTCTCCAACCCTCTCCTGTGTTATATCTGCAGTCTCTGACCATCTCCTGTACTATGTCTGCAGTCTCTGACCCTCTCCTGTACTATGTCTGCAGTCTTTGACCCTCTCCTGTAATATGTCTGCAGTCTCTGACCCTCTCCTGTACTAAGTCTGCAGTCTCTGACCATCTCCTGTACTATGTCTGCAGTCTCTGACCCTCTCCTGTACTATGTCTTCAGTCTCTGACCCTCTCCTATACTATGTCTGCAGTCTCTGATCCTCTCCTGTACTATGTCTGCAGTCTCTGACCCTCTCCTGTACTATGTCTGCAGTCTCTGACCATCTCCTGTGTTATATCTGCAGTCTCTGACCTTCTCCTGTACTATGTCTGTAGTCTCTGACCCTCTCCTGTACTATATCTGCAGTCTCTGACCCTCTCCTGTACTATGTCTGCAGTCTTTGACCCTCTCCTGTACTATTTATGCAGTCTCTGACCCTCTCTTGTACCCTGTCTGAAGTCTCTGACCCTCTCCTGTACTATGTCTGAAGTCTCTGACCATCTCCTGTAGTATGTCTGAAGTCTCTGACCATCTCCTGTACTATGTCTGCAGTCTCTGACTATCTCCTGTACTATGTCTGCAGTCTCTGACCATCTCCTATACTATGTCTGCAGTCTCTGACCCTCTCCTGTACTATGTCTGCAGTCTTTGACCCTTTCCTGTACTATGTCTGCAGTCTCTGACCCTCTCCTGTGTTATATCTTCAGTCTTTGACCCTTTCCTGTACTATGTCTGCAGTCTTTGACCATCTCCTGCACTATGTCTGCCGTCTCTGACCCTCTCCTGTGTTATATCTGCAGTCTTTGACCCTCTCCTGTACTATGTCTGCAGTCTCTGACCCTCTCCTGTGTTATATCTTCAGTCTTTGACCCTCTCCTGTACTATGTCTGCAGTCTCTGACCATCTCCTGTGTTATATCTGCAGTCTCTGACCCTCTCCTGTGTTACATCTGCAGTCTCTGGCCATCTCCTGTACTATGTCTGCAGTCTCTGACCCTCTCCTGTACTATGTCTGCAGTCTCTGACCCTCTCCTGTGTTATATCTGCAGTCTCTGACCATCTCCTGTACTATGTCTGCAGTCTCTGACCCTCTCCTGTACTATGTCTGCAGTCTTTGACCCTCTCCTGTACTATGTCTGCAGTCTCTGACCCTCTCCTGTACTAAGTCTGCAGTCTCTGACCATCTCCTGTACTATGTCTGCAGTCTCTGACCCTCTCCTGTACTATGTCTGCAGTCTCCGACCCTCTCCTGTACTATGTCTGCAGTCTCTGACCCTCTCCTGTACTATGTCTGAAGTCTCTGACCATCTCTTGTAGTATGTCTGCAGTCTCTGACCATCTCCTGTACTATGTCTGCAGTCTCTGACCATCTCCTGTGTTATATCTGCAGTCTCTGACCTTCTCCTGTACTATGTCTGCAGTCTCTGATCCTCTCCTGTACTATGTCTGCAGTCTCTGACCCTCTCCTGTACTATGTCTGCAGTCTCTGACCATCTCCTGTGTTATATCTGCAGTCTCTGACCTTCTCCTGTACTATGTCTGTAGTCTCTGACCCTCTCCTGTACTATGTCTGCAGTCTCTGACCCTCTCCTGTACTATTTATGCAGTCTCTGACCCTCTCTTGTACCCTGTCTGAAGTCTCTGACCCTCTCCTGTACTATGTCTGAAGTCTCTGACCATCTCCTGTCGTATGTCTGAAGTCTCTGACCATCTCCTGTACTATGTCTGCAGTCTCTGACTATCTCCTGTACTATGTCTGCAGTCTCTGACCATCTCCTATACTATGTCTGCAGTCTCTGACCCTCTCCTGTACTATGTCTGCAGTCTTTGACCCTTTCCTGTACTATGTCTACAGTCTCTGACCCTCTCCTGTGTTATATCTTCAGTCTTTGACCCTTTCCTGTATGATGTCTGCAGTCTTTGACCATCTCCTGTACTATGTCTGCCGTCTCTGACCATCTCCTGTGTTATATCTGCAGTCTTTGACCCTCTCCTGTACTATGTCTGCAGTCTCTGACCATCTCCTGTGTTATATCTGCAGTCTCTGACCCTCTCCTGTGTTACATCTGCAGTCTCTGGCCATCTCCTGTACCATGTCTGAAGTCTCTGACCATCTCCTGTAGTATGTCTGCAGTCTCTGATCCTCTCCTGTAGTATGTTTTGCAGTCTCTGACCATCTCCTGTAGTATGTCTGCAGTCTCTGATCCTCTCCTGTAGTATGTTTTGCAGTCTGTGACCATCTCCTGTAGTATTTCTGCAATAAAGGGGGCTACAGGCACAGTAGGTGGTGAGGGAAGGTGTACCTAGGCATGGTGGATAGTGAGGGATGGGGGGGCCCAGACATGTTGGGTGGTGAGGGAAGAGGGCTGTAGGTGTGGTGGGTGGTAAGGCAAGGGAGGCTGCAGGCATAGTAGATAATGAGGAAAGGGGTCCCAGGTGCAGTGGGTGGTGATGGAAAGAATGCCTAGGCACAAGTGGTGGTTAATAAAGGCAAGGCTGTAGAGAAAATTTTAATGTAGCATACAGGGCAAGGGGCTTCATAATCCAGGGCCTACCAAAATCCTCAGCACCAGGCCTATGATGCTCCTAATGCGGGCCGAACGACCAGGCTGCAAAGGTTGCACTTGCAATCCGGCCCTGGTGTTCCGCCACTAATATATTTTTTTATAATGGCACACAGTGAAATTATTAAAAAGTGCCATTATAAAAAAACATTGTGACAGATTGTCACACAATACACACTGGGATCTGTGATCAAAGAGTGTATTGTGCTATTATTTAATGACACTGCACAAAGCCATTACGTTTCATTTTTTTTTTTTTCGTTTTTGTTTTTTGGGGGGGGGGGGGGGGGGACGCAAGTAGCTGGTCTTGCCTAGGGTGCAAAATAGTCTAGCACCGCCCCTTGCTAGATATGTACAGTATGTATGGCTACAGCAGCAGTTCTCCAATCAGCTACAACTTGTTACAAAAAAAAAGATGGATTTGTAGCTGCTACAAAGTTGCGTGTTCACCCATCAGCCTTACAACAATTCCCTTTCTTTGGCCATGTGCACAGAACTTTCAAAAAACATAAATGATCATAAAACCTTCAAAGCAATCAGAGGTGGACAAATCATTCTTCAAATGTTAAACCTCTAAAACCAGCATGTGGAAGATATAAAAAAGCTGGGTGAGTATAATTGATCTCAGCACATTCTAGAACCATAAGCTGCAGAAATAACAAAGTGGCCTTACTCTTTATGGAATATACTTCCTGAAACAGAACTTTTATCTGCATCTTTGTTCAAGACCAAGCAATTCTTTATAGACAGTTACAAAAGAAGCTAATAATTAAGTTATTTAACAAAAGATAAAAAAATGATTAAAAAAAAAAAAAACATAAAATAAAAAATAGTCGTATTTTTTGAAGAATAGAATAGACAGTGGTGTCACCTGGTGCAGTAAAACATGGTGTCAGCCACCCCCCCCCCCCCTCAATGGTGCCACAGTGCTCTGTCTTGCTGTTGCAGAGTGACAGCAGGAGCAGGACAGAGCAGTAGACAGTGGGCAGGCTAGTGCATCCTCTCCTGTCTAGCCTGTCACAGTGCCCTACAGATCCAAGCGTAATATTTTCCACGCACACATTCTTGAAAACGGCTGTAGCAATGCTGGGTGCTGTAATGGCCACTGGCTGGAAACCATAGACACTCAAAGTGAAGAAATGTCATCATTTGACGTTGTCACTAGCCTGAAGAAGGGCCCTTGCATGGCTCTAGACCTTGCCCTATGTGCACGGTGTGACCATGTGATTAAAGCTTTGGGCTGATGACATTTCTACACTTTTACACTGCCCTGCAGGGCTAGTTTTTGGCTGGCAGTGCATGGTCATGGTGCTCCCCCCAAACTTGCCCCTATAAATCATGCGGTCAGGGCCGGCACGCTGATCCATGTGCTGTCACAGATAGGGGTGACATCGCGGTCGCATATTATTTCCTACATGATGGTGTCACACCTCTGAGGGGGGCTCACCCGGGTGCGGTCAGCACTACCTGCACCCCCATAGCGACGCCACTGAGAATAAAAACATCTGAATTTTGGATGGACCTGAGTTCAGCTTGCATCCTAATGGTGACTTACCTAGGGTCTAGGTCTAGTGCATCTGAGATCTGTGATAGTGTTTTAGAATACTCTGACAATCAGAACAATGTTTAATGACAACAACCCTTTGAAAGAGCAAAGTTGGCCTTACATGTATAGATTTCTCTCATCCATGCCATGGCCTGAACTAGAGAAATCAAATACATTCCTCTATCCAAGCTAAACAGTGTGGATGAAGGAACCTCCCTGCCAGCTATTGTATTCTGATAATTGGCACCTCTGGCTGTCAGAATACCTGAACAGTGACTGAATGGTCCAACAATTTTCCATCTAGTCGGTTGAAAAATCAACTTTTGTAAAGCTGGGTGGTGTGGACAGGACCACCCACGGCTTGAGTTTCGGACAATTCAGCATTAACTCTTCTTGCTTGACAAATTTTGATAAAGCAGTTTCCATGTGTTTACAGTTCCCTTATGGCAGTAGCATCATTTGAACACCTCAAATATTCAGGGGAACAACACTAGTGATAAATTGTATATACAAAGTAAAAGCTAATATACTGTATAGTCTTTTCATTTTTTAGATAAAGAAATAAAATAAAAAAGCAGCTTTATGTACATAAACTCATGAATATGTTTCAAAACCATCTTTTCTTTTTTCGGAGTGTTCTGGCGGGGGTTGTCCCCCCCATCAGAACACAATAGCACAGCAGGGGAGATCGCTGTACCAACATTGCATTGTTAGTATAGCGGCTCCTACTGAGTTGTCATTTTTTTTTCACTCAGCCTTGCTGGGTAGAATGAAAAAAAAAAACTAGTAGTGTGTACTAGGCTTATCTCAACAATTGTTAAACAGATGACAGAGTGGTTCCATTAAGTCAATAAATGCTCCACCCCATGCCTAATCTACAAATCCTTATATTCAATTCAATACCCAAGGTATTGTAGAACAAGCACCGCCATATAAACCCCATATCTGTGATCAATGAAAATGCAATATACAGTACTTTTCATTTAACTATTTTATGATTTTATTGTGAAATTTGTCAGAAAGAAGAAGTTAAAGAGATAGTTCACCTTTTCAGAAAAAATGAAAAGGTGAACTAATGCCCTACACCCTCCCCACCCCCCTGTTCCCCACAGTACTTACCTCTGTGATCAGTTGTCAGGTCCCACACAGCCTATGCAGCAGTCTAGAGATTAGAATCCTCGTTCTTCTCTCTTTTCTTTCTGTGGGGCTTCTGGGATAGATCAGAGCAATGTTTTGTGCCGGTAATGACCAATCAGAATCACTCTGATCTGTCCTGTCAGCCCTGCAGAAAGAAAAGGGGAGAAGAACAGAGATTTCAATTCCCTGGACTGCTGCACTGACTGTGTAGCCACTGACAGCTCATCACCCATGTAGGTAAGTACAACAGGGACGGGATGTGGGGAGGGTCTGTGGGTCGTTAGTTCACTTTTTCATTTTTTTTCTAAAAAGGTGAACTTACACTTTAATGTTTTTAATAGAGAATCATCAGTTTGTCAGACAACAGTAATGATGGCAATGCTTTACAGTTCCTGGCTTGACCTTTCCAGTAATTGTGCACTATAGGGCAGTAAGTGGTGGGTGACTTTTGGAATCCACCCTCTTCTTGCAGATTGTCATCACAAACTGAATTTTTGTAAATGGATAGAGTTCTCCTGTATACAACATCACAGATTCCCCCTTTACAGTCCACACTGCTCATAAATTCAAAGGTCCTCCCTTTTCTTCTTGATAATTTCTCTGACCATTGCGACCACATCTCCCTTTATACTGTCAAAATGCTCCTCCGGTCTCCAGATTTTAACTACTTGACCTTGAGGATTAACCAGGTACTTCCAAAAATTCCATCGTGGCTCTTTCTTTGTGGAATCTAAACAGAAAAGCATTAATAGTGGGTTATACATTCATCAGCTACAATTTATAAGTCAGGAATATAATAAGTGAAAACGAACTGATATTATAAACCATGTAACTCATTTCCTCTGGTCTAGTGCTCTTTCTTCTAATCCAGACCTATATTGGAAGAATATAAAAGAAGTAAATCTGTCTATACACAGCTAGAATTCTCTCATTCAGCAACCTGATTGAAAGAAAGAAAATCAGTTGATTTCCCCATCCGTACTAAACAGGCTGGATGAAGGAATCTCCACGGCCAGATTTTGTGTTTAGGAAGTTGCAGCACCCCAGGACACCGGAACAGAGACTGCATCTGATAGAATGCAGTCACTGTTCTTCCAATAATCACCTAGCTCAGTGAATTTTTAAATAGACTTTTGTTAAGCTGGGTAGTACTTGAAGAGCCATCTGTGTCTCACATTTCTTAACTTTAGACCATTGATGGCTCAAATTTCTTAACTTTAGAAAATTGATAGCTCCAGTTTAATCCAATTCCTGCTAAATTGGGTGAAATTCAAGTCATCTATGGCCTAAAGTAGGGGTAGGCAACCTTAAAGAGGTGGAGATCTACCTGAACAACATGGGAGAAGTCAAAGATCACTGGGCACAGTGTCGCTACCTCACACTTGATTTAAACTATCGATTGCTGTACTGCCATGTTGCAAACGCAATCGCGCAATCATGGGTTTAAAATAGGGTAGTGAGGACGGAGGCAACATATCGCTGGGATAAGAGGTGGAGTGCAGTTGGTATCACTCCGCATGGGACAGAAGCCAGGACTACAGAGGAGGCATCGGCTTATGTGGCTCTTGCTCCATACTACAGCTCCAACTACAAGTATTCCCTCTGCATTGCACTCTGATGATCTGGGACGGTGGGTCAGCAAGCCCAGACCGCGATCTACCAGTCAGCTGGTCGCGATCTACAGGTTGATGACCGCCTGGTCTAAAGCCATCCATTAGTCTAAAATAAACCTGTCCTTTAACATAGCAGTTGGATGCCAGTGTGCTCACCTACATAAGGATATTATTGGTCTCACTCCTGAAGGATGGACCTTTCTTTTTTACAGGAGCCTGTAAACAGTCTAAACTTTACATATAAATACAAGGGTAAGCAGAAGTATATTAAACAACTTAGAGCATCAGAACAGGGGTTTAGCTATAGCACATGCCATGCAGTCCCATAAAAAATTCATTGCTTTGATCTAACTCTCCAACCTCCATGTTAAAGTGAACATTTACGCTGTAAGGTTCTGCCTATAAGCATATTTTATATGATGGCTGTTATTACTTTTGCTAACAAGAAATGTCATTTTCATTGACCCTCTGTTATTTATGTGCACATTACAGAATTCTTAGTTTAAGGCTAAGGTTCCACCAACTACCAATCTCCTGTTCACCGACAACACCCTTACCAACCACTGAGTCAGCTTCACTGGAAAAGGAAGATGGCATTTGGCAATGATTAGCCATGTAGTCAGAGAAAATCAAGCCCCTTAAGTGAAACTAAATCAGTGTGAAGCACAGAAATGGTTTTCTAGCTAATAAAAGTAATAGCAGACATCTTCAAGTATCCTCTGTTAGATAGGACATTTATTATTATTATACACGATTTATATAGTCAAAACAGTTTGCGCAGCGCTTTACACCATCGGGGAAGACAGTACAATTACAATACAATTCAATACAGGAGGGATCAAAGGGCCCTGCTCGTTAGAGCTTACAATCTAGAAGGGAGGGTCAAGTGGAACAAAGGCTAGTCGCTGTGGGGGATGATCAGATGGACAAAATGAAAATACAGTTGTTAGGTGTGGGTGGGATAGGCTTCTCTGAAGAGAAGGCTTTTCAGGGATCATCTAAAAGCTAATAGAGTAGGAGATAGACGAATAGATTGGGGTAAGGAGTTCCATAGCCATGGAGAGGCTCTGGAAAAGTCCTGGAGACCAGCATGGGAGAAGGTGATGAGAGAGCTAGAGAGAAGGAGCAGCTAGAGAGCAGGAGGTCTTAAGAACGAACAGAACGATTAGGTTGGTATTTACATTTGAAACTTTAATATAAAATAATTACAAGGGGCACACACCATTAAAGATAATAAAGTTTGTAATAATCTGATAGATGTACAAAACTGTATTTTATTCATTATTGTTTGCCTAATACAAGTGGAGCCTTTACCAATATTGATGTGGTCTGAAAGTCAAAGGCTATCCTCCTCCTGAACCCACATGCTTGGCTATAGCTGTGATTACACCGTTGATTTAAGGGCTCATTTTGGTCATATTTTTACACTGCTGTCTAACAATTTCCTATAGGACTAAACTGTATTATGTATACAGTGCCCTAAAAAAGTATTAGTACCCCTTGAAATTTTCCACATTTTGTCATGTCAAAAACGTAAATGTATTTTATTGGGATTTTATGTGATAGACCAACACAAAGTGGCCCATAATTGTGAAGTGGAAGGAAAATGATCAATGGTTTTCAAAATGTTTTAAAAATAAATATCTGAAAAGTGTGGCGTGCATTTATATTCAGCCCCCTTTACTCTGATACCCCTAACTAAAATCTAGCGTAACCAATTGCCTTCAGAAGTCACCTAATTAGTAAATAGAGTCCACCTGTGTGTAATTTAATCTCAGTATAAATACAGCTGTTCTGTGAAGCCCTCAGAGGTTTGTTAGAGAACCTTGGTGAACAAACAGCATCATGAAGACCAAGAAACACAGCAGACAGGTCAGGGATAAAGTTGTGGAGAAGTTTAAAGCAGAGTTAGGTGTTGGTCTATCACATAAAATCCCAATAAAATACATTTACTTTTTTGGTTGTAACATGAAAAAATGTGGAAAATTTCAAGGGGTATGAATACTTTTTCAAGGCACTGTAGGTCACACACACTGCACCCTGTGTAGGATTGGACAGACACTGAAGGGAGCCAAATACAACATTTTCGATAAACCTTCCTACCTGCAACTTGTGTTCATCACCTGCATACGATGTGCATTGATCATGTAGTATCATGATGTCATTTGTTGCTCTAAACATGCAGCCTAAAGTAGAGTAAACCTTCACATTCCAAAGCAGTTTCAGTTTATGGTGAAGAGTAAACTATTTTTTTTTGTTTTGGATACAGTGGATAGGGATTAGAACATCTGTTTTGCTGTCTGTGCCCCCAGTGGGGACATTCAACCTCTCTATTTATCCTGTTTACCATTATTACTAAATGTGAACGCAAAAGAAAATCCCTAATTTTGGAAACAGGAATAGAGGGGAAAGCTTAAAGGGGAACACCAAGGGTTTACTTCACTTTGGAGGAATTACCTGTCACTTCCTGTTTTGGCTAAGGGAGAGGAAGTGAAGGGAAATCTCCCCAATGGGACAGGCATGACACAGACACAAGCAGGCAGGGCATTCATAGAAACAGAGAGCTTACTTGCAGTTTGGAGGTAAAGTGTTTCATCACATTAGTACTCTCACATTTGTCATGCAACACAGAGGGGGTGGTGAGGCATGCATTGGACACTGTGTGACCCAGAACAGGAAGTTGTCTTTTCCTATTGGCACATAGGGACAAGCTAGTCGAAACAATGCATGGACATAGGGGGATTGATGAGCTATGATACTACAAACTGCAACCACAACATGTGAGACCAACAGTACTAGGTAGGATAAACAAACACAGGGAATATAATTACACTATCACCTAGATCAGAGGTTCTCAACCTGTCTAGTGCCGTGACCCCTTGATAAAATTTCCCAAGTTGTGGAGACCCCCAATCATAAAATTATTTTCATAGCGTGGGTTGTCAGCACCCAAGGCAAGGCAAGTAATTTGCGCCCCTAACCCACAGACATTTAGTGCTCCCTGAGTCCCTTCCACTCGTACAGTATTAAAACCCCTTATGGTACATTTTAGGATGTACCTCTCTTTGTTCTCCTTTCTTTCCCTTTTATCTCTCTCTATCCTAATTTCTTGGTTTTTTTTCCCCATCCCTCTTTCTAGCCATCTTTCTTGTGTCTTTCTCTTCTTCTTTCTCTCCCTTTTTCTTTGTTCCCCCCCTCTTTTCCTCTCCCTTCCATGTATTCTCTATTTTTATTTCTTCTCTTACTCCTTGGTGGGGGGGTGGGGGGGGGATGGGATGAGCGGCAATGCTGGGGGAAGTTCTGATCAGCCAACTTAGGTGCTCTTGATCAAGATCATCTGCTGATCTGAGAACTGTAGTGGGGACTTTTATTGGCAACTATAATTACAGGTAGTGTTACTCACTGTGTATCCAACATTGTGGTGTCTCGTAGCAGTGACACCTATGCCGAAAATCAGGAGATAGGGTCTTCTCCAGACGGCGGGCGGCTGCGGGCTCCAGGGACAGCCCTGCTGAGCGGCCACAAAAAGGCTGGGAGAGCGGTGCGGGCTTCAGAAACAGCCAAGGATTTGGTGACCCCTGGCAAATCATCATTTGACCCCCGAGGGGGTCCCAACCCCCAGGTTGAGAACCACTGACCTGGATAAAGCAATAAAAGCATTGGAAAGTGTACTATGCCTTTAAACACTTCAACTTTATCAGGGACCCACCTCTGAACAATGAACCTCTGCTTATGCCTCTTGGAAGCATGTTGACATTATTAGATTGGCAGCACTGTGCAAAGCAATAGAGCCTTGAATTGAGCTTTGATGCTCAAACCAAAGTTAGTAGTGTTAGTATGAGGCCCCTTTGACCATGGGCCTCCATTTCTTCCCAGCAGGGGATCCATGGATTGATACCCTGCTGAGTCAGGTCAGAATGGAAATAAATGTCACATATGACATTCGAGTCCTTTCTTTTCCCATTTTGTAATTAACCACTTCCCACCAGCCGTATGCATATATATGGCCTCTCGAGGGATGGGCTTTAATGCCGAGAGTCTGCATATATGGGGCCCTATGTAAACACATGACGGTGCTGAGAGCACGCTCCTGTGCACAGTAACCAGCAGCTATCGGAAAGCTCCTGATGCATAATTGCGATCAGGAGATTTCTGTTTTTGTGACCGCTGTGACTGCCAATCACAGAAGTCACATGATCGGAATGGCCGCCTCCTGGCATTTAGAACCTCTTAAAGGACTAGGAGGCGGCAGGAAGGGGTTTAGGAAAACCAGATCCATGTAATCCCTAAGGGTAGCTGTATGCAAACGGAATTGGGTTTGCCTATCTCTGGCCACGAACCTGAACAGATCTTCAAGGATATAAATGGAAGCACATCTGCTCATATCCAGCCACCCATTGGGATACATTGCAGTTTGTTTTTGATCTGTCTAATCACAGGTCGAAAAACAGACTGACAGAACACCCATGTGAATGGGGCCTTACTATGTAAGTAATGTGTCAGTTTTTCTTGCTGTAACTATAAAATTTTCAAGGCATAGGGTGCTGCGCGTGTGGATTTAAAAAGCCATGTTGCAGTCACAAAGGGTTAAATATGTTTTCATATCTACTTGAAATTTTGCTTAAACAATAAAAAAAGATAAATAACTTGCCGTGCTATTCGTAATGTTTTAAAAACTTAATTGAAACAGACAAATTATTTAAGCAAATAACAGTGAAATCCAAAGAAACAGCAAAATATGATCCGGTGACAAATATAGGA
This sequence comes from Aquarana catesbeiana, assembly GCF_042186555.1. Lineage (NCBI taxonomy): Eukaryota > Metazoa > Chordata > Amphibia > Anura > Ranidae > Aquarana > Aquarana catesbeiana. The sequence goes on along the minus strand of NC_133324.1, from coordinate 108,424,602 downwards.
AAACACAAATGTGTACAAGTGATATAACAGTCTCAATTATTTGTAGAATCACTGCTGTGCTGTTGTGTCACATCTACCCCAACACAGATGGTCAGACACTATACCTAGCTACTGTGTGCTTCACCTATAGCAGCCCCCTTTCCCTTAAGGCAAGCAGGCCTACCGGTACTTGCTTGCCTCCAGGACTTATACACAATGCTATAGTGCCTGGCCACCACCCCAGGGCAGATGCGAACTAAGCAAACAGACTACTTGCAGTTAGCAGACAGATAGCGTGGTTCTATGACAGTCCAGGTAAAAGGTAGGCTGAGTTAAAGGAATAGTCCAATTTCCGATCCAAGTCATTCACAGGGAAATCCAAACTAGCAATACAGGGCAGACAAATGGGGAGCTCAATCAGAAACAATGCAGGTATCACTGTCTCTATCACAAGCAAGGGACAGAGCGTTTGGCTTGCTTATAACAGGTGACTGACCACATCAATCATCATGTAGGTGGACACAGACAGGGAGAATGCAATAGTCAAGACCCGGATGCTGGAAAGAGGAGCAGGAGCACTTAAGTGATCCTGACATGTTGAAAATATTATGTTGAGCCAGAACTCAATTTGTCTGACTGTCTTTTGCTAGCAGCTTATTTTTGCACCTGCATTTAGTGTGTTTTTTAATCTCTTATACTTATCTTCCAAAAAGTGGATTCACTAATGTTGATGGACAGAACTGAAAAGTGCAGCTTAGTAAATTCTCAGGGTACATAGATGGATCATACCTTTTCTAAGCCCTGGTTCACACTGGTGCGGCTTTAAAATCGCGCTACTTCATTGTGATTTCTAAACCGCAGATCAGGGTGATTTGCACTGCCGATTTCATTACGGCTTGCAACTTCATTTACAGAAGTCTATGCAAGTTGCAATGAAATCAACAAAAAAGTAGTGCAGGAACCTTTTTCAAAGTCGCTGCGACATGAGTTGCGGTGATATGAATGGTTCCGTTGCCGTAAATGGGGTGCGACTTGTCATGCGATTTGGAACTGTCAAATCACATGATAGGTCGCATCGGTGTGAATAGGGGCTAAGTCAGATGTTCCAAAAGTCCAATGACCTTTTTCCATAAAGATTTCTTACTTTAGGTGCTGATTCCCAAGCATAGCAACCAAACCGAATTCACGATGCTTACATAAGACTGGAACAAGATCAATTCTGATTGATTGCTTTGAGATAATTCATTTAGGACCTATTCACACTAGCCTGCATGCTAAAATGTGTGCTTGTGTAAATTATGTAAAGTCAGTGAGGGGTGGTGCTATGCATTGTTACAATGCATCACATTGTTTACTCTTTTCTTTTTTGTTTAACTATATTAAAGTGTCACTTCACTTAAAGAGGAGTTCCACACAAAAATGGAACTTCCGCTTTTCGGAACCCTCCCCCCCTCCGGTGTCACATTTGGCACCTTTCAGGGGGGAGGGGGGTGCAGATACCTGTCTAAGACTTCAGCGTGATTCGCGCATGCGCAGTAGGGAACTGGGAAGTGAAGCCGCAACGCTTCACTTCCTGATTCCCTCACCTAGGATGGCGGCGGCAGCTGCCGAGAACCGAGCGGGTTCTCGGCGTCCCCTGCCGACATCGCTGGACCCTGGGACAGGTAAGTGGCCATGTATTAAAAGTCAGCAGCTGCAGTATTTGTAGCTGCTGGCTTTTAATATTTATTTTTTTTGGCGGTGTGGGTGAACCCCCGCTTTAAGTCTATGCATTGCAGCATGTTATGATGCTCTGCGGTGCTGTGCCAGGATCTTCATAAAAATGCAGTATTATGGTGGAAATGGGGCTCACAGAAAACTATTGTTTTCTTTACGTCATAAGGTCGGGTTCACATATGTGCAAATTGGATGCGGTTTTCACTGCATCCGATTCGCATGACATGCGAGTGTGACCGGCTCTCAATGGAGCCAGTTCACACATGTCCGGGGCGGCCACGATGTGAATTCCAAAAGGGTCCTGTGCGTTTTTGGGTCATATTCAGGGGCGAATTCAGGCAAAAATTCTGACCTGAATTTCACCTGAACCAGTGAACAGGAACGCACTGGACCCCAGGCTGGAAACTGCGGCTGCACATATGTGAACCCGGCCTTACATTGAGCCTGCATTGATCTATACAGATCAGCACAACTCAACTGATATGGTGTAAATGAGCCCTTAAGAATACCATGTCTTTTATTTATAACAAGGTTGAAACTGAGACTAATTACCATGATTTCAGACAATGAGAAAACATCCGAGACAAAACCAGCTTTATTCAGTGCTGAATAATAGAATATTGTTTTGTTTAGGCAAATGGTCTTTTTATTCAAGCAAAAAAACCTGCGGCAAAGTATACGTACTACAAAGGTTTTCATAAATGCACAAAAGAAAACCAGAAGGGGATGTTGTCAGCAGCCCCAGGAGACCAAGAGTTCAGAGCAAGTGAAAAAAACATTTATGGATAGAAAAGTTCCACAAGGATGCTTTTAAAACCTTTTTTTCTGTGCTTTTACCTGCAGTTTATTAAAGCTTGTGACAGGGCCTCTTTAAAGCGCTTGTGTAAAATTAATCTTTGGTGTACACAGTATCTAATGTGATGTGTACCGCAAAGGTTTTTTTCTTTTTCTCTGACAGGTTTGCTTTAAAAAGTTGCAGTTGACAGTGTTTGATCAGCATATTTCAGTGTCTGCAGCAGTGGCGGCCGCTCATCCATGCATCCGGCCCAGTAATCTACATGCAGGGTGTTGGATGCATTTATTTCAATTAGGTTTTTTTTTTCGAAGAAACATGATTAGAGCCTGAGTCTCTAATTGGCTTAAAAAAAAAGGGTGGGCTCTGCCCCCCGAGCACACCCACTTGTGTGACAATAGCGAATATTAATTCCTTCCTGGAACTCCTCCGGGCCAATCAGGAAGCAGTTCCTGAGACCCAATTGGCTGAGAGTCTTAGGACAATCGGGTCTCAGTCAGGACCCACTTCCTGTTCGGCCTGGAGGAGAAGCGCGATGGCCCCGGAGTGAGTAGTTGCAGCCGGGATCCATGTCTGCCTCCTTCCTAAGGTAAGGAGGCCTCTGATCACCATGGCATTCCCGTCCATCTCCCATGCAGGGGGATCGCCGCATTCCCGTCCTTCTCCTGCGGGGGTGGGGGTTGGTGTTGGCGTTGGTTTGTCGCCCCCCAAGAAATATTGAGCACCAGCTGCCACTGGTCTGAAGATAGTCCCCACCCTAACCACACCTCCTCGCTGCCTCCCTGACCTCTTCTAAGCTCTGGTTTTGGCTGCTGTTTGAGCTTAGACAGGAGGTATTGTCATGCACCCCCTTCCAGTGTGTGGGCCTGGTGACCTGAGCACTGTTATTACATGGGGGGGGGGGGGGGTCATGTACTGCCTTCCTCATATCCAGAAGCTTTGATGGTTAGTGAGGGCTCTGGTGGTGCAGGAAAGAGACATTAATGCATTGCCTCACAATGGGCAAAGTGACGGTTTAAAATGAGAATATTTTCACCTTTGTAGTTAAAGCGGTAGTAAACCACTTTTTTTTTTAATCCTGCAAGGTAAAGCCATAATGTGCTAGTATGCACCACATTATGTGAAGCCTACCTTAGAACGAAGGCGCTTCCATTTTCACCCGGTCTTCCTTCCGGGTTCGCAGCACAGGACTCCTTCAGAGCGCATGCGTCAGTGACGTCAGTGACGTCACTGGCTGCATCAAAAATAAATATCTCCTAAACGGTTTGGAAAACCCTCACTATTTGCTGGTTATGTGTTTCTGTTCACACAGCATACCTAAAAAGAATTAAACACATTTTACCTTTCTAGCTGTTTCTTATATAGAATTCTATAGACAATAAAAAATTGTTCAGAGCAGCTTGCAACGTGCAGATATGGGGGCAGACTGAAGGAGACAATTTAAAAAAAAAATATTTGATATCTTTAACTCTTTGTTAGGACAGACAGTGTACACATCTTATTTACATCTGAGAATGAGATCCGCCAGCACAGTACAAATAGGGTTAATTTTGGAAAACATAACTCCTCAGCCCTCCTTAAAGTAGTTTTAAAGACTCAAGTTTTTTTTTTTACCTTCATGCATTGTATGCATGAAGGCAAAAAATCTTCTCTGTGCAGCAACCCCCCCTTAATACTCACCTGAGCCCGATCTTCCTCCAGCGTTGTGCACGAGAGCCTCAGCTCTCCGGGGACTCTCCCCCCTCATTGGCTGAGACAGCAGTATAAACCATTGGCCAGTGAGCAAATGAGAAGATAGGGGGCGTGGCCAAGGCACGGCTCTGTGTATGAATGAACACACAGAGCAGCGGCTCGGAAGCAAGCTTGTCTGGGTGCCCCCTTATATATACACAATCTATATATATTTACACACACACATATATATACAGAAATTTTTTAATATTTTATGGTGAATGGGAACATGAAACAAATATAAAGCAGGTGTTATCCCGATTTGTGTGCAAAATAAAAATAAGAATAAAATATACTTTAAATTAAAATATTACAATTTTAAATTAGTTTTTAATAACAAACAAAAGAATTAACTTCTGTTCTGATAATCTGAAACTTTTATGTACTCACCCATGACTGTTATTGAAACCTCTTTCCTAAACGAATTCATCATTCTAAAAGCCCTCTAAATTACAATGAGTGAGAGGCTCATTCACTTACCCACAAGGAAGCGGAAGGCAGGTTCAGCTTCACTCCCTAGAATCTTGATTTTGCTGAATATTGGGAATGACACTCCATAGTTCCCTTTGGCGAAGGCTTCTATTTCCCGGTTTGAGTCGGGCTCAGATTCTCCGAATTGGTTGCAGGGGAAAGCCAGGACAGTGAAGTGGGAAGGCCCAAACTCTCTGTGCAGATCCTGCAGAGCTCTGTAGTTTGCATCTGTGTGCTGGCAGCCGCTCGCCACGTTTACAACAAGAGACGCCTGCAGAGCAAAGACAACCAAAAGTCGTTTGTTTAACCCTCTGCGACAGATTGATGATGATGCTACAGAGCAAGGACTGTACACTTCTCAGTTTAGGTGATTTCTACAGATATTTGGCTGTTACAGAATTTTGGCCAACAGATGGATTGAATTCTAGTGTTCACATGCCTGTGCGTGGCCTGGAATTGTCACTTGTAAATGCCCCAGGCCACCTAGCTATGAACTCACAAATTCTTAGTACTCACTGCAACTTTGAAAAACCTGAGATCAGTCAGTATGATAAGAAGGGTCAAAGATTTTTGATAGGATCTAGTTTGTAATGCATCATTATTACATTAATAAATGCCAGGGTGTTTGGTGTCAGTCTCTACGTCAGTGTAGTTATATGCTTGATGTCGCTCTCTATTCTAATAAATTACAAGTCCTAGCAAGCAATACATAGTGGGTGTGAATGTGATTATATTCCTCCTTTACCTGCTACGTACACCCACCAATCATCACTAACCCATATATTCATAAAGGACACATTAATTGTTGAGAAACAGTTAAACGTAATTCCAGCTAATCAGCTTCCATTTTTTTGTCAAAGCTTCATTGAACAAGCTGAGGTTAGAAGCCTTTTCAGCTACCATGCACAGCTGCATTAGATTTTGCACTCTCCAGTTTTAGTAAATCAACCCCAATGAATGTATCAACAGCACTATGGGGTTGATTTACTAAAAGTAGAGAGTGAAAGAATCTGGTACAATTATGCATAGGAGGATTAGTGGGCCCTACCCGTGAGAGTTTACAATTTAAAAGGGTGGATAGGAAACAAAGATGCAATGGGTCTGATTTACTAAAACTGGAGAGTGAAAAACCTGGTGCAGCTCTGCATAGAAACCAATCAACTTCCAGGTTTTATCGTCAAACCTTTATTGACACAAGCTGAAGTTAGAAGCTGATATACTATGCACAGCTACACCAGATTTTGCAATTTCCATTTTTATTAAATCAACCCTTATGTATTTCATTTTTAAGTATTGTTTATTGATATATTTATATACATTTTTTTACATGTTATATGATTTACTTACCAACCATTACTCGCTGTGAGGATATTTCTATCTATTATGGATTATCAGCACAGATGGATGTAAGGTACAACCTCCCATCTGTTGGATCCCTTGCAATGCTCACACTGGTCTCCCAATTTTATTTATTACATAGTGCCAACAATTTACATACTGTACCCCATATCAGTTACCTACCTCAAGAGCTTAAAATATAAGGTCCCTATATCACATGCACACATACAAGGGCTAATTTAAACAGGAACTAATGAACCTACCATCATATTTTTGAAGTGTGGGAGGGAACTGGAGACACCCAGGGAAAACCTATGCATGAAAATCCATACAGATAGTACCTTGACCAGGGCTCGAACCAGGACCCCCAGTGCTGCAAAACACTAACCACTAAGCCATTGTGCTAATTCCCAATCAATATATATGATCCTTTACACTCCATGCATACTTCCATAATCACACAACTACACCTTAACCATTGGTGCTATGGGACAATCTCAGCCCGCATATGGCTAACTAGCACTAGGTGGTCAGTGGCTGGTCTGGATGTGAGTTGTAGTTCATATCAACATCTGACTTATCTGCTTCAACGCTATAAAAAAAAAAAATGCATGTCACACACACAGGAACATTTTGTGAATATGGCTGAATATTTTTATGTCTGTGTATGAAAATTGTAAAGTGTATGGGGGTTATTTACTAAAACCAAAGAGTGCAAAATCTGGTACAACTCTACATAGAAACCAATCAACTTCCAGGTTTTATTGTCAAAGCTTAATTGAACAAGCTGAAGTTAGAAGCTGATTGGCTACCATGAGTAGCTGCACCCGATTCTGAGTGCACAGCTTTAGTAAATCTACCCAACGTGTCATATCATCTCTGTTGTCAAATTCCCATCCAGGCCTATGTTTTAAGGAGCTGACAAGCCTGCACAATAAAGGCTTGTCACTTATATAAAATATGCAATGACAATGTCTCTGACCAGAAGACAAAACCTATAAAAACATCAACACAAGAAGGTCATTGGGCCCATCTTTCCTCCTGCACTGCTGGCAAATAGTCATCCACTTCTCTTTGTTCCATGACAGTGATCCACATTCATCACAACATTTTCCTTATCAGAAAATAGTACACATTGAAAATATTACATCATACAGGGGAAGATTTATCATCCAAACAAGCAAGATCACTTGCTGCACATACATACAACAGCAAACTACAGCCTCAGTGACATTGATAGCACATTATTTCAATGAAATATATCTGTCCCAAAGAGCTTGCAATCTGAAATCTTTTGCTGAGCAGCTCCTTCTTTCAGTTTGTTCAGCTGCTCAGTGAAAACATGCAGGCTCTTGTGATGTACTTACTTTTCCTCTGTACTTGCTCAGAGCAACCGGTCTTCCCTTGGAATCCTTTACTTCATAGGAATAGAAGTCTTTTAGCCTGGGTTTAAAAAACTTTAACTGCAGAATAAATAAGGCCACTGTGCATAGTACCATAGAAAAGAACACGAGGAAGACTTTCATTTTTGGTGAGGAGGACTTCAAGGGGAAAGGAGAAGGAAGAGTCTCCATTTTGGAGATTTTGCAGGGAAGTTTGAGCAAGTCAGTGGAATGTAGCAGGGGAGGAGCAGAGGACGTAACTGGAAGCCAGATGCTTTCACAGCAAGACACAGCAAGAAAGATCTGAGGATTCGTCACCAGTCAGCTGGACCTTCACTGTATTATGGGAGATAAAGAGGAATGGAGAAAAGGTGGGGCATTGCATGTGTCCATTCACTCTACACATTAAAGACAACAAGAGTACTCTACACATCCAACTGAATTATTACAGAAGCTACATAGTTACATAGTCAGGTTGAAAAAAGACACAAGTCCATCTAGTTCAACCAAAAAAAAAATACAATCTCATTTACACAATCCTTTACCCACAGTTGATCTAAAGGAAGGCAAAACCCCCCAGAAAAGTGTAATCCAGTTTGCTACAGCAGGGGAAGAAATTCCTTCCTGATCCCCCGAGAGGCAATCGGATTTTCCCTGGATCAACTTTACCTATAAGGCTGCATTCACACCTGGTCAATATTCCTATCGCACATGTTCCTGGCAAATCTGGCTCATAAAATAGAGGGAGCTGCAGCGATTACCAGTTGGGTCCTGGAAACATCAAGCAAGTGTACATATTCGCCAGCACACCATGGATCAACAAGTTCCGTCCAAAGGTTTTTATCGAAGGAGATCACATCACATGGATAAGTGCAACGTTTCGGAGCCGCGCAGGGCCCCTTCATCAGGCATGTGATAAAGAGCAACAGTGTCAAAACAGAATATAAATACATTAGCCACCAATCAGAACATTTAAAAAATTTTAAAAAATGGTAACACCTCCAACAGGCATCAAAGTAACCTAAAGCAGGCAGGTCAAAACGTCACCAATGTAAAAAGCAGAAAACGCCTGTAATCTGCCAAAAAGGAAGCTCCTGTACTTTTTTGAGCTTCGGGCGTTTTGCTTCAGATGACAAAACACTCAGATGTGAACAGGGGCCATTGAAATGAATGGCATTTGACTTGGAGTGCCCCCCTGTCCTCTGTGATGACCTTAAAGTGAATAACTCAACACCAAGTTCACGATATGGACCACTTGTCTATTTGTACATGTTGATCATATCCTCTCTTAATCCTCTTTTCTCAAGAGTGAATAGATTCCATTCCTCTAATCTTTCCTCATAGCTGAGCTCCTCCATGCCTCTTATCAGTTTGGTTGCCCTTTTAGGCACTTTCTCCAGTTCCCCGATATCCTTTTAGCGAACTGGTGCCCAAAGCATACACTGTCTTTAAGTAACTTTTATTTTCGGGTCTAGAATAAAGCCAGATCAATAATCAGTCTGAAAGAACAAATCATATTAAAAATTCAAATCCACTTTTCAAACCCTTATAACAAACAATAAATGCTGTAGGTTCTAGCAAACACAATATACTGAACTATTACATAATGCACTAATGCCTAGTACACACAATGAGAAAATCAGATGAAAAATACCGGTTTTGGAGTGATTGTCCAATAATCTCATCTTTAGCACACAGCTTTCGAGAGTCGATCATGACAGTTCATTTTCGAAGGTACAAGCACACAAATTTTTCTTGTACGATAACAGGATAAACGATTTTCGTGTAATTAGTATGGTATTTGTACAAAAAAAAAAATCGTGTGACCAAGACTGCGCATGCTTGGAAATGAAAGAATACATTACAATATAATAAATGACATCACTTCTGAAGTTGCGTTCTGTCGTACAAGAATTTTCATAACTTTAGTAACCTATTGGCCGCCGTCACCCCCTATTCATGTGTCTGGCCCCTTTCAGGATGCTGGGCGCATGAATTACAGCCGTGTTTTTTTGTTTTTTTTTGAAGTACCAGATTAGAGCCAGAGGCTCTAATAGGCTTTAAAATAGAGTGGGCTCCGGACGCAGAGCATTGCACTCAGAGCCCACCCAGGTGTGTTAGAATAGCGAATGAATATTTGTTATTCTAAAACTGAATAGCCTTCGGCCAATCAGGAAGCGCGGGTTTGAGATATGTTTCCCGATTGGCCGAAAGGAGAAGCGTTCTGATTGGCCGCTGAGGAGGATGGAGGAGACGGAAGCCACGAGCAGGAGGAAGGAGATGCCCGCTCGAAATGGCCGCGGAGGAGAGCCGGGGAAGCCGCCCATGGTTGGGGTATGTGAACCAACTGACTGACCGACCCGGGTTGGTGGGTGCACTGTTTGCCACACCCCGCCCCCCCAAAAAAATTACCACCAGCCCTCACTGCTACTAGTACTAGGTGACAATAGCTCAAGAATAGATACGTACAATCAGAGGACAATGAGGAAGAGAGGTACACTCAGAAAATAGCTGACTGCCCCAGTACACTGACCAGAACGTTATATGTATCACACAGTTTCACCCCTGTAATAACCTTCAAACCTATAGTAAGAAAAATGTGGGGAATTACTTTTCTGCTGACCCTGGAGCAAACTTACAGACAAGGGCTTCCAACTTTTCCCCTTGGCTTCCTATTGTCCCTTAACTGGAACCAAATCCCCTGTCCCTATATCCCAGCCCCGTACACATGGGCCAAATTTTGCGAGACATTGGCCAGTTAAAAACAAAAAAGCCCGATGTTCGGCCCGTGTCGGTTTTGACCGGCTTCTGTCGGACGAGCATGCTGGAAAACCAGCAGACGACCGACTCCCAATGCAGAGAGCGCTGATCGGAGCATCTGGTAGGGGGCCATCCCCTTGTCAGAACACAACACTGCACTAACTTAACATAGCTGTCAGTTTTTTTCCTTCAACCCAGCAGGTTGTAGTGTGTACCAGGCATTTTTTCTTTCTCAGTTGTCCCTTTTTGTGCAATGTATAAACCTCTATCAAAATGTTTTTTTTTTAATTCATTATTTTTTATTAAATCCAATTTTTGATTTACAACACTTTAAAACAAAACAAATACATTCATTTTCAATTTGCAAATAACAAAACAAAAGAAAAAAAAAAGGAGGGTATTAGGTGTTGGTGGTACCAGAACACTGTTACTCTTGTTGGGCACAGGAATGGGCCTGTCTGTGAATTATTAGATCAAAAATTGTAATTACATTCCCCTGTTGAACAGGGGCAGAAAAATTGGGCCTTAGGTGGTGGTGGTGCCACAACACTGTAACCCCTCATAGATACTCTTGTTGGGCGTAGGAACGGGCCCTGCTGTGAAATATTACATTAAACACTCTAATAACATGCCCCTGTTAAACAGGGGCAAAAAAATTGGGCCTTGGGTGGTGGTGCCCTAAACCAAAAATATTGTTGGAAGCTAGCATCATCAAGATTGAGGAGGAATAGGATAGTCAGCATAGGCAGTCTTCAAGGGATCCCACATCCATAGCAAATTCAATCAGTTACATCAGCATCAGGTGCTTGATTGCTGATCCAAGACTGATTCATTTTGTATGAATGTGAGCCTATCAACGGAGTCTGTGGACAGGCGCACTCTTTGACCTGTTACAAACCCTCCAGCAGCACTGAATGTGCATTCAGAAAGCACGCTGGATGAAGGACAGGCCAGTAGCTCAATTGCATATTGAGCAAGTTCTGGCCAGTGGTCCATCCTCAAGACCCAGTAACCCAGTGGATGCTCTGTTGGAAACGTCTCCAAATCTGCTCTTGCCCCTAGATATTCCTGCACCATGTAATGCAGATGCTGGTGATGGTTGCATGAACTGATCAGACCTTGGCGCTGAGGACTGAAAAATTGTTTAAAGGCAACGGTCAGCCGGCCACCTTCTCCACCGCTTTTCCTCTGACTGAACGAAGCCTCAGCAACACGTTGTCCAGCACCAGGAATTTGTAACCTCCCAGGGTCTGGAAATGCGTTGCACAAACCTTTCTTCAAGGCCTCCTGAAGATGAGGTCTGCAACCCTACCCTTGTAACATGGATCAAGAAGGGTTGCCAGCCAGTAATGATCCCTCTCCTCGATATCACAAATCCTAGGGTCCTTTCGCAGGCTTTGCAGAATCAAGGAGGCCGTGCAGCGTAAGTTTGCAGAGGCATTCGATTCTGAGTCCTCTGGGTCACTAAGGATCACATGATCCGTAACTACCTCCTCCCAGCCACTTACAACTCCTTGGGTTTCTGGGGACTGAAAACCATCCCTTGAAGACTGCTGCTGAGTGTTATCCTCTACATCAGTGGTCATCAACCCTGTCCTCAGGGCCCACTAACAGGCCAGGTTTGCAAGATAACTGAAATACATCACAGGTGATATCATTTGCTGCTCAGTGATTGCAGTATTCTAGTCTGCATCTCCCCAAGGTAATACATAAAACCTGGCCTGTTAGTGAGCCCTGAGGGCAGGGTTGATGACCACTGCTCTACATCCATGCTGACACAATTCTCCTCCTCTTCCTTTTCTTCCTGTGCGTTTGGCAGGCCCGCAGGAATGCTATCTGGATAAAGGGTGCCTTGAGAGGTAAGGAAGTCTTCCTCTTCCTCCCACTGTTCTGCCTCAAGTGCCCTGTCCATGATTCCACGAAGCGTGTGCTCCAACAGGAAGACTAGACTCACCATCCTAGTGGCCTCCTCAAATGAAGACAGGACAGTGCATGCATCCTTGATCAGTAGCCACTGGTGTGGCGAAAAGAAGCCAAGCTCCCCTGACCCTGTCCTGGTACCATACTCGCACAGGTACTCATTGATGGCCCTCTGCTGCGTGTGCAGCCGCTGCAGTATTGCCAACGTTAAGTTCCACCTGGTGGGCATGTCAAAAAATGAGGAGGTTGGTGGGCAGGTTGCATTCCCTTTGAATGTCAGCCAGCCAAGCACTGGCATTGTATGACCAGCGGAAATAACCACAGACTTTTCTGGCCTGCCTCAGGAGATCCTGTAAGCCTGGGTACCTGCTCAAGAACCACCAAATTAAAGACATTTGCCAAACATGGAACATGGGTCAAGTGTCCCTGTCGGAGGGCAGAGAGAAGGTTGGTGTCATTGTTGCATACAACCATTCCTGGCTGAAGCTGGTGTGGCGTCAACCACCTCTGAGCCTGCCCCTGCAGAGCTGACAGAATTTCTGCCCCAGTGTGGCTCCTGTCCCCTAGGCAGACCAGCTCAAGCACTGCATGGCATCTTTTAGCATGACTGCTTGTGTAGCCCCTTGAACGCTTACGGAGCACCGCTGGTTCAGAGGACAAATCTGCAGAAGAAGCCATAGAGGAAGACGAAGAGGAGGAGGTGGAGGAGAAAGCTGTGGCAGAATCACCACTAGCATTTTGGAGGCATGGTGGCGGAACAAGCTCCAACAACACTGAACCCTGTCCTGCATCCCTCCCAGCTGCCAGCAGAGTTACCCAGTGCGCCGCAAAGGAAAGGTAACATCCCTGCCCATGCCTGCTGGACCATGAGTCAGCGGTAATATGAACCTTGCTGCTGACCGCCCTGTCCAACATGACCAACGAGGCCAAAACATTGCCTTCCACATGCCGGCAGAGAGCCGGAATGGCCTTCCGTGAAGAGAAATGGCGTTTTGGAACCTGCCACTGAGGTACAGCACATTCCACAAATTCACGAAAGGGGGCAGAGTCTACCAGCTGAAAAGGCAGCAGTTGCAGTGCTAGCAATTAGGCCAAGCTAGCATTTAGATGTTGAGCATGTGGATGGCTGGGCCCGAATTTCTTTTTACAGTTCAGCACTGGGGTAGGTAAATTTGCCTGCTAAAATCAGACCTATTGCTATACCTTCATTCCTCATTCCTCTCAGTGCAGGGTTTATGAGGACTGGAGGTATAGTAGGTTTGGAGATCCCAGATGAGGAGCAAGGAGAAGTCAGCCTTTTTCTTTGATGTGGGTTTTTCAAGTGCTGTTGCCAACGGACTGCATGGCAGGTCCTCATATGTCTGGTCAAGCATGTGGTGCCCAAGCGGCTGCTGTTCTTGCCACACTTGATCCGCTTCAGGCATAGGTTGCAAACAGCAACAGTGCGATCTGCTACACACGTGTCGAAAAAGGCCCATACCAAGGAACTTTTAAAAGTCAGCGGGGAGTCAGCAGCGCCCTGCGCCTGCGGAGCTCTGCGGTGTGATGCAATAGGGTGGCCGCCCTTAAGCTACCCTCTAGATGATATCCTGCCTCGTTGGAGTTGTGCCTCCTCCTCCTCCTCTCTTCTCTCAGGCACCCAAGTACAGTCAGTGACCTCATCATCCCCTCCCTCCTCGTCACTGGAGCAAACTCTCTCTATTACTCCCTTCCTCAACCTGAGAACCAACATCGGAGCCTTCAAATCGCTGCACATCCTCCAGCAGCATGTACCCGACACTGTGGTTTAATAATTCTGGGGATTCCGTGCATGGTGGTGGGGCTACGGAAGAAGTTACTGTGGACAAGGAGTCGGTGGAATAGTAGCTGCGTTGGAAGGCAAACTACTCAGAGCCTGGGTGACAGAGGATGAGGAGGATGAGGATGGCTTTGTTGTCCACTCCACCAGCTCTTCTGCATGTTCTGGCTCAATAACACGGCCAGCAGCAGAAAAAAGGACAAGCGTGCCCCACGGCCACCTGCAGAGGATGCACCATGTTATTTCCACATTGCCTTTTGTTTGGGCCAAAGTCAATAATTTTAAAATGTACTGTTTAACTACAAAAATTGTATACTACACTTAGCTCCTAGTCACACTATGGTGCCGTAGAATTGTGCCAATTACTGTAATGTGTTATGCACATTGGTGTGATTATGTACCATTCAGAATGAATGGCACCCCAACACACCTTCTTAACACCCTTACATTGCAGTGCAAACCTTTCTTTCAGCCTTTAATGTTGCATATGTTATTTTAAAATTTTGGTATAAAGGAAAAAGTAGCTGTGAAAAATGTACATTTTTTGTGTATCAATTGTTCATGGTATGTGTAGCTGGGGGCACGGCAGGGCTGTGTCCTTCACTTGCATACTTTGTGCTAAAGGCATGTCCCTATTTCCCCTTCAAGAAGTTTGAAGGGATCTGAAAAGATTGAAACCAGAAAGTCAATATAACAGCCAGTCCATGACAGTCTTTGAGTTCTAGAAAAGAGAAGAACAATTCAAAAAAGCAAAAGCTGGCCTGTGTAGTCCGATCCAATAGAAGAGCTACTAAAACCAAGAAATCTTGCGAGCTACCCAAAATCTGTAAATATGTAACACCTCTTATCAGGACAGCTGCTAGCACTGATCACGTCCCATACGACTGTGCAAATGCAATATTTATAGAGGAAATGCTGTGCTATCTGCATATTAGCATGAGTGCCTTGATGCAATGACACTAATTAAAAAATGTGTTGATGTGCAAACAAAGTTTTTTTTGCCATAGAGCGTGTGATCACAGCATCACAAACCTTATAATCCACACTTAGACTTTTGATCACTTGATCACTTTAAATATATATATTTTTTGCATGTATTTGGATCACTATATTTGATACATGAAGTTTTTTATTTTATTTTATTTTGTATGAACTTTTTGGAGTTTGTACGAAAATACTTTATATATTTATTTTACCAGCACGGAGGCACTTTATACATTTCAACACATATGTGGATTATAAGGTTTGTGATGCTGTGATTACACGCTCTATGGTAAAAAAAACTTTGTTTGCACATCAACATATTTTTTATTTAGTGTCATTGCATCAAGGCACTCATGCTAACATCCAGATAGCGCAGCATTTCCTCTATGAACAATAGAAGAGGCACTGTAGCTCATATTTCTGAAAAAGTAATGCTGGTTTAGGTAGGAAGGTGTCAGAACAAACAGTGCATTGCAGTTTGTTGTGTATGGAGCTGCTTAGTGGCAGACTGGTCAGGGTGCCCATGCTGACCTGTGTCCACAGCCAAAAGCACCTACAATAGGCACGTGAGCATCAGAACTGCACAACCCAAGTCTGCGCTGGCAGTATTTATTTAATTAATTTTTCTCTCGTGTTTTGTCACTATCACTTTCGTCTGTGTTTCTTCCACTTGGATGGAGGGTCTGAGTCCTTGGGTTTACCTTGAAGTCTACGGGAAGGATGTGTGGCCATCAGGTTTCTTCCTCCCCTGAACCAGGGAGTTTCTATGTGGACCAAGTTGAACCTTGCCACTGTCAGGAACCTTGTGCCTGGGGGGGGGAGTAAGTGCATTTTTGGCGTGTGTTTTTCACATGCACCTTTTTTTGTAAACTTAGGTGTTTCATTTATGCATACCACTGTGGATTAGAAAAAAAAAAAAGAATCAGAACTGGACCACAGAGTCATGGAAGAAGGTGGCCCAATCTGATCTGGTCACGTTCACATCTGTGCATTTTATGGAAAGGGCCAGGGACTTTTTTTCTGGTTTTTGGTTCCATAGACTTCAATGGATCAAAAATGTGTATTGAAAAACGCAAAAATGCACCTGGAGTATGCAAACTGCCACCTGCATAGGTGTGAACCAGGCCTAACACACACTGTTTGCATCCTGTGGCCTCATTCCACCTACCTACTTCCTGAAGTTTGAGTGGTTTATTATACTCTGATTTCTTAATTTTTATTTAACATATTACACATTATTCACATTATCCACCTTTAAGAAAGGTCTTAGTGCTCCTAGAGTGGCAGAAACAAACATGATTGGTCTCCTACCTTCGTATTACCTATGATCACTGCAGAGGATGGAAGAGTGACCTCCTATACTCCAGAAATAGTGGGCAAATTTAAAGAATATTACGAGGAGCTGTATAGATCTCGCCAGCACGAAGGATGAAATGGATAGTTTCTTCAAGAACTTGAATCTTCCCTCCCTCACTGAGATGACAGAGCTGAGCTAGACTGCCCCATCACGTTAGAGGAGCTGCAGCAGATTACTAATGAGATGGTGAACCAGAAATCTCCGGGCCCAGATGGCCTCCCAGCCGAAATATATTGGCATTATGGGAAGGTTCTGCTCCCCGAGCTGTTGAGGGTATTGAACTGCTCGATGGCAAAGGGTGCTCTTCCCTCATCAATGATGGACTCCACTATAATCACCATACATAAGGAGGGCAAAGATGCACCTGATGTTGCCTCATATAGGCCTATTGCTCTATTGAATACATATATGAAAATCTTTGTAAAGGCCTTGGCGGCTAGGCTGAATAAAGTTATATCGAAACTCATCCACCCCGACCAAATGGGCTTTATACCCGGAAGGACAACCAGTACAAATATAAGGTGGCTATATTTGAATTTACAGGCTCCAATGGACAGGGGTGGAGAGAGGGCCATTCTCTCATTGGATGCCGCCAAGGCCTTCGATAGCTTAGAATGGCAGTACCTTTGGAAGGCTATGGAAGCATCATTACAAGCACCCAGGCCACCTGGAATTGTGTTACCAAGGATCCCCACTTTACAAGCTTGATTGACCCAGTGGGTATATGCCCATCTGTGTCCAATCTCTCTGGTAAGCCTTTACTAGGAGCAGTGGTGGATCTTCTATCAACACTTTCACAATTTTTATTTTTTTATTTTTGTGTCACCCTTTATATGGACTAAGCTCATATAATCAAGACCAATATTTATGTATATATAAAGCAAAGTGCGCTAAGGAAATATGAATTGATTTGTAAACCCTGGTGGGACGCAAGAGTGATTGAAATGCAAACCTTACTTACCGGGAAAAACACTGATGTGATGGGAAGTGACCCAAAAGAAAACTGTTCAAGAGAGTCTGAAAGATGATTGGTTGGATGGAATGAGTGGATAGGATGAGCTGGGCGGGTGTACCGGATGGGCGAGAAGCTAGATCCAAATAGAATCCCAGACAGGTCCCCCATAGGCTGCCAGACCCCCCTAGGTATTATTTATAATGTGTGTATCATATAATGCCTCTTTTAAAGGGGTGGAATGAACAGGGGAGGGGGGTGGGATTTGGAAAGAATGCTCGATTTTTGATAATGTTTGTAAAAACTAAGAAAATGTTGAATAAAGAAATAAAGTTGAAAAATACAAAAAAATAAAAAAAAAAACATTTATTTTCCACTGTAATTATGAGAAAATTAGAGGAGCAAGATGGAAATTTGTTCTTGAACAAACACATTTGTAACAGTGAATATGGTTTACATTAGAAAGAATAAAATTGAATACTTAAGGCTGAGTTCACACTATCTTCGCGGGTCCCTGTTCTCCGTTTCAGGGACAAATTTTTGCCTGAAGTAGATGACATTTTGAAGTACTTTCGAATGACATTCATTCATTCATCGAACATACAAAGAATTTTCGTACAAATTTCATATGAATATTCATACAAAACTCTATTAATGTATAGCCAGTTTTATTCTATCCATAATAAAGAAGAAAACGTTTTGCCTTTAGAGCTATTTTAGTAGAGTTGCTTACTTGTTCTCTCCATGTAAAAATAACCCTCATTTTCAGTTGGGAGCCTTTGTATGTGTTCTAACATAGATTTACTTTGTGATCTATGAGACCACTATTCTCCAACTACAGCTTCCTTTTGCCTAGTACTATTCATCTTCTGTCACTGACGGTGTGCATTCGCGATTTCTGCTGAAGAATTGTCTCGCTTTTATACAAATGACATTTTTTTGGCAATTTCATGCAATTTTAACCATCATTTGATCATAGAAAGACCAAAGGAATGCATGCAGCCTACCCTCAACCGTTTCAGTAGACAACTGTCAACTCTAGTGCACCTAGTTTTGAAAGTGCCACAAGCAATGTTACCAGTCCACCACAAAGGGCTTGACACTAGTATCTGCTAGAATGACAGACAAGCATAATACAATAGCAAAACTATTCATGTAGATACAATATAAAATAATCATACTTATTTTATTAATAACAAGTATTTGAGAAAAATGTAATTTAACATGTATTGCTTAACCACTTGCTTACTGGGCACTTAAACCCCCCTCCTGTCCAGACCAATTTTCAGCTTTCAGCACTGTCGCACTTTGAATGACAATTGCGCGGTCATACAACACGGTACCCAAATGAAATTTTTATCATTTTTTTCCCACAAATAGAGCTTTCTTTTGATGGTATTTGATCACCTCTACGGTTTTTATTTTTTGTTAAAAAAATTGAAAAAGACAGAATTAAAAAAAAAAAAAATTATATTTTTTTTATATTTTGTTATCAATTTTTGCAAACAGTTAATTTTTCTCCTTCGTTGATGTACGCTGATGAGGCGGCACTGATGGGCACCAATAGTTGGCAGTGATGGGCACTGATGGGTGGCGGTTATGGGCACTGATGGGTGGCAGTGTTGGGCACTGATTGGGCACTGATTGATGGCAGCACTGCTAGGTGGCACTAATAGGTGGCACTTGTGGGCATTGATAGGTGGCACTTGTGGGCATTGATAGGTGACACTTGTGGGCATTGATAGGTGGCACTTGTGGGCTTTAATAGGTGGCACTTGTGGGCACTGGCAGATGGCACTTGGAGGCACAGATGAGGCATGTGTGCCTCCTTCCTCTTCGGGACCGATGTCCCTTTGACATAAGCCGGTGATCGGCTTTTTTTTCCTCCTCACGCTGTCAGCGTGAGGAGAAAACGAAACCGATCACCGAGCTTTTGTTTACATCATGTGACCAGCTGTCATTGGCTGACAGCTGATCACATGGTAAGGGGCCGGGACCGGCCCCTTACTCGGATCTGTGATCATCCGAGTCTCCGTGACTCGGTGATCACAGCGCGCACACCGCGCGCCTGCATAGGGGAGGACGTCATATGACGTCCTCCCGGAGATTGAGGTCCGCGCTGTAGCCATCATTCGGCTATGGCCCGGACCTCAAGTGGTTAAAAAACACAGATAATGCTCAGTCCAGTAAGGGTATTAGGTCAAGAAATTTATCCTAAAGTCTTGCAGCGTCCTGTGCTGAACCCTGGTGGGTACATCAATACTACAATAAAAATGAAAGGTAACAACTAGAAAATGTTTGGATAATAAAAAAAAGCATTGGTTTAAAGGCTATAAAATGTTCCCCTCAGGTCGAAGGTCAAAATAAGCTTTGTAATAGGCAAGTGGGGGAGCAGGGAAATTGCATTGTGTTGGACCACAAAGAACATTCGACATTGTACATAGAAATGTATTAACTTTACTTTATTTACATAATTTGTAAACACCAATACTAAAACCATTTTTAATTCTGTAAAGTGACACTCCATAGTATTAGCCTTCCTTGGCAGCTACATAAAAGGTTGTGTAGGGCGATGGAGTTGGGCAGAGGATATATACAAGGAGGGAGGGGGCTGTGCTAGGGAGTAAACTTTTCCTGGAGTAGTCAAATTTTAAATAAAGGTCAAAGCCACTTTGCAAATGAAAAAAAAAAATATGAAAAAGGAAAACAATGCAAGTGACCATATGAAATACTTGATATGTATGTGTTTTTACCTGCAGTTTCTAAGCCTGTGATGCACATGTAACACATGGGGGCAGATTTACTAAAACTAGTGCACTCAGAATCTGGTGCAGCTGTGCATGGTAGCCAATCAGCTTCTAACTTCAGCTTGTTCAATTAAGCTTTGGCAATAAAACCTGAAAGCTGATTGGTTTCTATGCAGAGTTGCAACAGATTTTGCACTTCCGTTTTTGTAAATAACCCCCATGGCATGAGAAAACCATCATACGATGAATATGTAATTAAAATGTGCGTTTGCTAGCTTGTTTTTGAATGCTTTTCCTACTTGCCTTTTTTTTCTTACTTTCAGACACCAGACTTTGGAAAAACGTCATACTCCAAATTCAAAAGGAGCATCCTAAGGCGACGTACATGTAAAGTTCCAGTTGCAAGTAGCCCAGTTACCACTAGATGGCACAGTCATCAAACGCAAAACCTAGACAACACATTTTGCCATGGCTCTACTGAATTGTCTTTAAGTTCCTCCGAGGACCATTGTGTAACACCAGAGCAGTTGGCGTTATTACCATGTGAGTGTCTTCAGAAACCACAACAGAAAATAACTGTTTTAGAAGCTTAATGCCTAACTATTCATAAACAATTTCCTATAAACTGCTGTTGAGGCTGATTTACTAATTCATTTCAGTTAAGAATGTTCACGCTATAAATTGTGTAACAAAAATTCACATACAGTACCTAATCATGTGGGAAGAAAATCCATGTTTATTTATTCATCTGCAGCAATAACAAATCTATTTTGTGCATTTTAATTCCTCTTCTTTTATAATGTTAAAATGGGAGAAAAGACTAACTATAACTATTCCTAATCACTTGCCGTCTAGTTCACGTCTTGGAAAACAAGTGGTTAAACCAGGATCATGGAAAATTGTTGGACATGAAAAATGGACTTTATAGGCACACCCGTACAGATTATTAAAAATACAATATCTTTTATTTAAACATTGTTAAAACAGCATGTACTGTACATACATATAACTAAAAACATTCCTAAACCTAAATAGCACTCATACCACCAATTATATCAATTGTTACCAATTATGTAAAAAGTGAAAAATATCGATATTATATTTTTACATATTTTAGATAATTGGTCCATTTTTCATGTCCAACAATATTCCAATATAGTTAGGACGTTGGCACACAGCTACTTGTGTATCCACAATGCCATCCTGTGGTGATACAACATAATTGTTATACCAGGATTATGTTTGCAGCTGCAGCCATGATCCTGGTATCAACATTTGCAGCCAGCGATGGGCTTTCATGTAAACATGATCCAAGCAGCTCTATACCCTCCCTATCACTTTTACAGGGCTAGGAATGGACCCCCCCCACTACTGCCCACTAGCGTTCTCGGACTTTCCCGTTGCACCGGGGAGCCCAGGACCACTAACGGGCTGGCTGTCGACACAGGAGGAAAAGGAACATTTGTCCGCCCCTCCTCTGTGGCAAATTAAGTTGGACACGACAAGGATTCCTTTACTTACGGTTTGGGTTTGTTTGTTTACTATCTGTTACCAGCCAGTGAAGCAGCCAATCAAACCAATCCAATTGGAGGGCATAGGCGGAATCAGTGGTCTAATAGCCCCCAGATCTCTCTATAAATGAGACCTGTCATTGCCCCAGCATCATCTCTTGTGATAGTATGAAGATAAATAAAAAAAAGAAATGTAAAGAAAAAGTGTAATAAAAAAAGTTTTTCACCATTTCTCAAGCATGCAGAATTTTAAATCTTCATATGTTTGGCATATATTTACTTGGAGCAACATCATCTTTTATATTTTACCAAAAAATGGGTATTATATTGTGTTTGTGTACACTAAAATGCATTTAAGTGTATTTTTTTTTATTAGTTTAACAAGAATTTTATTGAAAAGTTTTATGAACTATGAAAATTAGGCATTACAGGCCTTGCAGCCAATACAGTGTTATAAGTCAAAGAGTATTTTCTCTTTTTTTTTTCTCCTTTCAAAACTTTAAAGCAGGTCATCTTGTTGGCTACCATCCAAGCCTAAATCATAGGTGGAGGGGAATATTCGATAATAATTGGTGGCAGATTAAAGTTTGTTAAAAACAAGAAACAGCATTGAAGAAAGTAGACTAGAACGATGACCCAGACTAGATAAAAAAACAAAAATAAAACAAAAAAAAATGTGTGTTTCATGTTGCATATTGTTAATTATTATCAGCTGGAACAAGCTCTTAAAGGCTAAATATAGCCTCTTTAATGCAAAGAAATTATTATTCATAGACCATCCTTACTGATCTTTGAGGAGACGTCATGACAATAGTTATTGATTAGTAGGGGTGTTTGAGATCAAAATTAGAAAGGTTAAATAGGGATAGAAAAAGGGATGGGGTGGGAGGAGGGGGGTATATATTAGGAGAAAGGATAAGGGGTAGGAAGAAGGACAAGGGAGGGTAAATAGGACAGGGCGACCGACCCCATCCTGGTGCCTCTCCCCTGGATCATGCAAATTCATAGGTCTGACTCTCCTGCATAGGGAGTCAGGCCCAGTTATCAATTAAGTGTATTTTTTCCAGAAAAATCGCATTTGATAAATGGCATAAAAAATTGCAACAACCACAATTGTATTCTCGAGGGCCTCTGCTTTAAAAAAATATATAATGTATGGTGGTTCTAAGTAATTTTCTACCAAAAAAAAAATGCTGTTTTTGACATTTCTGTGAAAAATTTCAAAATTGGCCTGGACGCAAGGGGGTTGATTTACTAAAGGCAAAAAGTTGCTCCAGAACTTAGTAAATAAGCAGAAGCTCTGCTGATTTCCATAATCCAATCATGTGCTAGCAAAAATACTGTATATGCTCGAGTATAAGCCGAGTTTTTCAGCCCATTTTTTAGGCTGAAAAACTCCCCCTCGGCTTATACTCGAGTGAGCCATAATTTTTATTAATAAAACAGCATGTGTCCCCCGCTGTGTAATGCATTCTGTTCAGCCGTTCATTGAAACAAAGCCCGCCCCGCCTCCTCCTCGTCCCTCCGTGATAGAGGAACACTGATACGATGCTGGGAAACGGTATCAGTGTTCTGCCTATCACAGATGAGGAGGAGGCGGGGCGGGCTTTGTTTCAATGGACGGCTGAACAGAATGCATTACACAGCGGGAGACACGCTGCTTTAGTAATAAAAGGTACGGTTGCAAGTGGGCACAGTGAGACTGCGACTGGGCACAGTGTGGCTGCAACTGGGCACAGTGAGGCTGCAGATGGGCACAGTGAGGCTGCAGATGGGCACAGTGAGGCTGCAGATGGGCACAGTGAGGCTGCAGATCGGCATTGTTTATCGGTAGCTGCTTCATTTTCACACCCTCGGCTTATACTCAAGTCAATATGTTTTCCCAGTTTTTTGTGGTAAAATTAGGTGCCTCGGCTTATATTTGGGTCGACTTATACTCGAGTATATACGGTACTGTTTTTTTAAAATTTTCCTTGCATGTCATTGGGTACTCTTTGCAAAGTGAAGCCTTACCTCATTTACTAAGCTCTGGAGCAAAGTGCACAGTCTATTTGCCTTTAGTAAAGCAACCCCAAAGTGTGTAATAATATTTCCTTTCCCCTCCTCCTATCTATCCTGCCTACCCTGTATTAAAAGATCTGTGTTCTTACCTATTTGTAATCCTCTCCAGTGTGGTCACATGATCCTGCAGCTCCGGCTCTCCTCTGTCAGTGAGTGGCACCTGCATGGGAGAGGGAAGTTCTCTTCTCCTTTAGTAAACCAACCCCGGTGTTTCTATAAACAGCTATTCAGCAGAGATGTCAGCACACTTCTCATACAAATAGCCAATAGAGAGAAGAATACATTCATGGTAATACCAAATAGTAAGCATGTAAAACTTGAAAGTCACATGTAAATGTACTTTCAGATAAATGCCATAAAAATGGATGTGTACCCGCTTAAAGCGGTATTAAACCCAAAACCAAAAATGTTATATATTGCAGCTTACCAATCATTAGATATGGTGGCTGCATTTGTTTTCTTTTTTAGTCTTTGTTTTGTGTTTTCACCTGGTGATTTGGTCAGTAATACACCGCCTGTATTAGAGTCCCCCCCATCTGGGTGAAGGAGCACAGGGGGCACCTTTGGACAGCAGCATTGTCAGTCTGGGGGTGGGGAGCGTTTAAGGTAATAGTAGATTTAAATACACTAACAAATTGTTGCCAAACGTTTGCTCATACCACAGTTACAACAACTGTTATTTTTTTCTTTTGGGATAAAGGTGTTACATGAATAAACAAAAGCTGATCGTTGTAAGCACCCCCGTCAGTGGTAAATGGTTTGTCTCAATAGTATTAACTGATACCTCTGCAGGAGAGCTTGTTCAGTTGCAGAACAACAGACTTACTGGCCAGATTACCAGATAAAAATGAAGGAAAAAAAAAGCCTGCATCATAAAGAAATCTAATGCAGCCACCACGTCTAAGAATTGGTAAGCTGCAATACAGTAAATGTTTGCTTTTGGGTCTAATACCACTTTAACCACCTCCCACCGCTGTATTGTCAAATGACGGGCAGGCGGCGGCTCTCTCATTCTGTTACCAATCAGTGTCCATCAGTGCCCCCAATCAGTGCCCATCAGTGCCACCTACCCGTGTTGCCTACCAGTGCCCATAAGTGCCGCCTATCAGTGCCAATCAGTGCTGCATATTAGTGCTACCTCATCAGAGCCCATCAGTGCCGCCTCATTAGTGCCCATCAGTGCTGCTTATCAGTGCCCATTAGTGCAGCCTATCAGTGCTCATCAGTCATTTTCAGTCTATTTTCCTTTTTTTTTTGCGAAAAAAAACAAAAAAAATAAAACAGTGGTGATTAAATACCACCAAAAGAAATCTCTATTTGTCTCAAAAAAAAAAAAATATATAAATTTCATTTGGGTACAGTGTTGCATGACTGTGCAATTGTGTAACAGTGCTGAAAGCTGAAAATTGGCCTGGGCAGGTAAAAGTGCCCAGTAGGCAAGTGGTTAAATACATTAAGGTTTCACTGTAAATATGTTGAAAGGGATTCCTCCACTTTGAAAGCTATTGATGAAGCTCTTCTGGTATAGCATGCAGATGTTTCATAAAATTGTCTATACATGTCTGTGTATTGGGTGACCTCTTTGAATACAACCAACACGCTCAGAAAAATAGTCTCATTGAATTGGGGTTAGCTAAATTATTATTATTTGTCTGAGTATATTCGCTGCCTGAAGATTAATGCAAACAGTTGAAGTGTGCAGTGTTGCCATTTTCAACCCACAGCAGTCTGTGTTCATTTTAATATAAAACCTCCTCCCCAGGTGTTGACTTCATTGCAATTTTATGGATTGCTATAGCTATACTTATTGCCTTGTGCATTTTTATAAGATATGCAGTATATTAAAGCTGAACCCCAGACAAACTCAGTGGCGGCCTCTCATATAGGGAGCAGGGGCGCCACCCCCCCAATCCATGCGCCCAGGCCCCTAATCTACATGCAGGGCGCCAGACGCATTGGATTTCAATTTTTTTTTTTAAGCACATGATTAGAGCCTGAGGCTCTAATTGGCTTCAAAAAGCGTGGGCTCAGGCGCAGAGCGGCCGCAGAGCGGCGGTTGATCGAGCGATGGGAGGGTGGTATTTTTAAATACGTATTTTTATTTTTTAATACGTCAGACTATTTTGATGTTGATTTTTTAAAGCAGCGGTGTTCTGTCAGAATAGCAAACCTGTGAGATCAGCAGGCGTGTGAAATGCAAGACTCCAGTGGGTGTAACAAGATGTCCGCTTGCCGCCTGCTCACTGTATCCTTACTGTGGACGAGTGCGGGGTGTAGCAAGATAGTGTGCGATGGAACATCACTTCTGTTACAAAATCTGACGGGTCGCCTAATCTGATGAAACACCGGCTCTGTGTGTCCGTTGACATACAGAGCTCGGCTCGGCCCCACCCTCTACTCTCCTCACTGGATGTGATTGACAGCAGCAGGAGCCTATGGCACCCACTGCTGCCTCTCTGTCCAATGAGTAGAGGGAGAGCTGACTGCTCTCACATCGCTGGATTAAGATCGGGCTAAGGTATGGGGGGGCTGTATGCAAGAGGTTTTTTTACCCAAAAGTGTTTGTAACCCTTAAAAAATAAAAAAAATAAGATCTTGTTGCCTCAAGGCATGAATAATAGGAGTGCTTGTGCTGTGCAATTCTTCTCTTCTTAACTTGTAAAAATGTGATTGATCCTCCCAGTTCCTGAGTCCCCCTGCCTCTGCTGACCACAATAATCATGGCTGCTGAGCCCTGACTACCATGATCAGTCTATGTGCCTCTTCATCCGCAGCTCTCCTGTCCTCCTCTGACAGTCTCTCTCCCCCTCCCTCACTGCCCCTCCACCCTCTATTCCTCTGCATAATGCAGCACATTTCAATGCATCTAATGCAGATATGCTGTCATTAACGAAAGTGTGTTTGTTAGAAATGAAAAGGCTAAATCCAGTTTCTGACACCGCAGCTGTGCGGTCACGTGATCCCCCTGTGCTGGCCGGCCTCGACCTATGGAGAGAAGAGCGAGGGGCCAAGATTGCCCTCTGCTGGCCGGCTGATGTCACAGGGGAATCTTGGCCCCTCCTTCTTCTCTCCATAGGTCGAGGCCGGCCAGCGCAGGGGGATCACGTGACTGCACAGCTACGGTGTTAGAAACGGTATTTAGCCTTTTCATTTCTAACAAACACTTACACTTTCGTTAATGGCAGCATACCTGCATGGCATACATGTAACGTCACATAGTGACTTTACAAACACTTTTATGCAGAGAATACTTTAGGGTACAAAAAAAACAAACTTTATAACCACTTTAAGTCAAAGTCAGGTACTTACACTACTTGCATTTACAACATCTATTTAATGAGGTATTATTAATACAACACTGCATTAATTTGTGTCTTTTATATCTATCTGGAGTTTGGCTTTAGCCAATAATTTCTTGGTATTTTTTCTATTTGTGAAATGTTACTTTCTGTTATAATCTCTAAACATGTTTCAGACCTGACAGATGTGTCCAGCACTAGTGACTCCAAATCTTCTACATCAGACGATGCTCCTTCTCAGTCCCTCACCAAAAAATCCATAAGAAAGTGTCTGCATCAAAGCAAGCTGACATTTCTCCATCCCCAGGTATGAAAAATAATCTAAAATAAATGAACAATATACAATTAATGGATCAAATGGTTAAAGAACGCAAACAATAAAATCAGGGTTGCCAACCGCCAGTAAATTTACTAACAGTTTGTAAAACTCAGTGATTTTTTTTACAACTGCCAGTAAATATTAGGGGCTGAGAATTTAATGCTGTGTTGACTTTTTAAGTGTAAATCAAGCAAATTACTTTGTATTGTAAGTGTTTCCATATCATATTTATACTGTTCAAATAGTCACTGTGTTAGTTTTCAATAGGAGTTCTGTAATTTCTCAGGTTGCCAGTAAAAAATGTGCTCCGCCAGTAAATTTTCCATGTCTTGTCAGTAAAAAATGCTGCGGGAGGCTGGCAACCCTGAACAAACTTCTGACAAATATAAGGGCTGTTTCTACCCAAAATAAAGATTAACGCATAACTAAAGAAAACTTTTTTTTTTTAAATCTTGCATAGAGTGGATGGGAATTAAAATATCTTTCAGGTTTTTATTGCTGTGTTTCCTGTTAGAGAGATTCACCCTCTTTATTTGTCACCGAGAGTGAAAATGAACAAGAATTCCAGCATTAGTTCTGGTGACTCTGGTGACAACTCACTTCCTGTTATGACTATGGGACAGGAAGTGAACAAAATTCTCCCTGTTGAAACAGAGGAAAACAAACAGACAGGGGTTTTATTCTCCCTTACACCAGCCTTTTTAACTGGGGTGCCTTGGCAAAATGCCAAAAAATGTATCCTAAATTGTATACAAGCTGGCGTGTGGATAAAGCTGCCTTTTTGGTTACACAAAGCCACAGGTTTTCATTGGGCACCATTACAACCTTCTTGAGGGCACTTTAGCTGAGTGATGGAGAAAAATTGAAGGAGAAAAGAAACATTGGAATACTAATCTGTACCAGTTTGCAAAAGTGTATTTGCTTTGGAAGAATAAATCACCTTCAGTGTCGGATGTCCTATATGTGTGGATGCTGCTGTGTTAAGCAAAACTATTAGAATAGTTTTTACATTTTAGAATGGGGTGCCTCAAGATGTCCATCATTTTTAAAGGGTGCCTTGAGATTTCTGAAAAATTTTAAAGGGTGCATTGACTGAAAATAGGTTGAGAAATATTGCCTTACGCTATCCAAGATGAAAAACAAAAAATGGGGCTTACTTTAACTGTTTGCCGACCGTATACTGTATATATACAGCGGCAAGGCGACTCTGCTGCGCAGGATCACGTACCTACACTTCCGAGTTTGGGGCGCATGCTGCTGGTGCCCCACTGTGATTAGACACAGCGGTAGATGATTGGCAGGTACACAGGCAGAATGGCGGTATGCTTATGTACACAAGGCAGATCACTATTCTGTCCCTTCAGAAGGCATGGATCCTGTGTCTCTGCTAAGCAGGGGCACGGATCCATGCTTTCTTCTAGTACAAGCACCTCCCCCACAGTAGTAAAGCACTGGTCAGGCACACATTTAACCCTTTGATTGCCCCTGATGTTAACCCCTTCCCTGCCAGTGTCATTAGTACAGTGACAGTGCATATTTGTTTTAGCACTGATCACTGTATTAGTGTCACTGGTCCCCAAAAAGGGTCAAAAGTATCAGTTAGTGTCCCAACTGTCTGCCGCAATATTGCAGTCTCGCTATAAGTTCGCTGATCACTGTCATTACTAGTAAAAAATAAAATAAATAAAAAATAAATAAAAATATCCCATAGATTGTAGACACTATAACTTTTGCACAAACCAATCAATATACGCTTATTGGGATTTTTCTTTCCAAAAATATTTAGCAGAATACATATTGGCCTAAATTTATGAACAAATTAGATTTTTTTCTTTTTTTTTTGGATATGTTTTATAGCAGAAAGTAAAAAAATATTGTTTTTTTTTTCAGAGTTGTCTGTCTTTTTTTGTTTACAGAGCAAAAAATAAAAACCGCAGAGGTGATCAAATACCACCAAAAGAAAGCTCTATTTATGGGGAAAAAAGGACATCAATTTTGTTTAGGTACAACATCGCACGGCCGCGCAATTGTCAGTTAAATTAACGCAGTGCCAAAAATGGCCTGGTCATGAAGAGGGGTAAATTTTCCGGAGGTCAAGTGGTTAAAGAGTATTTCCACTTTTGCAGCCAAAGTTGAGAAAACCACCACAATATGCCTTTCATGTGTTTCCATTCACACAAAGTACCTAAGAATTATTTTAAAAAATATTTCTTATCTTTAATATGTTTCCAAGACTGATTCTAATCATTTCTAGACAGTTTCACATTGTCTTTGTCCCCAAACAGGCTGAGCTCTCCCTTATTAATATACAATGCTGGAGGGTGGTTTCTGCATTTTTAAATGACAGGGTTAATTATGTTAACATTATTTCATAGCCCCCTCCTAAACATTACAAAGCAGGGAGAGCATGTAAGGATATTTAAGCAATAAAAAGTACCTAAAAAGGTAACCAGCATTTTTTAAGGTATGCTATGTTAATGTGAGCATGTAACAAAAATAAACTAGGTGTGACCCCAATTTGGCTGCAAAAGTGGAAATACACTTTAAGCTTTTTTACTGTTTTTTTTATCTGATGAAAACCCAGACAGACATCCCCACAGTAGTTACAAAAAAAGCCACAATAAACGGTATAGTGTTTTGAAATGAAAAAACAAAACAAAACTAAAACACAATGGATATCGAGGGCAGCACAAACATTTTTACATTTTTTTCTGTAAGTTTAATGTAAGTTCTTGCATATGATTTCAATTTTAACAATGTAAGTTATATTACATAAAAGTCTCCATACTGTAACTATTCCTATTTTAGGCATTGTTTGGATCTATTGAAGAACATAAGCGTGGTTTACCAAAACAACAAGACCCCAATATCGAAATATGTGAGGGACACACGTGTACAATCAGAGGTATTTCTTTCGATCCTTGTTCATTGGGGGTACTGCCTGGGTCAAGTACTATGGCTATTTGTGGATAGCAAGAAAGGTTTATTTATCTGCTAAGACTGGTGGACTAAGACAGTGCTCCCTCAACCTTTCTTTGATTACTTTTCAAATGAATAAAGAATAATCTATAGAGTGCAGGGTTCAGAAGTGTGCTACGTACAGAGTACAGGGTTCTGGAGTGCACTACGTACAGAGTACAGGGTTCTGGAGTGCACTACGTACAGAATGCAGGGTTGTGAAGTGCACTATATACAGAGTGCAGGGTTGTGGAGTGTACTACATACAGAATGCAGGGATCAGGAGTGCGCTACGTACAAAGTGCAGGGTTCAGGAGTGCACTATGTACAGAGTTCAGGGTTCAGGAGTGCACTACGTAAAGTGTGCAGGGTTCAGGAGTATGCTACGTACAGACTGCAGGGTTCAGGCATGCACTGCGTAAAGAGTGCAGGGTTCAGGAGTGCACTATGCACAGAGTGGTATAATCTGGAGTATACTATGTACAGAGTGCAGGGTTCAGGAGTGCACTGCATACAGAGTGCATGGATCAAGAGTGAGCTATGTACAGAGTGCAGGGTTCAGGTGTGCACTAAGTACACTAATTACAGACTGCAGGGTTCCAGAGTGCACTACGTACAGAGTGCAGGAATCAAGAGTGTGCTATGTACAGAACACAGGTTTCCAAAGTGCATTATGTACAATAGAGACTGCAGGGTTCAGAAGTGCACTAGGCACAGAGTGCAGGGTTCAGAAGTGTACTATGTACATAGCAGAGGGTTCAGGTGTGTGCTGTGTACAAAGTGCAGGGTTCAGGAGTACACAAAATATAAATTGCAGTTCACAAGAAAGAGTTAACAGTGGACAGTTCAGTCTCCAGCCAGTCTGTTCATTTGGAGAAAAGAGGAGGAAGGAGCAGGGGAGCGCCTTTGTACCCTAGGCTATGGGGCTGTGTGCTTCTATTGATGCACTCAGTGTAGGCAGACAAAACTCTACTCCAATAGAAAAATACCACCCTGAAACAGGTATTTGATAGGCTTATCATGGTTGCCATCACAACGGGACGGGAACTTCTGGCGCCGCCGGCCATTGTGATGGCCACTTCAGAAGTCACCTGCGCCGCTTGCCGTGCTTACTGCGCATGCACGAGAATGGGGGTGCATGCTGGTAATACAGCAGCGCCGTATCCCGGAGAAGTATGCTTGTGGGATTCGCCTGCCCACAAGTAAGATGGAAATTCACTAACAGCAAAAATCGAAGGTAATTTTTCTTCTAAAATATGTAAAAAAGTGACGTTAATAATGAGACTATCCATTAGTAATTATACATTGGATGCTAGTAAGAGATATATATATATTTTTTTAAATCATACATGTGGGTGGAACTCCGCTTTAATTCTACTTTGCGGCTGTCAGCAGATCGGCCTCTACAAATTCGGCAGTACCTAAATATAAAGAGCAACTGAGCATGTGCAGAGCAGGGTGAGACAGTATTACTGGGTTTTAAACAGTATAGACACTTATTTTTAATGTTTTTCATTGCTATACCTGCAAAAGGGGCCAGCCTGAAGTGATCTAGCAGGACTTAATTTTTTGACTAAAGTTCCACTTTAAAGCGGAGTTCCACCCAAAAATGGAACTTCCACTCATTTGTCTTCTCCCCCCTCCGTTGCCACATTTGGCACCTTTCGGGGGAGGGGATACCTGTCTTTGACAGGTATCCTGTCCCCTCTTCCAGCTTCCAGCTTCCACTGCCAGCTCGGCTCCCTCCTCCTCCTTCCCCCGCCGCCGGGCCAGTAGGAGAACACAGCGGTCACTCTCGCATGCACAGTAGGCTTTCCAGCATGAAGCCATAATGCTAGACTGCCGGGTTCCCTTACCCGCAATGGCAGCGGCAGCACTTGACAGCTGATGGAATCATCAGCTGCAGTGCTGACCTTGCTGGACTCCAGGACAGGTAAGTGTCCTATTAATAAAAGTCAGCAGCTGCAGTATTTGTAATTTTTAATTTGTAATTTTTGCAGCGGTGGGCGGACCTCCTCTTTAAGCTTGACAGCTCATTCATAGAAATTCACAGTTACATGATCAATCTTATCTACAGTTATCAGTTGGTAAAACTTGGCTTGGTGTTTTGCAGGAAGATATAACAGTAAACGAACATACGCCTTCTGCACTGCGGTCTGCTCTGTTTGTGTAACTGCCTGGGTAACCAGTCTTTGACCCATGAGTCTTGTGTGATTATCTCAGATTCGAATTTCTTCAAGACAAACTCCAGACAAGACAAACTAAAAATCAATACAGTTCTGTATTCATTACAAAATAATGAAATGTGTTATAAATGTAGTTAGTGCAAGTACCTGAATTTGACTTGACTTCAGCCTGGTTTTCCATTGTTCTGCAGCATTCAGACTGGGAGAGGGAGGGCCAGCACAAGGAGTCAATCTGATGCATAGTGGCCAATAGGGATGAGCTTCATGTTCGACTCGAACATCGGCTGTTTGATCGTTCGCCGAATTGCAAACGATATGGGCCGTTCGCGCAGCTAGACTATTTAAAGTTAGTGTAGTGTGTCCTCCTCACAGTGTTCAGTTAAAGCTACAAGTTAGTTTAGTGTGACCTCTGCACAGTGTTCAGCTAAAACTACAAGTTAGTGTAGTGCACAGTGTTCAGCTAAAGCTACAAGTTAGTGTAGTGCGTCCTCCTCACAGTGTTCAGCTAAAGCTACAAGTTAGTGTAGTCCTTCCTGCTCACAGTGTTCAGCTAAAACTACAAGTTAGTGTAGTGGGACCTCTGCACAGTGTTCAGCTAAAGCTACAAGTTAGTGTAGTGTGTCCTGCTCACAGTGTTCAGCTAAAACTACAAGTTAGTGTAGTGAGACCTCTGCACAGTGTTCAGCTAAAGCTACAAGTTAGTGTAGTGCGCCCTGCTCACAGTGTTCAGCTAAAACTACAAGTTAGTGTAGTGCGACCTCTGCACAGTGTTCAGCTAAAACTACAAGTTAGTGTAGTGAGACCTCAGCACAGTGTTCAGCTAAAGCTACAAGTTAGTGTAGTGCGTCCTGCTCACAGTGTTCAGCTAAAACTACAAGTTAGTGTAGTGAGACCTCTGCACAGTGTTCAGCTAAAGCTACAAGTTAGTGTAGTGCGTCCTGCTCACAGTGTTCAGCTAAAACTACAAGTTAGAGTAGTGCGACCTCTGCACAGTGTTCAGCTAAAACTACAAGTTAGTGTAGTGAGACCTCTGCACAGTGTTCAGCTAAA
Organism: Aquarana catesbeiana; assembly: GCF_042186555.1. Lineage (NCBI taxonomy): Eukaryota > Metazoa > Chordata > Amphibia > Anura > Ranidae > Aquarana > Aquarana catesbeiana. The sequence goes on along the minus strand of NC_133324.1, from coordinate 108,391,290 downwards.
GCTACAAGTTAGTGTAGTGAGACCTCTGCACAGTGTTCAGCTAAAGCTACAAGTTAGTGTAGGGCATCCTACTCACAGTGTTCAGCTAAAACTACAAGTTAGTGTAGTGAGACCTCTGCACAGTGTTCAGCTAAAGCTACAAGTTAGTGTAGTGAGACCTCTGCACAGTGTTCAGCTAAAGCTACAAGTTAGTATAGTGCGTCCTGCTCACAGTGTTCAGCTAAAACTACAAGTTAGTGTAGTGAGACCTCTGCACAGTGTTCAGCTAAAGCTGCAAGTTAGTGTAGTGCGTCCTGCTCACAGTGTTCAGCTAAAACTACAAGTTAGTGTAGTGCGACCTCTGCACAGTGTTCAGCTAAAGCTACAAGTTAGTGTAGTGAGACCTCTGCACAGTGTTCAGCTAAAGCTACAAGTTAGTGTAGTGTGTCCTGCTCACAGTGTTCAGCTAAAACTACAAGTTAGTGTAGTGAGACCTCTGCACAGTGTTCAGCTAAAGTTACAAGTTAGTGTAGTGCGTTCTGCTCACAGTGTTCAGCTAAAACTACAAGTTAGTGTAGTGTGACCTCTGCACAGTGTTCAGCTAAAACTACAAGTTGGTGTAGTGAGACCTCTGCACAGTGTTCAGCTAAAGCTACAACACAGTGTAGTGAGACCTCTGCACAGTGTTCAGCTAAAGCTACAAGTTAGTGTAGTGCGTCCTGCTCACAGTGTTCAGCTAAAACTACAAGTTAGTGTAGTGAGACCTCTGCACAGTGTTCAGCTAAAGCTACAAGTTAGTGTAGTGCTTCCTGCTCACAGTGTTCAGCTAAAACTACAAGTTAGTGTAGTGAGACCTCTGCACAGTGTTCAGCTAAAGCTACAAGTTAGTGTAGTGAGACCTCTGCACAGTGTTCAGCTAAAGCTACAAGTTAGTGTAGTGCATCCTACTCACAGTGTTCAGCTAAAACTACAAGTTAGTGTAGTGAGACCTCTGCACAGTGTTCAGCTAAAGCTACAAGTTAGTGTAGTGAGACCTCTGCACAGTGTTCAGCTAAAGCTACAAGTTAGTATAGTGCGTCCTGCTCACAGTGTTCAGCTAAAACTACAAGTTAGTGTAGTGAGACCTCTGCACAGTGTTCAGCTAAAGCTGCAAGTTAGTGTAGTGCGTCCTGCTCACAGTGTTCAGCTAAAACTACAAGTTAGTGTAGTGCGACCTCTGCACAGTGTTCAGCTAAAGCTACAAGTTAGTGTAGTGAGACCTCTGCACAGTGTTCAGCTAAAGCTACAAGTTAGTGTAGTGTGTCCTGCTCACAGTGTTCAGCTAAAACTACAAGTTAGTGTAGTGAGACCTCTGCACAGTGTTCAGCTAAAGTTACAAGTTAGTGTAGTGCGTTCTGCTCACAGTGTTCAGCTAAAACTACAAGTTAGTGTAGTGTGACCTCTGCACAGTGTTCAGCTAAAACTACAAGTTGGTGTAGTGAGACCTCTGCACAGTGTTCAGCTAAAGCTACAACACAGTGTAGTGAGACCTCTGCACAGTGTTCAGCTAAAGCTACAAGTTAGTGTAGTGCGTCCTGCTCACAGTGTTCAGCTAAAACTACAAGTTAGTGTAGTGAGACCTCTGCACAGTGTTCAGCTAAAGCTACAAGTTAGTGTAGTGCTTCCTGCTCACAGTGTTCAGCTAAAACTACAAGTTAGTGTAGTGCGACCTCTGCACAGTGTTTAACAGGGGCGTGTAATTACAATTTTTGGTGCAATACTTTGCAGCAGGGCTCGTTTCTGCTTTCCAACTAGAGTATCTGTGAGGGGTTGCGGTGTTGTGGCACCAGCACCAGTGCCTAAGGCCCAATTTTTCAGCCCCTGTTCAACAGGGGCATGTAATTACAATTCTTGATCTAATATTTCACAGCAGGGCCCGTTTCTGCGCCCACCAAGAGCGAGTGAAGACTTACAGTGTTGTGGCACTAGCACCACCACCACCAAAGGCCCAATTTTTCTGCCCCTGTTCAACATGTAATTACAATTCTTGATCTAATATTTCACAGCAGGGCCCTGTGAGGGCTTACAGAGTTGTGGCCACAACAACACCTAAGGCCTAAATTTCTGCAGAGTATATAGGGCAGGCCCCTACTTTCAAACATCCAACTTACAAACGACTCCTACTTGCAAACGGAAGGAGACAACAGGAAGTGAGATGAAATCTACCCCTAGGAAGGGAAATTCTCTCCTGTAAGAGTTAATATGGGAAAAACGTTTCTCCTTTCCACTGATGTTTTAGCACCAATCCTTGTTTCACAAAAACCCCCAAATTTTCAAAAAACATTTGTCATTGGGACAAAAAATGAGCTGAAATCTTCTGAAGAGGAGCACAGACGGCAAAACAAATGTCACAGGGGTGATAACCCTTCCCTATGTTTTCCAAAAAGCTTAAAATAGATTTTTTGGCTGGAGCTAAACACATTAAAAATGTACCAGTTCAAAATTACAAACAGATTCTACTTAACAACAAACCTACAGTCCCTGTCTTGTTTGCACCGCCTGTATACTGCTGTTCAGAGTATATAGGGCCTGATGGCCCAACGTCTTTCCTTTTTTTAATTTAGGTGCGGGGTTCCCCTTAATATCCATACAAGACCCAAAGGGCCTGGTAATGGACTGGGGGGTACCCATGCTGTTTGTCTCACTGATTTTCATCCATATTGCCAGGACCTGACATTACATTAAAGCCGCAAGCAGTTTTAAATTACTTTTTTTCCTTTAAAAATGACATTTTGTGCAGGGACTGTTCTAAGCACGGGAAACATGCGCTACTTTACAGGCATACTATAGACACCCCCCAGGTACGATATTTAAAGCAATATTTCACTTTTTTTTTTAACTTTAAGCATCATTAAAATCACTGCTCCCGAAAAAACGGCTGTTTTTTAAAGTTTTTTTTGCATTGATACATGTCCCCTGGGGCAGGACCCGGGTCCCCAAACCCTTTTTAGGACAATACCATGCAAATTAGCCTTTAAAATGAGCACTTTTGCTTTCGAACGTTCGAGTCCCATAGACGTAAATGGGGTTCTAACGTTCATGCGAATTTTCGGTCCGTTCGCAGGTTCTGGTGCGAACCGAACCGGGGGGTGTTCGGCTCATCCCTAGTTGCCAACAGTCCCAATTTTCCCGGGACAATACAGATTTTGGGACCCTCGTCCCGATCAGAGGCCGTCCTGATTCGGGATTTTGCCTTTTGTCCATGGAAAAACGGGAATGTTTGGCTCTGCAGCAGTTCTCCAACAAAATTGCCACCGCGAGAGCTTTCCCCTTGTGTTCAGCTACATCTTCTCTCGTTCCTCATGTTCATTGAAGAGGGGAGGGGCCGATCCGTGCAGCCAATGAATCAGCTTCTCTCTTCACAATTTTCCAGCCGGGGTTAGCTGCACGGATCGGCCCCACCCCTCTCCACTGAAGATGAGAAACGAGAGGAGATGTACCTAGACTGCAGCCAACACTCCGTCTGCAGCCAGCACTCCGCTGGGGGCACTGATTTAAGAGGCACTCCGCTGGGGGCACTGATTTAAGAGGCACTCCGCTGGGGGCACTGATTTAAGAGGCACTCCGCTGGGAACATCTGATGTAGGAGGCATTTCGCTGGGGACACTGACCGCTGGGGACACTGACCGCTGGGGACACCTGATGTAAGAGACACTCCGCTGGGGACACCTGATGTAAGAGGCACTCCGCTGGGGACACCTGATGTAAGAGGCACTCCGCTGGGGACACCTGATGTAAGAGGCACTCTGCTGGGGACACCTGATGTAGGAGGCACTCTGCTGGGGACACCTGATATAAGAGGCACTCCGCTGGGGACACCTGATATAAGAGGCACTCTGCTGGGGACACCTGATGTAAGAGGTACTGTACTGGAGATACCTGATGTAAGAGGTACTGTACTGGGGACACCTGATGTAAGGTGGCACTCCACTGGGGACACCTGATGTAAGGAGGGACTCTGCTGGGAATGCCTGATGGAAGGAGGCACTCCGCTGAGGACATCTGATGTAAGGAGGAACTCTGCTGGGAATGCCTGATGGAATTAGGGACTACACTGGGGACACCTGATGGCATCTGGTGGCAGGGGACACACTCAGGGCTCCCACTCACCATAATGTAGAATATTTCATTTTATATTACAATGTAATAATAATAATAATGCGCTTCAATCATCCACACACCATACCAACCATGGTGTCAGGATAATTGAAGCACTAACACCAGGTGTTTGGAGTATCTTTAGCTGCTGATTGTTAAACTTTATGGAATACACATATTTCTATTGTGGTGTAGGATCTGGGCCTGCTGTCCCTCCATCCCTCTTTCTTTCCTTCCTTCTTTCTCCTTCCCTCCCTCCCTATTTCTTTCTATCTCCCTCCATCCGTCATTCATCTCAGACTCGGACCACACACCCCTTTGAGCCACACCCCTTAAGCCACGCCCACTATTCCATTGAAACCATGCCACATTATTGTCCCCCTCTACACCACACATTAAAACGCATGCCCCACCCCCTAATTATAATAGGACTCCACCCACAGACAAAAAAGTGTCCCTATAATTTTTTTTTACACTGATGGCAACTATGCTGATGTGCTGCATGAACATGTACTGACAAGGAACACGCTGACAAGAAGAGAGAGCAGAGTGAGTAGAGGGATGAGCTGCTGCTCCTTCACTGTCCAATCACAAGCTGGGGCAGGAAAGTGACCATTATGTGCAATGACGAAAAAAAAAGTCAGGATACCAACCAGGCTGTAAAGTGTGGCAAAGCTGTGTAAATTTAAATAGTACCACGCTACAGTACTATTTAAGATTGAAATATACTTGGAACATTTATGAGAGTGTGAACAGTACCAGCAGCATAGTCACCCTACAATATATAGAGCTGTGTAGATCTCAGGACCAGAAATACTAATCGTTTAGCAGGTGATGCAGTTTATATACAGTACATATACATGTATACAAAAAAAATAAATATATATATACATATATATATATATATATGTATATGTATGTGTATATATATATATATATATACATGTATATAAACACATATATATATATATATATATATATATATATATATATATATATATAGAGAGAGAGATAGATAGATATAAAGATATATATAGATAGATAATATCTATCTATCTATCTATATATTTATATATTTATATATCTTTTTTTTATGATCGGTGTCCCTGAACTGAGACAGACACAGAACCACATAAAGATGCCACAAAACTCACAATGAAACACAGACCTGAGGTGTGCCCTGGTCAGCTGGTCGGTACACCAAGAAGGGCGCATACCCAATGATAAGTAATGGATGATTGTGGAAAAGGGATGTGCAAGGAAAGTGCCCTGAAAAGGGGAATGGGTGCATAAACAACATGAAAGCATGGATCCATCCTGCCTTGTATCAACAATTCAGGCTGGTGATGGTGTTATGGTGTGGAGGATATTTTCTTGGCACACTTGGTCCCTTAGTACCAATTGAGCATCTTTTAAATGCCACGGGCTACCTGAGTATTGTTGCTGACCATGTATAACTGGCTTTGCCAAGTAAGGAAAACTGCAAAAGGTGTGGGAGGTAGGTAAAGGAAGAAAAAAATCATTTTGGGTTCAGTTAGGCCTTAAGCTTGGGCACCCATGGCCAAATTACATTCTTCATTGAAACGGAAAAGTAATAAGCAACTACTGCAGGAAACGATGTATTAAAAACGATATTTGCAAATGTTAATGCAAAGTTACAATTTACTTTGCTCAGCCAAAATGACTATTTCCTGCTGTTTCCTGCAGCTGTTGTTTAGTACTTCTCATCTATAAAAATGACAAAATATGTCATTGGGCAGGGGTGTCCAATCTTTAGAATGCAGCTGTACTAGCTGCTGTATACATTATTACATAAAACAGGGGGCCATCCTTTGGCCTTGACTTATGATGTTGCTCAGTATGGGTACAAGGTATAATATTGGGGCTCATAGACGGTTTCAGCCCATTTCAGTGATTATACTAATTTACGATAAAATATTTCTATTTTTATTATCAGTGTATACACACATCAGATTGTGGCTTGATGTGATAGGAAAGTTACACTTTCAGCTTTTATATCAGTTCTTGAGAATTTTCCATAATGATTAAGATATTCGTTGAACAGCCTTTCTTCAACATTTACAAAGATATTTTTTTTTTATGCATTTGTTTGGACTGTGGAAAGCCTAATATACTTAATGTATGTGTTTTCCTTCTTTAAGGCTTACAAAAATCTGAATTATGAACCATGGGTAGACATATTTAAATTTAAACCCAACCCCGACTATTTAAACCCAACTAATAATTACCTCTGGGGTTCCACCTTTATGACCATGTTTCACGTTACACCCATGCAATAGCATGTGACATGTTGACAGTATGCAGCCTTTTTACCATCCCCTCCACCTGCAGAATCTGGGGTTGTTCTCTTTGCAGGCTCCGGTCATTTTCTGAATGCTGCTCTGTATAGTTACACTCACACAGTTGCATTATCCATTCGCAGAGTTCCATAAATAGAGAGACTTCAAATCCCATCTGCAACCATGGCAGTGGGACCTGTAGATCTCAATCGATCACACATGCAGTGACATCACCACACTTGTAGTTCATTTATACTTCCATACCTCTGTACAGACCTGTGGTTAAAGGAATAATCCACTGGAGCCTATGCATTGCATACTTGATCCACTAATTGCATGTGCAGGCTTCAATGCAAAAAAAAATAATAATGCATATTTTTTTAAAATCAATATGGGTGCATTTACTATTTGTTTTGCAATATGATTGAATATGTCTTTAATTGTAGAGGCCAAAAAAAAGAAATAGAAGGGAGGATTTCATGTTTATTTAACTATAATGAGTCCTCTTGATGTCAACAGGTCTTGCAAATACTCCCTCCTATAGTTAATTTGACAAATTTTAACACAGAGGCGATCAGAGGAGGATAACAAAATAAGAAAAAGTAATTGCAGTTTGTAAATTGCCACCTTTAACCTACTGCCTTAGGCACTGGCATATAGTTGCCATTTTAGTATATACAGCCCTGCAAAGCACTTAGGACTGGTACTCATATTGTCATTTTTGTAAAAAAAAAAAAAAATTGAATAAATCCATTGCATTTCAATATTCTGTCTCTCTTTAGGCTGTCAAAACAAGAAAAAAATATGTGACCATTCTTCTGATGTAAATATCCAGCCAGAGATAAAACTGCATGTCACAGGGCTACGAAACGATTATTGTAAGTCCCTGTAAGTTGAATTTCATCATTGTTTTATTTAATGTTTTTATTTGTGTTATTATAATTATTCCATTAGTTAAATCAGCATAAAATTACATTGGCTATATTTTATTGAAGTTTCAGATGCAGTGAACTAAAGAGACCTTGGGTGCACGTTCAATATCCACTAATGAGAAGGAGAAGCTTTTTTTTTAATCAAATTCTGCTATGTGAATAGATGTGACTGTGAATTCCCACTTTAGTAAATTAGCCAATTGTTTATTATTTGATTTTCTATTTTAATTCTATTTTTTTTTCAAGAGATAAATAGCAAATATTTATCTCTTGTGAGCCGACCCAAATATAAGCCGAGGCACCTAATTTTACCACAAAAAACTGGGAAAACGTATTGACTCGAGTATAAGCCTAGGGTGAGAAATGCGCAACTACTGTAAGTGGAAAAGAGGGTCAACAATGCCCACTTGCAGCCTCACTGTGCCCATTTGCCATAAGTCCCCCGAACTTCAAACTCGGTAGTTAAGAGTTCCTAGATGCCCCCTAGCTGCAGCCAAAATTTGGGGTCTCTGGACCCAAAGGGTCCCGAAATGACATTGCTGCAGATGGACCACAGTTGACCGATTTTGGGGCCTCGTATTTCGGAGCCACTTGGTGCTAGGAACTCCAAATTTGGTGTGCAAACCCAGTTGAACTAGCACTACCAAAGTCGGTTCGGAAAATGTCATTCTCTGCTGCAGAAAAGTGCTTGACTCGAGTATAAGCTGAGGGTGGCGTTTTCAGCACAAAAAAATGTGCTGAAAAACTCGGCTTATACTCGAGTATACACACAATTATCTACACCTAATGAAGAATGATTAAAATGAGCACAGAGATCCTACCAAGCTCATGTATGTGTTACAATACTGTGATACAAGATGTATAACCACAACCTTTAATTCCATCTAATGTCCCAGGTTAGAAAATTGCATGGAATAACAAGTCCTTAAAGCCATTGGAGTTGATGGCTTTCTCAAATAGTTTAATAATGTAATGATGAAGCTACATGTTATATTCAGGGATTTTGTACTGACTTTTCACTCCCAGAAAGGGTCTGCCTTCCCCATGTACACCACTGCTTATAAAAAGAAGAACCCGCTCCAGGTGTCTACTTCCTAATGATCTCTCCCCTCTCCAGGCGTTGGTGCTGCTCAATATGCAGCCATATGCAAAAATTGAACAAAAAGGTCCGGATGGCCGCACTCCAATGAAAACAATTTCTTTATTGTTATAATAAATCCATACAGCAAGGATAAAACCACTGACGCGTTTCACACCATTAGAGCAGGTGCTTAATAATAGCTAAGTTTTAAAATAATGACAAAGACATATATATGCAAGCAGGCAAAACCGTAAATTGGTGTAATTAGGCATTGTGTACGCCCACTACAGATGACACAATGCTCTCAGTTGATATAAAGGTGAGTCAGCTGGACTTCTCTCTCACATGATCACAAGATTAACTCTTCAGACAAAAACAAAGACAAACAAGCCAAACCCATAAAAGGTATATAAATAAAGACCAAAAAATTTACAGTGATGCATGCTTAACATAATTAAACGACCTGAACAGGTGGAAAATATCCCACTCAAGAAAGTCTTCTAAAAACAAAAGATTGTTTAAAAAAACTTTCCATAAACATATGTGTGCATATAAGTATATGTACTTTGATAAGAATGCCTGTAGAGTTTCCCGGCAGAAACACCTGTGCATGCCTAGCATTAGAATTCTCATGTAAACATCTAAATATATAAGAAGAAAAATATATAAATATTGCTCTTGTGCATGCACTAATAGGTAAATCCAAATTCTGTCAAACCCCGCAGGCAGTCAGAATTCCCATCACACAGCACAACGGGCCATCTTTAATATTGATTGGACCCTGGGCAAAACTTTTCTTGGGCCCCCCCCCATGCAGTTTTGCTCTCCACCTGCTTTGAGACATACAATAAATAGCAGCTAGACTCAAAACCAGTTTACTGAATCAGATCAGGCAGCTATTGCAATTGGTTGCCAGAGGTTACAGTGTATCATTACCGCTCATTGACTGGTTGCTAGAGGTTACAGCACACATTACTGATCACTGATTAGTTGCTAGAGGTTACAGCACATGATTTCTGCATGTTGATTGGCTGCTAGAGATTACTATGAATATGACCTCAGGGGGGCAAGATATACATATCAATGACGCTGGGTGCTGATATTTACATATGAATGCCGGTAATTTAAATGTAAACACAGGGTCTGCAGATGAGTCATCTGTACACAACAAAAGGACAGAGCTGGGCAGCATTAGTAGCAGCACTTCACACTGAGATATTGGGACACAGCACTGGACTAAAACCTCAAGGGACGAGGGAATTTAAACCAGGATAGTTGGCAAGTATGAGACAGCTGCTTTGGGCCCCACAACGATGACAGGGCCCAGGGCAGCTGCCCCTTTTGCCCTGCCTTAAAAACGGCCCTGGCAGCACACCATGAAAACACTGCTACTAACCCCATGACAAAAAGACCAGATAATTGCATGCAGAGCAACATTTTCAGCTGCAAAAAACATGTTCATGGTTATGATTCAATCAATTAGATACATATAAGCATTATACCTCCTGCAGATATCAAGATCACCTATCAAACACACATATTGCAACATCTAAAAACTCTAGAAAGAATGAACACATGCAAGGAAGCAGATAGACGTGATCGTGTCAGGAAAAGACTGTCAAAGACATATATATAGAAACATTCTATCTTATCTTTTGGGAACCGTTTCTCTGTCTGTTCCATCTAAAATTAATGTGACCGGGTTGCTTAATAGACATTCTATATAACCCTTTGCCGACTGTTTAGATGTCTTTTAGTCAGATGTCATTGACTGACAGCATGCTACTCTCCAATAGACATGAGCCGAACACCCCCCCCCGGTTCGGTTAGAAGCAGAACATGCGAACAGGCAAAAAATTCATTTGAACACGTGATCACCATTAAAGTCTATGGGACACGAACATGAATAATCAAAAGTGCTAATTTTGAAGGCTTATATGCAAGTTATTGTCATAAAAAGTGTTTGGGGACCTGGGTCCTGCCCCAGGGGACATGTATCAATGCAAAAAAAGATTTAAAAACGGCCGTTTTTTCGGGAGCAATGATTTTAATAATCGTTAAAGTGAAACAATAAAAGTGAAATATTCCTTTCAATTTCGTCCCTGGGGGATGTCTATAGTATGCCTGTAAAGTGGCGCATGTTTCCGTGTTTACAACAGTCCCTGCACAAAATGATATTTCTAAAGGAAAAAAAGTCATTCAAAAGTACTCGCGGCTATAATGAATTATCGGTCCCGGCAATACACATAAAAGTTATTGAAAAAAACAGCATGGGATTCCCCCACAGTCCATTACCAGGCCCTTTGGGTCTGGTATGAATATTAAGGGGAACCCCGAACCAAAATTTAAAAAAATTGCGTGGGGGTCCCCCCAAATTCCATACCAGGCCCTTCAGGTCTGGTATGGATATTAAGGGGAACCCCGCACCAAAATTTAAAAAAAATGGCGTGAGGGTCCCCCTCAAAATCCATACCAGACCCTTCAGGTCTGGCATGGATTTTAAGGGGAACCCTGTGCCAAATTTTTTTTAAAAAATGGCGTGGGGGTCCCCCCAAAAATCTATACCAGACCCTTATCTGAGTACGCAACCTGGCAGGCCGCAGGAAAAGAGGGGAGGCGAGAGACGCCCCCCTCTGAACCGTACCAGGCCACATGCCCTCAACATGGGGAATGTGGTTTGGGGTAGCCACCCAAAGCACCTTGTCCCCATGTTGATGGGGACAAGGGCCTCATCCCCACAACCCTTGCCTGGTGGTTGTGGGGGTCTGCGGGTGGGGGGCTTATCACAATCTGGAAGCCCCCTTTAACAAGGGGACCCTCAAATCCTGACCTCCCCCGTGTGAAATGGTAACGTTGTACAAATGTACCTCTACCATTTCACAAAAACAGTGCCAAAATGGTAAAAATGACAAGACACGGCTTGGGACAAGTCCTTTATTAAAAAATAAAAAAAATCAAACTGTCCTATGAAGTCTATTCATCTTCTTCTTCTCTCACTCCGACGGACACACGGGGACATCCCTATGGCTTCCCCGTAGCGTCAGAGGTGGGCGGGGTCGCCCACGGGGCATACGGCGGGAGCCTCCCATGGAGGCGGATCGTTCGCGCCTTTTTTTTTTCGGTCCGTTGGAGCGAGAGAAGAAGAAGATGAATAGACTTTGTGGGACATTTTAATTTTTTTGATCTTTTAATAAAGGACTCGTCCCAAGCTGTGTCACTTTTACCATTTTGACACTTTTTTTGTGAAATGGTAGGGGTACATTTGTTGTTGTTTTGTTAAAGGGGGCTTCCAGATTCCGATAAACCCCCCGCCCGCAGACCCCCAGAACCACCGGGCAAGGGTTGTGGGGATGAGGCCCTTGTCCCCATCAACATGGGGACAAGGTGCTTTGGGGGGCACCCCAAAGCACTTTCCCCATGTTGAGGGCATGTTATCTGGTACGGTTCAGGAGTGGGGGCACTCTCTCATCCCCCCCTCTTTTCCTGTGGCCTGCCAGGTTGCATGCTCGGATAAGGATCTGGTATGGATTTTTGGGGGGACCCTCACGCCATTTTTAAAAAATTTTTGACGCGGGGTTCCCCTTAAAATCCATACCAGACCCTGAGTCTGGTATGGATTTTGAGGGGGACCCCCACACCATTTTTTAAAAAATTTTGGCGCAGGGTTCCCCTTAATATCCATACCAGACCTGAAGGGCCTGGTATGGAATTTGTGGGTACCCCCACGCAATTTTTTTTTAAATTTTGGTTCGGGGTTCCCCTTAATATTCATACCAGACACAAAGGGCCTGGTAATGGACTGTGGTGGAATCCCATGCCGTTTATTTCAATGACTTTTATGTATATTGCCGGGACCAACAAATCATTATAGCCGCGAGTATTTTTAAATGACTTTTTTCCTTTAGAAATCTCATTTTGTGCAGGGACTGTTGTAAACACGGGAAATATTTTACAGGCATACTATAGACACCCTCCAGGTATGAAATTTAAAGGAATATTTCACTTTTATTGTTTCACTTTAAGCATTATTAAAATCACTGCTCCTGAAAAAAACTTCAGTTTTTAAAACTTTTTTTTGCATTGATACATGTCCCCTGGGGCAGTACCCAGGTCCCCAAACACTTTTTATGACAATACCATGCGTATAAGCCTTTAAAAATAGCACTTTTGATTTCTCCCAAAATTTTTTTAAATTTGCAGCGAACACCCCAAATTATTCGCTGTTCGACGAACAGGCGAACACCCGATGTTCGAGTCGAACGGAACATTGGACTCATCCCTACTCTCCAACATACGACTATTGTAGATAATTGAAAGCCTCCATATTCACATTTGAGAACAATGACATAAAAGTCTAGGAAGTATACCCATTATTACTCATAAAAATGGGAAATGTCCCATTCATGATTCTGTCCCCCCGGTTTTCTGGTGTTAAAAAAGAAGATCCATTATACTTTTCTTTTACATAATATTCTGAATTTGTCCCCTCCTCTGACTGGCAAAGATATCTCCTCAACAACCTGCATCACTAAACTCGAAGTGTTTTTCTGGTGTACCAAATTCCAATGATTGGCTACATTGGTTACCTTTCTGAATGTCATACAAATGATCGTACAAGCGATCACGCAATCTGCGTGTAGTACGCCCAACGCATTTTATATGACATGATTGGCATGTTACAAAGTAGAACAGATACCTCGTGTTACAATTAACAAACGTGGTGATGTTTTTTTTTTTAACACCAGAAAACCCGGGGAATGAATCATGAATGCGGCATTTCCCATTTTTATGAGTAATAATGGGTATACTTCCTAGACTTTAATGTCATTGTACTCAAATGTGAATATGGAGGCTTTCAATTATCTACAATAGTCGTATGTGGGAGAGTAGTATGCTGTCAGTCAATGGCATCTGACTGAAAGACATCTAAACAGTCGGCATAGGGTTATATAGAATGTCTATTAAGCAACCCGGTCACATTCATTTTGGATGGGACAGACAGAAAAACGGTTCCCAAAAGATCAGATAGAACGTTTCTATATATATGTCTTTGACAGTTCCTTCCTGACATGATCACGTCTATCTGCTTCCTTGCATGTATTCATTCTTGCTAGAATTTATGTTGCAATATGTGTGTTTGATAGATGATCTTGATATCTGCAGGAGGTATATTGCTTATATGTATCTAACTGATTGAATCATAACCATGAACATGTTGTTTGCGGCTGAAAGTTTGCTCTGCATGCAATTATTTGGTCTTTTTGTCATGGGGTTAATAGCAGTGTTTTCATGCTGTGCTGTGTGATGGGAATCCTGACTGCCAGCGAGGTTTTTTGACAGAATTTTGGTTTACCTACCTGTGCATGCGCAATAGCAATATTTATAGATTCTTCTTCTTATATATTTATATGTTTTTACATGAGAATTCTAATGCTAGGCATGCACAGGTGTTTCTGCCGGGAAACTCTACAGGCATTTTTATCAAAGTACATATACTTATATGCACACATATGTTTATGGAAAGTTTTTTTTAAACAATTTTTTGGTTTTAGAAGACTTTCTTGAGTGGGATATTTTCAGGTGGTTTAATTATGTTAAGCATGCATCACTGTCAAATTTTTGGTCTTTATTTATATATCTTTTATGGGTTTGGCTTGTTTGTCTTTATTTTTGTCTGAAGAGTTAATATTGTGATCATGTGAGAGAGAAGTCCAGCTGGCTCACCTTTATATCAACTGAGAGCATTGTGTCACCTGTAGTGGGCGTACACGATACCCAATTACACCAATTTACATTTTTGCCTGCTTGCATATATATGTCTTTGTCATTATTTGTCATTATTTTAAAACTTCGCTATGAATAAGCACCTGCTATAACGGTGTGAAACGCGTCAGTGGCTTTATCCTTACATGGATTTATTATAACAATAAAGAAATCATTTTCATCCGGACCTCTTTGTTCAAATTTTGCATACACCACTGCTTATACTCTTATTATAAATTCTATGAGAAAAAAAAAAAGGAGAATTCAGCAAAGGCAACTTAGTGCAGATCTTTTAATCATGTTTCTATAACTTCCTCTACACTTTCCAAAGTTCATATTTCAGTAGGTTCTGGGCAGTTGTAAAAAATTATTGATCAGTTCATCTCTTGTAGGGTTTGATTCATCGAGCTGTGATTTGTCATAGTGTGTGCTAAAAGTGGCAAAATTGAGTGGCGTTATGACATATGACCGAAATATTCATGTGTTACGAAGATAAAACATCTTCCATTTCAGTTTTAACTACGATACACAAAGTTTTTCTACTAAATATCTATTTTGAGTGTTATATAAAAAAACTGATTTCAATAATCACAAACACTGATTATCAATTATCATCAAAAAAAGTTCTCCAGTGCAAATCAATAAAGTGCAACAGTGTCCAATATGTGCAAAGTCAACTGGTAAAGTGCAGACCAGAGTTGGGCTATCCTTACTCCAGGGCTTCAACAACAACAAATAAAAGCTCTTCTCCCGGAGACACCCCAATGCCGCATACACGCGATCGGTTTTCTCGTCGGAAAAAGATATGCCGGCTTTTCCGACGGGATTCCGCTCAAGTTTGCCTTGAATACACACGGTCACGCAAAAGTTCGCTAAAATTCCTACCGTCAAGAACGCCTAGGCGAGAAAATGATGTTCAATGCTTCCGAGCATGCGTCGAATTGTTTCCGAGCATGCATAGGGATTTTACGCATCGGAATTGCCACAGACTAATGCATTTTTGGTTAGGAGCTTTTCCTGACCGAAAAATTGAGAGCATGCTCTCAATCTTTTGCTGGCTGGAATTCCGCCAGCAAAAGACCGATGGAGCATTTTCTGACGAAAAAATCTCATCGGTCTTTTACGGCCCAAAATTCCGACCGTGTGTACGCGGCATAAGGCTCCTTTCACACATTAATGTCCGTTTTCACGGACTCCGTTTGCTCAGCAGGAATCGCTCCGTTGATCCCTGCTGAGCCGGCGGATGACAGGTCCGTCTCTGTCTCTGTGCAGAGACGGACCTGTCAGAGCTCTGCTCTCTGCGATGGGGGATCGGATGAAAAAGGATCCGCCTGTTCGTTTTCATCCAAACCGATCCACCAGATGGATGGAAAATAAGGTTTCCATCCATCTGAATTTAGCGGATCGGATGTCAGCAGACATGTCACCGCTGACATCTGTCACTCCATAGAACTGCATGGAGCGTCCGTTCCGGTCCACCTAAAAAACTGACAGGCGGATCTGAACGGTCCGCATATGTGAAGGGGGCCTAAGGCTTCATGTACACGGAACGTTTTAAAACCTCTCCTGAACGATTTAACTTGACAGATAGTGACCGACGTTTAAAAACGTCCGTTGTGTCGCGTTTAGCCACGTTTGAGTTTAAAAGTGTTTTTAACATTGAAAATAATCAAAAATGTTTCTCCATTAAAAACGCCTGTAAACGAAACACTGCTAAATGCGAGATACTGCATTTACAAGCTGTTACAGGCATTTGGCGTTTCAAATGCCTCTGAAAAGACGTCCTAAACGCATTTTTTTGCTTTCCAAACGCAACTGCCTAGAAAGGACTATAAACGACCCTGTGTATATGTACTGATAAGATAACATAGAGGAGAGTTCAGGGGCAACTGAAAAAAAAAACACCCAACTTCTCCTAATGCCGCGTACACACGACCGGACTTCACGGCATACTTGGTCCTGCGGACTGGAGACCATCGGACAATTCAATCGTGTGTGGGCTCCAGCGGACTTTTTTTCCCCAAAAGTTCGACGGATCTAGAAATAAAACAAGTTTCAAATCTTTTCGACGGACTCGAGTCCGGTCGAAAAGTCCGCTCGTCTGTATGCTAGTCCGACGGACAAAAACCGACGCTAGGGCAGCTATTGGCTACTGGCTATGAACTTCCTTGTTTTAGTCCGGTCGTACATCATCACGTACGAATCTGTCGGACTTTGGTTGATCGTGTGTAGGCAAGTCCGTTCATTTGGAAAGTCCGTCGTAAAGTCCGTTGAAAAGTCCGCAGGACAAAGTCTGCCGTAAAGTCCGCTCGTATGTACGCATTATAAACGTCCGTTTACCAGCAGCAGTGTACATAAGGCCTAAGTGTGATGAACTCATCTTCTGGTTTTGATCATTTAAATGAATAAGATGGTCAAACTAAGCAGATTTTATAAACCCCAGCTGTGTGGGGACTCCACAGGGATGACCATAAACTGCTAATCTCTTTGTAAGTAACATTCTATTCAACAGATCTTGAAAATAAAGGCTCATTGTGCAAAACTTTTTAATAAAAATTAAACCAAATGCAAATAAAATGCACCTACATCCTGCTGTGCTTTCACCAGCACTAAGGAGAAATTGCCCAGGTTTGTGTAAGTGGACCACACTACTTCCTTGTACCATAAAGCCCAATGAGTTTCATCCAATTGACTTTGTCAGAAGTGGCTATCTTTTAAAATACTGAAATTTTCCACCCTTTAACAGCTGTGAGTTTTGAGTTTGAGAAATACAATTAGCAGACATAGTATTTTGCACCCTAATAGTGATGTGTGGATGTATAAATACATACAAATAATTACCTATAATTACATATTACTGTATATACTTGAGTATAAGCCGAGTTTTTCAGCACATTTTTTAGGCTGAACCCCCCCCCCCCTCGGCTTATACTCGGCTTATGCAGCTGTACCTTTGATTACTAAAACAACGGGTGTCTCCCGCTGTGTCATGCAGTCTGTTCGGCGGCTGTCCATTGTAACAAAGCCTCGCCTCTTCCTCATCTGTTATAGACGGAACACTGATACAATGCTGGGAAACTGTATCAGTGTTCCATCTATCATGGACGAGGCAGAGGCGGGGCTTTGTTACAATAGATGGCAGCCGAACAGACTGCATGACACAGCGGGAGACACCCGCTGTTTTAGTTATCAAAGGTACAGCTGCAGATGGGCACAATAAGGCTGCAAATGGGCACAGTGAGGCTGCAAATGGGCACAGTGAGGCTGCAGATGGGCACAATGAGGCTGCAAATGGGTACAGTGAGGCTGCAGATGGCACAATGAGGCTGTAGATGGGCACAGTGAGGCCACAGATGGGCACTAATGATACAGCTGGGCACAGTGAGGCTGCAAATGGGCACAGTGAGGCTGCAGATGGGCATTTTTTACCCAGTAGCTGCTGTATTTCCCACCCTAGGCTTATATTCGAGGCAATCCGTTTTCCCAGTTTTTTGTGGTAAAATTAGGTGCCTCGGCTTATATTCGGGTCAGCCTATACTCGAGTATATACGGTACTAAAAATGGACTAACCAGACCTCTCCACAAACTCTTAAAGTGATACTAAAGTCTCGTTTTTTTTCTTTAAAAATAACAAACATGTCTATACTTACCTGCTCTGTGTAATGGTTTTGCACAGAGCAGCCTGGAGCCTCCTCTTCTTGGGTCCCTCGCTGGAGCTCCTGGCCCCTCCCTCCTGTTGAGTTCCCCCCCTACAGCAAGCAGCTTGCTATAGGGAACCCGAGCCGAGCCGCAGCTCTGTGTATCCATTCAGACAAGGAGCCACGGTTCGACCCCATCCCCTCTCTCCTGATTGGCTGACTGACTTTGATTGACAGCAATGGGAGTCAATGGCACCGCTGCTGTGTCTCAGCCAATCAGGATAGAAAGTCCCAGATGGCTGAGGCACTCGTGTACATCGTCGGATAGAGATAGGCTCAGGTAAGTACTAGGGGGGCTGAGGCGGCTGTTGCACACAGAAGGTTTTTTATCTTAATGCATAGAATGTATTAAGATAAAAAACCTTCTGCCTCTACAACCACTTTAAAGTGGTTATTAAGCCACTGTCATATCTACATATAATCCTCTTTTCCTAATGCTACGTGTCACAGTGTCTGTGTTTTATAAAGAAAAATGCCCCCCTCGGCGTTCATGTGACCGGCTGGCTCTCTCCTCTCTCCATCTGGCAGCTGCAGTGGGCGGGGCTGAGGATCCCCTGCTGTTGTCAGTCAAGACTAGGGGAGGAGGGAGCCGGCCGGACACGTGAGCATCAGGTACTTTTTTTATAAAACACAGACACTGTGACGCATAGCATTAGGGAGCAAAGAGGTTTATATTTAGAACCAAGTAATTTCAGCAGCAGGAGGGGAGGGGGCAGGCACTGGTAAGAGCTGACAGGCAGGGAGGGAGGAGAAAGAGGAGGACAGGGGAGAGAACAAAGGATGGCTGCGGATGACGGAGGCACATAAACTGATCACGGTGTCAGGGCTCAGCAGCCATGATATACCATGGTCAATTTACAGGAGGGGAGAAAAAAATTTCAGGTGATACAGGGGGCCAAATTACACAGCACAAGCACTGTGCTGTATAACATGCTTTAAGGAACAGGATATATATATTTTTTTTAGGGTAACAAACACTTTACGTTCCCGAAGATTCAGCACCCATGTCACTGGATTTTAACTAGGAGGATATCTGCTTTTAAATGCATTTGATTACATTTTAAATTAATGTTGTAAATAACTCTCCCTTTAATACAGTTGAAATATGATACGTACATGCTTTTCTCTACAGATCTGAATTTGCTGGATTGGAGTTCAGAAAATCTTGTTGCCATAGGGTTAAAATCAGTGACATATATCTGGAATGGAGAAAGCAATATTGTGACACAATCATTACATTTAGATTCACCTTCCACATATGTTTCTTCAGTATCATGGATGAGTGGTGGGACATGTCTGGCCATTGGGACCAGCGATGGGGAAGTTCAGGTACAGTTTTGTACGTTGGCCTTATTTATAAGAATTCATAGTTGTCTAGTAAATCAATTAATATGTTATTCTTTTATAGTTGTGG
The DNA here is from genome assembly GCF_042186555.1 of Aquarana catesbeiana. Classification (NCBI taxonomy): domain Eukaryota; kingdom Metazoa; phylum Chordata; class Amphibia; order Anura; family Ranidae; genus Aquarana; species Aquarana catesbeiana. The sequence continues at coordinate 108,371,986 of NC_133324.1, read as the reverse complement.
GATATAGAGACCCAGAAAAGGCTCAGAAATATGCTGGGACATATGTCTGTAGTTGGAGCTCTGAGCTGGAATCAGCATATCCTCAGCAGGTGAGAAATAAAAGAAAATAGCATAATGTACTAGCAAATATTTTCTGTTTTTACATATTTGTCTCAGATAATGATCAGTGTGGGAACCTATTAGTCTTGAAGTACATTGCAAGCACAGAACAGAGTTAGCATGCTAGAGATTTACTATGAAATTAGAGTACGGTTTATACCTTCCCTTCTGTGTTTAAAAGAAAAACTAAAAAAAGGTACCTTCATAATAACATTTCACTCTGTTTTATGCATGTATTTCAAAGGGGTTTTCCAGTGTAATGCCTCGTACACACGATCGGACTTTCCGCCAACAAAACCGTGGAATTTTGTCCGAAGGGCGTTGGCTCAAACTTGTCTTGCAGACACACGGTCACACAAATGTTGGCCAACAATTATGAACCTAGTGACGTACTAGACGTACTACGTGGTTTTTCAGCACTTTAGCGCCACCCTTTGGGCTACTTCTGCTAATTTTGTTTTAGTAGAAGTTTGTGTGTTGATTTGCGTTTTTCTTTTCGCGCTTCTCATTTAGCGCTTTTCAGTTTGTTTCTGAATGGCCGTTCGTCAACCAGACATGTTGCGGAATCGGAGGAGATAACATGTTATTCATTATTGGCCTTGGAGTTATTGCTTTGACATTATTTTTTTGGTTGAATAATGATTTGATTTGGTATATTTTCTATATTTTTGGTTGCATAGAATGCATTTTGGTTAAGTTTTATTGGCAGATAGCATGTCTATTTTTTTTTTTTTTTTTTAATGCACAATAAAAAAATTGTGTAGGATAATACTTGGCTATGTGTTTTACTTCAAATGACAGTTTGGGAGTAGGCAGTTACATTTTAAAAAATACAGTGTAAAATTAACAAGGGACACCAACATAGTTGTATCTTTGTTCTTAAAAACTACGGGATAATGGTGTTGTGGTAACTTGCCCAAATAAAAAAAAAAAAACATAATAATATTATTCTTGACATCACTAGAAAATAAAAGCATTTGTAAATTTGTTTGCAATAACTCCATCAGTATCACCAGCAAAGCAGCTTCATTATTATCCCATTAAAGAAGAAGAGAATTGTGTGCTGCATTTGGAGATTTCATAATTGCCAAGTCACGAATGTTAATTCTCCATTACAAACGCTAGTTTAGAAGACCGACCGCTTCTGCTTCTGAGCATGCGTGTTTGTATTTTGGACTTTTGTCCGACGGACTTGTGTACACACGATCGGAAAATTCGACAACAGACATTTGTTGGTGGAAAATTTGAAGACATGCCAGCCAACATTTGTTGGCGGAAAGTCCGACAACAATTGTCCGATGGAGCATACACACGGTTGGATTTTCCTCCAACAGCCTGACAGCCAACATTTCCCGGCGGAAAATCCAATCGTGTGTACGAGGCTTTAGAGAGAAAATAGGAAACCTTTCCATAGCTCATGCTGGTGATCAGCAGGGCCTCTTTTCCCAATATCCATGTAATCGGTTTTTGAATTGCAATCTGGAGCCCTAAGGCTGTCAAAGGTTGGAGTGTCTTGTCCTTCTTTGATGTAGCACTTATTATCAGAAACTCTTACTGCCAGGAAACTAGCATTTTGAGAAGGAATTAATCAAAGCCAGCCTCTATAGTAGTTCCTTTATGACAGGTTTCCTGTTAATATGTAATTATGGTCAGGCATATAAAATAAGAATTATAAAGCTTATATCAGTTGAAAACATGTTATTTGTGCTTTATCGTTAATTATAATCCAGTGGCTCCAGGCTTGGGCATATACACCACCATGATGTTCGTGTGGCACAACATAAAATGGGAACACTGCGTCACCAACAAGGCATTTGCAGTTTAAAGTGGTCACCATCAGAAAAGCACTTGGCCAGTGGATCAAGCGATGGTCACCTAAATATCTGGCCATATGATCCAGGATCAATCAAGCTAAACACTCCTCTACAGAACATCCTGCACCCCACTGCCGTAAAGGTGAGCTTGAGATACATTCGTGTTATCAGTTCACCAAGTAGGCCATAATAAAGAACTATGATATAGGACTGAATTAAGACCTGGGATTTAAAAAAAAATCCCAGACAGTGCAATTTGTTTTATGAATATATCCATTTCTGTAACAATACTAAACTGCCCACAGTGGTAGGATGGAGCAGTTCCTGAGTGTGCGCAATTTTAAAGCGTGATATGTTAGGTGTCTAGTTACTCCTAACATCATCTTTCACATTATACAAAAAAATTGGACTAACTTTATTGTTTAGTTTTATTTTTTTAATTAATTGAAGTGTATTTTTCCCCCCAAAAAATTGAGTTGAAAGACTGCTGCGCAAAAACAGTGTGACATAAAATATTGCAACAACCAACATTTTATTCTCTAGGGCAGGGGGTCTCCAAACGATGGCTCTCCAGTGGTTCAGGAACTACTATTTCCATCATGCCTAGTTATATCTGTGAATGTCAGAGTTTTACAATGCCTCATGGGATGTGTAGTTCCACAACAGCTGGAGAGGGCCATAATTTGGAGATCCCTGCTCTAGGGTCTCTGCTAAATAAATATATATGTTTGGGGGTTCTAAGTAATTTTCTAGCAAACAATACTGATTTAAACAACAAATGTCAGAAATAGGCCTGGTCTTGAAGTGATTAAAACACATCCCCCTAGCACACGGGTGTCAAACTGGAGGAGGACCAGAGGAGGGCTGGAGGGCTGGAGCTCTCCTGCAGCTGCAGGAGAGGTGTGAGGTCCACATGAAATGGCCTGGAGGGCCGGCTTCGGCCCACGGGCCTTGTGTTTGACACCTGTGCCCTAGCATATCTAGTAATGACCATTCTGAGTAAAGGCAGGAGATTCAGGTAGCATTTACTTCCTGAAATCCATCTGCCCTTAGCTCAGGATGCAGGCAGGAGGATGTGCTAAGCTGAGAACCCCCCTCCCCTGCAGATGAAAGCAAAAATTGTCAAATGAAGACTCCTAGGATATATGACATCGTTTGCCTAGGCCAGAAACCCGGAAGCAACTGAAGAAAGCTAAAAAAAAAGTGCAAAACAAGGAAATATAATGTACCTTCTTATGAATTCACTAATGCTAGCAGCATAACTATTAAACCTTGTTAAGGTTGATTGAGTTTAGTTCTGCTTTAAAATGCAGTTCATGGTTTTGCCTGTCTAGTACTGCACAACCTTTCCTCAAAATCTTTCTAGTTGTACAACAAAGTTCCCTGTCCTGAATGCCATTTACTTTCTTGTTCAAATCATTTATTGGCATAGAAGAATCAGAGAGGTAACATACAGATAATGGAACCAATGTGAGACATAAAAGAACATGTAACAGTACATGGTACAGTGTACATTAGGTGTGTGAACAGAACAAATCTGGGGGTGTAACAGATCACACAAACGGTGTGCACCCCATAATGTTAGAAGTAAACAGGCAAAAGCTAGGGAAAGTGTTGCTTAAGCCCCTAAATATGCTACTGGGGGTCCAAAGTTATTAGGTTTCCAGGGTTCAGAGAGACCGAGGAGCAAAATATACTGAGGTACCTCTTAGACGTAGAGTGGACGAGTCTACACCCAGTAGTAATGTCCCTTAACAACCTATCCATGATAGCAGTAGGGCAGAAAGAGCAGAAAAGGCAGAGAGAGTGGAATAGAGTGAGAGTATCAAGAAGAGAGGAGGGAAGGAGGAAGAAGCCTGGAGTGCCAGCCCATGGACATTTCTGTAGGCAGGCCAAATTGTGTGGGAGGGAAAAGCACTAGGAAAGGTCAAGGCAGCAAGAGGGTTTCATCAAATGGGGGGGGGGGGGGGGGGGATTGAAGAACTGAATTTACTTTACTATTAAGTCTTCCTGCAATTCCATAAACCAGTTGATGGATCTTACATAAAAGTCAAATATTAACACAAAATGAGGCTCCAGTCTCAACTTTAATATTAATGAACTGCTCAATATTGAGACCAGTATTATCTTTGTCAGGCAATGAATTGGTGTCCTTGGCTCTCAGACACTCTTGCTGTTGGAGGTGGAATGCGGGATGGACAAATACGCATCTGGGACACAAGTAGTGGGAAAAACACCAATTCAATAAATACAAATTCACAGGTAAGCCACAAAATGTTTCAGTGTGTATAAATCAATGGATATATTGCACCCTGTCGGGGCCTCACATAAAAACCCGAATCCCTCCAAAAAGAGCACACTACCATTGTTTATTCGCTGAGATAAGAAAAAAGGAAGCAAAACAATTGTCTATTTGAAAAATATAGATGAGGACAAGAATAAAGCTAAAGAAATGTATTTCACCAGACAATGCTTGGGTTCCAGACCAGATAAATAGGCCAGAAGGCCAACATAGCGCCTTAGGCTGGCATTACCCAGGGCAATCTGCATAAAAAATTATGGAATACCCTCTCCTCCAGAATAACACATTCTCATCAAGGCCTTTTAATATTGACCTAACTCCTCCCAAGAGCCAACCCACTGCTTGCACCAGAGTTAAATTGATTGTAACGTCTCTCTTTTGAAAAAAAATAACAATCAGGTCATACTTACTTGCTCTGTTGCAGTGGATTTGTACAGAGCAGCCCTGATCCTCCTCTTCTTGGGTCCCTCTTCTTTGCTTGTGGCCCCTCCCTCCTGTTGAGTGCCTCCCACAGCAAGCAGCTTGCAATGGGGGCACCCGAGCCGAGCCATAGCTCTGTGTGTCCATTCAGACTCGGAGCCGCCACCCGGCCCTGTCCCCTCTCTCTCCAATCACGCCTGATCATGATGTAAACAGGAAGAGACGTTGATCGGCTTTTCCTCAGTTGCGTCTGACAGACGCGAGTAGAGGAGAGCCAATTGGCTGCTCTCCTGTCACGGGGTGGTCTATGCTGATTGTTTATCAGCACAGCCCCCCTCTCGGATGCCCGCCCAGGACCACCAGGATGCTGCCACTACCACCAGGGATGGCCACCACACTGGGCCACCAGGTATGCCACCCTAGACCACCAGGGAAATTCCAATCAGTGCCCAGGCAGCTGCCAATCAGTACCCAGGCAGCTGCCAATCAGTGCCAATGTAAAATGCCTGCCAGTGCCACCAGTGATGCCCATTAGTTAAATCTATCAGTGCCAGCCATCAGTGCCCATTAATGCCCATCAGTGCCACCTATCAATGCCCAGCAGTGCCATCTATCAGTGCCACCCATAAGTACCCATCAATGCAGCCTTTCAGTGCCCATCAGTGTCGCCTATCAGTGCCAATCAGTGCCCACCAGTGCCACCTATGAGTGCCCATCAGTGCCACCTATCAATGCCCATCAGTGCCGCATATCAGTGCCACCTATCAGTGCCGCCTATCAGTGCCCATCAGTGCCACCTCATCGTTGTTGCCTCATCAGTGCCCATCAGTGCAGCTTATCAGTGCCCATCAGTGAAGGAGAAAACTTACATATTTACAAAATTTTATAACAAAAACAAAGAAAAACATTTTTTTTTTTTCAAAATTTTCGGTCTTTTTTAAATTCGTTTAGCATAAAATTTGATCAAATACCACCAAAAGAAAGCTCTATTTGTGGGAACAAAATGATAAAAACTTAGTTTGGGTACAGTGTAGCATGACCGCGCAACTGTCACTTAAAAAGTGACAGCACTGAAAGCTAAAAATTGGCCTGGGCAGGAAGGTGCGAAAGTGCCCGGTATTGAAGTGGTTAAGCTTGGTCTCAGAAGCAAATCTAGTGCAGTACAGTATGCTTTCAGGCGGCTCTACATTTCTTTTAATCACTTCTGAGTTGCTTAATTTTTCCCTTGAATTGCTCAGGCACTTGTTGGGAGTTGTTTCTGATGTATTAGGAGCTGTTTTGAGTTTTTAGTAGCTGCTTCTGGATTATTTCAATTTGCCTCATATTGATTGCGCATTCATACGTAGCACTACCCCCGCAGGGTCTGCTGGTATCTGGTTCCCCTACACCTGCACAGCCAGGCAACATGCATTCTCTGCTTTCATCCAGACACAAGGAGTCAGTCCCTTGGCTTAGGTTTTGATGTTTTATTAGGGGTAACAACTTATATGGGGTGAAGGGATTTATTGGCTGCCCAACTTGATGCAAAGAACAACAAAAAGAGGACAATTTTCCTCTTCTGTACACAAAGATGCTGAACTGCTTTCTTCCTTTCCTCAGACCATAGTAGATTAATAGCAAAAGTCCATTACAGACTAGGAGCTCTCAGCCCCTCTTGGAAATAGCACAAAAAGATGAAGCAAACTGCTTGCAGGAGTGTATCCTCTCCTAATGTAGAACTGCTCCCAGCTACACTTGCTTGCAGGCACTACCAACCCTCCTGGCTGGTCTGAAAACCTCCCAGGGCAAGGATAAAAGGGTTAAGTACAATGCTGCCCTTTAGAAAGCTTTCTCTCCCCTTGAAAATCCCTGGGTGTGCTGATGTATTCACCTTTTCTTCTTTGCTCCCACTGCTCTCAGGCAAGATTCCAAATCAAACCGCTCTGCTGAATGGATCCTCCTGAGATAACCAGACCCCTCCTAGGCCACCGACAGCCTCCTCAGCACTCCATCTTCCATCTGACTCTCCTGCTAGCCTGACTCATCCATATTTAAGGGATTACCTAGCCACCCTGACAGAACAGTATGCCTGGGGATTGGCTAGATTCCCTTAAGTATGCAGATCATCCCTCCTGGCCTCCACCCAGTAACATCTAGAAGTTTCTCCAAACTTCTAGAATAAGGGGGAGGCACCAGAGACCTGCCTGTATGAGTCATCCAGCCTGACCTGCAATAAACCCTGACCCAGACTCCACACTTACACATACCATGAGTCAAACAAGTCAAATAAATTTGTCTGTACTTCACTGCTAGCACACCCGAGGGTGCTACACTTAGTAGCTGGTATGCTGAAAAAAGGGTATTGAATGCCCATGTACATGAGCCCTAAATATTATCAAGTGCTTCTTTGTGTAGGTCAGTTGTAAAGTTAGCATTAACATATGAAAATATCATTACATATATATTTTCAAAATGTTTTGACTTTTCTTTCACAAGATCTGTTCCATTCTTTGGCTGCCTAAAACAAGAGAGTTGGCCACCAGTCATGGGACACCGAGAAACCAGGTGACTGTCTGGAAGTATCCAACTTTACTAAAAAGGACAGATATATATGGTGAGTCTTTATTCTTTAGTAAATTGCATGAATGTAAGGAAAGTATTTTGAAAAGAAATGTATTATTTATTTAACATATCTTTATTGATATTTTATTGCACGTTACAGTTTTGTGAAGGTTTTAAATGTATACTGTATATATTTTTTACTGACACTAATGTTAGTAATAGGATAAGGCCTTTAACCTCCCTGGCGGTATGATTCTTTCTGATTTTAGGTGCTGAAAGCGGTACAATTATTTTGCATGGAAATTTGGAGTTTTATATTGTAGGCCTGTAATTCTTAACAATAACACACTTAAATCTGTCCAAACAAGAGTCTAGTAGATATCCCGGGTATGATAAAGTTTGAAATACAAAAACATAAATTATAATATAATAAAAAAAAAATAATAATTAAAAAAAATAAAAATAAATAGTAATAAAATAAATTTCCACACGATTCACTATCGCTCAATTCTGCAAGTGTTCTAATTTACTATCGCTGTTTTCTAGCTGGTCTAAAGCCATTTTTGACGTAAAGGGACACTTTTTGGTTGCTATGGACAATCTCCAGTTTCCAGGCAGAAAGAACAGTATATGCAATATAAAACTGCATGCAGGGCATGGGCCAGAGCACTGGGGACAAATGGGATGTGAAATGATTTCATACAGTACTGTAATATGTAAGATTACAGTACTGTATGTGTTATGCTTTTTACATTTTTTTTTAATTTGCCGCCAGGCTCCGCCCCCGTGCGTCGCGACGCTCGCAGGGAACGGAGCCTGGCACAGAGAGGCTTCGGAACAGGACACAGCCCGCGGACACTGCGGGGGACATCGCAGGATCCCGGGGACAAGGTAAGTAAGGAGGCACCAGGATCCTGCGATGTAATCCCGAGTGTGGCTCGGGGTTACCGCTAATGGTCCTGAATTTTAACCCCGAGCCACACTCGGGAATACCGCCAGGGAGGTTAAAGTGATACTAAACTCACAACAGTAAAATCTGTCTGTATATGCAGTAAAGCATGCTTGTTATTCTCATTGTATAACCTAAGGGGTTAATTCTATGCATTGTGTAAAAAGGTTGTTTGATCCTGTCTTCTCTGATGCTCCCCTTCTTCTACTGTCCCCAATCCATCTCCTGAAAGTTCAGAGCCTTTGGAGGTACTCTGCACATGCTCAGTTTGGTGTGTATTTCTAGAGAGTTCTCTTCTTGGGAGGGTGCATGTGATTGGCACAGGGCCAATCAGCACCTCATAGGACAGTGAAAGGAGAATAAAAACTCCTCCTACAAGCTTTATCCAGACACTGAAAGAAGTCACAAGACTGCTATATACTGCTGATGAGAAAAGGTATTTAGCAGTTTATATTTACTAAAATAATTGCATTTCCATGTTCTGTGTACTGTGGGAGACCAGATATAGTGAATGCAGGGTCCTGGGTTTAGTATCACTAAGGGCAACACCATTCCCTAGCTTCATTTAATTTTAGAATGAGCAATATTGTTATATCATACACTATATTGTCAAAAGTACATTCCCATAGACACACTCCTAAAACATGTGGTCAGCCTTCCCAGAAGAGATGAAGCTGTTATAGCTGCAAAGGGTGGGCCAACTCAGTATTGAACCCTACGAAGTAAGACTGGGATGCCATTAAAGTCGACGTGCGTTTAAAGGCAATACATTTGAAAATATAGTTTATCTTGTGTTGTAGCACTCATGGTATGTAAGATTTATGATAAAGCAATAGTGGACAAGACATCAGAGTAAAGACAATGTAGTTCAGTAAAGGTACATGTGTTAAAAACATATAAGAAGTACCATAAATGTATCTTCTAACATCTGGTTCACTTGACCATATAACTCTGTTTCCTATTTTAATAGATGGAACCTAGAAAAAGGGATCACTGCATAGTCGCATGACACTGGGAGGAGGTTTGCTCTGAAAAACACTTAATTGAAAAGCACATGGAAATACTATATGGGCGGAGGTACTTTTATGGGAGGAGGTAGAGGTGGAGAGGTATTGATGTCAAAAGAGGTGTTCATCCTGAATAGATGGCCAGAAATTATATAATTGTCACCTTATTATGACAGTTCCATCACCACAGTCCATAGGAGCTGTTACAAAGTCTAGGATCAAGAATTTGTGCCCTATACATCAAGAATGTTGTTTACAGAGCAATATTGTAAAGCATACAGTGCAAAAACATGTCATGATAAGAGTGGAGAAGCTGCTATTGATGTCTTGCTTTGAGGGTGCATGTTACAGAATGTGTACCTTTTTCAGCACAATTTCGGGAAACACTGACTTACAACAAGCGCATATATCACCTGTCAAGACATAGACAACATATACAGTATATACAATATATATATATATATATATATATATATATATATATATATATATATATATATATATATATATATATATATATATACAGTGCCTTGCAAAAGTATTCACACCCCTTGGCATTTTTCATGTTTTGTTGCCTCACAACCTGGAATTAACATGGACTGTTCGAGGATTTGCATCATTTAATTTACAGAACATGCCCACAACTTTGAAGCTGACAAACTACAGAGAAAGTCAATGTCCATAACTATTCACCCCCCTAAAGTCAATACTTTGTAGAGCCACCTTTTGCGGCTATCACAGCTCCAAGTCACTTTGGATATATCTCTTTGAGCTTGCCACATCTTACCATTGGGATTTTTGCCCATTCCTCCTTGCAAAACTGCTCCAGCTCCTTCAAGTTGGATGGTTTGCGCTTGTGAACAGCAAACTTTAAGTCTGACCACAGATTTTCTATTGGATTGAGGTCTGGGCTTTGACTAGGCCATTCCAACACATTTACATGTTTCCCCTTAAACCACTCAAGTGTTGCTTTAGCAGTGTGTTTGGGGTCATTGTCCTGCTGGAAGGTGAACCTCCATCCTAGCCTAAAATCACACACAGAGTGCTACAGATTTTGCTCAAGAATATCCCTGTATTTAGCACCATCCACTCAACTCTGACCAGTTTCCCAGTCCTGACTGCTGAAAAACATCCCCACAGCATGATGCTGCCACCACCATGTTTCACTGTGAGGATGGTGTTCTTTGGGTGATGTGATGTGTTGGATTTGCGCCAGACATAGCTTTTTCTTTGATGGCCAAAAAGTTCAATTTTAGTCTCATCAGACCAGAGCACCTTCCTCCATACATTTTGGGAGTCTCCCACATGCCTTTTTGCAAACTCAAAATGTGGCATTTTGTTTTTTGCTGAAAGTAATGGCTTTCTTCTGGCCACTCTGCCATAAAGCCCAACTCTATGAAGCGTACAGGTTATTGTTGTCCTATGTACAGATACTCCAGTCTCTGCTGTAGAACTCTGCAGCTCCTCCAGGGTTATCTTAGGTCTCTGTGCTGCCTCTCTGATGAATGCCCTCCTTGCCCGGTCCGTGAGTTTTGGTGTGCGGCCGTCTCTTGGTAGGTTTGCCATTGTGCCATGTTCTTTCCATTTGGTTATAATAGATTTCATGGTGCTCCTAGGGATCATCAAAGATTTGGATATTTTTTTATAACCTAACCCTAACTTTTACTTCTCAACAACATTGTCCCTTACTTGTTTGGAGAGTTCCTTGGTCTTCATGGCAGTGTTTGGTTAGTGGGGCCTCTTGCTTAGGTGTTGCAGCCCCTGGGGCCTTTCAAAAAGGTGTGTATATGTAATGACAGATCATGTGACACTTAGATTGCACACAGGTGGACATCATTTCACTAATTATGTGACTTCTGAAGGTAATTGGTTGCACCAGAGCTTTTTATGGGCTTCATAACAAAGGGGGTGAATACATTCACACATGCCAATTATCGTTTTTTTATTTCTGAAAAATAGTTTTATGTATATATTTTTCTAATTTTACTTCACCAACATAGACTATTGTGTTCTGATCCATCACATATACAGGTAATTCAGATTAAAAAAACATTGAACTAAAGGCTGTAATGTAACAAAATAGGAAAAAAGCCAAGCCAGTTGTCAGGACATAAATATGTGTATATGAGCTGCCAAGGCAACCCTTAAATGGCAGCTCCCATATTCCTATCCTGACAAGTCCCTTTAAAGTGTTAGTTCGCCATTACAAGAAAAATGTGAATTAACACAAGACACCCTCCACACCCCCACCGGTCTCTGTTGTTCTTACATCCAGGGTTGCCGAACTGTCAGCACCCCCACAGCCACTCCAACAATCCAGGGATTTCCCCTTCTCAACCTCAGTGCTTCCAGAACAAACCAGGTATATGACCAATTAGAATTTATCTGGCCTGTCCTGGAAGTGCTGATAGAGAATTAACACTTTAAAGCAGAACTCCAGCTTGGCACAGTGTAATTATCAATATCTTAGATCTGGAGGGCTGTTGAGGTTGCTGTAAACCACTGTAGTAGCCCATGCTACATACAGTCATAGCCTTCTCCTCTACACACTGAACACAGGGGAATGCTTGTGCGACACCACCGCCATTTACGGGGCGCCTTGGGTTTTTTTATCCAGTAAATATAAGGCATTCTCTGATTGGATGGAGGTAGTTTGTGATGTCATCTGTTTCCTCTCCACCTTATCCAATCAGAGAACATCTTGTATTCACTGAAAAAATAGAAGCCATTCTCCAAATGGTAGTGGAGTTGAGCGAGCAACCCCTGTATTCATTGTGCAGAGGGAAAACCATTTGAGCAGAACCCAGTAGATCACAGCTATCACTGTATGTGGCACAGGCTACTACAGTGGTTTTCAGTATCCCCGATGACCTCCCAGATATAAAATATGGATAACTGCATCATGCCAAGCTGGACCAATATAGATTAGCAACAAAGATAATTTGTAGAATTCTGCTTTAAATAAGATTGACCTTATGTCATGATAGGAACACCCCTGCTTTGCTCTTATGGCTGTCTGCTAAGTATTTAGTTTGCTGCAGTTTTGAAGAATTAGAAAAACACAAGGCTCAGCATGTGTAGATGTGTGCTGTTAGTTTATATTTCTTCATCATAGATTTGATCTGGATCATCTGATGTGTTTTTTTATTTTACCTCTACAGATCACAAAGGAAGAGTTTTATACCTCGAATTAAGTCCAGATCAGAAGCGGATCTTTTCTGCAGCTGCAAATGAAACCGCAGTTATATGGAAATACCAAGAATAAAAATAATCATAAAACCAGAATTCCCATAACAAAAATGATTATAGTATGATGACATAGTATTGACTCATGCCTTTCATGCTGACTGAAGAAGCAGTTTGTTTAGTGATAATGATACATGTGGGTGTAAGAGATATTATTTTAAGATAGTTCCTGCTAGTAACAGTGCTGTACTTCTAACTGGCACGATTGTCAGTGCTATTTAGGTCTGCACAAACTGTCTACCACAGAAGGGGTGTAAACCTGCCTGAACTGAGTATCCTTTTGTATTTTCACAGTTCTGGGACATATTTTCTTTTATCTTCAACTGTCATCCGCAGTGGCGCCTGGTGCTTACATTTTTTTTTTGGGGGGGGCGTCACAAGCTAACAACACCGCCCGCGAGAGACGGACAGCGGCGATTCACTGTGAATGTGCCATGAGAATGATGCCTTACCTTATGGAGGTGGGGGAAGGAAGAACCGGGGCCGCTCTGACTGATTTTCCGGCGAGCACACACAGAGACATTCTCCTCCCAGCCACACAGGAACAGGAAGTGCGTCCTGAGACACAATTGGCCAGGGAGTCCAAAGTCCAAAAAGGGACTCCCTGGTCAATAGGGGCTGGGAGGAGAATGAGGAAGACAATAGCGAATTGTCATGGCTCTGCGTCCCGAGCACCACACTTTTTTGAAGCCTTTTGAAGCCTCTTACCCTAATCACGTGCTTCAAAAAAAAAAAAAAAAAAAGGACCCCATTGGAATCCATGCATCTGACGCCCTGCATGTAGATTAGGAGGCCGGACACATGGACGGGGAGGTGGCGCCCTTGCGCCCCTTATGGAGCCGCCGCCACTGGTCATTAGTCTGAGGCAGGGCTTTTTTCTCAGAGAATATGTACAGGAACCCCCCCATTCTGAGTCACCCTTCATTTCTGCTCTCTACTCACCTCTGAGCACCGTCCCTTAGTTCTACCTGTAACCTACCTCCCTGTACCGCCCCTTTTAGAGAATACAGAACCAAGTATCATTTTGAGCTACTAAGCGATTTGCACTGAATTTTTTAATGATAACAAGAAAGACAGAAAAATAGATCCCCTGCAGTGAGCAACAATAAATCTCATCCCAGCAACAGGTTATCACCCGAGCAACAATAGATCCTCCAAACAATAGACTCCCCCCTCCCAGCAACAATGGACCCTGGCAACAAAATACCACCCCGGCAGCAGCAACAGATCTCCCAGCAGCCAGCATCAATAGACCCTCCCAGGTGCCAGCAACATAAGACCCTCCACCAGCAACAATAGACTTCCATGCAAAAATAGATCCCCGCCAGTGACAATAGATCTGATAGCAGCAAGCATCAATAGACCTTCCAGCACACCACAGCAGCACTCCTTGTCATTACATACATTCATTGCTGGAGGTGCCAGAACTGCATTCCCCCACGTTCCTGCTGAAAAAAAGCCCTGGTCTGAGGACTTCTGATCATTCCACCGGAATAGATCGCTGTTCAATTAAACTTCATTCATTTGACATACTTCACTGCTGAATGGGAATATGGGAATACTCATGGAGTTGATTTACCAATATTATCCATATTACAATTGGAATAGTCTACTAATTTCCCACCCTGGTAGATTAGTGCTATGGAAGTCAGTGCAAGTTTTTTGTAACTGTAAATTGTCACAGCCATTTGAATCATGCATTGTACATAGGTAGCATTGGATCAAGTGTGTCAAACTAAGGAGGAAGGAAAATAATTTTGTTTCAAAAGAGGGACAGTATTCAAACGAGGGACTGTTGGGAGTTATGACTGCTTGGAATGAGGAAAAAAATAGGTCACTGCATGACTATCTTGGGGAGCTACAAATCCTTTGGCAGATAATACTCTGTACTTAGCTGTGTGTTTGCCTGAAAGTAACTAAAAACTAAAATCCAGCTTTACATTCAGTAGTACCCACATTTTATTATACCATATCTAACTGGCGAACTACAAAGCTGAAGGGACTTCTTCAAGTCGTTGTAGAGAACACTAAAAACAAAGGTATCACCCTTTGGGACTTTATATGAGGTGTGCACAATAGACAGATGAAATTGACAAATATAAATACAATACAAATATTTATTGCAGAAATAATCACACATAAAAGAGTAGTATAAATAAAGGCAAAGCCGATACAATTTGTACATGGTTAAAGATTGCATTACATTAGAAATACATGAGTATACATAACATCTAAAACATCCAACGCGTTTCGCGAGATGTGACTCGCTCTTCAGGGGTGGATGCATGTAGAATATATCTGGAAATGAATGATCAAAAAGGTAATGCAACACATGAATAAGTGATGGACAAACGGTAATATGGGCCTTACAAAAAAAGAGAAGACCCCATACTCACCAATCGGTGAAGGGAGCTGAGGGAGCAAAGCCAACCAAAAATCCTGACCAAGGAACAACGGGAAGGCAGACTATAATATAATATGATATAATGTGTATATAATAAATTATATAATTAAAATATGTATATACCATATTCACGGTATATATATATATATATATATATACGGTATATACCATATATATGTATATATATATATATATACTGTATATATACGGTATATACCCTGAAAATAGGAGGAAAATCGGAAAATCGCGGGTGCGTGTTATACACCGACAGCGTACCTCAGAGGGGAAGGAGGGGGACAAGTGCCACCGGAAATCACCAAGCCGTCATCTCCTCTCCACTTGGCTCTCACTCGACTCTAAATCGGCTTGCAAATCACACACACAGTCCTGCCTCCGCCACCAGCATTGGACCAGTGTTCTGTCTATCACAGGAGCTGGTCCAATGCCAATGGCGGAGGCGGGACTGTGTATGTGACTGCCAACTTAGAGCCGAGGAAACAGATGGGGGCTCAGTAATTTCATATGAGAGATGGTGAGCTGCATTGATGGGGGGAGATGGGCACAGATCAGGCTGCAGATGGGCACAGAAAAGGCTGCAGATGGGCATAGAACAGGCTGCACTGAAGCTGCAGATGGGCACAGATGAGGCTGCATTGATTCTCACTGACCATTATTTGCTTCAAAGTGGTTTATTTAAAAAAAAAAAGTTTTTTCCTTGAAACTTCCCTCTTAAATTGGGGTGCGTGTTATACGCCGATAAATACGGTAATTATAATCATGTATATAACCTCATATAAAATCCCAAAGGTCGATACCGTTGTTTTTATTGTACTATTAGGGATGGAGGTAGGACACCAGACCTTTCTTTTATTTATTTATTTATTTATTTATATTGTAGAGAACACATCAAACTCTTTCTACTCCTCTGAAAAAGAATCTTTAGATATTTATTGTTCTAAGGACTAAATGTTGTTTCAAGTCGACATATTTTGTTGTAACAGTAAGCTTACTAATTTATATAATACATCACAAAAAAATTCCTGTGCATATATATATATAAATATATATATATATATATATATATGCACAGGAATTTTTTTGTGATGTATTTGTTGTAGCCAGCAGTGTTAATTTAGTCAACTAAAATATTTTCGTCGACTAAAATATGACTAAAACTAAAACAATTCAGATGACTTAAATATGACTAAAACTAAATTGAAATTTGATGTCAAAATGAACACTGAACTACCACATAAGAATATGTAAGGGGCATCCACTAAGCTGCTAAAGAAAACCAATTAAGAAAAAGGCTTTTCCTATTTTTTTTTCTTAATATTTAATGTTGGTAATATATTCAGGTAATATGTGCAATGGCATTACAGCCAATAGAGTTTACAGTTTTCTGGGTTTTTTATATTTTCAAGTTGTACTTCTGCTTGTCAAAAAGCAATATTTTTGTTTGTTTATGAAACTTGATTTTATTTATAAAGACATTATATATCACAATGGCTAAATCTGTATCTGTAGTGCATGTTGAAACCTTAATACCATAAATAATAACATATTATTCAATTTTTACTTCAGGAGTATATATAATGTTTGGCAATTCTAAAGAAATAATGCATTAAAATGTATCTATACCAATTTGATTTTAGTAGACTAAAATGTAATAGAAATTTTAGTCAATTAAAATACGACTAAAACGAAAACAATTCAGATGACTAAAATACGACTAAAATTAAAATAGCATTTTAATCAAAAGACTATATCTAAGACTAAATCAAAATTTGACGTCATAATTTACACTGCAGTCAGACCTTCTCTGAACATTTATGTATGGCTGCACTGGAACGTTTACGGTGACATAGTACTTTAAAATTTGCTTTATAATGAAAAGCATACTAGAAAAGTATACCGTATATACTCAAGTATAAGTCGAGATTTTCAGCCCTTTTTTTTTTGGGCTGAAAGTGCCCCCCTTGACTTATACTCGAGTCACCGCCCTCTGCCTACATGATCAGCGTGTCATGCAGGCAGACGGTGCGCAGCGTGTGCTATTACTATTCGGCGGCCATTCACTGTTCAAAAGCCGCGCCTCCTCCTCATCTGTGATAGGCAGAAAATTTCATTTCCCAGCAGTCAGTGTACAGCCTATCACGGACATTCTCTCATCCTCGTCCGTGGTATGAGGATGAGAGAGGAGGCGCGGCTTTTGAACAGTAAATGGCCGCCGAATAGTAATAGCACACGCTGATCGGTGCAGAGCGGCACACGGAGGCATGCACAGCACACAGGAAGGATGCACACATACACAGACACATGCACACATACACAGGACACATACACATATACACAGGACACAGGTACAGGACACATGCACATACACAGGACACATACACAGGACACAGGTACAGGACACATGCACATATACACATGACACATGCACATATACACAGGACACATGACACATGCACATACACAGGACACATACACAGGTACAGGACACATTCACATATACACATGACGCATGCACATACACAGGACACATACACAGAACACACGTACAGGACACATTCACAGGACACAGGTACAGGACACATGCACAGGACACATGCACATATACACATGACACATGCACATATACACAGGACACATGACACATGCACATATACACTGGACACATGACACATGCACATACACAGGACACATACACAGGACACAGGTACAGGACACATTAACATATACACATGACGCATGCACATACACAGGACACATACACAGGACACAGGTACGAGACACATGCACAGGACACAGGTACAGGACACATGCACAGGACACATGCACATACACAAGACACATGCACATATACACAGGACACATGCACATATACATAGGACACATGACACATGCACATATACACAGGACACATGACACATGCACATATGCACAGGACACATGACACATGCACATATACACAGGACACATGCACAGGACACATGCACAGGACACAGGGAGGTATACAGCTGCAGATGGGCATTGTTGACCCTCTTTTTCCATTTGCAGTAGCTGCTGCATTTCTCACCCTCGTCTTATACTCGGGTCAATACGTTTTTCCCATTTTTTTGAGGTAAATTAGGGCCTCGACTTATACTCGGATCGACCTATACTCGAGTATATACGGTACTATTTTTTTCATGGCACTTATTCTGTCTCAAATTCCTCTGGTTACTGCCATCTTCATTTTCTAACAGCTCTGAATTAAAGGCTGACTATACACTGTAAGAGGGGCCAAACAAGAGAAATTGATCAATTCACCCTTCTGCGCTAAACAACATTCATGTCCCTGCCAGCTATTGTATTCTAGAAGCTGAAACCTGCTGCTGTCAGAATCAGAACTGCCATTAGAAATTATGGCCTGTGCCTGGGTAATTCAAAAAAAGAATCATGTCATTCGCCGCTTTTTCAATAATAGGACCAACCGGTATACCTTTAATATGTGGAGAGATATGTATGGCTTGGGCAGTTGGTTCCATCATTAAAGCAAATAATGCTGGGGGCAACCTTGCCTGGTCCCCCTGCCAATAGAAAATGATTCAGATAACTCACCTCCCAATTTAATCTGTGCTAAGGGAGCTTTATAAAGTATGTTAATCCAATTATGGAAACGTGGCCCAAAACCCAGCACCTCCAACACGGCAGACATGTAGACCCAATCAACGGAGTCAAATGCTTTGGCTACATGTAGCATATCCAGAAAGCTGACTCATTTGAAGGGGAGCTGCAAGTGTGTCAGAATCCTGCGCAGGTTGATGTCAGTTGATTTACCTGGGATAAAACCAGCTTGGTCAATACTAACTAAGGAGGATAAAAGTTTTGCCGGTCTCATAGCTAATTCCTTAGTCAAGACCATTAAATCATAATTCCTAAGGAAAATAGGTCTATAAGACTCACAGAATTTGGGGTCTTTCCCTGGCTTAGGCAATAGTATAATGTGTGCTTGGTACATTGGAGGGCGGGGGGGGGGGGGGGGGGGGTGTAAGGACTGTGACTCATAACTCTCAGTAAATACCTTGCAGTGCCTTGGGGCTAGGTCTTTTACATGTAGTTTATACCATTCCCCCGATAACCCATCAGGCCTGGGAATTTTGTTGGGGGAAAATTAGTTAATAGCCCCCTCTATTTCAGAGATGGAAATCTATTGATCTAGGGACTCGGCATCCTCCTAAGGATGATAGAAAGAGACTTTGCAGAGTGTCCAAAGCAATATGATTAAGGGATGCATAGATCAAGAAATTAGAGGCTATTCAGACATAGGGGCACCTGGTTCTCCATGGGCTCTATGAGAAGAAGAGAAGCTCAAGGCAGGGCCGGGGGGCCAACACACACATACTGCACAATTTCTCTCTGCAGAGAGAGTTGAATAGACAGTATCCGCCTCAGTCTCCTCTTCCAATCAGCTGCAGGTGGGCTGGACCCAGATTTTACCATTCCCCTGCGGAGTATGGCCAGCAAGGAAAGTTTCCTGCAGGGTCCCTGTGGCAGCCATAGAAAATGATGAGGCAAGGGCCCTGTATGCCTCGGTCTTGATGCTGCCTGTCCCCCTGTCAGTAGTGCTGGTCAGAATACCTGAACAATGCCTGCATTTGCTTGGATGCAGCTGTGGTTCAGCCAACAGCTTTCCACCCAGCTCCTTCAATTTTCAGTTTGAAGGACGCTGGGAGCAAGAATACCAACAGGTCCACCCACGGCTCGCAATTCGTTCCATTAATGGCCAGGTTTAGCCAGTGAAAATTGAGGTCAGTGTGTTCTCTGATTATTACACTACCCTGTCTCTGAGCCTCACACATGCACAACCTATACCGAGTATGGATATCATTTACATCTGCCTGAATGTTCCATCAAATGCAGATTCACTGTGCAAATGAATTTACTATTACAAGCAATATTATCCACAAATGATATACTTCCCTAGCAAATCCAACAGTGTTCTATAGGGATCCACTGCTGCTCACTCGTTTCTGTGCCACAATCTTCTTTTTTCGCCACCATCAGGTACCAGTTGTCTCTTCCATATTTTTGCTGCCAGCCTTTGTGTAAGGGCACAAAAAACACAAGACAGATACAGCTGGCCCCCTGATGATGCACCGTGGTACATGAGCTTTAAGGGAACCTTGAGACCTCCTGGGATGTGTGAAGTGAGGCTGCAGGCAACTGAATACATAATTCTCAGCTAGGTAAGAATAGAGGAAGTGCTGGGATGTGTTTACCAAAAGGTATTAGAATTTTTTTTTTTTTAAAGTCCAGTTGTGTAAGAGGAGGTGGGTAGGAGTGATATGATGGAAAATAGGTGGGGAGGATGAAGGTCCACTTCAATATTCCACATTTGTTTCACTAAAATTGTTGTCTTCTTGGTACCCAGAGGAAAACTTTTCTAGATATGGCGCACATACAGAAAACAGTTATCACCACCCGGTCCCATCACCACAAGTAAAAAATGTTTTATGTTTGTGTAACAGATAAAGTTGTTCTATTATCAGTGTTCACTGTAAAAATGTGAACTAATAAAATACTGAGTGTATATTTCAAACACAAGTATATACAAAAAGTTTTGAACATGGTAATAGCAAAATAAAGGTGGTCGATGTGAATCTCTACAAAAACTTTATTAACAATGAACACTCTCACATGAGCAGCATCACAGTGAAGGTTTTTTTTTTTATCAATAAAACAACATGATTTTATTAATTGTGCTGAAAATGTCGGCTAAAGCAGTCTAAGTTTCTGTGTAACATAGCATTTACTAAGAAATCAAAAATATGCACATGCAAGCATATTGGTAAATGTAAAGGACACCTGTAAGAGGAGAAATATGGAGGCTATCTTTGCTGACCTTTTTCTGAAAATGGGGGTCTTTGGTGGCTGGGTTGGGTTTGGGGTGGGTTTGGCTACGGGGGTGGCTTTGTAGAATCAGGACAACGGGGACGTTGGGGTTGATTTACTAAAGGCAAATATACTGTGCACTGCAAGTGCACTTGCTCCAGAGCTTAGTAAATGAGGTAAAACTTCACTTTGCAAAGAATACCCAATCACATGCAAGGAAAGTAAAAAACAGCATTTTTGCTTGTAGATGATTGAATGATAGAAATCAGCGGAGCTTCCCCTCATTTCAGAGCTTCCCCTCAAATCTAGAACAAATGCACTTGCAGTGCACAGTATATTTTCCTTTAGTAAATCAACCTGATTATACTAACTATAGGTGCTGATTTTGCTGTTCTTTGTGTTAGCTACATTTAGGCTTTAAAAAGACCCTGTTGTCAGACCAATAATCTTCTCATGAAAATATATATGCTTTTAATGTATTTTGTGTAGCTATCCAAAGGGCTGGAGGCGTCTGCTGGATTTAGAATGTGATGTCAGCAGCTACAGCAGACTCAGAGCTGTCATTCAAGTGACACCTTATATCAGTGATGGCAAACCTTGGTACCCCAGATGTTTTGGAACTACATTTCCCATGATGCTCATGCACTCTGCAGTGTAGTTGAGGTTCGCCATCACTGCCTTATACTATTCCTCCTCACCTCTCGCTAGCAGCTACAAAAAAGTTTACATAAGAAGGTGAGAGGAAGGGCATAGGAGCTGGGCCACCACAGACAGTAATTAGACACTCCCAGAAGAGGAAAAAGGTATGATGTGGCAAAAGGCTTTGGTTGTGCTAGGTAATTGATTGGAGTGGTTGAATTCTCCAACAGGTTTAAAGCCACCATGCAAGTGAATAAAAAATAGGAAAGGAAACATGCTACAAGAAAACATTTAAAATACTTGACAGAGTCTCTTTGATGAATCCAGAAAAAGAAAAAAAAAAGATTCTTCCATAAAGACCTAATTTGATTGATAAAGCATTTGAAAAAATGATAGTATAATGATTATATGAATGTAAAGCAAGTTTGGTACTATTTGTTGATCACTCTATGTATCCAGTCGATGTATTCCTGGGTTAGGCGAGTAAAGACGGAGGCCTCATTAGGTTGTCCACATTGTCTTGGCCCAAATGATGTCACTCCTGAGAAAACTCCATTGCAGATTAAGGGACCACCTGAATCCCCCTGAAAAAAGGAATTTTTTTTTTAAACAGATTGTTATTTCATTTATCTGCAGATTACTATGATTTTGTAGACATTTCTTTACTGAATACATGCAGTACATTTTTTTACTTGTATTACAGGTATAGCAGTAACAATTTATACAGCACCTTACATACTACACTTTTCCATCTGTCCAAGGCAGTTACAATTTAAGGTCCCTATCTGATATGCATACATACTGTACATACACAAACATAATAGAACCAATTTAGACAGAAGCCAATTAACCTACACTACCAGCATGTGGAGTGTTGGAAAAAACCCACACAAGCATGGAAAGACATGCAAACTCCATGCAGATAGTGTCCTGGTTGTGATTCAAACTGAGGACCCCATTGCTGTAATGCAGAAGTGCCAAACGCTAAGTAACTGTGCTGTATCATTTTTAATGTACAATATGAGCTCATTTTTCAGGAGAAAATACACTCGTTCTCTATTACCACTTCCCATCCCGCCCATTATCATATGACGTCTGCAGGAGGGATCTCCCATCCTGGGTGGGGGTCATATGACGTCCTCGGCTTCCCGGCCGTCTGTGGGGCGCGCGCACCGTGTCACTTAGGAGGCAATGCGCATGCCCGGCGGCCGCGATGTCTGCGGGGCATCCACGTTTGCCCGTTAACAGAGCAGGACTGTGGATCTGTGTGTGTAACACAGATCCACGTCCTGTCAGGTGAGAGGAGACCAGTACAGAGGAACACCGATAGGTCTCCTCCCCTTGTGAGTCTCCTCCCCCTACAGTTAGAATCACTCCCTAGGTAACACAATTAACCTCTTGATCGCCCCCTAGTGTTAACCCCTTCCCCGCCAGTGACATTTATACAGTAATCAGTGCATTTGTATAGCGCTGATCGCTGTATAAATGTGAATGGTGTCCAAAGTGTCCGATATGTCCGCCGCAATGTTGCAGTCACGATAAAAATCGCAGATCGCCGCCATTACTAGTAAAAAAAAAAAATTAATAATAAAAATGCCATAAAACTATCCCCTATTTTGTAGACACTATAACTTTTGCGCAAACAATCAATATACGCTTGTTGCGATTTTTTTATCAAAAATATGTAGAAGAATACATATCGGCCTAAATTGAGGAAAATTTTTTTTTTTTAAATGGGATATTTATTATAGCAAAAATTAAAAAATATTGTGTTTTTTTTTCAAGCTTGTTGCTCTTCTTTTATTTATAGCGCAAAAAATAAAAACTGCAGAGATGATCAAATACCACCAAAAGAAAGCTCTATTTGTGGATAAAGAATGATAAAAATTTCATTTGGGTACGGTGTTGCATGACCGCGCAATTGTCATTCAAATTGCAACAGTGCTAAAAAATGAAAATTGGCTTGGGCAGGAAGGGGGTGAAAATGCCCTGTATGGAAGTGGTTAAACAGTAACAGTTTATGGATAGGTACTATAGATAATAGATGCATCACTAACAGATGTGCCCGCTTACAGTGTTGTAGAAACTGTATAGAACTACATACACTATACATCATTGTCTTCTGGCAGCAGGACAGGGACCTTCTTTCCTGTTCCCAGAAAAAAAATGGAGTCTGTGGAAAACCAGCATAAAACGTTGCCTCAGGCCATAAAGAGCGTTCATTGCTGCTCTCTCTCCTTGATCAGGGTGACTGATCCTGTATCCGCCTCCTTCTCTAGTTCTCTGCAGGCGGCCTGTAATGGGTAGGACATGCTTGTCCCTCCTACAGCTCTTCAGCATCCAGCATGTATGTGGTCAGAGCCAGTGACTCATGGACAAACCATCTATGTCCAGGCTTATTCAGAGGCCCCAGCTGCATGTAACCACTTGTGTATCAGTGTATTGTTGGCATCGCACCTGCCTCCTTCCGAGGGCGAGTACAGTACAAGCATATGCAAATTTCTTTGAGCTGCAGCTGCAATTGACAGGTGAGGAGCTCTTCCCAAACGCAATCTCCAGTGTGTGCAGAGAGTGCGCAGTGGGCCCCCCCTTCCTTGGGGCCTGTGAGAACTTTGCAAGAAGGAGGTCCAGCCCATACATTGATTGCATACAGGAAATGGCTGTAGAAGATATCAACACCATATCAAAATATCAATACCAGGAGTCTTTGTGTGTTTTTTTTTTCATCTGGAGGAGGGGAGGAGGAGCTTTCTCAGCTAAGCACACCCTCCTGTATGCGTGCCTGAACTAAGGGCAGATGGATTCCAGCAAGTAAATTCTACGTAAATCATCTGCCATTACTCAAGATGGCCGTGGCTAGATATGCTAGGGGGTGTTTTTCAAAGTGATTTCTCAACAGAATAAGGCATGGAGACATGGATGAGTTTGCTTTGAATTAAAATTAATTGAATTGCATTTTCAGTTTGTTGGGCTCAGATACAGTTTAGAACTGCTTTAATGATACACAGTGCTTTAGCAAACTGTATGGTATTCAGTTTGGGTTTATGTTTACTTTTTGATGTTTAGCTAAATCCATAGGTTTGTAATAGCTTATGAGAGATACAAGATGTATCCTTTAAATCAGTGATCTCCAAACTGTGGCTAAGATGCGGCCAAGATGCAGCCCTTTGCTTGCCTTTATCCATCCCTTAGGAAACTTTTCCTCCAACTAACACCAATGATGGGCACCATTCCTCCTAATGACACCATCATTGGGGCATTGTTCCTCCCACTCATACCAACAGTGAGGCACTATTTCTCCCGCTAAAACCAATAATGGTGCATTTTCTTCTCCCACTGGCCACAACTCGGGCCCCCCTAAAGCCTGAAGGACAGTAAACTGGCCCTTTGTTTAGAAAGTTCGGAGGCCCCTGCTTTAAATTGTCCAGATTTGGCAGATGGGAACAGTGCTGGGACAAGGTCATCCCACGCCCAGGGCAAAGATGCCAAACTGCACCCCCCCTTCCCTTAGGTTAGGATCAGGACACCTTCATCCTTGCAATAAACCATTGCGCCCAGGGCAGCCGCTTCTTCTGCCCACCCCTTGTCCAGGCTCTGGGTGTGAATAACAAAGGGCTACAGTTTGGTAATAGTGCACATTCATTCATTCTGTAAAGCACACATTACTGGCTGAGAAATAGACAGTATACTTACACTGCAGGTATCCTGTCCTCGAGGTCCCACCTTAGTACACATCATATTTTCTGTTATTTCATATTCTTTACTTATATAGTGTTCAGCGCACGTTCCTCTGTTTAGGACAGTGATATTAACTTGCAGCAGATATTCTGAATCATCGTCTATCTCTGTCTTTCCCCATCCTGCTGCTTCACATACAGTCCCCTCCTTTAGGTCATCAAATGTTTCTGGCAGAGGTAGAAGTTGAACAGCTTTTCCCAGCTTAGCTGCAGAAGATAACTGTAATATACCAAATGAGAGAGAGTTTAACCAATAAAATGAAGAGAAAAGATTTGGGTAGTTAAGAAAATACGACTGCAAGGACATTAATATGGTATAAGTTACATTTATTTTTTTATTTGATCATTTAATTCAGTTATGAATTAATTCTAAATTAGTAGCCTCCCTGACGGTTTTCCTGAGTGTGGCTCGGGGTTAAATTTCAGCACCATTAGCGGTAACCCCGAGCCACACTCGGGATTACATCTCAGGATCCTGGAGCGGTGTACTTACCTTGTCCCCGGGATCTTGCGATGTCCCCCCGCGCTGTCTGCGGGCTGTGTCCTCTGCCCGATACCTCTGTGTGCAGGCTCTGTTCCCTGCGAGCGTCGCAACGCACGGGGCGGAGCCTGGCGGCCAATTAAAAAAATATAAAAATCATAACACATAAAGTACTGTAATCTTACAGATTACAGTACTGTATGAAATCATTTCACATCCCTTTTGTCCCCAGTGCTTTGTCCTATGCCCTGCATGTAGTTTTATATTATATATACTGTTCTTTCTGCCTGGAAACTTGAGATTGTCCATAGCAACCAAAAAGTGTCCCTTTACATCAAAAGTGGCTTTAGACCAGCTAGAAAACAGCGATAGTAAATTAGAACACTTGCAGAATTGAGCGATAGTGAATCGTGGGGAAATTTATTTTATTATTATTATATTATTATTTTTTTTAAATTACTTATATTTATTATATTATAATTTATAATTTTGTGTTTCAAACTTCATCATACCCGGGATATCTACTAGACTCTTGGTGGACAGATCTAAGTGTGTTATTGCTAAGAATAACAGGCCTACAATATAAAACTCCAAATTGCTATGCAAAATAATTGTACTGCTTTGGGATGCAAAAATCTGAAATAATCATACCGCCAGGGAGGTTAAAGTGGTTGTAAACCCTTACTTATGCTCAGTGAAGTGACTAGCCTCAGGTGATATACAGAGATGAAACACATCCTTCTACATACTGTAATTGTACTCCAGATCTGTTCAAAGTATACAGAACAAAGGCTATTTCTCAGATCCAGAAGGCAAGGGGCAGGAATGTGACCTCACGCACTGCACAGCTAGAGAACAGAGCTTCAGTGTAATCTGAGACCTGAGTGGAGGGAATGGACACACCCCTTTCTACACAGTCATGCAGATAGTGGAGGGAAGAGGCAGCAGAAAGAAATGACGCTGACTGCTTTGGATTGAGGCATATGAGGGATATGGCTTGTTAATTTTTTATGTTCCAGGTTTACAAAATCTTTAAGGGCCGTGTTCTGCCAAAATTCTCCAACCCGTCAAAAACGCAAACCACGTCATTTCCGGTTTATTTAAACCATCAGTAATTGGAGATTTTGATGAATCGCTATAAGGATACAACGCCGGCAACCGAATACAGTCCGGTACAGGAAGATTTAGCTGTTTTGACAGCACAGTGGCTAACGAGGACAAAGTTGTCGCTGCCTTGGAGGAGGCCATTTTGTTGGCTAGTATCGGAACGGAGTAACAATCTCCGCTCATAATATCGTGCACCGGACTGTATTCGTTGTCAGTGTTGTGTCCAAACAGCAATTTGTTAAAATCTACAATTACTGATGGTTTAAAGAAACCGGAAATGACGTGGTTGGAGTTTTGATTGGGTTGGAGAATTTGACAGAACACCGGTTCACACCATGCCAGGGGTGACAATAGACAGTTAACCTCACCCCAAAAGCAGGTTGCAAACACCTGCTTGCACTGGATTGCATGGTACTTTTGTATTATACCATCCAGTTACAGTGCATTTTACAGAATAAGTAGTGCATTGACTACTTTAGTGCATTGTGATTTTAACCCATTCAAAATGAATGGGCTGAAATCACAGAATCGCATGTGAATGTATGATTCATGTGTGGCCATGGTGTGAACCGGCCCTTAATATGTCAATACTGCTACTGTAATTATTTGAAATCTAAAATTTACGGAGCTTGAAAAAAGATTATTATTATTCTGCTTTCTTTTCTAAAATCCTCTTGTTTTGGTTTACAGGAAGGGAAGATAAAACCTCTACTCCCTTGAAAACTATTGACAACTGTGGGTATAATAAGTCATTTCATTAATGGCTCCCTCCTGTTACCAACAGTACTTAGTTCTTTTTGAACATGTTCTGGTGTCAGCTATCCTTTGTCGTATGTCTTAAAACTAGTTTTTTACCCATTTACAAAACATCCATCCCTATTCCTGTAGTGATAGCTGGCCATACATGGCATATGTCAGCAATATGTGGGGTAGTAGTGGGGCTCAGTAACCACAATGATTGCTAAGAATTGTATGAATTTCTATGAATGATTGCTTGCCCACTTGCTCAGTAACCTGTTTTAGTGCTCTTACCCACACACTTTCTCTGGTCCGCTAGAACTGAGATTTGAGCAAATAAGTACTTTATGTATTTGTAAGACTTCATCTAGCTCTAAAGTTTTTCATATGTTTCAATTTCATGCAACTGAAATTTGGTATCATGGGCTAACTGCCAGTTATCCATGGTAGATATATTGATACTTGATTCTTTGGTGTGGAAAAGAGCACTGGGGTGAAGTTAAAGTACAACTGAAGGCAAAACTTTTTTTTTTCATTTTGGATAGAGTAAGGGAGGGTTATAACCCTGGTCAGATTTATTTTGCCATCTGTGTCCCATGGGGGGGGGGGGGGGGGGATTTCCCTTTACTGCCTGTCCCATAGCCAAACAGGAAGTGAGAGGAAATCCCCATAAACTAAGGGAATTCCTTGGGGTCTCCCAGGTCACCAGAACTTTTGTACCCATTGGTAGATTTCCTCTCTATAACTTTTCTGGGGACAATCCAAAATTTTGGATTTTCTTTTACTTTCACTTTCAATGATAATGTTTAACAGGACAAATAGAGAGGGTGAATCTCCTTAAAGCGGAGGTTCACATAAAATTTGAACCTCCGCTTTTCAGAACCCTCCCCCCTCCGGTGTCACATTTGGCACCTTTCAGGGGGGAGGGGGGTGCAGATAGCTGTCTAAGACAGGTATTTACACCCACTTCCGGCATAGACTCCCACGGGAGTCTATGCCTCTTCCCGTCCCCACCGCACTGTCTGCTGGGACACACACAGGTCCCAGAGACAGCGGGGACCAGTTAGGAAGCATAGCGCGACTCGCGCATACGCAGTAGGGAACCGGGAAGTGAAGCCGCAGCGGTTCACTTCCTGATTCCCTTACAGAGAATGGTGGCAGCAGCACCCGAGGACCGAGGGACGTTTCGGTCTCGGGTGCCGACATCGCTGGACCCTGGGACAGGTGAGTGTCCTTATTTTAAAAGTCAGCAGCTGCAGTATTTGTAGCTGCTGACTTTTACATTTTTTTTTTCGTGGGACTCCCTCTCTAGCCTCCCTGGCGGTATTCCCGAGTGTGGCTCGGGGTTAAAATTCAGGACCATTAGCGGTAACCCCGAGCCACACTCAGGTTTACATCGCAGGATCCTGGTGCCTCCTTACTTACCTTGTCCCCGGGATCCTGCGATGTCACCCGCAGTGTCCGAGGGCTCCGTCCTCCTCCGAAGCCTCTTCTTGCCAGGCTCCGTTCCCTGCGAGCGTCGCGACGCATGGGGGCGGAGCCTGGCGGCAAATTAAAAAAAAAGTAAAAATCATAACACATACAGTACTGTAGTCTTACAGATTACAGTACTGTATGAAATGATTTCACATCCCCTTTGTCCCCAGTGCTTTGGCCCATGCCCTGCATGCAGTTTTACATGATATACACTGTTCTTTCTGCCTGGAAACTGGAGATTGTCCATAGCAACCAAAAAGTGTCCCTTTACGTCAAAAGTGGCTTTAGACCAGCTAGAA
Organism: Aquarana catesbeiana; assembly: GCF_042186555.1. NCBI lineage: Eukaryota > Metazoa > Chordata > Amphibia > Anura > Ranidae > Aquarana > Aquarana catesbeiana. The sequence goes on along the minus strand of NC_133324.1, from coordinate 108,342,847 downwards.
AACAGCGATAGTAAATTAGAACACTTGCAGAATTGAGCGATAGTGAATTGTGGGGAAATTTATTTTATTACAATTTTTAAAAAAATTTTTTAATTATTTATTTTTATTTATTATATTATAATTTATGTTTTTGTGTTTCAAACTTTATCATACCCGGGATATCTACTAGACTCTTGTTTGGACAGATTTAAGTGTGTTATTGTTAAGATTTACAGACCTACAATATAAAACGCCAAATTTCCATGCAAAATAATTGTACCGCTTTCAGCACCTAAAATCCGAAATAATCATACCGCCAGGGAGGTTAACAGGATCACAGACAGCAATAAAACCTGACAAGCGTTCTAATCCCTCTCCACTCTATGCAAAACTAAAAAAAAGTTTTGCCTTCAGTTTATTCTACAGTACTGCTTTTATTCTGCCACATCTAAATTATTCATTTGATTGACAGTTCTTTAAAATATTAAAAAATATTTAGGGGAATTTGAACTTGGAAAAAGTTGTCCTAAAACTCTGTTCAATATTGTATTGCAATGCAATAAAATGATTGTAATTCCTAAATTCAAGAATATATTGAAAAAGAGATTTGAGACATATACTGCAAAGCGTGGTACCACATCCAATAATAATTGAGCAAAAACAGAAAAAAAAAAGAAAATGGACTTTAAAGGTTGCTACTATAATCCCAATTAGGAAAGAGAAATGTTCTCATATTATAGTAAAAATATTACATTTATTGAATAAACATTAACCGCTTGCCGACCAGCCGCCGTCATTATACAGCGGCAGGTCGGCACGATCCCGCGAATCGCCGTAGCTGTACGTCGGCTCATGGGATCGGGATAGCAGGCGCGCACACACATGCCCACTGCACTGGGGGGTGCTGATGCTCGTGGCCGATGGTCGCAGAACAGGAACGTGTGTGTGTAAACACACAAATCCCTGTTCTGTTCTGTGAGGAATGACAGATTGTGAGTTGCTAATATGTAGGAACCACGATCTGTCATCCCCTCTAGTCAGTCCCCTCCCCCTACCGTTAGAAACACACACAGGCAACACAATTAACCCCTTGATCGCCCCCTAGTGTTAACCCCTTCCCTGTCAGTGACATTTTTACAGTAATCAGTGCATTTTTATAGCACTGATCGCTGTAAAAATGCCAAAGGTCCCAAAAATGTGTCAAACGTGTCCGAGGTGTCCGCCATAATGTCACAGTCCTGATAAAAATCGCAGATCACGCTATTACTAGTAAAGAAAAAAAATAATAATACAAATGCTATAAATCTATCCCCTATTTTGTAGACGCTATAACTTTTGCGCAAACCAATCAACATATGCTTATTGCGATTTTTTTAACCAAAAATATGTAGAAGAATACATATCGGCCTAAACTGAGAAAAATCTAGCTTTTAAAAAAAATAAAAATTGGGATATTTATTATCACAAAAAGTACAAAATGTGTTTTTTTTTTCAAAATTGTCACTCTTTTTTTGTTTATAGCGCAAAAAATAAAAACTGCAGTGGTGATCAAACACCACCTAAAGAAATCTCTATTTGTGGGAAAAAAAGGACATCGATTTTGTTTGGGTGAAGCGTCGCACGACCGCGCAATTTTCAGTTAAAGCGACGCAATGCCGAATCGCAAAAAATGGCCTGGTCAGTGAGCAGCCAAATCTTCCGGGGCTGAAGTGGTTAAAAAACACATGATAAGAAAAATACATGAACATGTCTTAAAGATACACTGTCCCATACATGAGGACAGATCAAGATGTTAAACAAGGAAAACCACATAGATGGCCTAAGGGATAGTAACAAAGTAGTCCAAGAAGATCCTTTCTGGCTGGAGGCCAGGCACACGGAATCACAGTGTCAGTGCCAATAGATCGCTATGAATTTCCCTGATAGCTTATTCAGGGGATCCTATTGGTATATAACTAGAAAGGGCATCAACAAAGCACAGGAAACTCAGTCCATAAAGCAGTGTACCATCATCGTGGGAAGGAACAGCGCAGAAGAAAAGAAGAGAAGAATAGAATGGACGGAGCCAGAAGCCGGATCCAGAAAATGTAAAGATAGCCTATTATGAGGAGCCTGAATCCAAATAGATGGCAGCTCATAAAAATAAACGTAATAAGCAGGGCTATTTTTCAGGGGGAACTTGGTGGAACTCAGTTCCACCACCTCTTCTCAGACCCTTTGGTGCCTGCTCACCACAATCACTTGTACACACAGAAGTCTGGTTTCTGTGTTTACAAGTGACAGCTCTGCACTCTGTGTGTGTAACCCCCCTGAACTCTGCACTCTGTGTGTAACCCCCCTGAACTCTGCACTCTGTGTGTAACCCCCCTGAACTCTGCACTCTGTATGTAATGCAATCTTGGTATTTAATGCCCCTTTAAGACCCTCCTAATGTTCGTGAAATTTGAAGGACCGCATCCACTATTTGATGGTGTGGGTGGAGGGTTTTGGGGGGCCGTGGTTGAGTTCCAGCACCTATTGTTTGAGAAAAAAAGCCCTGGTAATAAGTATCACCAATAGGCGAGTATAGATGGTAGTCAAAGAACATTGCTGGACCCTGAGGCCATAATATTTGCAATAATATTTTAATGAATAAAGTATGTATCCAATATTCTTACCTTATATAGTTTAAGATCATTAAAATAATGGGTGTTGTTATAGAGAGGGTGCGTATAACTCCTGGGATAACGAAACACTTGCTGCTGTTTCTCCTTTTTGTCCTTGGCATGAGCACCGAGAATAACAGTTGTAACACTTCCAGGCCTAAAAGACAGAGATAACCAATATGGCGGTCATTATATCGTGCACATCACATTATATTATAGGTTTTCTTCCATATTTGGGTGACTTGTGCATAACCAGTACGATGTTTTGTCATGTAATTCTGCTCTACCTAATAGGAATGAGCTTTGAACCTGTGTTTTACCTGTGCCAGTCTTTTTGCTTGTTCAATTTGAGCTTTTCTTCTGCTACTATATATGACAGTTTCCAGTCAATGGTTGTTAAGGAACCAGTGCCAGTTCATTTTCTGGCTGGGAATCCATGGCCATGTAAATAAAGGCCGACCAAATACGACCACATGGGGGCTTCCACATTCCGATAAACTCCCTGCCCGTATACCCCCTAAACCATCAGGCCAGGATTTAAAAAAAATATTTTAAGCAACTCTGTCACTTTTCCAAGTTCAGAAAGTACTCTGTAGGTTACATACAACATCCTCATATACTGCCCAATCTCTATCAGGACAATTTAATGCACACAAGCTATTTACAGATAAATGATTGTGTTTTATCTCTGAATGTAACCTATTAAAGAGGAGTTCCAGCCACCTGTGGAAAAAATAAAAGCCAGCAGCTACAAAAACTGTAGCTGCTGACTTTTAAAAAACAGCCACTCACCTGTCCCACGATCCAGCGTTGTGTCCACCCCAGTCGGTCTCATCTGCAGTCTTCAGTCCCCGGCGCTGGCATCTTCATTATGGGCACCCGGCTTTCACAGCTTGCGGCTTCACGGCTGGGTGCCCACTGCGCATGCGCAAGTCACGCTGCACATTGTGAATGGTGGATGCAGTCTTCTGGGACCTGTCAGTGTCCCAGAAGACTGCAGGGGGGAGGGTGGAGGACTTGCATTTCTGAGTGCCACGGCGCTCGGAATGGAAGTGGGAAGCAGGTACCTGTCAAAATTGGGTACCTGCTCCCCCCCTACTCCTCAAAAGTGCCAATTGTGCAAGAGGAGCGGGGAACGAGTCCTTAAAGCGGAACTTCCCCTTTTGGGTGGAGCTCTGCTTTAAAGTGAACCTGGAATATAGCAGACAGAATCTAACAAAACAGATTTTTTATTTATAGCTTTGACCAGACTTTGCATATGCTTTAGATAAGAACTTTAGATTCAGACAAAAATGCATTATACATGACTATACTGTTGTGTATATTTACAGCATGGTCATGTAAAATCCCTTTTTCTGCTAGATAAAATTTCTTATCTAAAGCAAAACTCCAGCTTATAAACTATACTACCAAAAGTATGGGGACACCTGCTTTTACATGCACATGAACTTTAATGACATCCCAGTCTTAGTCCGTAGGGTCCAATATTGAGTTGGCCCACCCTTTGCAGCTATAACAGCTTCAACTCTTCTGGGAAGACTGTCCACAAGGTTTAGCAGTGTGTCTAAGGGATTGTTTGACCATTCTTCCAAACGCGCATTTGTGAGGTCAGGCACTGATGTTGGATGAGAAGGCCTGGCTCGCAGTCTCAGCTTTAATTCATCCCAAAGGTGCTCTATCGGGTTGAGGTCAGGCCAGTCAAGCTCCTCCACCCCAAACTTGTTCATCCACAATATATTGCCAAAAGTATTGAGCCACCCCCTCAAATCATTTGGTGGAGGGGGGATTATAGTGTGGGGTTGTTTTTCAGGGGTTGGGCTTGGCCTCTTAGTTCCAGTGAAGGGAACTCTTAAGGCGTCAGCATATCAAGACATTTTGAACAATTTCATGCTCCCAACTTTGTGGGAACAGTTTGAGGATGGCCCCTTCCTGTTCCAACATGACTGCGCACCAGTACACAAAGCAAGGTCCATAAAGACATGAAAGACAACCAGTGTCATTCAACCTGGAAGACTGATGATGTCCTGTGAGTGCAGGGTATCATGGACCTGCCTCCTACAGATACGACGCATCACCATGGGGAACAGTGTTGCAAAGAGCTGCGCTAACTCCTCTGCACTGCCAGAGATGATCCAAAGCAGAAGAGGAGTCTGTGAGTTACCTAACTAGCCTTAGGTCATTTGTAAAAGGCTGGTATAAAAAAAAACATATATAAAATGTAGCCGGTGTTCTATCAAAAAGTGCCCGGGATGAACGGCACATGCGCCGTACGGAACAGCACAACAGCTGAGTTTACACTCAGCTGTTGTGTCGGCGAGACGGCACCTGGGCACAATAGCGATGGAAGAAATGTTTCTGTCAGATTGTGCCTCGTGCTGGTAAGGCGTGTTCATGACGTCGAGGGGCGGATTAGTACATGATGGGGGTGGATTATTCAATGATGGGCAGTGCTGCAAAACACACATTTTTCTGTTATTCTTCCTGGACGCTTGCAGGGCGTGTTTAGTCAACTGAGGGGCGGGTTTTTCTGTCTGTAAAATATGTGTTCTGCAGCACTGGCCTTCATTTAAAAATATGCCCCCATCTTGTCTAATCTAATCTGCCCCTCAACAACACAAACACGCCTCACCAGGGCGAGGCACAATCTGACAGAAAAATCTCTTCCGTCTGCTATTGTGCGCATGCGCCGGTTCGCCGTCACAACAGCTGATCGTAAAATCAGCTGTTGTGCTGTTCCGTACGGCGCATGCGCAGTACAACCCGGGCACTTCTCAATAGCGGGTACTATCCGACAGAACACCGGGAGGTCTCTGAGGAGTGTAACCATGGAGGGGCAACATGGAGCCTGGGGCTTTCATGCTTTGAGTGTTCATATCAGGATAGGGAGTAGTAATACTTCTGGAGGGATAAGTGTATAAGTTCTGCTTGTTGCTTGCCAGGAAAGTTTGGGCTGCAAGGTTAAAGGGAAAACAAAGTTAACCTACACACACACACACATACAATTTTTCTACAAGCATGGCTGGAAAAAAATCCATTCCATTAATTTTGTAAAATTTTAGGATGTGCTGAATACTATGCTATGCATGTACTTACCTGTTACAGTGACCAGCAGTCAGCACCCACCTGGGGTGTATTAAACTTCCTCCACATATCATTTCTTCATACTTTGTCTCAAACTTTATCAGAGCCATGTACGGTCTGGAATGTGGTTTAGCTATATCTCCATTTATGATTTTTATCCTGGCGCCTGTGTGAATGAACATAGAAGTCTCATATCAAAAAACACCAAACCATGAAACACATTAAATATTTACCATAATATTAGAATGCAAAGCCATATATGGGGAGTTCAAATCCAAGTGAACAAAGCATGGGGTTCTACAATGTTTCCTTTTCTAAATGCAATTATAGAAGAAAACTCCTGAAAGCAACCAACTTCTCTCCTCAATCTCAAATGAGAAAAAGCCTATAATGTAGAAACGGTACAGATTTTCTAAGCTCCTTTCAAAAACTTTCTAAACGGAAGATGGTGGTCATAAAACCTTCCTGCATTATCCATTTACATCATAAATTTACTAAAAATGAGCAATAGAAGCTGTGCCCAAACACGTGCAGGTTGAGGGAAAAGGTCTAGTTACCAGTGTTGGCTGTAGGATCCCTACAGCTGATCCTTTCTGGGTGGAGGCAACTACGTTGATAGAGGCTTTTCTCCAAACACGAGAACAGTGAGTAGAAGAATAGTGACAACATCAAATCAACAACAGCAACCCACGGGTTGCTGTTGTGTTCTCCCGCTGGGGGGGGGGGGGGAGGGGGGGGGATTTTGTGCATGGGGAGCTGTCCCTGCTGGGAGAACACAGTGATTACTGCTAGAGGCTATAATCACATGCTGAAATCCGACATGCTCAAGTCAATTGAGATAGATAGTATGAATCTTGACTGGTCTCTGCTGAACTGAACCAGCTGAGATTCAAACCATCTATGGCCAGCTTTAGTAAATTTGACTTCTACAGCCTTCCTTCCCCCATTCAGTGTATCCCAACAAATGCAAAAAATAGACATTATACATTCTACATATACCCCATGCTGAGCCTCAAAGCAACCCACCCCCCAAAAAAAATATCAATTCTCTATCTTAAAAAAAAAGATTTACTAAATCAATAGGACTATATGAAATGTGAAAACCGCACTGAACTTTTTTTGGACGGCATGCTTCCCGCGACGTGGATTGCCGCTATTAAGGCACGTTTTATCGCGTAACAATCGCGGCAGACCCACACCGCGATTTGAGGTGTCATTCAAATGAATGGCATCTCAAATACGAGTTCCAAGATTTGTCATTCACACGTCAGCGCTGTCAAATTGTTGGGAGATTCGCGGCCAATCTGCCCATAATTCAAAACGCTGTAGTGTGAATGCAGCCTAACACCGCACGTTTTTTTTTACATTTTTCATCTTTCCCTATTCTTTTTCTGGTTCCTGTCTCTTCTTATTGTTTGTTTCATTTTGCTTTTGGGCAGATCTTTGCCCAAGTGAAATAACGGTTACCTAAGTATAGATGTATTTGTTGAACAGGTGGTAAGACATACTTATAATGATTTTCAAAACATTAGAAAGGATTGTCTTTCTCAAGCTCCACTAATGTTGTGGTATATGGGATCAAGGTGATCTAGACTATGGGCTTTTTGAATGTAACCTTGCAAACTATTCAAGAAAAATCAATATTTAAAAAAAAACAAAAAAAACACTGCATGTGAGGAGCAGTATTTGTAACGCCGCATACACGCGGTTGGATTTTCCGACGGCAAATGTTCGATGGGAGCTTCTTGTCAGAAATTCCGACCGTGTGTAGGCTCCATTGGACATTTTCCGTCGGAATTTCTGACAAACAAAATTTGAGATATGGATCTCAAATTTTACGACAACAAAATCCGTTGTCGTAAATTCCGATTGTGTGTACACAATTCCACGCATGCTCGGAATCAAGCAGAAGCGCCGCACTGGCTATTGAACGTAATTTTTCTCGGCTCGTCATACGTCACCGCATTCTTGGCGATTGGAATTTCCGACAAGGTTTGTGTGACCGTGTGTATGCAAGACAAGTTTGATCCAACATGTTGTCGGAATGTGCGATCGTGTGTACGCAGCATAAGAGGGACATAGATAGTAATAAACCAATGGTCAAAGTGATGGCAAAAGATTTTTTTTTTAGTTTTATTTTTTGCCTGTAGACATATTTTTATCCCAAGCTTCTTTAAATCTGATTACTGCTGATTGGCTAATTTGTTGATACCCTTTCCTAGTTTTTAGTTTTTATTCCTGCAATACAAATCTGACCCTTCCTAACGCTAAAAAGAAAAGAAAACATTTTGTCTGAAAGTTTACTTTAATGATAAAATGTAATAATACACAATTTATTATCTGCAGTGGATGTACAAAAAAAAAAAAAAGAATGTCAAGAAAGCAATCCAATCCAAGACATTTTTTTTGTGAAGACGGAGACAACTTGACATGATCACTAATAATCAAAATGAATACATTCCCTTTAAGAGCAAGCTCAAAAAAGTGCTTGCACAAAAAAACTGCTCAGTGTGCCCAGGAAAAACCCCAAATTGGGAAACATGCAGCATTTGAGTATTGACCTTAGCGCCAAACGAGAAAGCCTAGCAACTTTTAGTAGTTCATTATATTATTAGAATATATGGACTGCGAGTAAACATATCAGAAAAATGCCTTTCTCACCCCGGGTTCCCCCTGGGATTGCTAGGCGTTTCATGAGCAGTAAGCCATGGTAAATTTATCTACTCCCTACATTAACAAACAATGGAAGGGGCATGTTTACAATGACCACTAATGTCAGGAGACATCACCATTTTTACTATCTGCATTTCTTTTCTGTTATTAGTATTAATTTTGTTTTAAGATTATTACTAAAAAGGTTGTATAGAGCAGATTATTTGCCCAGGGCGTCAAATATGCTGGGTAAGCCATATTATTTATCCTTATATATAAAACATTCTACAATTTGGTGATCATGCTAATGTACAGCGAATTGTGGGTACATTTCTTTTCACAGGGGTTCACAGAGACCTGGAAATATATTTTAATGGTCCCTCTGGGGTAACAAGGTTGAGAAAGGCTGTCAATAACAGAACTAGAAATAACCTTAACTTTCTGAGATAAGAAAAAGTGTCAACTTTTAATAAAAAAAGTATGTTGACAAAGAGCTTAATGAACACACCACAAGTTACATGGACCATGAGAAATAAAATACACAAAAAAAGTCTTACCATCAGAGCAGAGTAGGTGAAGTGCAAAGAGAGTCAAAATAAGTTGCAGTCTCATGGTTGAGAGTCAGACATCACCAGTGTGAATGGTATGGACTGGGAATGTATATATGCCCCAAGAAATCTTATCACAACAATCTTATACTACATGCTGATAAAGCTTTATCACTCCTAGAGCAAAAAAATACACTGCAGAAAAGTACTTATCTGCCATCACCATCACTAGTTCTCAAAGTTAACCTCTTTAAAAATTCCATACCAGACTTGGCTATAATTTTAAAAAGGCTACCTGTTATGACAAATATACAGTTTATTGGTTGTCATTGCTGATCTGCTTCTGAAATTTTTAATTGAATGGCTAACTCTGACTTTAAAGGCTTTCCCACTTTTGGGACCACTCATAACATGAAACACATTCTCATGGCCTCACCCTCAAACTTTCTCCACTATTAAACCTCCCAAATTACCAAATCACTGGGTCATTCTCCCTAGAGTATCATTCATTTATAGATGCACAGATCGACTACAAGACCCATTTGCCACCATGGCAGATTTTGATGGAGCACATTCAATTCAACATTGCTGCACTTGTAGTTCATTAATTACTTCCTCCAGCCCCAAAAACAGAAGGTCTGTACCTCTGTATGGACCTGGGGCTGGGATATAAACAATAGAGGAGGAGCCTGTGCATTGTATCTCTTCTCTCTCCCTCTGTTCAGCTCTTCCCCTTCTTTTTTTCTGTCTCCACGTCACAGCTATTACAGATTGATCCAGACACCACCAAAATGGCTGCCCCCTGTGGTCTCCTTAATGATGACTTTCACACCCCTTTATTACTAAATGCTCAGTCAGTAATATTCTTAAAGATGTTCACTGCATGCAAACACAGATAAGAACAGGCAGACAGTACCAACTGATGCAGATGTTCCTACAGCTGCAGGCCCTTGCCAAGTTGGCTCCAGTTAGAGGAAGGGGAGGGCGATGATGAGGTCCCTGGCTGTACTTGGGTGCCAGATATAGAAGAGGAGTAAAGTGAGGAACGACACAACATCAGAAAGGCAGGATGTCATCCAGGGGCAGGTCGGGGAGGGGTGTAGGGGGCAGCTGTCATGTTTCACCAGATGAAACCCCTCCACAGGTGCAGGGCACTGTTATCTCCCTGTCTGCTCCCCAGATGTGCTGTAGACCATAGTCATTTGCAACCTTTGCCTAAAGCATATCAATATGGCAATATCATTGGTCTAGGGTACCATGTCTATGAAATGACAAATGACTTCTCACGAAGCAGCTTGTTGGGAGCAACACCTGAATGCTAGCCATCTGCAGGAATAGGCCTGCACTCCTCTTTCTCCTTCCAGCACTTCCCTTTCCTTCTCTGCCGCACTATACAAGATTACCCATCAGCAGCCTCCAGATATAGGGATGAAAGTCTTTGAAGGGGTTTTAGAGGTTTACTTATGGCTCTTCTCTCAAGAGCAATAGGGATAGAGGGTCAGCATGATGCCACACAGAGTGCTAGCAAGCATAGGCTGCAATCGTGCTCTTGTTTTGCCAACCCACTCTGCAATATTTAGCTGTAGCACCACATCTGATGGAATGTAAGAAGAAGTATGCCCCCAGCCTCCCCATGTCTGGCAGCTAACTACTAGCTTAGAAAAATTGCTAGCTTAATATCTCCTGCCTTTCCAACTTGTGGATTCAGTACCCTTTCATGAATTTGCAGCCTCTCTTGTACCGCTGTGTCAGATTCCCAGCCACCATTTCTTCACCCATAAGACCATCCCTGCCACCCACAATCATGTGGAAGGTAATGTTTCTATGTTTACCTGATAACAGACATGTAGTCCAGAAACAATGGACAAGGACGTTTTATATCATTCACAGCCCACTGGTAACTTTCCTGACAGCTGGGAAGGATGCTGAAAGGGGCACCTCATTGAAGCTAGCTTTATTGCCCTGTTCCTTTACAGATGGTGATAGTGACATTGCAGTCTCCTCCTTCATAATGCCCTCTTTGGGTGAATCGACCCCTGAACCACCAGTGCCCTGCAAACATTTGTTGCAATGACAATTTTAATTTGTCACACCCAATTTCTCTGCAACTGTCTCAACAGTGCAAATAATTTAAATGTTTTGGCCAGGTATTATCCTGTGGTCTGCATGAATATTTATTTAGGGTTATGCTGCTTTGTACAAATAACACCCCAAAACATTTTTTTTCTACAACTCTTTCATCATTGCAAAGTAGTAAAATAATTTATACAGGTAACATTCTGTGCTCTGCCCAAATATTTCTGTAGGGTTACAGTATTTTTGCACCTGTAGCAAGGTCCCGGACCACCAGAGGCCTAATGTGACCTCCAGGGTCAGGAAGAGCTGACATACTTCTGTGTAGAGTGGGTTACAAGGCATGGAGGGTGCAATGCAAGTTGAAGTGATGGACACCAGACACTTTTTGAATGCAAAGAGATTTATACTCTCTTGAACAAGAACTGTGGGAGAGAGGGTTAGGGCCAGGACACCCTTAAGTAGATGCAATGATAATTGGCAGACTCAGAGACTTCTATAGGTAGACAGCTATACAGTGGAAGGCCTCCAGCCTGACACTGTTTCTGTATAGGTAGGACCGCTGTCTCCTATGGCAACAAATCTTGTAACAGTTACTAACATTGATTGTACTTAACTATTGGTAACACAGAATAGTTCTCCTTGCACACCACAGTCACTCACTGTAGGTCTTCACTCACTGAGCTCCCAGTCTCTTATTAAACTCTCGGACCCAATCGCTACTGGATTCCCTGAGCCGTTCTTCCTCAGGCGACACCCCCGCTCCTGGGTCCCTGGCTTGGCACGCACAGATACTCTTCAAGTGTCACCGCTGCTGACCCACTAGGTCCCTGGCTTGGCACTCACTGATGCTCCTCAAGCATCACCTCTGCTGTCTCGCTGAGTCCCTGGCTTGGCACTTGCTGAAGTTTTCCCAGTTCTTCACCATCCCCGGCTGGTGAGAAGACTGCTCTGGTACTGGCTCCAGCTTACGTACAGTAGTCTCCAGTAGGAAGGTGGATGGTCCCTTAGTGGCAACAGCTTCCCCTCTACTCCACCAGGCACAGGCTGATAGCAGGTAGGTGCTCGAAGTGGATTACTAGGCAGCGTGTGGAGAAACAGTGGAATCAGATATGCCGGGTCAGAGACTGGTAATTGGATCAGGCACAAATACATAGACAGGAGCATTGTTATTATGCAGGCCAGAGTTGGTATTGGTTAGCAGTACAGCGGTAACAGGAACAGACAGAAGCAGAGGTCAAAGGCAAACTGAAGTTGGTGCAGGCAGAGTTTAAAGGATGGTCAGGACAAGGTGAGTTAGTATCGGATAATCAGATGTAGGTAACAGGTCTAGGATCACATAGCAAATGCTATGTACAAGACAGCACTGAACCAGAGCAATGGCTCAGTTTAAATAACCTGCTTTATACCAACATTAGTGACAGATTCACATGTAGGTGCAAGCAATTGTACATGAACATGTGCACCTTTCCTATTGAACATGTAAGAATGTATGCCACCCCTGCGCCTATGTCCAAAATTCTGTCTAGAAGAGCCATCTTGCCTGCTGGTATGCCATTCCTGACAAATGCATAATGTCAGATAGCAAGGTCTGTGCTACTGTACGTGTAATGGTTACTAGGGTTGCACCGATCCCGATACTACAGGGAGATCTGTGCTTGTACCTGCCCCCACCACTGTTCCCATCACCCCCGACTATCCTCTGTGTCCTCCTCCGGCTCCCCAGGTCCTCCTTTGGCTTCCCGGGTCCTCCTCTGGCTCCCAGGTGTCCTCCTGCAGCTCCCCGGGTCCTCTGTATCCTCCTCCGGTGCCCCCCTCACCCCAGATCTGTCAGGATGGAGAGTGGAGGAAGGAGATGGGAAATATGTCATTTACCGACTCCTTCCTTTTCTGAATGCATAGTGTCAGTGATCACTGACTCTGTCCATTCATGACTGAGCATCAAAAACTGTGTTTACGATGCTTCATCTTATGAATGAACAGGAGCCTCTTTCTCCTGTCCATTCATCTTCAGTGCAGCTGAGGCTGCAGAGATAGGGACTGGGGAATCTGTGTCCTTAGTCCCTTTCCCTGTCTCAAAGGGGAGATGTTAGGGGTCTGTTTAGAACTGTGTAAAAAAGCTCACTAGGAGCCAAGAATATAGCTTTATGCTGGCTTATCTTCAATTCACATAGACTCATGCCCAGAGAATCCAGCACCCTCTTAATCAGTATATTAGTAGGTGAACCTGTTTATTGCAATATAGTATATATGCAGCACCTATTATTCTGGTTAACTCTGTCTCTTCTGGTCTGTGCTTCTATAGCTAGTTTTAGCTTAGGGCTTGATAACCAGCATAGTCTAGAGCAGTGGTCCTCAACTCCTGTCCTCAGGACCCACAAACAGGCCAGGTTTGCAAGATAACAGAGATACAACACAGGTGATATCATTTGCTGCTCAGCGATTTCAGTATTCTAGTCTGCATCTCCCCAAGGTAATACTTAAAATCTAGCCTATTAGTGGGTCCTGAGGCCAGGAGTGGAGAATCACTGGTCTAGAGCCAAGTTAGGCATCCGACAACCACTTCTGGATCATCATGTTAGAGATCTGGTTGCATGTCAGACTAGAAACTACTAGGGAGGGACTAATGTGCAGAGTAGACAGGCTACTCTGAAATTCCATGCCACACCACAGCTCCTGCCAGTAAGAAGCTCCTTTTTAGGCTGGTTGGACAATAGTTGAAGAATCTCACCATAACCGTTGATCTTTTTTTTTTTTTTTTTTTGAAAGACTCTTTTTATTTGCATTTTGTAAACAAAGGTGGTACATATAAAACAGAGCTGATTGCGCATACCCAAGCTCAAAAATGTATAATAGAGGCAGAGTTAAGGCATCAGAATAGATCAGACAGAATATTCCTCTAATTTACTAGAAAGAGGAGAAGGAATGGGGGTTAACTGTTATCAACTTTCCCTTATAGCACTAGTTTAAAAGAACTACAAGACATAGGTCATTATCGTTGTCCCTTTGGGTTTGACAAACATCTAAAGGGTCATTCTACATCAACTGTGAGTGAGTCTATCTAAAGGTCCTACACCTTATTACATTTACTAGGGCATCCATGAGAGAAATACTGTAGGTGACCTTGTAGGGTGGTATAACAGAATTTACTAAAGCTTTCCTTAATTTCAGAGTAGACGCCTCGGGTGATTTTCATTTTAATACAATGGCCTTTCTGGCCTAAAATAATACCATATCGTGGAAGAGTCTTGGTAGGTCTGTGGAAGACCAACCATTCCTAAAAAACAAAATTCTGTTTTCTTCGGGATTTAAACTGTGGTCAGAAAGGAAATAAATTGAGTGACCTTGGACTAAAATGTATGAATCTGTGAGTAAGACCAAAATATGTGTTAAAAAATCATCCGAGGCACCCGCACATTACCAGCAATGGGGATAAGCCCTAGGATTTTTTTTAATCTTGGAGGTGTCAAATAGGCTCTGTGTAATAGTTTAAATTGGATAAGTGGATCCCTGACAGCAATCAGCTGAAGGAAGGGGTATTCCCCTATGTCCTCCCATTCTTCCCATCTATATATGGTACATCTGCCTGCCATTTGAAATAAAAACCTTCCAGGCCATCATGAAGAGAGGGCATAAAGGCCTTATAGATTTGAAATAGCAATTTGACCAGAGATTCTAGTTCAGAGTGGATAAGTTCTGACTGAGAGTCCATGAATTGAGAACGGTATGTGTGGCAGAGATCGGAGGAAGCCCCACAGATCTTTTCTCCAGGTCTCCAACACAAAGATAGATGCTGCATAATGCTTAGGGGCCCCTGCAACTGGACTTTGCTGCAACATACATACCTGGGTATAAGTGCACAATACAACCAGGACTCCTATCGGGCACCTTTGCTAAAAACACCTATTTGTGCATTGGATGTACGTCTCTTTTATACTGGTGTGTATCTATATACTTGGTTATAGTTAATGTTATAGGCTGGTTGCGGTAGTTCTTCTGATTCCAATTACTTTTTTTTAGCTTACCGAATAATTTGCCAGGAAGAGAATCAACTAGTTCACAGAGGCCCTGTCCGTGGTGAGGACACTGCCAACTTTATTATCAAATCCTATCTTCCATTGTAGCCTAGTGAAAACACTTACACTAAATGGTGTGCAGTGTGTAGGTAAAATATTTCTGACCCTTGACTGTGTCATGATTTTTTTTTTACATAAATAAAAAATGTATTTTTACAAAATAACTTATACCTCATCTCTTCTTCAAACATACTGGCTAGGTAAAAATTCTCACATATTGTGCAATGAGTCTATTTATATGGTTTACTGTCTATGAAATATCATACAGTTTATAAAATATCATACTTATTTCTTGCTTTCTATGCTTACCTGTTATCTCTGAAACATGGCACTCTCAATTTTACTTTCAAACTTTTTATTAATGCTTTCTAAAGATATATGGATCAGAAAGATACAACAAACTGTGACATCTGCTGATTTACAGAATGACACGTATTATACAAAAAAATGCAGCCACGAAATGCCATTAGCAAAACATAAGGATAAAAGAGGACATCAGTATAGAACGGACCTGTAACCATGATAACGTACATTACAGTGGGGCAAAAAAGTGTTAAGTCAGCCACCAATTGTGCAAGTTCTCCCACTTAAAAAGATGAGAGAGGCCTGTAATTGTCATCATAGGTATACCTCAACTATGAGAGACAAAATGTGGAAACAAATCCAGACAATCACATTGTCTGATTTTTGAAAGAATTTATTTGCAAATTATGGTGGAAAATAAGTATTTGGTCACCTACAAACAAGCAAGATTTCTGGCTCTCGCAGACCTGTATCTTCTTCTTTAAGAGGCTCCTCTGTCCTCCACTCATTACCTGTATTGATGGCACCTGTTTGAACTTGTTATCAGTATAAAAGACACCTGTCCACAACCTCAAATAGTCACACTCCAAACTCCACTATGTTGAAGACCAAAGAGCTGTCGAAGGACACCAGAAACAAAATTGTAGACTTGCACCAGGCTGGGAAGACTGAACCTGCAATAGGCAAGCAGCTTGGTGTGAAGAAATCAACTGTGGGAGCAATAGTTAGAAAATGGAAGACATGCAAGACCACTGATAATCTCCCTCGATCAGGGGCTACACGCAAGATCTCACCCCATGGGGTCAGAATGATCACAAGAACAGTGAGCAAAAATCCCAGAACCACGCGGGGGGACCTAGTGAATGACCTGCAGAGAGCTGGGACCAACGTAACAAAGGCTACAATCAGTAACACACTATGCCGCCAGGGACTCAGATCCTGCAGTGCCAGACGTGTCCCCCTGCTTAAGCCAGTACATGTCCGGGCCCGTCTGAGATTTGCTAGAGAGCATTTGGATGATCCAGAATTGGATTGGGAGAATGTCATATGGTCAGATGAAACCAAAGTAGAACTGTTTGGTAGAAACACAACACGTCGTGTTTGGAGGAGAGAGAATGTTGAGTTGTAGCCAAAGAACACCATACCTACTGTGAAGCATGGGGATGGCAACATCATGCTTTGGGGCTGTTTCTCTGCAAAGGGAACAGGACGACTGATCCATATACATGAAAGAATGAATGGGGCCATGTATCGTGAGGTTTTGAGTGCAAACCTCCTCCCATCAGCAAGGGCATTGAGGATGAAACATGGCTGGGTCTTTCAGCATGACAATGATCCCAAACACACCGCCCCGGCCAACGAAGGAGTGGCTTCGTAAGAAGCATTTCAAGGTCCTGGAGTGGCCTAGCCAGTCTCCAGATCTCAACCCCATAGGAAACCTTTGGAGGGAGTTGAAAGTCCGTGTTGCCCAGTGACAGCCCCAAAACATCACTGCTCTAGAGGAGATCTGCATGGAGGAATGGGCCAACATACCAGCAACAGTGTGTCACAACCTTGTGAAGACTAATGCCCCGTATACACGGTCGGACTTTGTTCGGACATTCCGACAACAAAATCCTAGGACTTTTTCCGACGGATGTTGGCTCAAACTTGTCTTGCATACACACGGTCACACAAAGTTGTCGGAAAATCCAATCATTCTAAACGCGGTGACGTAAAACACGTACATCGGGACTATGAACGGGGCAGGGGCCAATAGCTTTCATCTCTTTATTTATTCTGAGCATGCGTGGCATTTTGTCCGTCGGATTTGTGTACACACGATCGGAATTTCCGACAACGGATTTTGTTGTCGGAAAATTTTATAGCCTGCTCTCAAACTTTGTGTGTCGGAAAATCCGATGGAAAATGTGTGATGGAGCCTACACACGGTCGGAATTTCCGACAACAAGGTCCTATCACACATTTTCCGTCGGAAAATCCGACCGTGTGTACAGGGCATAACAGAAAACGTTTGACCTCTGTCATTGCCAACAAAGGATATATAACAAAGTATTGAGATGAACTTTTAATATTGACCAAATACTTATTTTCCACCATAATTTGCAAATAAATTCCTTTAAAAATCAGACAATGTGATTGTCTGGATTTGTTTCCACATTTTGTTTCTCATAGTTGAGGTATACCTATGATGACAATTACAGGCCTCTCATCTTTTTTTTAAGTAGGAGAACTTGCACAATTGGTGGCTGACTAAATACTTTTTTGCCCCACTGTAAGTAATAGCAGCCCATTCATTTGATTAGGCTGCCTAATGCACCAAAAAATGCTGCATGCAGCAATCTTGGCAGCACAGCTGTAGGGATGCCATTCAGAAAGAATGGCAAATCATCGCACCAGCATTTGTAATGCGCCTCACCACAGTACAACAGTGTGTAAATTAGTAAACCTTCATGATATTTAGTAGGCTCTACACTCCATAGTTACATCTCAGGGTCTGGCTTGGCTCACTCTATCAAAGCAATCACTTGTAACAGGAACACCGCATGCCAATGAGCTCAGCGTGAAAAAACGTCAGTTACAACTTGTTCCTGCTGGCTATTTTAATAAGAGAAGAATATTTTTTTTCCATCTCGGTGTGTGGTGCTCCTGTTGCTGGTAAAATTTACATTTATGATAGTTTATATTAAAGTGGAAAAGGATCTTATCTTAAGGTTTTCATTGTAATCTTTCACTTAAAAGAATTTGCATTTCTGTAATAACGTTCTATGTGATATACAGCTCAATTAAATTTTAAAGCGAAATTTTAAAACAGTGAAACAGAAGAAGCATAACAGTGATGATAATGCAGGTCCAGACTCAGTCGGTTATTTCTTCATTTATCCATCTGATGTATTCCTTTGTCAGACGGGTGAAGACGGGTGCATCATTAACTTTTCCACATTTAAATTCCCCAAATGAGGTCAAACCTGTGAGCACTCCATTGCAGATTAAGGGACCACCTGAATCTCCCTGTAAAAAAAAAAGAACATTTACATGTACGCTTGAGAAACAGTGCAACTATTGATTCACAATAAAGAAGTACTAGTGTCAAGCTTCTGGTGCTGAGAAGTCCTCCTTCTGGCCGCTACACTGATTTAACATAGTACAACGTAGAACAAGTATATAACTCAGGATTGTACAGCTTCACTCTGACTTTTTTTAATTGTTATTTTTGACTTGGATTAGAGACTCAGAAAGTAACAAGGATAAAAACAGACTGGCAACTAACATTTATAGAAGAAGCAGTCCACAATATATGATGAAGGGAAGAAGTGAGACCCTGCACCAGCTTCAGTATGAAATGATAGCACACCCCACCACAGTGTAAATCCGGTTGTTGGAACGCACTGTCTAACCTCAGCTACTTCCGGCCGCCGACTTCCAGTTAACAAAGGTTCTGGTTTCTGGACTCTGACGATGTCCTATTGGATGAAATGCATTAGGCAGGCCCCTGGAGACACAAGCACGATATGAGCCGTGGCATTTAATGAATGGTCTATATTGATGCTCGTTTTTATACTTCATTTGTAAGTACAGCTTTAATAAATCTTTTTCATTGGTTTGAACATACTTCACTATGCTCCTCTTTTTTCATCATGGTGGTTAACTCCTTGTGATCAGGGGGTACAGTGCCTTGCAAAAGTATTCAACCCCTTGGCTTTTTACCTATTTTGTTACATTACAGCCTTTAGTTCAATGTTTATTTAATCTGAATTATATGTGACGGATCAGAACACAATAGTCTAAGTTTGTGAAGTAAAATTAGAAAAATATATACATAAAACTATTTTTCAGAAATAAAAAACTGATAATTGGCACGTGCGCAGTGGTGGCCCGACCATAGGGGGGCGCCCGGGCGCCGAACCCCCCCTGCTGTAGTCACAAAAAAAATGTTTTTTTGAAATGGCCCCTTTAAGAATTTTTTTAAAAATAATGTCCTTTAACTAAGTGCACTGTGTTCGGGCGCCGGACACAGTGCACTATGGGAAGCACCACGTCAATGCAAGTACGAGATTGCAGACATGGTGCTTCATTGGCGGGGTTTAGAGATGCTTTGCGGTGCAATCGATCATGCCGACCAGCATCCGCCAGGCCAGGTGCTTTGTTCTCAGTGAGAGAACAAAGTCACTTTCGGCAGGCTACAAAAAGATGGCCGCCGTGAGGACTATTCCCCTTGTGTTCAGTGGCCTCCCCTCTCCACCGAACACGCAGAGAAACCAGAAATGGACAGGCCGCCACTAAATTTACCAAGCTGTGCTCACCCCAACCAGAAGAATTTTACTGTGCAGATTCTGGTCCATGCAAAGATAAGTAAGTGTTTTGCCCGTAAGCCTGCTTGTGTGGAAAGATCAAACTTTTATGTGTTCACTTTTATCGTCACCGGAGGATTATTTTTGTTAGTTCATCTATTCAGCTGTTGGTGAAGCCGGATTAGATCCCCCCCCCCCTTTTCACTACACATTAAAGAAAAAAATGAATGCAAGTTTGATTATAACCCTCCTGCATTTACTCCACTGAGTGTTGCTCACAAATCGGCTGATATCAGAACTCTGACTGTCAGAAATGCAAAGGTGGCCTTCCTTACTGGAGCTTGTACTAAGAGTCTGTATGTCATGCTGCTGCTCTTCTCCCCCCTTCAGGCAGACTGCTTCGGCTGTCTCTTCTGCACATGCAGTTTCACAGCAACAGGTTGTTTTAAAATGTGTCAAACTCAAAATGGACATTCAGGCTGGGAAGAAGTGTGTTCTGTGTATGTATTGTATGTACTATGTGTTCTGTGTCTGTTCTGTGTATGTTATGTGTGTTCTGTGTATGTATTGTATGTACTATGTGTTCTGTGTCTGTTCTGTGTATGTTATGTGTGTTCTGTGTATGTAATGTGTGTTCTGTGTATGTACTGTGTGTTCTGTAGGTACTGTGTGTTCTGTGTATGTATGTACTGTATGCATGTACTGTGTGTTCTGTATGTATTGTGTATGTATTGTGTGTTCTGTATGTACTGTGTGTTCTGTATGTATTGTAGGTGTTCTGTGTTCTCTGTATGCATTGTGTGCTCTGTATGTACTGTGCGCTCTGTGTATAGTGTGTTCGGGTATTGGGAGCCGTGAGGATGGGCAGATAAGGACCTGGAGGGGTTTGCGCCCCCAAAATTTTTTATCACCAGCCGCCACTGCATGTGCGTATGTATTCACCCCCTTTGTTATGAAGCCCATAAAAAGCTCTGGTGCAACCAATTACCTTCAGAAAGTACATAACCGACAGACATCACAGACCAAGGAACTCTCCAAACAAATATGGGACAATGTTGTTGAGAAGTACAAGTCAGAGTTAGGTTATAAAAAAAATATCCAAATTGTTGATGATCCCTGGGAGCACCATCAAATCTATCATAACCAAATGGAAAGAACATGGCACAACAGCAAACCTGCCAAGAGACGGCCGCAAACCAAAACTCACGGACCGGGCAAGGAGGGCATTAATCAGAGAGGCAGCACAGAGACCTAAGGTAACCCTGGAGGAGCTGCAGAGTTCCACAGCAGAGACTGGAATATCTGTACATAGGACGACAATAAGCCGTACACTCCATAGAGTTGGGCTTTATGGCAGAGTGGCCAGAAGAAAGCCATTACTTTCAGCAAGAGACAAAATGGCACGTTTTGAGTTTGCGAAAAGGCATGTAGGGGACACCTAAAATGTATGGAGGAAGTTGCTCTGGTCTGATGAGACTAAAATTGAACTTTTTGGCCATCAAAGAAAAAGCTATGTCTGGCGCAAACCCAACACATCAAATCACCCAAAGAATACCATCCCCACCGTGAAACATGGTGGTGGCAGCATCATGCTGTGGGGATGTTTTTCACCAGTCGGGACTGGGAAACTGGTCAGAATTGAGGGAAAGATGGATGGTGCTAAATACAGGGATATACTTGAGCAAAACCTGTACCACTCTATGTGCGATTTGAGGCTAGCACGGAGGTTCACCTTCCAGCAGGACAATGACCCCAAACACACTGCTAAAGCAACACTTGAGTGGTTTAAGGGGAAACATGTAAATGTGTTGGAATGGCCTGATCAAAGCCTAGACCTCAATCCAATAGAAAATCTGTGGTCAGACTTAAAGATTGCTGTTCACAAACGCAAACCATCCAACTTGAATGACCTGGAGCAGTTTTGCGAGGAGGAAGGGGCAAAAATCCCAGTGGTAAGATGTGGCAAGCCCATAGAGACTTATCCAAAGCGACTTGGAGCTGTGATAGCTGCAAAATATGGCTCTACAAAGTATTGACATTAGGGGGTGAATAGTTATGCACATTGACTTTTTCTGTTATTTTGTCCTATTTGTTGTTTGCTTCACAATAAAAAAAATAACATCTTCAAAGTCGTGGGTATCCTTTGTAAATGAAATGATGCAAATCCTCAAATAATCCATGTTAATTCCAGGTTGTGAGGCAACAAAACACGAAAAATGCCAAAGGGGGTGAATACTTTGGCAAGGCACTCTATATGTAGTGGAGTGCGTTTCTTTGGAAAAGCGGTGTGGAGTTCCGGTCACTGATTCTTTGAATGATGTGGATAATTCCATCAGCTGCATCACGCTGTAGAGCAGTCCATCTGTGACATGATGCTGGAGAATTGTATAAATCCTAATTACATGCCCGTTTTCATTTTCCTTCTGGTAAGGAGATTAGATTTACACTGTGGTGGGGTGTGCTATTATTTCACACTGAAGCTGGTGTGGGGTCTCATCTCTTCCCTTCATCATATACTGTGGACAGTTTTTTCTGTTTTTAGCGCTGCATATGGACACTTATGTTAATTGTATTTTGTAATCAACAAAGTAATGCTGGCTGCTTTAGATTGTTATCTGTCTCATTAGAGCCCAAGTACTGCCATGCATAACCCTTGGATTGTTTTTATTATTTATAATAGAAGGTCAGCAATTTCCATTAGTTTCGGATTCTTTAAAGTAAACCCAATTACTCAAATGTCATAAAAGCCTAAAAACGCCACTCCGCTTTTGTTGAAAGTGTTAATGTAATTTCAAAAGTAATTTAAATATTTTAAAATTTGCAGCAGTTATTAAATCATATGGGTAGTAATATGGTTACAATATAGTTGATCTTGTCATGAAGTTATTTTATAAAGTTTTTGTAACTTAAAAAAAAAAAAAAAATTTTATTTAGATGTGGTTTTACATGTATCTATGACATGTCTTGCTGCCGATGCTTTCATTTACCTGGTTGATCCTGCCTGTGCAGCTCCGCCCACAAGTAAACTGACCATAGTAGCATGGCTGCCGATCCATGCTACCGTGGTCAGTTTACATCATCCCGCTAAAGATACAAGAGCACAGCAAGCCTATATCGTCTGTAGTCAGTGTAGAGCAGCCCCCCCGTTTCTTCCCTGCTCTTGGATGTGGAAAGGCGGAAGTGACGTTTGCCTCTGGACCTGATTGTCATGGAATCGAAGAAGCTCAGCAGCAACATCACTTCCTGTACTGACATAGTTGCCCTGACACTGGCCATGGCCACCAGCAGGTCCGTGTATTGCTGTGGAACCGAGAGCATTCAGGCTTGCTTTTAGTTGCTGACTTATGTGTAGCACTGCTCCCACAGGAACTGCTGGAATACTTGTCTCCTGGTCTTCCCACTGATTTTCCTGCAGCCACTTACACAGTTTTTCAAACAACCAGGTGCACACACTCTTCCACTCGTTGTCTCCAATGACCAGTCTAGGGGATTTGTTTTTTCATGTCGTATTTGGAGAACTTGGATAGGAGAAGGGAATTCGTAGGATACTCCCAAATTAACTATTCACAGGTATGGACGACTCACTAGGTAATACTGTGGAAGCAGATGATCTGCTGAACAATGCAGGGTCTGTATGGAAGAATAAGTCTCCCTCTAGCAGAAAAGACTCAGTGGACTTTGTCAGTGGACACAAGTCTTTAAGACATTAGCCAGTGTCTCCTTTAGCTCACACACCCAGTATGCTGACTTCTAGGACCAGAGGGAGATTTCAGCAACACACACTCAGTCCCAAGGATCCCTTCAGGGTCTGTACTCACAAAATGTCCAGGGACAGCTGGTAGCCTCCTTCCAACTTCCAAGTACCACGCTATATCTGACACATGACCAGATCCATAGACTTTCTCCCTCAGTCAGCTTGCACATAAACCCTGGGTTGTATCTCTCAGACTTCAGGCCCTCAGATCAGGTATCTGAGACCCCATGGCCGCCTTTGCTGGGGAGAGGCAGCCGCCTCCTCCCCACCTGAACCTCTCTTCCTAGAGGTGGGCTGGACTGGAACCCTGAGCCCATGTTCTCCTCAGACTTAAATACAGGCACACAGCATTCCATGGGGCACATCCCCTTCTAATTGGCCAGGGCTGTATTTACATCCATGATCTCATCTGCTAGGTTTCCTCCCACTGTCCAATATGCCTTCTTGCTATTGGATCAGTGTGAAACATCAAGCCAGCATGAGCCGCATCCAGAGCACACTGAGAAGACCTTACCAATCAATCACTAGTCTCTGTTAAGCAGACAGCACCTAAATTTGCATGTCTACTTCTCTGTTAGGCAGAAAAGCCAAAAACTATATACACTTCCTAGCACCTACCTAGCAGGGTGCTACATATGGTTTTGTTAATAGCAAGGGTTACAACCACTTTAAGGCCCTTCCTGTTATAGGGTGACAACACTCTGTCCCTGACTCCCGACCATGTTCCTGCTTTGTCACATGGGCTTCTGATTGAGGCAAGTGGTCATGTTTACATACACTACACTGTCATAGTCCACTGCTGTCACCATCAGGAAACTTGTCATGCAATTCCATGCAGCCATTTTGAAAGTGGATGCATGTATCAACTTTCGGATAAAAAAAAATGTTAATTCTTCTATAAGGTATACTACAGACATTTAGATCATATCATGCAAAGGAGAATGATTGCTCCTATAGACAGGGGAGAAGTGACACTAAATTAATTTTTTTATTCTAATCAAATATCTATTCTTAATGTCCCTTCTATTGCTGTCAGCCAAATCTCCAATTCCCATTTTTTGTTTAAATGTGCTGCTATGATCCAACTTCCTGTTAGAAGGTGGCTGTTTTTGTTATTCATGGTCTCACTGTAGGTATGTAGTCATGAAAAATAGATTACAGGGTCATGAAGTGATGCATGTGTATGAATTAAATTTGGAATATAAGGATACTGTTTAGTGTCACTTTAAGACAGTCCTAGCGCTGGATCTCCCAGAGAAAAACAAGGATTTTAGTTCCCCCATGCAGACCGGGGCAGAGCAAGTCTACTGCTTGGGAAGGCCTACAGGCATGCAAACCTTTGCTATTCTGACTCTAAAGAGATATTTGTTAGCACCTTAGTAGTATTCAAAAACATAGATGCCATTCAACTGAGTACTAAATATTGACACAATATCATAAAAATTGATCCCTTGAGGGAGCCCAATGCCCAATCACCCTTGGCTGACATGATCAACTGCTATTGTTCTTCCACTGGATAAGAGGTGCAAATAAAATTTGGCTTCTCCCTCACCTTCTTTATGGCCATAAACAAAAACATTGGCCAAACTGACAGAAGTACTAGAGGGTTGTGAGATTGTGCCAGCATTCTAATGGCTATAAGTGTGCTACACATTGCAATCACTACTCAACCTGGATATCATTTTCAATTACTATATTTTGCATTGCAGGCATACAGGCATGCTTTGCCCTCTTTTTAAAGCTGAGTCCACATGGGCAACAAAGAGGCAGTAAAAACAGGCATTTTTATCCCTCTCCCTGGCCACACACCTACAAAATAATATTGCGGACACTCAAGCCTATACACATTGCTTCACAGTCCATCAAATTTACCTTGCCTTGTCACATTTGGCAGGAAGTGCTGCTTGCCAAACTCAACCAATTAAGTCAATGAGACTGCACCAACAACAGCTGGTATGTGGTTGTAGTGCAGAATTGCAATGCAAAAACCCCCATTATTGGATTGGAATTAAAAAAACAGGCATTCAGAAGTCTGTAGTATCGCCTCTTGAACACCTGAAATCTGCTGCTCAACTGCCTCTAAAAAACTGATTCTGTATGAAAAAGTTTGAATTTTATTTTAAGCAGTTAAATAAATTTAAATTGAATAGAAACATAGCAAAACTAAGGCAGAAAAAGACCAAATAGTCCATCGAGTCTGCCTATTTTTTTTTTCTTTAGTTTTTTTGTTAAATATCCCAAACAAAACCAAAATAAACACATTATAAAGGGTAACTGAACAGACTGCAAGCACACCATACATACAGTGGGTGGTGCCCCAATGGAACACATAAATGCTTTAACATAGGAGTGCTGCTCTTGGGATGGTCCATATTTGCTCTTTCCCCTCTAGAAGCCCCTAAAGGCACCCTACCAGGTGAAGTTCCCATTATTTTGAAAGTCTAAAATGTCTAGACTGTTCCAGACTGTTGTGAACAATTCAACTAAACTAGGTTCTGTACGTGCAGCCAATCTCTCCAGGTGGCATCCCAACATAACATGAAGCAAACACAGTTACATAGAAACTACAGAGTGGGGATCCACTGAGTGAATGCTGTGATCTTTAGCTTAGAGAAATAGAGATCAGACATCCCAAGCATGGGACATGCCCTAATCTTACCTTTCAGTAAAGGAGAAGTCCAGGCTTCCCCAGGAGGGAAATGTATGGAATGCACCCATGACCAAACCTCCTATGCACCAATCTTCTGACCTTTTATGCTCCTTCTATAACATATTTGACTGGCAGGAGGTCTACTAGTAACCTGGGGGTGAGATGAATAAATAAAGGGCTGCTGCACAGTACTGAGGGTGTCCCACACTAACAGACAGTGACATCTAGACAAACTCCAGGACGTTGCCTGTCTAAATTCTTGGCCTATGCTAAAGGGGAAAAATGATTGTTGACAATTTCTTGTAGACTAAGTTGACCACCATTGGGAGGATACGTGGCTGTCATATACTACACTGCCGTTGAATGATCTTATTATAAAAACTGAAAATTGAAACAGAAATCTTATGATCACTTGGTAATATGTACACGTACAACAAACAGGGGACAATAGATCGACAGACAGCAAACCATGAATACAGTTTCTGGCTATAATTTGTAACCTTCATAATTGAAGAGAAAGATGGCAGAGGTTCAAACTTACTATACATGTGCTCCCACCTCCATGCCTCACAATGGTGCAAACCATGTTTTCTGTTATATTATTTCTGTGCTTCCAGTGCTTGGCACATTGTTCTCTATTAAAAATGGTGACATTCGTTTCCAACAATATATCTGATGCATGAGCCTTTTCTGTTATTCCCCATCCAGCTGTTTCACATGTACTTCCTTCTTTAGGGTCCTCAAATGTTGTTGGCAATGGTAAAAGTTTAACGGCTTTTGTTAGAATTGCTCTTTTACTTAACTGAAATAAAAATAAACAATAATGACAAAATACTAAATATACAATATGATATAGAGCACACTACACTACAAACAGGACTGTTTTTAAGGCAGGGCAAAAGGGGCAGCTGCC
This sequence comes from Aquarana catesbeiana, assembly GCF_042186555.1. NCBI lineage: Eukaryota > Metazoa > Chordata > Amphibia > Anura > Ranidae > Aquarana > Aquarana catesbeiana. The sequence continues at coordinate 108,315,881 of NC_133324.1, read as the reverse complement.
CTGGGCTCCATTATTATTATGGGGCCCAAAGCAGCTGCCAACTATCCCAGTTTAAATTCCCTTATCCCTTGAAGTTTTAGTCCTGTGCTGTGTCCCGATATCTCAGTGTAAAGTTTAATGGCTGCTCCTAGCTCTGCCCTGTTGACATGTACAGATGACTCACCTGCAGACCCTGTGTTTACATGTAAATAGCCTGCATTGATATGTAAATAACGGCAACATTAATATGTAAATAGTCGCGGACCGTGACATTGATATGTAAATAGAGGTGGCATTCATATGTATATCATGTCCCCCTGAGGTCATGTCTACCCTCACTTCTGCTGAATGCTGCCCACTGGGGAGGTAAAGGAGCATGCTTGAAAGTCCTGCCTACAAATAGTCATTAAGCCTAACATCAACCTGTTCTGCATAGATAAGCAAATTGGAGGTGGATCCATTCTGCAAAAGAACATAGTGCCACAGCACACTGAATTTTTGATGCATGTGAACACACACATCTCAGCCAATGCATGAGGGTGTCACTAACAATTAATGGCACTTCTGTGTATCTTCTAAAGGAAAGCACGTTTCTGTGGTGTCAGGACAGCAATTTTGCATGTTTTCCCAACACACAAATGTGAGCGCAGGCTAAATTGGTGGTTGGTGGGAGTTACATTGGTGGTCAGTGTAAATCTTCTCATTACATTGGTGGTTACTGTGAATGCTTCTATTACATTAGTGGTCAGTGTAAATCCCTATTACATTGGTGGGCAGTGTAGAAACTCCTCTTTATATTGGTAATCGTTGTCAGTTTCAAATCCTCCCTTACATTGGTGGTCCATGTAGAAGCCCCCTTTAAATTGGTGGTGAGTGTAAATCCCCCTTACATTGGTGGCCAGTGTAGAAATCCCCATTTATTGGCTGTTGATGTAAAATTCCCCATTAAATTGGTTGTCAGTGTAAATTCTTCATAACATTGGTGATCAGTGTACATTTCCCTTCACATTGGTAGCAAGTGCAGAATTGTCCTTACACTGGTGGTCAGTGTAAATCCCCTTTACATTGGTGGTCAGTGTAAATCCCCCCCTAACATTGGTGATTTGTGTAGAAGTGTCACCTTACATTGGTGGTCAGTACAAATCTCCTCGACAATGGTTGTCAGTGTAAATTCCCCTTTACATGGAGCTCATTGTATATTCCCCCCTTACACTGGTGGTTGGTGTAAATGCTCTTATTACATTGGCGTCAGTGAAGAAATCCCTCTTTTCTATTGGTGGGTGGTGTAAAATCCCCTGTTACATGGTGGTCAGTGCAAATCCCCCCTCACATTGATGGTCATTGTAAATTCCCCATTACAATAGGGAATTTACACTTACCAAAGATTTCTACCTTTGCTCTACATGATTCAGAATTTGTCACAGTGTACTGCCTCCTAACTAATCCCATCCCCCCAACACTGCCACTGATCTTATCAACCCCCCAGCATTGCCACTGATCACACCCCCTCCCTCAGCATTGCTACTGATCCCAGGATTCCTAGGAGTTTTCTGTCTATTGATGGGTTCCCTCACCTCCCCAGTCCATGGTGTGCAGGCAGTGAAGAGATGATGGGCTGTAACCATTAGCAACCAATCAGTGAGCAGTAATGCTGTGCACTAACCTCTTGAAACCAACCATTGAGCGGTAAGGATATGCAGTAACCTCTAGGAACCAATCAGTGAGCAGTAATAATGTGCAATAACCTCTAGCAACCAATAAGTGAGTGGTATAGATGTCCAATAACCTCTAGCAATCAATCAGTGAGCAGTATTGATGTACAGTAATCTCTAGCAACCAATCAACAATCAAAAGTCATGTGCTGTAACCTCTACCAAATAAACAGTGAGCCATAATGTGTGCTGTAACCTCTAGGAGCCAATGATACACTGTAACTTCTGGCAACCAATTGCAATCGCTGCCTGGTCTGATTCAGTAAACAGATTTTGAGTCTAGCAGCTATTTATTGTATGTCTCAAAGCATGTAGAGAGCAAAATTGCATGGAAGAGAGGGCCCAATAAAATGTTTGCCCAGGGTCCAGTCAATATTAAAGACAGCCCTAACTACAAACATTCTGCAGCCTTGGAAAAGTGCCTAGAATAGGATGAAGAATAAACAATGCAATTGGGGAATACCATTGGTTATAGAGCATTGCAGCGGGTAATGGTAGTGGTACTAATGGTGAAGGCACATATAATTTATAAACTATCTGCTTTACCAAACATCAGGTTTTGACTTTATGGGAAATGTGTAGAGATTTGTTTTTTGGATAAGATTTAAAAAATGCAAAATTCCAGCAAGAAAAAAATGTAGATTAGAAGAAAAACAAACAAAAACAAAACAAAAAAACAAGCAAACAGCTCTTGCTGCTAGGGGTGGGCCTAGGCATGTTTGGACCCTAGTCCCAACCCACCTGAGAAACCCCACCAGGAAGCCGTCACTACACATTGGCAATCATAGGCAGTGAGACGTTTCCCGGCCCACAGCTACACATACACACGCTGTTCATGATTGGTGGTGTGCAGTGATGGCTTCCTGGCGGGGTTGCTCAGATGGGTTGGGGCTAGGACCTGAACACGCCTATGCCCATCCCTACTTGCTGCAATACTCATATTCATATCCAAAGCTTCTCATGCAGTAATACATCTCTACCACTAGAAGCCGCCAGTCTTCCAGGTTAAATGATGTCCAGCATCATTCATCCCAGGTAGTAATGGCATCCCCCCCACCAACCTAGGACTGCCTGGTTGGAGAGGGATTTATCTACAATGCTCTTACTTTCATTAGCCGAAGGTCACCATCTTTTGTCTTTTTGTTATAACTTGGATGCACAATAGACTTTTCCACACTAATTTCTTGCCACCACCTGTCTGGTTCTTCTCTGGAATGAACTCCAAGAATTATTGTTTTTCTCCATCCAAACCTGAAAGAGAATAACAGTGGCGTCACTAGGGTTGGTGTCACCCGGTGCGGAAAAACATGGTGTCACCCCCCCTCCACCAACTATAGTCCCCCCTCAATACAGACACCCCTCATCAGTACAGACCCCCCTCCCTCAGTACAGACCCCTCTCATTAGAACAGATCCCCCTCCCTCAGTACAGACCCCTCTCATTAGTACAGATCCCCCCGATCAGTACAAACCCCTCTCATTAGTACAGATCCCCCTCCCTCAGTACAGATTCCCCCCATCAGTTCAGACCCCCCCACCTCAGAATAGACACCCCCCTCTCTCAGTGCAGAACTCCCTCCTTCAGTACAGAGCCCCCATTCAGTGCAGACCCCCCCCATTCAATGCATACACTCCTCCTTCAGTGCAGACCCCTCAGTTCAGTGCAGATCCCCCCATTCAATGCATACACCCTCCCTTCAGTGCATATCCCCCTTTCAGTGCAGACGCCCCCCTTCAGTGCAGACGCCCCCCTTCAGTGCAGACGCCCCCCTTCAGTACAGATCCCCCCTTTAGTACAGACCCCCCCTTTAGTACAGACCCCCCCTTTAGTACAGACCCCCCCTTCAGTACAGACCCCCCCTTCAATACAGACCAGTGTTGATTTCGTCGACTAAAATGACTAACATTTTAGTCGACTAAATGAATATTATTTTAGTCGACTAAAATACAGCTAAAACTAAAACAACTGAGATGACTAAAATACGACTAAAACTAAAATGGCATTTTAGTCAAAAGACTAAAATGGGACTAAAACTAAAATGGCATTTTAGTCAAAAGACTAAGACTAAAACTAAATAGAAATTTGACTTCAAAATTAACACTGGTCTGTAGTGCATGTTCATATCTCAATACCATAATAAATAACATATTAGATTTTTCACTCCAGCAGTATATAATGAGTTTGGAAATTGTAGAGAAATGTTAACTAATGCATTACAATTTAATTACACCCATTAGGTTTTAGACGACTAAAATGAGTTTTAGTCGACTAAAATGTACTTGAGATTTAGTCGACTAAATATGACTAAAACTTAAACAACTGCAGAAGACTAAAATGGGACTAAAACTAAAATGCATTTGAGTCCTAAGACTAAGACTAAAACTAAATTGAAATTTGCTGCCAAAATTAACACTGGTACATACCCCTCCATGCAGTGCCTACTCCCCCTTCAGTGCAGACCCCCCTTCAATACATACTCCCCCTTCAGTGCAGATGCCCCCTTCAGTGCAGATGCCCCCTTCAGTGCAGATCCCCCCTTCAGTACACACTCCCCCTTCAGTACACACCCCCTTCAGTGCAGACCCCCCCTTCAGTGCAGACCCCCCTTCAGTGCAGATCCCCCCTTCAGTGCAGATGCCCCCTTCAGTGCAGATCCCCCCTTCAGTACACACTCCCCCTTCAGTACAGACCCCCCCTTCAGTATAGACCCCCCCTTCAGTGCAGACCCTCCCTTCAGTGAAACTTTTCACATTTTGTCATGTTACAACTAAAAGCGTAAATGTATTTTATTGGGCGTTTATGTGATAGAAATGGATATAAAAGTGGAAGAAAAATGATAAATGGTTTTCAATTTTTTTTACAAATAAATATGTGAAAAGTGTGACGTGCATTTGTATTCAGCCCCCCTGAGTCAATACTTTTCCTTCAACTTCAGAATTATGTGCCACTTTGTGTTGGTCTATCACATAAAATCTCAATAAAATAAATTTTGGTTGTAACATGACAAAATGTGAAAAAATTTCAAGGGTTATGAATACTTTTTCAAGGCACTGTATTACCATATACAGCAACATTATGTGCCCTTTTATCATTAACCCCCTTCATGACCAGAGCATTTTTTGCTATTTGGCACTGCGCTACTTTAACTGACAATTGCGTCGTAATGCAATACTGTACACAAATTAAATTTATACCATTTCTTTTCACACAAATAGAGCTTTCTTTTGGTGGTATTTGATGAGCATATATATATACATATATATACTATCTTTTCTAGTTTCTAAAATACAAATTTTTTGCAGCGCTCAAAAAACAAATAGTCCAAGCAGTAATCAACAGTGAAAAAAAAGTTCATACATCTGTGCCAGATATAGTATTAAAGAACAAAAAGCTGCTGTACACTGTGCCGAGATACAACAACACAAACAATCTTATATATAAAGTGCAGAAGTGAATGACTCAAGTGTAGCACGGACCCCCGAAGGAGCTGCTGATTTATTTGGGCCTGTACTCTGCTTTATATCTCCTTTAAATATCTCAATCCCCCTGGCACAACTGTGGTGTGATAGTGTGCAGTCAAAACGAAATCATAAATGCAAGTTCCCAATACTCAATATTATATACCTGTCTGTACTTACCTTACCCTCCTCTTGGCTGGTGATGAAGAGGAAAACACTCACACAGTTGTACTTGAATAATAACCGTATTTACTGTAGTTGTATTAGAAGGGTTAAACTACAATGGTTGTACTGTCAGACCAGCATAGTCTGACAGACAACTAAACTTTACAAAGGTACAATACAGGTGTATAATGTCTGAAATAATATATGAGAGGTATAACAAAGTAAATAGGATACCGTCAGAGTGAGTGTATCTCACTCTAAGCACTGTCCTAATTCCTGCGCGCTTATCGCTGTACTAAATCAAATGTCTAACTTGATTAAGTATAATACAACACTAGGGAGCTCCCTCCTTTAATATCACACCGCCCTGATATAGTAAAATAACCCAAGGCCTTATGTGTTACTGAACAGTCCTTCTTTATCTTCTTTTCTTCTGCTAGCAACAAGGTAATTTTGTAAATCAAGGGTTAATGATTCCTGATTAAAGTGGACTGAAAACGTGGAAGTAAGGTACTAGTACAGCCGCACTATAACTAGCTTTGATGCCAGGGACTCAGTATTAAATCCTCTTGACTTTGCTTGTAGGACTATGGGTCCCAGCAACTCTGTCTTGAATAAACTGATGTATGAAAGTGCGTCAAGAAACTTGTGGGCAAGTCAGTGATTAGACATTTGCTCAATGCCGCAAAGTCGTGTATCCCAGCTACTTGGAAGCAAACTACGCCTCCCTCAGTGGGGCTGTGGTTGCGCAAAGTGGAGGAAATTAAATCACTGGAAGATCTGGTACTTACAGCCCAACACAAACAAGACAAACATTCCAAAATGTGGTCACTATGGAATATGTTCATCTTTTCTGACGAAGGACAGTCTTTACTGGGTTCTTAGGGACGGCGTTGCGGTGGAACAGCAGTGAGGTGCCCCTTTTGGTCTAAGTGGAGGAAATTAAATCACTGGAAGATCTGGTACTTACGGCCCAACACAAACAAGACAAACATTCCAAAATGTGGTCACTATGGAATATGTTCATCTTTTCTGACGAAGGACAGTCTTTACTGGGTTCTTAGGGACGGCGTTGCGGTGGAACAGCAGTGAGGTGCCCCTTTTGGTAGGTCTATTGCGCTCGTGTCGAACAGCTATTTTCTCTCCCCCCCCCTTCTTCTTTTCCACTCCTTATCTTTTCACCCCCCCTCTTTCTTCAACCATTGGTCCTATTTTCAGTAGGTAAGGGAGGCCATTCCTCCCCTCCTATTTTATTAAGGTCTTCGAATAGTCGGTTGTATCGATAGTAAGGACTGTGGCCTGTATGGGACATATAATATGTTGATATGATGAGTTACCACGTCCCTTTCTCTTGTCTGCACTAAGATGTGTTACTCTCCCTGGAGACTAACTGCGAATCTTTACTGAAGACCTCTATATTTGTTAAAATTGTCAAATTTGACCATTGTTGTACTTCTTTGTACTCCTTCTTTGTAACTTTCAATAAAGAAAATTTTATATTTGAAAAAAAAAAAAGAAACTTGTGGGCAACAGCCCTCTCACCCAACCGGGACAGTGATGTCAGAAGACTCCGTTCTGATGAACAGGGTTCTGTCTCTGCAATATCTCAGTTCGTTCGCTGCGGCCGCGCCGTCACGCTGTGCCACTTCACAGACGACCAGGGAGTCCTCGGTTACCTCCTTCAAGGGTCTCTGGATGATCACTCTGCTGCTCCAGCATGCAGTGATGTAAGGCAGGATCGCTGGCTGCTGTTCCGCTCCGCACAGGGTAGGCCGCACTAGGCTGGGGACCTCACACAGATCCTCCCAGGCTGGCCATGCGTCTCCAAGAGACTTAAGATGGGCGCTCCCAGCCTTTTTATAGGCTTCCCACAATGCAGTTCTGCTCCCCAAGGATCATGGGAGTCACTGTGCATTGTGGGCAGGTTAAGTTAATGTCCAGATATAAACAAACAAAAACTTCCAGGTCAACTTGAAAAGCGAAAAGAAAATAAAGATTCAGTCCTTTTGCACTTTGGCCGCTAGATGGCGCCAGAGGATAAGATATAACATTAACATTACATCAACTATGTGTCCCCGCTACACAAGTAATATCACTTAAATGAGCAAATATATTAAAAAAAGTCCCAAAAAACAAGAAAAATTGTAAAATAGCGCAGTGATCCCACAGTCGTGTTGATTAGTAGAAATCCTATAGGAACCTGGTGACACCTCACATGCTCAGATCCTTCTTACCAGAAAGCCAGTGACCCTCTGTTATGCCCCGTACACACGGTCGGATTTTCCGACGGAAAATGTGTGATAGGACCCTGTTGTCGGAAATTCCGACCGTGTGTAGGCTCCATCACACATTTTCCATCGGATTTTCCGACACACAAAGTTTGAGAGCAGGCTATAAAATTTTCCGACAACAAAATCCGTTGTCGGAAATTCCGATCGTGTGTACACAAATCTGACGGACAAAGTGCCACGCATGCTCAGAATAAATAAAGAGATGAAAGCTATTGGCCACTGCCCCGTTTATAGTCCCGACGTACGTGTTTTACGTCACCGCGTTCAGAATGATCGGATTTTCCGACAACTTTGTGTGACCGTGTGTATGCAAGACAAGTTTGAGCCAACATCCGTCGGAAAAAATCCTAGGATTTTGTTGTCGGAATGTCTGAACAAAGTCCGACCGTGTGTACGGGGCATTAGAGTCTGCGCTTGGGGTTATTCCAGCTCACCAGCATAGATAAGCCGGGAAATGATCTAGGTATTGGCAGGATCGGATCCTTGATTATGAAGCGATTGACCTTAATTAAAGTTAATTTTACTTATGCACAAATTGATATACTGACTGGATTCAGTTTTGCAATTTAATTTTATTACATCTATTAGTTTTTTGTATTTCACAGTATCTGTGGATGTTAAAATTTTAATTTGCCCACAAGATGTCAGTAGTGATTAAGTGCTTCAGGACAGCGATATATGGGAGCAGCTGACTGGTTATTTCTGATTAATTATCGGGTTAAGTGGCTGTGAGAATGTAACCAATCACCATGATCCTCGGGGTGGTGTCTATATCAAGTGATATAAGAAAGTAATTGACAGTGATCCCTGAATCACTGAATCCAGCAGTCAACACTTCTAGAGTTTCCATGGTGCTTGACTGCTGGATTTAGTGGAAAGAACAGAAGGGGCTCCTCTATTAATTTCTTCTCCTGCACTCTATAGGAGCAGCCGCAGCAGCTGAGACCATTCTACAGGCAGCATTGCCTGGGAGCCGACTGCAAGGTGTCCCCTAAAGAAAGATGTATTAAAGGACCCCATTGGAGGAGGTTGTTCCTTGGCTTGCATCCATCCATCCATTCATCTTACTAAGTGTGTTGGCTGCGCTCTCTACTCTGAGGCGGGGGTGATCAGGGATTTTTTTATTTTTTATTTGATTGCTGATACAATGAAGATCATTGTACCAGCAATGCTTTGAACTGTCATGAATGAGTTTCATTCATGTCTGCTGCGATTACTAGTGATTTCTGATTGGCTACAGCTAATCACATGGTACAGTGTGCTGTGATTGGGCCAGTACCATGTGTATCTGTGGGCCAGTCACAACTGACTAGTATCGGAAGCAGAGTTATGAGATATATTCATAACAGCTTTGTTGACATTATGTTCATGTGATCGCATAGCGACCACGTAATCCTCGGTCCACTCAAAGTGGCCCGCTACTGTGAGCTGCAATCTGCTGTGTCCGGCGGACACATCAGGTGAGGGGGGGGCTGAGCTGCGCTCCCCAGTGGGCAACACCCCCCCTCTACGTGATACTGTATGTGATTGTGCTTGCACGTGCCGCCCCGCCGCAGTATATGTACTGTGGTGGGTTGGCAAGTGGTTGAAGAGCAGTCCTTGAATTCCACTTAGGTGACTGTGCCTTGACCTGGACATTTTGGCAGAATGACGAAACCAGTTTTCTGCTGGCAATCAGACGCATCTGCTGCTAAGCAGGGAGAAAAAAACAGGCAGATAGTAAAGTAAAATCAGCACACATTACACATTGTTAGGCACACAGTTAACCCCTTGATTGCCCCTAGATGTTAACCCCTTCCCAGCCAGTGACATTAGTACAATGTCAGTGTACAGTTTTATCGCTGATCACTGTATTAGTGTCACTAGCGACGTCAATGTCTGTTAATGACTCTCCTAGATAGTGTCTGTTAGCACCAGATTGCCCCCCCCCACACTATCACAGTTCCACTATAAGTCACTGATTACCACGATTACAGTATAGTGTCTATAGCTGCGTAAATTCCACTATATATATATATATATATATATATATATATACATATATATACACACATACATACATACATACATACATACACACACACACACACCATAGTTTGTAGAAAGCTATAACTTTTGCAAAAATCAATTAACCACTTAAAGACCAAACCTTTTTCTGACATTTGTTGTTTACAAGTAAAAATCTGTTTTTTTTTTTGCTAGAAAATTACTCAGAACCCCCAAACACTATACAGGCATACCCCACTTTTAAGTAGGGATGGGCTATCTGTTCGAGTCGAACATGAGTTCGACTCGAACTTTGGCTGTTCGCTGAACAGCGAACAATTTGGGGTGTTCGCGGCAAATTTGAAAAGCCGCGAAACACCCTTAAAAATCCTATGGGAGAAATCTAAAGTGCTAATTTTAAAGAATAATATGCAAGTTATTGTCATAAAAAGTGTTTGGGGACCTGCCCCAGGGGAAATTTATCAATGCAAAAAAAGTTTTAAAAACGGCCGTTTTTCGGGAGCAGTGATTTTAATAATGCTTAAAGTGAAACAATAAAAGTAAAATATTCCTTTAAATTTCAAACCTGGGGGTTGTCTATAGTATGCCTGTAAAGTAGCGCATGTTTCCCGTGTTTATAACAGTCCGAGAGCAAAATGACATTTCTAAAGAAAAAAGTAATTTAAAAGTGCTAGCACTAGTGCCAGCTATTAATGAATTGTCGGTCCCGACAATACACATAAAAGTCATTGAAAGTCATTGGAAAAAAAAAAATGCATGGGGGTCCCCCAAAATTCCATTACCAGGCCCTTCAGGTCTGGTATCGATATTAAGGGGAACTCCGCACCAAAATGAAAAAATCCCCATAGCCGACGCTTTAATTTTTTTTACAGATTAACTGTTTAGAGTTACAGAGGAGGTCCTAGAATTATTGCTCTCGCTTTAACAATCACGGCGATACCTGACATATGTGGTTTAAACGCCGCTTGCATATGCAGGCGTGACTTATGTACAGTATGCATTTGTTTCTGTGCGTGAGCAGGGGGGGATGAGGTGCTTTAATTTTTTTTTAAATTGAACTTTTTTTTTAAAATTTTGTTCCTTTATTTATTTATTTATTGATAAATTGTATTCCTAGTACAAGGATTGTAAACATCCCTTGTAATATAATACAGCATGACAGGTCCCCATATCTCTTATTTACCTTTAAAGGCAAAAAAAAAAGGAAAAAAATTGCATTTTGACATTAAGAAAAAAAAACGAGAACCGGAAGTGATGTCGGAGATCGCTCTGGTCCTCTAAGAGCATAGAGCCGAGTGGGGGCTATTTTGCATTGTATGTAGAGGAGGCAGGCATATGACCTGGTCAGAGGCACAAGGAGGCATTACTAGACTGGTCATACAGATTGAGGGAACCTGCCAGAGTGAGCTGTAATAATAGGACCCACTTCAAGAACAAATATGTACTATATTGTAGTTTACCAGTCTTTAGATGAGGTGGCTGCATTCGTTTATTTCCTTTCCTACAGAACACCTCCTCCCGCTCTTGTTCTACATAATATCGGGGTGTCCGGTAGTTCACAGAGGAGTACTGGAAACAATGCTAACTGAGAACAGTCACAGACAATATCTACAGTTTTTTGCATACCTCCCAACTTTCTGAGATGGGAATGAGGGACATCTATTAGCAAAAATATGTAAGCATAAGACACACCCCTGCCACGCCCCCTTAAAAGGAGAATTGTACAAAAAAAGATTAATTAAGCCCACAAGTGCTTTTTATGACTACTATTTCTTTATACTGGCTTTTGGAATTTAAAATGCAGCATTTTAGAAACTGGATGAAAGGTTTAGCACTGAAAAACACTTTTTGATAGACAAGCAGTGGCGGGCGGGTGAAGTTTTAGGATGGGGGGGGCTCCAGACCTCACCCTTCCTTTTTGACCACTCCCACTTATCATAAGCCCCACCCCTTACAGAATACACCCACTTTGTCCCCTGTATTCCACTTGCTTCCACCCATAGTGTCAGAAGTATACAGCTCAGCATCACAGAATAGAAGTATACAGCCCCAGCATAAAAGGATAGGAGTATACAGCCCCAGCATCACAGGACAGAGTATATAGCTCAGCCTCACAGATCAGGATATATTGCTCAGCCTCACAGATCAGGGTATATAGCTCAGCCTTACAGATTAGGGTATATAGCTCAGCCTCACAGATCAGGGTATATAGCTCAGCCTCACAGATCAGGGTATATAGCTCAGCCTCACAGATCAGGGTTACATAGTTACATAGTACATAGTTAGATTGAAAAAAAGACACAAGTCCATCCAGTTCAACCTCAAAAACAATAAATAAAATTAAAAAATATCGTACAATCCAATATACCCAATTTTATACCCACAGTTGATCCAGAGGAAGGCAAAAAACCCCAGCAGAGCAGTCTCCAATTTGCTACGGCAGGGGAAAAAATTCCTTCCTGATCCCCCAAGAAGCAATCGGATTTTCCCTGGATCAACTTTACCTATAAATGTCAGTACCCAGTTATATTATGTACATTTAGGAAAGTATCCAGGCCTTTCTTAAAACAATCTACTGAGCTGGCCAGAACCACCTCTGGGGCTGGAGTGTATTCCACATTTTCACAGCTCTTACTGTGAAGAAACCTAAAACCTAGGATATATAGCTCAGCATTACAGATCAGGGTATATACCTCAGCCTCACAGATCAGGGTATATAGCTCAGCCTCACAGATCAGGGTATATAGCTCAGCCTCACAGATCCGGGTATATAGCTCAGCATTACAGATCAGGGTATATAGCTCAGCATTACCGATCAGGGTATATAGCTCAGCATTACCAATCAGGGTATATAGGTCAGCATTACCGATCAGGGTATATAGCTCAGCATTACAGATCCCAACCTACCAATCCGGCCAAGTTTCAGAGAGAAGGCACTGTTTGGGCCATGCGTTCCATACACTGAGCCGCTGCGTGACTTCCGGTTTCCCACTGGCACAAAAACCAGAAGTGACGCCGCAGCTCCGCAGAAAGCCCTGCCCATGTCCTACGGCAGTCCCAATCACACACCCCACAACAGGGAGAATAATTTTACAGTGGGAGAGTTTGGGCACATTGCTTTGCGATGCAAGGAAAGAGCTTATCCTGGACTTGGAGCTAAACCAGTAAGCACTTCCTATCATTATACAATTATGCATTCATCCACAGGGCAGTGGACCATATCTACGTTCCACCTGTACTGTAGTAAGATGAAAGAATCCCAGGAACAGCAGATTGTGATGCTACAGGGCTGATGGATGCTTATATTATACTACACCAGAGTAATGAACTGTAACAGCTCAACGTTACCACAGAGGTTGGAGACATGCAGTGAATGATCTTATAGTGGGAGTGATCGGTCGCATTGCTTTGCGCCACAAGGACTTGCTAAAGCAGGCAAATGAAACGTCTCACTTTAAATCACGTGATTTGCTGTAGATAAGTAGTGCATTTTTATATACAACTATATAGATCAGACCAAAATGAGAGACAAATGAGAAGGAAAGAGGGGCAGAGGGACTTTGTTCCATATCAGGGACAGTCCCTCGAAATCAGGGACAGTTGGGAGCTATGTTATTTGTATAACAGAGTTCTAAAACAATTGAGTAGATGGGATGAATAGGGAGTATACTCCCCTTCCTCCTATTGATGGCAGAACTGTCTCCATGCAGTCAGACTCAGTAGGTGTACTTACTCATCGCAGTGACCAGCAGTTAACACCCATCTTTCTCTTATTAAACTTCCTCCGCAGATTATTTCTTCATCTTCTCTTTCAAGCCTTATGAGAGCCATGTAAGGTCTGGAGAAGCGGGCAGCTTCATGTCCATTTATTATTTTCATCCTGGCACCTATGTGAATTAAGACAAGGGTTTCATCAAGCATATAAAGTATATACAGAAGTAACTTTATGAAATTCTAAACTTGCCCACAGCATGAAGAGAACATTTGACAGATTAGGCTAGTTATAATTGGACAAGGATATTATTTCTGTAGGTCTTGTCCAAGTGCAAACAGAGAGATAATTTGCATAGTTGGATATTCCTGGACAATAATTACCATTGTTTATGCCCAGTGACGGCTGGTGCTAAACTTTTTGGGGGGAGGCGGCAAACAAACCCCTCCCCCCCAGGTCTGCACTCACCCCTCCGCTTTCTCTGGGGCAACCGTGCGGGCGCGCTTCTGAGTCCCACTGCTGCATCCATTGACACAGACAGCGGGACTCGGCCCTGCCCCCCGCATCACTGGATTTGATTGACAGCAGCGGGAGCCAATGGCTCCTGCTGCTATCAATCTGTCCAATGATGAGAGAGACAGCGGCTGAAGCTGTTGGGCTTGTGCCCATCGATGGAACGGATCGGGCGCAGGTAAGTAAAAGCAGGGCTCTGGGGGGGCGCTGCAGCAAAATGCATTAATGCATTAAGGTGAAAAACCTTAAGACTTTACAACCACTTTAAGCTAACATAACCTCGTGCACAGCTCCTCACTGGCAAAATCAGCATACTGCTCTAAATGGGTTGTTTTAAAAGGTATACTTTAATGTAATTTCAAAAACCATTTGCAATATTGGTAATTCTTAGAAGTGCAACCCATTTCGTAACAAATCGAAATTCGACCGAATTTTGCATCTTTCAGACATTCAGATGCATCCGAAGTCCGAAGAAAAAATAACGAATTTCAACAATGTGAAAGAAATTATAACGAAAATAACAAATGAATTTGACATGATTCACTAATTCGTTAAAGGTCTAATGAAACAAAAGGTTAACTCGGAGTAAATCTTACAGTCCAATCAGCTGATTAATTTTGTGCTGGAGGTTGGATTACTGGCAAAGTGCATTCCTGAGAACTGAGTGAGAAGTGTTGTATTGTATTTGAGCATAGGAGATATAGCATATTATAGCTATTATAGCTATTATATAGCTATAATAGATTAATATATCTATTATTATCTATTATTATAGCTATTATAGATAGCATATTGTCATCGTGTGTGTTAATGGGTTCAATAAACAAACCACTTTCTGAACTACGAATCATTATCACGAATATATATACATACATAAATAACGAATTATCCGAAAATGCAACAATTAAACAATAAAACAAATCAATTTGTTATAACGAATATCTATACTCTACAGAAATAACGAATTATCCGAAAACAAATTAACATAATGAAAATAACAGAACAAAATTATGTATTTTACGAATAAAAACAAAACACACATTTTTTCGTCGTGCACAAGTCTAGTAATTCTTCAGATCTCATCAATATAATACCTGACAATCCTGCCAGGAAGTTCCCTGTTCAAGTACTGATAAGAAAGGAACACCAGAGGCTGTCTAAGTGTAGAATTAAAAAGACTTTAAGGATAAAAAGACAATAAACAACTCACAAAGGTAGCAAAACACAGTGCCTGTTGTAGCACCGCCCCCGAAGGAGCCGCTGATTAAGTGTTGGGTCCTCTGTCCTTGACTCCAGGAACAAACAGAGCCCCTTTGACACACCTGGTTAAATTGAGAAACCTCTGCAACCCCAGATATAGACACAATTGGAAAATACCCTGCACCTGGCTGTATGTTACTATAGTAAATGCACACACACCCATCTAGTGATAAGCAAGTTGCAGTATTGAAACCACGTTAAATAAAGACAGTCTGAGATAACATAGAATCACTCCAGTAAATTAAAACACAATCAGCTATGCAGAATGAAAACTATACCCAAGTAAAGAATAACCAGCTCTGTGTCTTCAACTAGAGTCAATGAGTGAAATGGCAATAAGTGTAATGTAATTAAACCTTATAAGCAATATGACGTATAATACACTACACTACCTTAGAGTGCTTAAGGAAGGGGGTCCAAAGTGTGGTCCTTCTTTAAAACAAGTAAACAGGCAAAGTCCTGACTCTTCAGCCGGCTAAGATGTTGGAGTTCTTTTACCGCTGGCATGCTTTGAGGCAGTCTCCAAGGACTGCAGGCAGTGTTAGAGCCAATATGTGGCTGACTGTGTAGACCTTAGTGGCTCAGTCTCTGATGACAGTGACAGATGACAGTGACAGTAACACATAACTCCCAAATGTCCCTGATTTCGAGAGACCATTCCTGATTTAGAACCTCTGTCCCTCGTTCCTCCTTGTTTCTCCCTCATTTTGGTCTGATCTATGTAGTTGTATAAAAAATTCACTATTTATCTTTTAAAAAGTGTTTCCCAGTGCTAAACCTTTTATCCAATGTCTAAATTGCTGCATTTGTAAATTTCAAAAGCCAGTATAATGAATAGTGGTGGGAATAAAAGCACTTGTGGGTTTAAGTATTTTTTCATTTTTTTTTGTATAATTCTCCTTTAACCACTTCAATACCAGCCACTTTCCCCCCTTTCTGCCCAGGCCAATTTTCAGCTTTCACCTCTGTCGCTTTTTAAATGATAATTGCACGGCCATGCAACACTGTACACAAACTAAATTTTTATAATTTTTTCCCCACAAATAGAGCTTTCTTTTGGTGGTATTTCATCACCTCTTGGGTTTTTATTTTTTGCTAAACAAATAAAAAAAGACCAAAAATTAAATTTTTTTTTCTTTTTTCGTTTCTGTTATAAATATTTGTAAATAAGTAAGTTTTCTCCTTCACTGATGGACACTGATGAGAGGCTGCACTGATGGGCACTGATAAGGTGGCACTGATGGGCCCTGAAGAGTTGGCACCAATGAGGTGGCACTGATAGGCACTGATGATGGGCACTAATATGCAACACTGATGGGCTCTGATAGGCAAGTCTGATGGGCACTAAAAGGTGCCACTAATATGCGGCATTGATGGGCATTGATAGGCGGCACTGATAGGCACTGGTAGGTGGCACTGATGGACACTGATGGGTGGCACTGGTGGGCATCACTGTAAAGGAGGCACTGGCAGGCTACTGATGGGCGCTGATTGGCATAATTTTTGGGCAAGAATTGGCATCTCTGGTGGCCATGGGTGGCATACCTGGTGGTCATCAGTGGTGGCTATCCCTGGTGGTACTGGTGGCATCCCTGGTGGTCCTGGTTGGGCATCCGTGGGGGGGGGACTGCGCTGATAATCACCGCAGACTCCCCCTGTTAGGAGAGCAGCCGATCAGCTCTCCTCTACTCGCATCTGTCAGCCGCGAGTGAGGAAAAGCCGATACACGGCTCTTCCTGTTTACACCATGATGAGCTGTGATTGGACAGAGACTCTTTACTGAGATCGGTGTTGCGGTGTGTCAGACTGACACGCCGCATCACCAATCGCCGCGCTGCGTGCCCCCCACCCGGCTGTTATCCCGAAAGACGTCATGCGTTCAGTCAGGATAACGGAACCATCACCTGGCTGTCATTTTGCTATATAGTGGGTGGGAAGTGGTTAAGGGGGCATGGCAGGGGGTGTGTGCTATGCCTACATACTTTTGCTAATAGGTGTTCCTTATTCCCATCTCAAAACATTGGGAGGTATGAGTCACAGGTAAGGGCCTCTTATCAATCCCAGTGACACAGCAACAACGGTTCCTCTAACTAGATGTCCTTTCACTCTCTGTTCTCTGGCTCACAGGTCACAGTGCGATACTCCGGGCTCTCTCCCTTAAAGTAGTGGCTCCTCTCAGGCTCAGTCTCTCCCTCCTCAAGATGGCACTCCCCTCAGCACCCATCCTCTCATCACGCTGTCCTCCATAGTTCTTCCCAGTGCAGTCTCTAGAATGATTAGTTAAACACAAAGTGCTCCTACTCTTTATGAATGGAATTAGGAGCTGGACATGGTGGACCCTTAAACTAATTCAATTCATAAATAGTAGGAACAGAAAAGGGGTACATTTAACATATCACTCTAACTGGCAGGTCATAAATGGTGTGATTTTCTTTCCTGCAATCACAGGTTGTAAGAAAGAAAATCCTTTGATTTCCCCCATCAACACAGCTAGTGTTGATAGGGGAATCCCTCTCGCAGAGCTATTAAGTTTTCCAGACTAGGGGGCAGTGGAATCTGTCCCTGCTGGGAGAACACAATTATTATTATTATTATTATTATTCAAGATTTATATAGCGCCAACAGTTTACGCAGCGATTTACAATATAAAAGGGAGACAATACAGTTATAATACAATAAAATACAAGAGGATTAAGAGGGCCCTGCTCAGAAGAGCTTACAATCTAATAGGGTGGGGCAGGTGGTACAAAAGGTTGTAACTGTGGGGAATGAGCTGGTGGAAGTGGTAGGAGATTAGTTGGAGACATGATAGGCTTTCCTGAAGAGATGAGTTTTCAGGGATCGCCTGAAGGTAGCAAGAGTAGGGGATAAGCCGGATAGATGGAGGTAGCGAGTTCCAGAGGATGGGAGAGGCTCTGGAGAAATCCTGGAGACGAGCATGGCAGGAGGAGATGAGAGAGCTTGAAAGCAGGAGGTCTTGAGAGGAGTGGAGAGGTCGATTTGGATGATATTTGGAGACAAGATTAGCGATGTAGCTCGGGGCAGAGTTGTGAATGGCTTTGTATGTTGTGGTTAGTATTTTGAAATTAATTCGCTGGGTGATTGGGAGCCAGTGTAGGGATTGGAGTAGAGGGTTGGCAGACACTGAGCGGTTGGTAAGGTGGATAAGTCTGGCAGCAGCATTCATGATAGACTGAAGAGGGGATAGCCTATGGAGAGGTAAGCCAATGAGAAGGGAGTTGCTATAGTCAAGGCGAGAGATAACAAGTGAGTGAATGAGGAGCTTGGTGGTTTCATTTGTTAAAAAGGGGCGAATTTTAGAGATGTTAAGGAGGTGAATTCTACAAACTTTTGACAACGATTGGATTTGAGGCTGAAATGACAAGTCAGAGTCTAGGATTACACCTAGTACCCTGGCGTGAGGGGAGGGACTGATTGTTGCATTGTTGATTTTGATGGAAAAGTCATGGAGGGGGGCACGGGCGGGGGGGAATATTAATAGCTCAGTTTTGGAGAGATTTAGATTAAGGAAGTGGTGCGACATCCATGCTGATATGTCAGTTAGTAAGTTAGTAATGCAAGAGGAGACTGAAGGAGTGAGGTGAGGAGTAGACAGATAGTTTTGGGTGTCATCAGCGTATAAGTGGTATTGGAAGCCATGGGCAGTTATTAAGTGACCGAGGGAGGAGGTGTAGATAGAGAAGAGAAGGGGTCCAAGAACCGAGCCTTGGGGGACCCCCACAGAAAGGGGCAATGGAGAGGAGGAGACAGAGTTGTAGGTGACACTGAAGGAGCGCTGTGATAAATAGGCAGAGAACCAGGATAGAGAAGGAGCGGGTGGTCAACAGTATCAAAGGCCGTTTTCAATTATTGCTAGCAGCTATAGCCACTAAAAGGGATGGGCCGAACACTCCCTGGTTCGGTTTGTACCAGAACACCTCCAACAGGCAAAAAGTTATAGCGAACATGCGAACCCTATTAAAGTCTATGGGACACAAACATGAAAAATCAAAAATCCTAATTTTAAAGGCTTATATGTAAGTTATTGCCATAAAAAGTATGGGGACCCGGGTACTGCCCTAGGAGACATGTATCAATGCAAAAAAACGTTTTTAAAACTATCGTTTTTAAAGGAGCAGTGATTTTAATGATGCGTAAAGTGAAACAATAAAAATGAAATATTCCTTTAAATATTGTGCCTGGGTGTCCCCTTAGTCTGCCTGTAAAGTGGCACATCTGTACAATGTATAGAACATGATGAAGCAATAATGACATTTCTAAAGGAAAAAATGCCATTTAAACTTGGTCGCTGCTGTAATGTATTGCAGGCCTTCGGGTCTGGTATGGATTTTAAGGAGAACCCCATGCCAAAATGAAAACACAAATTGGCATAGGGTCCCCCCCAAAATCCATACCAGACCCGTTTCGAGCAGGCAGTCTGGCAGGCCAGGAAAGGGGGGTGACTAGCGAGCACCCCGCCATCTGAACCATACCAAGCCGCTTGCTCTCAACATGGGGAGGGTACTTTGGATTGCCCCCTCAAAGCACCTTGTCCCCATGTTGATGGGAACAAGGGCCTGTTCCCGACAACTGTTGCTGGTGGTTGTCGAGGCCTGCGGGCGGGGGGCTTCCGGTACACTACACTGACTGCACTATATACTCTGCACTGCGTTATATACACTACCCTGACTGTACTATATACTCTGCACTGCATTATATACACTACACTGACTGCACTATATACTCTGCACTGTGTGATTATATACACTACACGCTCAATCCACAAACTAATCTGCCTAATCTCTCTCCATTCATAAATAGTATACATGGCCGCCGTGTAAGCAGCCTTATATAGTGTGGGGCGTGGACTTAGCCCCTGAGCCATGATTGGCCAAAGCATACAGGTCAGGTGCATGCTTTGGCCAATCAGCAGCCTTCAATGCACTGCGATCTTGCAGTGCATTATGGGGCGCATTGCGGTGGGGAAACATCTCGTGAGGGCCCCATATGTTCGTTTGTTCGGGCCCATCCCTAGTCACTAACAATAATTGCATGCTGAAAATCTAACTTGCTGGTTGTACCCAAGTCGATCCATCAATTGACTTGGGTACCTTCAGTCTGCCCATAGTTGGTTCTAATCTTGGCTGGTCACTGCTGAACTGGCTGAGATGCAGGCCATTTATTGCCAGCTTAAGGTGTCTACATCAGAAGGATATTGTCACTCAATTGTGACTGCCTGATCAGAAGACTGGCATTGTTTTAGATAACTGATTAGGTTACATATAGAGATTACAAATGTCAATTGAATCCAAACCTAAACGTTGTGATTATTACATGTTTTAAAAAAAATTCAAATTATGCGCAGGATGGGAAAAAAAAACCCTTGATGCAGTTTGGCTTGCAAAAAAAGTAAACTCTTTTAGATAGATCTGTGGAACAGCAAGTTGTAAAATATTTATTTATGTTTTTTTTTATTGAATTTTGTTTTATTTTTCCTAGAGAAACCTTGTGAAAACCTAGTACTACATATTGTAACATATAGACAACAATGTAAAAAGTTAAGTCAAGTAATATATACAATGGTTTTTCTATGCTGTTAAAGTGTTGATTTGATGAGAATTTACTAGATATTTTCACAAGAATATAAATATATGTTTGTGCTGTAAAAGAGGTCTATGCCCCTTTCACACAATCAGACCGTTCAGGTCCGTCTGTCAGTTTCGACGGCGGACCTGAACGGGCGCTCCATGTTAGCCTATGCAGCGACGGATGTCAGCGGAGACATGTCCGCTGACATCCGACCCGGTCCGATACGCAAAAAGCAGATGGATGGCCCTACGTCCAGATCCGTCGCTGGCAGATCGGGTGAGATCTGATGAAAACGGACATGCTGTTTTCATCTGATCCCTCCATAGGCAGCAGCTGCGCCAGACAAGCCCCTCCCCGCTCAGTGAGCAGAGAGGGACCTGTCATCCGCCGGCTCAGCGGAGATCAACAGTGAGATCTCCCGCTGAGCCGGCGGACCGAGGCGGGCTCCGTGGAAACGGAGTCCGCCTCGTGTGAATGAGGCCATAATGTGACAGTTGTAAAAAAAAAAAAACGTAACCTGTTTTCAGTTTTCCAACTTTTAAAGCTTTAAAGTACTTGGAGCAACTCTGCCTTTTACTGCACAATAAATGTCCTGGGTAAGGAGTATATTAAAAGTAGGAGGTCACCCAAGAAAAGGCAGAGTGGTTCCTATTGTTTTAGGAGTTGGTCATGATTGCTCAGCAATCGGAGGGGTTTCATGACTCATAGGTTAGGTGAATTTTGTTGAACATCAAGATAAAAGTTAAAACCATACAATAAAATGTAATAATAACAGGATAAAAACATCCAAACAATCTACTGTACATAACAAAATGACTCAAATATTAGGAGACAACATAAAAGGGAATCTAAATCCTTAAAAATAAAAAGGCATAAAAGCAAAGCATTTGAAAGGTTAAATTACATTACAATTATATTCCACAGATAAGTCCCAAGTGGATTTTGCTTCTTTATTACCCTTGTGCTTTTTTGTCCCCTAAAAAATAACTATACATTTCTGAAAAAGTCATTTTAATTTAAATTGTTAACATCAATAAAATCATGTTTAAATAATAAAATATTTCAAACTTTCCAGATGGCATGTTTTAAACAATTATTAATCATCCAGCATCGGTTTTGCTGGTTAGCAGTCAGATAGGTTAAAAGGTCATCAAAAATTTACTCATAATTGAAATCTTTAAGGTCACAGATCCCTTTCTATAATGGATACATTTCTAAACTTCCTGTGCGTGGGTGCAATTCCAAAATAAGTGTACCACAGTTTTGTAATTGCAACAACTTTATCTGGGACACTTATAGACGACTCCTTTGTGGGCCTTGAAAGCCCTGCCACTGATAGACCAGTCAAGAAAGGCAAGCATTTTAGACTTAAGCAACCAATCAGCAATCTTCTCTGTGTTCTGGCTGCTCTGAACTGATAAGTTTGCTTTACTAAAACTGGAATGTGCAAAATCTGGTGCAGCTCCACAAAGAAACCATTCAGCTTTCAATTTTTTTTTTGTCAAAGCTTAAACAAGCTAAAGTTGGAACCTGATTGGCTACCATGCACAGCTGCGCCAGATTTTGCACTCTCCACTTTTAGTAAATCAACCCCCATGTGATTGGTTGCAAGGCTTTATGTTTTCTTTATAATATTTCAAATGTTGTCATTTCTCTTACCTTCGCAGAGAAGGAAGCACATTGCTGAAAGAAGCAGGAGGAGCAGTTTCATGTTTTCATCAGTATAGATACTTCCCTTTTTGAAAATTTTGGGAAGGGAAGGTTTATATAGCCCACATCTCCACCAGGGGCGGATCCAGAGTCTAGTCTCGGGAGGGGCACTGCCAGAAAATACTTTTTTTTTGCGGACAATTTATCAGGGAAATGGCTGTTGTTGGTGCTTTAATCATCCCGGCACCATGGTTGTTATGGTGTCAGGATGATTGAAGCGCATTATTTCTATTAATACATTGTAATATAAAATTAAATCATTCAACTCACCATAATGCAGAATCAGTGGGAACCCCGAGCGTGTCACTTGCCACCGTCACCTGCCACATGTTGCAGATTGTCACTTGCTACGTCAGCTGCCACTAGATGCGGATTGTCACTTCCCACAACTTGTGGATTGTCACTTGCCACGTCACCTGCCACTAGATGCAGATTGTCACTTGCCACGTCATATGCCACTAGATGCAGATTGTCACTTGCCACGTCATATGTCACACATTGCGGATTGTCACTTGCCACGTCACCTGCTACTAGATGCGGATTGTCTCGTCATATGCCACACATTGCAGATTGTCACTTGCAACGTCATCTGCCACTAGATGCAGATTGTCACTTGCCATGTCATCTGCCACTAGATGCGGATTTTCACTTGCCACATCACCTGCCACTAGATGCGGATTGTCACTTGCCATGTCATGTGCCACTAGATGCGGATTGTCACTTGCCACGTCACCTGGCACTAGATGCAGATTGTCACTTGCCACGTCATATGTCACACATTGCGGATTGTCACTTGCCACGTCACCTGCTACTAGATGCGGATTGTCACGTCATATGCCACACATTGCAGATTGTCACTTGCCACGTCATATGCCACACATTGCAGATTGTCACTTGCCACGTCATCTGCCACTAGATGCAGATTGTCACTTGCCACGTCATATGCCACGCATTGCAGATTGTCATTTGCCATGTCATGTGCCACTAGATGCGGATTGTCACTTGCCACGTCACCTGGCACTAGATGCGGATTGTCACTTGCCACGTCATCTGCCACTAGATGCGGATTGTCACTTGCCACCAGATGTGGATTGTCACGTGCCAGGTAAGGTGGTGTTTTGCTTGTCTCTTGTTTCTTTGTCCCAGAGACAGGCAGCAGAGAGATAATGTAATCTCCCTGGTGCCCACGCTACCTGCACAGTGAGGGCGGAAGTTACTGCAGAGATGTGGGGGCAGTGAGAGATGATGTCATCTCTCTGCTCCCCTGCCCGTTGGCTCGCTGATTGGCCAGCCGCCCCCACACACACACCTAACCTGCTCAGTCTCACCTGTCCATCCACACATGGAGCCACCCGGCAGCCCAGCCAATCTGCTCTCTCACTCGCCTGCCCGCCCTCAAACAGAGTTGCCCGGCCCTCCCGTGGAGCCGCCCGCTCTTTTATCTGCCCGCGGCGGAGCCGCCCGCTCTCGGAGCCGCCCGCTCTCGGAGCCGCCCGCTCTCGGAGCCGCCCGCGGAGCTCACCTGCCCGGCCTGCAACAGATTTCTCGGGGGTGGCAATTTCCCCATTGCCCCCCCCCCCTGGATCCGCCCCTGATCTCCACTGCAATGCAATCTCGACAAACATCTATAACACACCGAGAAGAGCGATTTCAACTACTGAGAAAATTACTCAACTCCCTCAGCACAAATTTTTCATTCTTCATTAGTTACAGTATCTGACGACATTTGCACTCAACAATATGAGAACTGATGAATACTTTGGAGAAAATCAAATCAAACATGTTAGAGTAATGAAACCCACAGACTTGAGTTTATGAAGGTTTTTTATTATTTTTTACAGATTATGGTAAAGATCGCGATCTTAATTCAACCCCCCTGACGATCTGTATTGCAGATCCCCGTATTCCCGATTCTTTCATGTAACAAGTATAGAGAGTTCTCTGCTTACTCTGGCAGTCTGCCAAACTGGCCAGTCTGCCAGGTTTTTAACAACATTGTAACTCTTCCTCTTAGATCAAAGGGATAAAACTTCTGTGTGTAAATGCAGGAAGTTTAACCACTTAAAGTCTAAACCTTTTTCTGACACTTGTTTCTTACAGTTAAATCAGATTTTTTTGCTAGAAAATTACTTGGAACCCCCAAACATTATATATATTTTTTTAGCAGAGACCTTAGGGAATAAAATGGCGATTGTTTCAATATTTTATGTCACACTGTATTTGCACAGTGGTCTTTGAAATGCAATTTTTTGGAAAAAATACACTTCAATGAATAAAAAAAAAAAAAAAAAAAAAAAAACAGTAAAGTTAGCCCAATTTTTTTGTTTAATGTGAAAGATGATGTTACGCTGTGAGAATTGTGAGAGAACCGTGATCTGTCTTCTAAGAAAAAAAATCGCTATTCTCATTTTAGCCAAAATCGTGCCGCTCTAGTCTGCAGTCTCTGACCATCTCTTGTATCATGTCTGCAGTCTCTGACCATCTCTTGTGTCATGTCCGCAGTCTTTGACCATCTCCTGTACTATGTCTGCAGTCTCTGACCATCTCCTGTACTATGAGAAAATGTGGAAATATGGCCGCCTCTATCTCCCACTGCTCTGCGCCAGGATTCACTGAGAGATATGATGTAGACAAACAGCTGCTTAAATAAAATCAACAAATGTATGTAGGCAATAAAATCATAGAAAACCAAAACTCCCGATACCCAAAGTCTCTAATCACTTATTGCAGCAGCGCTATGTGTCAAGCCGACCTGGACACATGAAGAAAAAAACATTAATGATCAAGGAGATCCAGGAAAGTTCAAATAGCTGTGTTCTATAATAGTGGAGAGCTTCTTTCACCAAGGATAATCACCACGTGCAGGGGACATCTCCCCAATGAAATTGCACTCACCAGAAAATCAGCATACATAAGCCTTAATATAACAGCTTTCCTTCTCCTTCATCCAGCCACCAGATGTCAGTCACATTCTTAGTTGATACCGCATTACATATGGGAGGAATGAAATGACCATATAGCGTAATATTGCTAAAACAATTTTATGCAAACATTAAAAGTATTTCCCCTTTTGTTAACATGCGTACCAGATATGCAATTAAAACGAGCATTTGTAAAAAGTGCACTGTGCCTGCTATCCCGTCTCCCGGGTGGTCCTCCGGAACGTTTACTGGATACGATATGTGCTTGGTGGGACCCCATTCTGGTATTGCAAGTGAGGTAACATAGGTATGCTGGACTGGTGAAGTGGGCAAAGGCTCATCACGTCCCTCCTAATGCAAACATTACAAGTACAAGCACAGTGTGTATTGACATGAGACAAGTTACTTTTTAGAGGAACTCTGCACTTTATTACTACACACAGTGATATAGGGTCTGGAATTAAAAGTACCATTTCAGTCTTTGCAGATGACACCAAACTATGCAGTGCAATAACGTCCTTGCAGGATGTCTCCAATTTACAAGCTGACCTCAATGCACTGTTTAATTGGGTGACTCTGTGGCAGATGAGGTTTAATGTTGATAAATGTAAAGTTATGCACTTGGGGGCTAAGAATATGCATGCATCATACATACTAGGGGGAGTACAACTGGGGGGATCTATAGTGGAGAAGAATCTGGGGGTTTTGGTAGATCATAAGCTTAATAATAACATGCAATGCCAAGCTGCAGTTTCCAAAGAGAGCAAAGTCCTTTCTTGTATTAAGAGAGGTATGGACTC
Organism: Aquarana catesbeiana; assembly: GCF_042186555.1. Taxonomy (NCBI): domain Eukaryota; kingdom Metazoa; phylum Chordata; class Amphibia; order Anura; family Ranidae; genus Aquarana; species Aquarana catesbeiana. Next base: position 108,289,764 of record NC_133324.1, on the reverse strand, counting down.
TGGAGAGCGAGATATAATTTTGCCCCTGTACAAATCATGATCAACAAGTTCAAATATATAAGGGGTCCATATAGTGAACCTGGTGTTGAATTATTCACTGTACAGTCAACACAGAAGACAAGGGGCACTCTTTATGCCTAGAGGAAAAGAGATTTCATCTCCAAATACAGAAAGGTTTCCTTGCAGTAAGAGCTGTGAAAATGTGGAATAGACTCTCTCCAGAGGTGGTTCTGGCAAGCTCAGTAGATTGCTTTAAGAAAAGCCTGGATTGTTTCCTAAATGTACATAATATAATTGGGTACTGACATTTATAGGTAAAGTTGACCTAGGGAAAATCCAATTGCCTCTCGGGGGATCAGGAAGGAATTTTTCCCCCTGCTGTAGCAAATTGGATCATGCTTTGCTGGGGTTTTTTGCCTTCCTCTGGATCAACTGTGGGTATAGGATTGTGTTTATGGGATTGTATGTGTAGCACCCTGGGAGTTTAGGCAGGGATGCTCCTTACAAATTTACTTGCCAGGAGTAGTTATCCTGGTTGATTGTTAGAGATCTACAGACCCCCTTAAATGTTTCACTCTTTGTTATATTGCAGCCATTTGCTAAAATAATTTAAGTTCATTTTTTTCCTCATTAATGTACACACAGCACCCCATATTGACAGAAAAACACAGAATTGTTGAAATTTTTGCAGATTTATTAAAAAATAAAAACTGAAATATCACATGGTCCTAAGTATTCAGACCCTTTGCTCAGTATTTAGTAGAAGCACCCTTTTGATCTAATACAGCCATGAGTCTTTTTGGGAAAGATGCAACAAGTTTTTCACACCTGGATTTGGGGATCCTCTGCCATTCCTTGCAGATCCTCTCCAGTTTTGTCAGGTTGGATGGTAAACGTTGGTGGACAGCCATTTTTAGGTCTCTCCAGATATGCTCAAGTGGGTTTAAGTCAGGGCTCTGGCTGGGCCATTCAAGAACAGTCATGGAGTTGTTGTGAAGCCACTCCTTCATTATTTTAGCTGTGTGCTTAGGGTCATTTTCTTGTTGGAAGGTAAACCTTCTGCCCAGTCTGAGGTCCTGAGCACTCTGGACAAGGTTTTCATCCAGGATATCCCTGTACTTGGCCGTATTCATCTTTCCCTCGATTGCAACCAGTCGTCCTGTCCCTGCAGCTGAAAAACACCCCCACATCATGATGCTGCCACTACCATGCTTCACTGTTGGGACTGTATTGGACAGGTGATGAGCAGTGCCTGGTTTTCTCCACACATACCGCTTAGAATTAAGGCCAAAAAGTTCTATCTTGGTCTCATCACCAGAGAATCCTATTTCTCAACATCTTGGAGTCCTTCAGGTGTTTTTTAGCAAACTCCATGCGAGCTTTCATGTGTTTTGCACTGAGGAGAGGCTTCCGTCGGGCCACTCTACCATAAAGCCCCGACTGGTGGAGGGCTGCAGTGATGGTTGACTTTCTACAACTTTCTCCCATCTCCCGACTGCATCTCTGGACCTTGGCCTTGTTGCACTTTCCTCTTCTACCACTAGGTGGCCGGGCACTTGGTGGTACTAGATATGAGAAGGGCAACTCAATGTCAGGTTATGGGTATATGGGGTATCTCAGTCAACGGGCAGGGGTTTTCTTAAATCCCTTGGCCTGCTGGGAGAGGCTATATATTTGGGTGGAGTGAGGTGATCTGTGTTTTGTGCCACCTGGACGGCTGTCTGCGTGGACATGTGTTGTGTGGCCCCAGGCTTCTAGGCTGGAGAATGGGCCTATCCCAAGGCATCTGGCTGCCAGGCTGTATGAGGGCCTATTCAGAAGCAGGAGAGTAGCGCAGGGTTGGGATTGCGGCTTGCAGTCCAACCAGAAGTTAGGGTTCTGTCGGCCAGAGAACCTGTCAGTGGTCAGAGGTAGAAGGAAAGCTGTAGCCACTAAGGGACCAACCACCTTATTACCAGGGACCATAGTGAGTAACTGAAGCAAGTACCGGAGCAGTATTCTCGCCGAACAGGCACGGTGGAGAATCAGGAAACTTCAGGTGGTGACCGAGTTAGGGACCCAGCCAGCAGAGGTAGCGCTTGCAGAGCGAGGGACCTAGTAGGCCAGTGGGGTAAAGCTTGAGAAGTATCGAGAGTGCCAAGCTAGGGACCCAGCAGAGAGGCGGGGTGACGTTTGAGGAAGATACCACGTGAAGATTGGAGGAGCTCAAGGGATTCAGTGGCAGTGAATCAGAGGGTCTAGTAAGAGACCTGGAGCTCAGTGTGTTGAAGAACTACAGGGAGAAGTTGTGAAGATGAAAGAACTGTTACACTTTGTGTTAGGAACTGTTAAATACTGTTGCCATAGGAGACAGCATTCCTGCATGTGCAGATGTGGCTTCTTGCTGGAGGCCTTTCCCTGCACGGCTGTCCTCCTATTGAAGACTCGGAGTCTGCTAATTGAACTTGCAACTACTCAAGGGTGTCCTGGCTCTAACCCTCTTTACCCCCAAAAAAGTTTGTAAGAGAAATATCGCTTTTGCATTCAAGAAGTGTCTGGCGCCCAATGACTTTATCCTCCTTGCACCCACAACCCACCACATACAGAAGGATGTCAGCTATCTCTGGCCCTGGAGGTTCTCATTAGACTGAAGGAGGCCGGAGACCTTTCTACATTTGGCATGGTGACGGACACCGGAGTGTCGTATGCCACAAGGGGTAAGATTGCCCTGTATACCACTGGAGGCTATGAGGCTCTAGGAATGATCTGTGAACGATGTTCAGGCCTGACCACACAGTTGAGGCCTTGGATCGTCTGCGGATATTGTGGGGAACAGTTGTTTGAGGTTATCGCCCCTACCCAACCTCCGTGGATACTGCAGGCAGATTGGGGAAAGAATGGAGTGCCAAGCTAGGGACCCAGCAGAGAGGGGGGGGTGACGCTTGAGGAAGATACCACCGTGAAGATTGGAGAAGCTCAAGGGATTCAGTGGCAGTGAACTACAAGGAGAAGTTGTAGTGAAGGTGAAAGAACTGTTACGCTTTGTGTTAGGAACTGTTAAAGACTGTTGCCATAGGAGACAGCATTCCTGCACGTGCAGATGTGGCTTCTTGATGGAGGCCTTTCCCTTCATGGCTGTCCTCCTATTGAAGTCTCGGAGTCTGCTAATTGAACTTGCAACTACTCAAGGGTGTCCTGGCCCTAAACCTCTTTCTCCAGAAAAAAGTTTGTAAGATAAATAAACATCTCTTTTGTATTCAAGAAGTGTCTGGTGCCCAATAACTTTATCCACCTTGCACCCACTATGCCTCACAACCCACCACATACAGAAAGATGTCAGCTATCTCTGGCCCTGGAGGTTCCCATTAGACTGAAGGAGGCTGGAGACCTTGCTACATATGATATTTTTTATACATTTTTATGGTTGAACTAGATGGACTTGTGTCTTTTTTCAACCTATGTAACTATGTAGACAAAATAACGAGAAAAGTGTAGCGCTAAAGAAGGTCCCAAAAATACAGTCTATGGCTTGGCAATTCAATGGTCATAAATTGGCAAAGACCATCGTTATAAATAAATATAAAAGTCCTCTAGAGCAAATCTACATATGAGGAATGATCTTCCGTCACACACGGTCCATACACCACCCAATAGAAGTGAAGAGGCTTACCGGAGTTGGTGGACCCAACAAGGCATACGCCAGGTGGAGTCAATCAAGCTTAGGTGGTGCTGGGTTGAAGTGGGCCCGGACGGGTGTATGGACCGTGTGTGACGGAAGATCATTCCTCATATGTAGATTTGCTCTAGAGGACTTTTATATTTATTTATAACGATGGTCTTTGCCAATTTATGACCATTGAATTGCCAAGCCATAGACTGTATTTTTGGGACCTTCTTTAGCGCTACACTTTTCTCGTTATTTTGTCTACATTTACACTTGCTGGTTGTGTTAGCTGCTGTGTCCTTCTTCTTTTTTGTGGGAGCGCAGAATTATTGTATATTTATCCTATGTAACTATGTAACAGTGAAGGCTCATCTCTAAGTCGGGGAACTGCCTTAATGTTAGATTCTTCATATGACTTCAGAGTATTGATGAGCATGCTCTGTGTGAGTGTTACCCCATGTGCATGGGCTCAGTAGACCTCGCCCATACATACACCCCTTTGATGAGCCCTCTTTAGCCGTCCAGGCTGCACAGGTGTTGTGACAGGGGACCAGCTGCAAGAACCTGCATGGATCTCTGAGTGCATCCCCCACAGACTGCAACTTGATCCAGACCCGCATAGATGTACACTCTGGGATATGCTTAGAGATCCATGCAGGTCCTGGCAGCTGGCGCCCTGTCATTGATTGGAACAGGCTGCCTGTAAGCCCCTGCATGGAAGACCTGTGCAACCTGAATGACTAAAAACAAGTGTATGGATGGGTATACCTGTAAAAATGAGGCCTAAGTGGCAAAAGACCGCAATCTTCCAGTGAATGCATTGTTTAAACTTGATATCGATGTAGCTTCCTCTTAGATAGGTTGCTAGGTAAGTTAGGTAAATTTAGTTCTGTTTGGCTCTACTATAATCAGTTTCTGATTGCTTTTTGCTGTTCTGGGTTCCAGTGGTTGCAAGTTTGTTTATTGAATATTTAGGTTGTCTCAGACAATCCCTGGGGGGGAGTGACCAGTAGGTGGATGGGGGGGGGGGGGGTGCATAAATTGTCAGAGAACTGAGGCAGACCTGTTCTTGTCCAGGAGGTGATGTTCCCAGCCTGAATGGTGGCTGGCCTTCTAGGCAGCCCAGCTGAAATTCTGCCTGTGTTCACCGAGGTCCCAGCTTCTGCTGAACTGGGGGGCCTAGTTGCTGAGATTTGCTGCAGCTTTTCAAGGGATTTTGCTGAAAATCCAGTCTGGAAAGTTCACTAAGGAAATTCTGATGGATATTGGAAGGTGGCATCCAATTATCCAGGGACACTGTGTACAGACCTGTGTGCAGGAGTCTGATGTCTACTTCTACTGCAATATCTTTGTGCATTGAGGCTAAAGCTTGCCTGGTATGGGACATTGCATATGGTGTCTCAGTGCTGTCCATTTTTGGTCACAGGAGTAGCTACAGAGTAAGGTATGTAATTTTGCTACTGCTTTCTGGAGAATCCCACGGCTCCCTACGTCCTATGACAGTTATTCAGCGACAACATTTTGTCAGTAATGGCAGCCAACATACTGTATTTCCCTCAGTATAAGAACCTAATCTTAACTCTTATTAAACTCCAATCCCTGACCCTAACCTGTCACCTAACACAAACTGATTAACTGTTCTTATGTGGTTTAGATAGTATGTGATACCGCATAGATAGATCTCTTCATGGGTCTCATAATGATATGTCCTCTGTTTCAAAAATTACTTCAAACAGCAGTGCTAATACCAAATGATGAGAAGGTGTCACATGGAATAACAGGAAGTGTAATAAAAAGTAGCTTCTTCTTTTTGTGTGTTTTTGTGTTTTGAGGTCTGGTCTGTTGCCACTCTATAATGTTGACACAAAGATAAAATACGTGATGCAACCATAATTTGTGTCACTCTCTCCATTCCAACATCATGACTGCTACGGACCTAAATTAACCTGTTCCCATCCACGCTATAGCCGAAAGATGGCTACAGCGCTGGCTTACTTTGCCACGAGGACATGATCGTGCTGCATGGGCTCTGTGATCGCTGCGTCCTTAGGATAAGGTGACCTTCAGTCCAGTCTGAGGTCCTGAGCACTCTTAGGAACCTTAAGTGCAGCAGAAATTTTTTTGTAACCTTGGCCAGATCTGTGCCTTGCCACAATTCTGTCTCTGAGCTCTTCAGGCAGTTCCTTTGACCTCATGATTCTCATTTGCTCTGACATGCACTGTGAGCTGTAAGGTCTTATATAGACAGGTGTGTGGCTTTCCTAATCAAGTCCAATCAGTATAATCAAACAAAGCTGGACTCAAATACTTAGGTCTGAATACTTAGGACCATGTGATATTTCAGCTTTTCCTCTTTAATAAATATGCAAAAATGTCAACAATTCTGTGTTTTTCTGTCAATATGGGGTGCTGTGTGTACATTAAAGTGGGGGTCCACCTATCTATCGTTTTTTGTGTTTGGAGTTCATTCACAAACTTTTCTTCTCATGATTATCTACTCACATGTTCTGTGTAATAAGTCTGCCTGTGTCCGATTTCGTTGTAAAGAATAACTTATAAAATTCACTGAAGGCGGTTTCCATCTTCATTGTGTGCATTTGAAGCCCACAAGCATGTATTTCCTGGATGCGGTGAATGCTGTGCTCCCAGCATTCACTGAGATGTTGTGATGACGCTGTTGCACAATGCATGCTGGGAAGCCTGAGACTAGCTCCCAGGGGACTGTGGGAGGTCTGGGAGAGGCTAGAAACACGCCTACTCCCATGGGAGGAAAACCAGGAAGTGCTAAGAAGATTAGAAAAAAAAAGGTAATTACGGCGATTTACATTTTTTTACACAGCATGTCAGCATCTAGGCAAGGAAGAGAATGCATAGAGATAATGTTCAAAATTTGGGTGGAACCCCGCTTTAATGAGGAAAAAAAATGAACTTAAATGATTTTAGCAAATGGCTGCAATATAACAAAGAGTGAAAAATTTAAGGGGGTCTGAATATTTTCCGTCCCCACTGTAAATAATGCAGGGCTAATTAGCGCTCAGAGGCATGCTACATAAAGGATGCAGGACTCAGAAGTGCACTACATAAAGAATGCAGGGCTCAGCAGTGTGCTACATAAAGAATGCAGGGCTCAGCAGTGCACTACATAAAGAATGCAGGGCTCAGCTGTGCCCATTTATGCAGCCTTACCAGTGCGCATCAATGCAGCCTCACCAGTGCCCATCTATGAAGCCTCACCAGTGCCCATCAATGCTGCCTGACTAGTGCCCAGCAATTCAGCCTCACCAGTGCCCATCTATGCAGCCTGCAGCCTCACCAGTGCCCATCCATGCATCCTGACCAGTGCCCATCAATGCAGCCTCACCAGTGCCCATCAATGCAGCCTTACCAGTGCCCATCAATGCAGCCTCACCAGTGCCCATCTATGCAGCCTCATCAGTGCCCATCTAAGCAGCCTCACCAGTGCCCATCTAAGCAGCCTCACCAGTGCCCATCAATGCAGCTTGACTAGTGCCCAGCTATGCAGCCTCACCAGTGCCCAGCAATGCAGCCCCAGCAGTGCCCATCTATGCAGCCCAACAATGCAGCCTGGCCAGTGCCCAGCAATGCAGCTTGACCAGTGCCCAGCAATGCAGCCTCACCTGCCCATCCAATGAAGTCTGATCAGTTCCCCATGCAATGTAGCCTCACCTGTGCCCAGCAATGCAGCCTCACTTGTGCCCATCTAATGTAGCCTCACCAGTGGCGTCACTAGGGTTGGTGTCACCCGGTGTGATAAAACATGGTGTCACCCCCCCCTTAACCAACTATAGTAGCCCCCCAGTACAGACCCCCCTCCACTAAGCATAGACCTCCCTCCACTAAGCATAGACCCTCCTCTATCAGTGCAAACCCTCTACGAAGTATAAACCCCTCCATCAGTATAGACCACCCCCCTCGGTACAGACCCCCTCCCTCAGTATAGACCTCCCCCTCCCTCAGTATAGATCTCCCCCTCCATTAGTGCAGACCCCCCAGAACAAACCAACCCCCTCCATTAGTGCAGACCCCCTAGAACAAACCACTCCTCTAGAACAAACCACCCCCTCCATTAGCACAGATCCCCCCAAAACAAACCACCCCCCTCCATTAGTACAGACCCCCCCAGAAAAAAACACCCCCCTTCATTAGTGCAGACCCCACCAGAACAAACCACCCCCCCCTCCATTAGTATAGACCCCCCACAACAAACCACCTCTCCATTAGTACAGACACCCCAGAACAAACCACCGCCCTCCATTAGTACAAACCCCCCAGAACAAACCCCCTCTCCATTAGTACAGAACCCCCCCAGAATAAACCACCCCCCCTCCATTGTGACAGACCCCCCCAGAACAAACCACCCCCCTCCATTAGTACAGACCCCCTAGAACAAACCACCCCTCCTTTATTAGTACAGACCCCCAGAACAAACCACCCCCTCCATTAGTACAGACATCCCAGAACAAACCACCCCCTCTCCATTAGTACAGAACCCCCCCAGAATAAACCACCCCCCCTCCATTGTGACAGACCCCCCCAGAACAAACCACCCCCCTCCATTAGTACAGACCCCCCAGAACAAACCACCCCCCTTTATTAGTACAGCCCCCCAGAACAAACCACCCCCTCCATTAGTACAGTACCCCCCAGAACAAACCACCCCCCTTCATATGATATAGCTGTGACCAGCGGCATAAACCAATTACCGTACCAGCTTGGGTGGCTCAAGTATACAGAACACCCGGGTGGCAGCTGGAGAGGACAGTGTGCAGCAGCGCCGCCCAGATGGAGAGCAGATCGAGACAGGCTTGGGCAGGAGTGAGAGACACAGAGGAGGAGGAGAACACATGGCAGGCATGGCCGCAGTGCTGGAGGTGTGTTCCGGCTGAAGAAAAAAAACTGCCAAAGGGAGCAGGCTTTCATCAACCTCGGGATGGTGTCACCCCTCTAGCGGGTGGCACCCGGTGCGGACTGCACCCCCCGCCTAGCAACGCCACTACAGCCTCACCAGTGCCCATGCAATGCAGCCTCACCAGTGCCCAGCAATGCAGCCTCACCAGTGCTCATCTAATGCAGCCTCCCCAGTGCCCATCCAATGCAGCCTCACCAGTTTCCATCGAATGCAGCCTCACCAGTGCCCAGCAATGCAGCCTGACCAGTGCCTAGCAATACAGCTTGACCAGTGCCCAGCAATGCCCTACTCCTCCCAGCAGGTGGCACATTAGCGCCTCAGTGATGGAGTGGAGTCTTTGGGGGGAGTAATACTCCAGTACAGCTTCTGTGTCATGGGGGAGCAACTGTCTGATTGGACGTTGCAACCCCCTGTGACCTTCTGTGGCCATCTTGGTTGGGGCAGTGCTAATAAATAGCAGTGCCCCACTGAGTTTGAATTACAATGTGTGGTGCTGCGCTGTTAAAGGTAAAAATGAATGTAAAAAAGTGAAATAAATAACAATCCTAAAGGTGAATAAACATATAAACCAATGTCCTGGTCAATACATAAGTACCTACAGTATATAAATTCATGGTAGAAAAATCTCACAAAAATTAAGGAATGCACGAATAAGAAAAGGTAAAAAACAAAATAAACTAAATAATGGAAAAAACAAAGGAAAATCACTACGTGCTGATGGTGAGCCTAAATATCGTGACTGAATGAGTACTAGACGTGATATAAAAGTGCTGGAATCAGTCCAATATGGATAATACCAAAAGTGATAAATACTTAAAACATGCAAAAATAAAAATAAAGCAAAATGTGACAAGCGTCTCTTTCAGTGCAGTGACACCTCTGTGCTGATTGGCCTCTCACCTTACTCCTGTAAGGTAACAGTATATGTGAATGATCTTGGTGAAATTTCCTTGTCAAAAGAAGTTTATTGAGTATACAATGTTATAAAGATACATAAAGTAAGTTTACAAGGATCTATAAAGTAAGCTCATTGTTTTACAGTAGGGTTTATTATGTATTATGTATTATGTAAATATCATGAAATTTCAAATATTAAACATTGGGTTCACGTAAACCTAAATTAAAGATATATATCATTTCCTTAGTTACTTTTGTAGGTATTTAAATGATTTATACCTACTATACATATTGTTTACAAGTAGAGTGTATATAGGTCAAATAAATTCTGATAATGAGCTTTAATCGTAAGGTGGAGAGAAGGAAAGAGAAAGAAGAAAAAGGGTTGAAAGGTAGAGGTATGGTCCACAAGGTTGTCCCGCTCGTCAGTTTATTATTCTTTTTAGTTCTCTTTGAAGCCTTAGAATGGGTGTCTCTGTAAGTCATTTAATCTGTTACCATGGCAACAGGACAGAGTCATTGAAGTTTGACAGGAACTGTTGTTTTATCCAAGGATGCCAAAGTTTTTCAAATTTTGGAATTTGATTTTGATCGATGGCTACCATCTTAGCATGGGACATTGTATTATTCATTCTGTGAATTGTTTCTGCTAGTACCAATGTAGGAGATTTCCATGCCTTGGCCACTGTTTGTTTTGCAGCCGTTATTAGTTGGATCATAAGTTTGAATTGAGAGAGTGTTAAACATTCCGGTTTTAGATTAAGTAAAGTTAAATATGGATCTGGTTGTATTATTTTTTAAAATATTTTAGATGCAATCATGAAGACTTCCTTCCAGAAGGTTTGGATTACTGGGAATCTTGGTGAAATTTCAATGGCTTCAATTAACACTCCTATGGTTAGCCCAGCTGGTGGATCTCTCAAGCAGAAAATTACGGCTACCTCTATGGGCCCTTCTCTCCTTAGCACGGTAGCTCCCTAAGGTGGATGTTGGTTCTTCTATAATAATCTTGTGGTCTGGGGGTCCTACCCAGACTTATCCATATGATATATAGAAGAAAAGGATTCCCAAATAGTGTAGTAACGTTTTGTAAATTTATTAGGTAAAAACCAGCTTGTTTTTACTCACATTGACACAAGAAACATACAGCATACAATGAACGAGCAGCGAGCTCTAATTCCCACGTCACTTCCGGTGTGCCTGTCAATCAATCCAACCCGTAGCCCCTGATGAAGTCACGTGGCCATGACGATTCACGTCAGGATTGATTGATAGGCACAACAGAAGTGACGCAGGAATACGGGCCTGCCGCTCGTGGATTGTATGCTGTATGTTGTCTGGATGCAATTCTGAGATAGGTGTCACCTATTGCTGGATGGATAGCATGTCTATTTAATCCCTGTAATTCGGGATCCATTCTGTGTGGTAAGTGGCCATCTTCTCTAAAAGAGAACCTTTGAACACTTCAGCACTTTGGAAATGTATTGCACATCGAGCACCTTCACCTAAATAGACTATTATTTGATGTTTCGTATTTGTTTAAATTTCGCTTAGAGGACATGTAAGGTCCATAATATTGTTCATTTTGCACGTTGTTTATTTTGCACATTATTTCCTGTTTGTTAGAGAGGCTGTTTATATCCTCTCTAACTACATTTTCCAATTCATGGCAACTAACATGTGTCAGCAGGATAACCATTCTTGACTGCTGAGAAGCATAGGCTCATTTATGAACAACTAATAAACCAATACCTTGCCCCCCCAAAAAGACACAGAAGCTAATTAAGTTGGAAATAGGGTAAGGCCCCAGCTTTATTGAACTTTTCAAAAGTACAACTTTCCAAATGTACCAAGCTATGCCAGTCACAGTATACCATGAGCACCCATAAATATAAACTCACATAGTCTAAGAGGCCTGTCCTTACCATCAGTGCCAGACAGGCATTAGACTGACCCCAGAATTTAACTTGAGGGCATAGCCCATAAAGCAACATCAATTGCTGGCAAGGTCAAAACCGCTACGCGCAAGTCAGTGGTTCACTGACGAGCGCCCCACCGCAGCCAGTACCTGCTCGACACCAAATTGTAGGCCAAGGTGAACATATTTAGGCCAATCATTTAAATTAACCCCATCAGGTCTTAATAAATACTGTTATCTCCCTCAAGACCCCAGCGGCAGGCAACAATGCCACCAATCCTGTGGACAAATTTGAAAACCTAGGCATTCACCTTGCGGCGAAACAGCTTCAAACAAGAACAAAGTATGTGACGGGCCAAAACCAGAAAAGGGGGAACAATGTTGGACCAAACAATATATAGGTAAAACTGGGACAACACGGAGCAATACCATGCCTAATAGAGGAGGTGGAAACTACAGGCCGGTAATGCCCTACATTGTTACCCCATACGTGAATGATATGACAGAAAGAGGCCTAAAACAAATTGTCTCAGGTAATACCAGCAGCCAGTGTAGGCCATGAAAACTGCGCCAACTAATTCTGCCAACTGCAAAGGAAAATTCGCCCCACAGAATCAAAATTCGGCATGACAAGAGTCCCAATAAACAAAGGAGTCAACGATGATCCAAAATAATTCTGGGGAGAGACATGAAATCAGAACAAAAAGGTGAGGACGAATATATAGCAAAAATTCTAATGATTCCCATCTACCTAAAAGCCATCTCTGTCATCCGAAAAAACCCACCCCATGGGCAGCAATGGCTGTGCCAGTGGGAAAAGAGTACTTGGGAAAAATCATGAGGAGGCAAGACCAGCTGAGAAAAGGTGCTAGACCTGAAAATAATTCTAATTCGTTGAGGTTGGAAGAATAAGCGCAAGATAAAAACTAAGGATTCTGTGATCAGCACATCCTCTGAGTTACCATAAACTGGGTGTTTTTCCTCAGCAGTTAGGTGCCAAAGAAAGCCCAAGAAAAGGCAACTCGAAACAAGAGAGCCCTAAATGCAAAAACAGACAGAGAGCAAAATGGAGAGGATGTCAGTTAAGTTGTGCACAGAAAACAGGTGCAGAGAATAAGGGAAGAAAGTCAGATGTTTACAACCATTTTCCTTCAAAATCCTCTGAATAAGAAAACTTTGGAGATGTTCTCCCAGCTAAATAGTCGGTACCCACTGTCAAATCAGCCACAACTATATCCTGCAGGTAGAGAAGGTAGTAAAGATCCAGGTGCCTGACCCCCAGGGGTAAAGGTAGATATCATCGACAGGTGAAGGCACCCATTTGTCTGAAAGTTGCCGACAGGTTACCTGGGAGGTCTGGAAGGGGAGGCACAGTAGGGGAGCAACAGGAGTCAGAAACGAGACTACACAAAAAAGGAAGGACTAGGAAGACCCACAGCAATTAGCTACATCTGAAACCACACAGTCATCAGGGAGAACAAAGGTGGAGAACGTGCAGAGAGACAGATAACCACTTGACCATAATAGGTAAGGGCTCTAACAGCATAATGTTACACAACAAATCTCAGGTCTGCCAGGAGATTTCAACCATCACTCTGGTTTCCTGACCGGTAGTCTTGTTATCCCAGTATCAGGTGGAGGGACGGTTGAGATCCTGCAGCCAGTAAAAAGAGACCGCAATAGATGGTGCAAACAGCCTAACAAGGAACCACCAGCAAAAAACTCACGGTTAGTAGAGGCCGAAGACAGGAACCCGGTGGGTGAAAGGACAATCCAAGACAGGGGACCAAGGCAGAAGTACACAGGGGTCAACCAGAAGGCAGTGTATCAGAGTACTCACCGAGGCCGAGATGTTGGGAGTGGCTTCCCTCGCAGCTAAGCGCACTATACCCCTGGAGATGGTACAGGGGGTAGAGGGCACAGAGAGGCACGGGTCGCCAGCAGGTGGATAACTCTTGAGAGGTGGACTCCTGCAGCGTGGAGATGAAGAACAGAGATGAATCTGGCCCCGGAACTGGGGTAGAAGACCCAGCTGGGGTTCTAACCCACAAGCACAGTGGGAGCTGAGCAGAGTGCAGGAGGTCAGGCACGGAGAACCCAGTAGTAGAAAGTCTGTGGTGCAGGCCGGGAACATACACTGGAAGCGAGTGGATAAGGAAGTCCTTTACACAGGCCGGGGGTCAAACACAGCAGACGGTAATCGGAGAAATCCTGAAGGCAAGCCGGAGGTAGTGCACTGGAGATGACAGCAGAGGAGTCCGTTAGACAAGCCGGGGTCATACACAAGAAGGCAGGAGAATCCAAAAGACAGGCCGAGGGTCAAACACAAGAAGCAGATGATAGAGAAGTCCTTTAAACAAGCCGAGGAGAGAAGCAAGGTAGGTCAGGTCAATCCGGGTCACAACAGGTAAATATAAGTAGCAGGAATCAGGAACGGAACACAGGAAGCTGAAAGACAAACCAGCAATTAAACAGGGAACAGATCAGTCTTTATATAGGCCAGCAAGGGGGTGTAACGCTAACGTATGAACGTTCGTGCGTCATTACGCCGTTGCGTTGTGTCGTGAACCCATGTGTGCCGCTACATCGCTAACCCACATGCAGACGCACAGGAACTTTCCGATATTGGCAAGCTCTTTTTCTATTACTTCTCTGACAGTGCCCCCCCCAAGGGGCAGCCTCCGGATGCCCAATCTGGCCAGAACTCCCAGATATTTTTTGTAAAACGCTTGTATTAAATGTGGGGCATGTACATTGGAGGAAGGTTCCCAAGAATTATCTTCTGGGGGGCACCCCTTCCACTTGACCAAGTACTGGACACGACCCCCCCTCCTTCTACAGTCCATTATAGCCTCCACCTCAAATTCATCTTCGCCTTCAATATTGATCGGAGGAGGTGACAATTCTTACCTTCCTGGGAGAGAGCTGGGAGTTACTGGTTTCAAAAGAGAAGTATTGAAAACAGGGTGAATTCTGTAAGAGCTAGGTAGAGAAAGTTCAAAAGCCACGGGGTTCACTACTCTTTTTACTTTGAAGGGACCAATACATTTTGGGCCCAATTTGCGTGAGGGACAAAAAAGTTTAAGGTTTGTTGCAGATAGCCAGACTTCATCCCCGATCTTAAAAGTTGGATTGCTCCTCCTCCCCCTGTCATAGTATTTCTTGTAGCTATCCTGAGCCTTCTTCATAGCTTCCTGAATTAATTGGAAATTAGTTTGAATAAAACTTATTCGGTCTTGTACCACAGCAACTGATATCTCTGGAAAAGAGTTAGGCAAAAAAGAAGGATGAAATCCATAATTGGCCCAGAAAGGAGTTTGGTTGGTTGCTGTGTGTATGGAATTATTGTAGGCAAATTCTGCACAGGGGAGGAGCGAAACCCAGTTGTCTTGAGAGCACGAGCAAAAGCAGCGTAGATACTGCTCCAGAGTTTGGTTCGTCCTCTCTGTTTGGCCATTACTTTGGGGGTGATACGCTGAGGACAGACATACCTTGAATTAAAAGGATTTGCAAAGGTCTTTCCAGAATTTTGAGGTGAACTGGACTCCTCTGTCAGACACAATGTTATCGGGTACTCCATGGAGCCTAACTACTTCCTTAATGAATATATCCGCGGTATCTGAAGCAGAGGGCGTGTCTTTCATAGGTAAGAAGTGGGCCATTTTTGAGAGGCGGTAGACCACTACCAGAATGGTGGAGAACCCCTCAGCAGGTGGTAGGTCAACGATAAAATCCATAGCCACTTCCTTCCAGGGTTGCTCTGGTATGGGTAACGGTCTTAGTAGACCCCAAGCTTTCGCGTTGGACCCCTTGCTGCGTTGGCAAACAATACAAGATTTTACATAATTCTTACAATCCTGACTCCACCCTGGCCACCAGAAGGAACGATGTATTAGTTCAGAGGTCTATTGTACCCCAAAATGTCCTGCAAACTTGTTATCGTGAAAAGTTCTTAGTACCAAGGGTCTTACTTGTACTGGGACAAATATTTTGTTTTGAGCCCATAGCAAACCATCCTGTTTCCTCAGTGTAGGTACTTCAGGGTTTAAACATTGGCTGGAGGCCTGTTCAATGGCAGTCCTGGATTAAGCAAAGAAAATTCTGTGAGGACAGAATAGTACCAGGTTCTGCTGTTTGAGAGGTTTCTGGAAACATTCGGGAGACAGCGTCTGCTTTCCCATTCTTGGAGCCTGGCCGATAGGAAATGCGAAAGTTGAACCTGGAGAAGAACAAGGCCCAGCGGGCTTGCCGGGGTCTGAGACGTTTTGCTGTCCTGAGGTACTCCAGGTTCTTGTGATCTGTGAAGATCATAATGGGGTGAGAAGCACCCTCCAAAAGATATCTCCACTCCTCAAGAGCAAATTTGATGGCCAGTAGTGCACGCTCCCCAACTTCATAGTTAATTTCTGGCGGGGCTAATTTCCGGGAGGAAAAAGCCACAGGGTGAAGAAGAGCCTTATGACCTCGCCTTTGAAATAAAATTGCTCCTAAAGCTGACTCTGAGGCGTCCACTTCCAACACATAGGGAAAAGCGGGGTCTGGATGTAGTAGTACTGGGGCAGAAGTAAATAGATCCTTCAGTTTATTAAATGCTTCCTGAGCTTCTGGAGACCACTGGAATCGGCTTTGCTGGCGAGTCAATTGGGTTATGGGTGAAATGATCGATGAGAATCCTTTTATGAACCTGCGATAAAAGTTGGCAAAGCCCACAAATCGTTGAACCCCCTTTTTATCTATAGGAGCTGGCCATTCCTGGATAGATTTCACCTTCTGAGGATCCATTGCGACCCCTTCAGTAGAGATAATGAACCCTAAGAATTGGACTACCGTTCTTTCAAACTCACATTTTTCCCCTTTTAGATAAAGTCCGTGTTTCCTGAGAATCGTGAGTACCTTCTTTACATGGACTTGGTGCAGATCAATGGTGGTCGAAAAAATCAAAATATCATCAAGGTAAACAATCACAAAGTTGTCTAAGTATTCTCGAAAAATATCATTCACTAGATGTTGGAATGTAGCTGGGGCGTTGCATAGCCCGAATGGCATCACTAGATACTCGAAATGTCCGAATCTAGACCTAAAAGCCGTCTTCCACTCATCCCCCGGGCGTATCCGAACCAGGTTGTAGGCGCCCCGTAGGTCAAGTTTAGAGAAGACTCGTGCGGAACTGTTGGAACAGTTCTGGGATAAGGGGAAGCGGATAGCGTTTTTTGATGGTGATCTTGTTGAGTTCCCTGTAGTCCACACAGGGTCTTAGAGTGGCATCTTTTTTTTCAACTAAGAAAATTCCTGCTCCGGCCAGAGAGGAAGAAGGATGAATGAACCCTTTTTCAAGATTTTCATTGATGTAGGACCGAAGAGCCTCCAACTCCTTTTCTGATAGAGGGAATATACGACCAAGGGGATCTCAGAACCAGGTAAAAGATCAATGGGACAATCGTATGGTCAGTGAGGAGGCAAACTGTCGGCTTTCTTTTTATCAAAAATGTCCATAAATCCATGGTAGGCTGCAGGGACATGCTGAAGATGATCGGGAACTGGCTGGATGGTCAGGCAGGAAGCTGTGCAGACGGAACCAGAGGTAAAGCAATGCTGGGAGCAGTAGGCCAAAGAAAAGGAGATCTCCTTCCTACTCCAATTAATGTGGGGGTCGTGAGCTTGTAACCACAGAAGTCCCAGGATGACAGGGAACATGGGAGAGCATATGATGTCAAAGCAAAGAAATTCTTGATGTCCTGAATCTGTAATGGTGAGAGTGGGTTTAGTCTCTTGGGTAACGGGTCCTGAAAAGGGGGAAGATCCATCGGCCAGGTGGATTTGGAGACTCTGTCTTTTATTTTGCAGAGGGATGCGTAGGCTCCGAGCTAGAGATGTATCCAGGAAGCAGCTGCAGGCGCCAGAATCAATAATGGCCAGTAGCCGGATCTCCTCGCCTGCCACCTGTAGGGAGACAGGAATGACAAGGTGAGTTGAACTTGGACCAGCTACCTGAAAGTTCATAACTTTTTGTGGATGAGACTTACTGGGTCTTATAGGACAATTGCGCAAGAAGTGGCCTGCCCCTCCACAGTATAGGCATAGGTTGGCTTCCCGCAGGCGTTGCTTCTCATCAGGCGTGAGGGGAGCCCGGATCAGGCCCAGTTGCATCAGCTCACTTTCCAGAGTAGAGGAAGGAGGGACTGCAGGAGGAGGGTGAGCTGTAGGGACCCTGGGTAGCATCCAAGTAGGCCGGGGAGATTGAAAACGTTCAGAGCGTCGTTCCCGTAAACTTCTATCTAATTTTATGGCCAGCTGGATCAACTCCTCCAGGGTAGAAGGAGAATCAACGCGTGCCAATTCATCCTTAAGAGTCTCTGAGAGCCCCTGGCGGTACTGACATTTGAGAGCCGCCTCATTCCATCCAGTGTCCCCAGACCGTTTTCGGAATTCGACCGTATAGTCTTCCACTGGTCTTTTCCCTTGGACTAAGGTATGCAAGATGGTTTCGGCCGTGGCTGTGCGTTGGGGGTCGTCATATAATTTTCCCATGGATTCAAAGAAGGTTTCCACAGAGTTTAGTAAGGGGCTCTTCTGTTCCAGGAGGTTGTGGGCCCAGGCTTGGGGTTCTTCGGACAATAAAGAAATAATGAACCCTACTTTTACTGTCTCAGAACTAAAAGTCTTAGGTTGAAGAGCCAGGTATAACAAGCAGGCGTTCTTAAAAGCTCTAAACCTTTTTCGATTTCCGGAAAATCGTTCGGGTGTGGGAACCCTGGGCTCTGGAAGAGTCATAACAACTGCAGGAGCTGTGCTGGAGTGATCTTGTGAAGAACTTGCTCCACTGGAGGATGCGCAGGCTGCGTCCCCAGGAGATAATGTTAGGTGCTGGAGACGACCTTCAAGTTAGAAATAGCCATCTTGTAACCTCTGGACGGCTTGCGTAAGAGCTGTTACCTGCTGGCATAGAGCCTTAAGAGGGGAACCTGCTCTGTCGGCCTCAGACATGGCTGGTTTGTACTATCAGAGTACTCACCGAGACCGAGATGCTGGGAGTGGCTTCCCTTGCAGCTAAGCGCACTATACCCCTTGAGATGGTACAGGGGGTAGAGGGCACAGAGAGGCACGGGTCGCCAGCAGGTGGATAACTCTTGAGAGGTGGACTCCTGCAGCGTGGAGATGAAGAGCAGCGATGAATCCGGCCCCCGGCTGGGGTTCTAACCCACAAGCACAGTGGGAGCTGAGCAGAGTGCAGGAGGTTAGGCACGGAGAACCCAGTAGTAGAAAGTCTGTGGTGCAGGCCAGGAACATACACTGGAAGCGAGTGGATAAGGAAGTCCTTTACACAGGCCGGGGGTCAAACACAGCAGACGGTAATCAGAGAAATCCTAAAGGCAAGCCGGAGGTAGTGCACTGGAGATGACAGCAGAGGAGTCCCTTAGACAAGCCGGGGTCATACACAGGAAGGCAGGAGAATCCAAAAGACAGGCCGAGGGTCAAACACAAGAAGCAGATGATAGAGAAGTCCTTTAAACAAGCCGAGGTCAAATACTGGAGAGAAACAAGGTAAGTCAGGTCAATCCGGGTCACAACAGGTAAATATAAGTAGCAGGAATCAGGAACGGAACACAGGAAGCTGAAAGACAAACCAGCAATTAAACAGGGAACAGATCAATCTTTATATAGGCCAGCAAGGGGGTGTAACGCTAACGTATGAACGTTTGTTCGTCATTACGCCGTTGCGTCATGTCGTGAACCCGTGTGTGCCGCTACATCGCTAACCCGCATGCGCCGAAGTGCGGCTCCATCGCGCAGACGCACAGGAACTTTCCGATATTGGCAAGCTCTTTTTCTATTACTTCTCTGACACAGTGTCAGAAACAGGCAGGGTCAGCAATGAGATCAGCATAAATCCAAGGGGTAATCCAAGAATCAGAGTCAGGAACAAGCAAAGTCAGCAACCAGAAGATCAGCGTAAATCCAAGGGTTATTCCAAATATCAGAGTCAGAAACAAATAGCATCCACCAAACTAGCACGAACAGGAACCTATACTAGGGCAAGGACAGGAAGGGGAAGTGAAGATTTATAGAGTCACTGATCAGATGACTACCAACAGCTGGTCCCAGGGTGGAGCCAACATCCAAACTCATGGAGAGAACATAACAAGGATTCTACCAACAAGCAAGCTCCCCGGTGGTACAGGCAATAGGAAACCGTCTGCTAACACCAGGCCCCAGGTTTAAATCCAGGACACGGCGTGACAGTACCCCCCACACAAAGATGCCCCCCAACCTATTTGGGTTTGGATGAGTGCCTATCGTGGAATGACTTGACCAGCTGTGTGGCATGAACATCACAAGCAGGCACCCAAGTGCAATGGAGTAGCCCTTCCAATCCACTAAATATTTTAATTGTCTACCCCTAAGTCGGGAATCCAGAATTTTGCTAAGTTCATACTCTTGATGGTCATCCTCAGAGACTGTGAAGGACGTCTAGAGGGTAGAGAGAACCTATTCTTAACAAAGGGTTTAAGCAAGGATACAAGAAATGTATTGGGGATACAAAGGTGAGGGGGCAAGCAAAGTTTATAAGCCACTGGATTGACTTGCTGAAGGATGCGAAAAGGTCCAATAAATCTAGGACCTAATTTGGGAGAGGGCTGCTGCAGCTTAATGTTCTTGGTGGATAACCATACCAGTTGATTAAGATGAAAGCGGGGATCAGGTTTACTGCAACGGTCTGCAAACCCCTTTTATCGGTGTACAGACTGCAGCAGAACCTTACGTTCCTCCAGTGCTTCGTTAATCTAGACACCCTGTTGGCTGCTGCAGGTACCTCTACCAGAGAAGACTGGAAGGGAAGAACCCTGGGATGATACCCAAAGGCAGCTTAGAAAGGGGAACACCTTAGGGAAAAGCGCCATTGCCAATTGTGCGCCAATTCAACTAGAGGTAACATCTCGCACCAGTTGTCATGTTCAGCATTGATATAAGCCCGTAGGTAGATCTCCAACTCTTGATTGACCCTTTCCATTTGGCAATTAGATTGGGGGTGATATCCCGAAGACAGGGAATTCTTGATTCCCAGGTGTTTGCAAACGGCCCTCCAAAACGAGGAAATGAATTGAGGGCCTCTGTCGCTAACAATATCGACAGGTATGCCGTGTAAACCGATGACATTTTCAAGGAAGGATAGGGCCAAGCTGGGGGCAGAAGGTAATGCGGGCATAGGAATGAAGTGGGCTAACTTAGAAAATCGGTCAACTACAACCCAAATGACAGTATTCCCAGATGTTTGCAAACGGCCCTCCAAAACGAGGAAATGAATTGAGGGCCTCTGTCACTAACAATATCGACAGGTATGCCGTGTAAACAGATGACATTTTCAAGGAAGGATAGGGCCAAGCTGGGGGCAGAAGGTAATGCGGGCATAGGAATGAAGTGGGCTAACTTAGAAAATCGGTCAATTACAACCCAAATGACGGTATTCTCACTGCAGGAGGGCAAGTCCATGATAAAGTCCATGCTGATATGAGTCCAGGGAGCACGAGGAACAGATAACGGTTGTAGTAGACCTTGTGGAACAGAACAATTCATTTTGATGGCCGCACAAACCGAACAGGCTCTAACAAAGGCTATAACATCCTTTTTTAGAGTAGGCCACCAAACCAGGGACTTCAAGCATAGGAAGGTTTGGTTGATACCAGGGCGTCCGGATACCTTCTGGCCATGGGCCCATTGTAACACTTCTCTTCATAATTCAAGGGGAAAAAACAGGGTATTGGGTGGAACTGAGAGATTAAAAGGTGCCCGAGACTGTGCAGCCAACAAGTTCCTTTGTAGAGCAGTATCCAGTTGTGCAATAATTCGTTCAGGAGGAACAATATGATCAAGAGGTATTTGCATATTCTCACAAGGGAATTGCCGAGACAGGGCATTGGCCTTGGTGTTCTTGGTGCCTGGAATGTACGTTACTACAAAGTTGAACCGGGAGAAAAAAAGTGCCCAGCGGGCTTGTCTGGAATTCAGTCTTTGAGCTTTCTCCAGGTAGATCAGGTTCTTATGGTCAGTCTGAACCACAACCGGAATTTCCGTACCTTCTAAAAGGTGCCTCCATTCGGAGAATGCTAGCTTATTAGCGAAAAGCTCTCTATTCCCTATGTCGTAGTTTTGTTCTATGACTGAGAATTTCTTTTTTCATCCATTTTAAGCCATATTAAGGAAGAGGTTTCCGGCTTTCCAGTCAAGATACCACCCTGACCACTAATAAGTGGTGAATGCTTATGAGACCTTCCTGTTAGTTCAGGGGTCCCTATAACAAGGTGAGCGGTTTGACTGGCAATAGGGGGGAGCACGGATTTAAGAGCACTTTGGATTTGCATGAAGCACCCTGCATTACCGTTGACACCCTTTGTTTTTTCATCTATGGACATTTATGATAATTGATTAGTATTTTCAGCGCTGCACTATATATTTTTTGTATTACATGAAAGGACTTATATATTTGCCTTTAGTGTTCAGCAGCTTTGTTTTTTCTGATGGTTTCTGACTGTTTGTCTTTGAATAACTAAGTGCAAATCGACAGGGGAAAATCGATTATAGAAGGCCACCCAGGTGAGAACCAGACCCTGAGGATGGGGTGGGAGCCACAGCTGGCGTGACAACCAATAAAGTAAACATAATATTTGATTGGACTGCTGCACAAATGCATCAGTGGCCCTAAAACAGCTACACTTGACTTATCTCAGACCACCCCATAATTATACTTACCCAAAGGAGGTAGAGTAGGAGGACTGATGATTACTTGCAGCAAAAGCTGGAATGAGGATCTGGAGTCCGACTCCAGGAGTTGACCCTGTGTGTCAGAGGCAGTGCTGGGGCAAGCAGGGTTAATGAGAAGGAGCCTCCTGCCTCAAGTGACACAGAAGCTCTGTCAGAGAATCTGAGGCATGTCACTTGGGGAGGCTATAATACTGAAATCACATGTCACTAAAGAGGAGAGATGGCTGTCATGCAGGCTGAGGCAGGAATGCAAAGAGTTAGAAGGTGCCTCCTGCAGTATGAAACCTGATCCCTCACACATGCAGGGAGAGGAGCTGAGTGATATGATGGAGGGGATGAGAGCTGACAGGATACATCAGTTCCTGTCTATAGGGAACAGGGAACTCAGTCTCTCTGCCAGAACCCAGGGAGCGAGATGCTGCAAGTGTCCAAGGTCTGAGGTCCATTCACATGTGATGGCAGAGCTCTGGGAATCCTAGGATGGGGAAGGTGGTGTCCATTAATAGAGGCAGATGCTGGTTGTGGGCAGAGGAGTGAGTGGTGAAAGTATGAGAAGAGCCAGCACCAGTAGCTGTGGTGAAGGGCCCCATCCCATGCAGGAATGAGCATAGGGGGAAGGCCGCTGGGTGTAGAGGAGAGACACCTTCTGGTCAGAGCAGCACTTTTAAGGGGATGTAATGGCTGATAGACACACGGAATTATAGGAGAGGTCAGGGGCCTCTTGAAACCCTAACAAGCCAGGAAAGTACAAATACCCCTCAAATGACCCCTTTTTGTAAAGTAGACATTCCAAGCTATTTAGTAAGTGGCATGGTGAGTTTTTTGAAGTTGTAATTTTTTCCCACAATTCTTTGCAATTTTTTTTTCTTTTATTTTTTTCACAAAATTGTTATATTAGCAGGTTATTTCTCACACACAGCATATGCATAGCACAAATTACACCCCAAAACACATTCTACTATTCCTCCTGAGTATGGCAATACCACATGTGTGAGACTTTTACCCACCATGGCCACATACAGAGGCCCAACATGCAGGGAGTGCCATCAGGCGTTCTTGGAGCATAAATTACACATATAATTTCTTGACTACCGCTTACACTTTTGAAGGCCCTGGAGAACCAGGATAATGGAAACGCCCCAAAAATGACCCCATTTTGGAAAGAAAACAACCCAATGTATAATCTATGAGGCATATCGAGTCTTTTGAACATGTCATTTTTTTCTACAAGTTTTTGGAATATGTGTAAAAAAAATGAAAACGCATTTTTTTTTTACACAACGTTGTCCATTCGCACAATGTTTCTAACACATAGCATGTACATACCAAAAATTACACCCCAAAATAGATTCTCCTACTCCTCCCGAGTACGGCGATACCACGTGTGTGAGGGGCACAAGTTTCAAATCTAATTTGACTATCTATTACAATTTTGTGAGGCACTGTAGTGGCATGGATGTGGCATTGATGAGCATGAATGGGAATGGATCAGCCGTGCATGGGGATGGCTGAGCAGGAATGAGTATGGCTGAGTATGGACGGGTACGGCTGAGTATGGCTGGGTATAGATGGGATGGCTGGGTACGGCTAAGTATGGCTGGGTATGACTGAGTACGACTGAGTACGGCTGGGTACAGCTGAGTACGGCTGAGTATAGCTGGGATGGCTGGGTATGGCTGAGTATGGCTCGGTATGGCTGAGTATGGCTGGGTACGGCTGAGTATTGATGGGTATGGCTGAGTATGGATGGGTATGGCTAATTATGGATGGGGGTGGATGGGATGGCTGAGCATGGATAAATGGATGAGTATTGATGAGGATGGATGGATGGCTGAGCATGGATGGATGGATGAGTATGCTGAGTATGGATGGCTGAGCATGGATGGATGAGTATGCTGAGTATGGAAGCTGAGCATGGATGGATGGATGAGTATGCTGAGTATGGATGGGTATGCTGAGTATGGATGGCTGAGCATGGATGGATGAATGAGTATGCTGAGTATGGATGAGTATGCTCAGTATGGATGGCTGAGCATGGATGGATGAGTATTCGGAGTATGGATGGGTGAGCATGGATGGATGAGTATGGATGGGTGAACATGGATGGATGGATGAGTATGCTGAGTATGGATGAGGATGGGTGGATGAGTATGCTGAGTATGAATCGGTATGCTGAGCATGGATGGTTGAGTATGCTGAGTATGGATGGCTAAGCATGGATGGATGGCTGAGTATGCTGAGTATGGATGGCTGAGCATGGATGGATGGATGAGTGTGCTGAGTATGGATAGGTGAGCATGGATGGATGGATGAGTATGCTGAGTATTGATGGATGGATGAGTGTGCTGAGTATGGATGGATGAGTATGCTGAGTATGGATGGCTGAGCATGGATGGATGGATGAGTATGCTGAGTATGGATGGCTGAGCATGGATGGATGAATGAGTATGCTGAGTATGGATGGGTGAGTATGGATGGGTATGCTGAGCATGGATGGCTGGGTATGGATGGATGGATGAGTATGCTGAGTATGGATGTTTGAGTGAGTATGGATAGGTATGCTGAGCATGGATGGCTCGGTATGGATGAATGGATGGCTGGCTGCAATGGGCACATATCAGCGCTGTGGGAACTACGCATCCAGCCCACAGCGCTGCTGCCACTGATCTCTCCCCTCACATTGTACAGATCTGTACAGAGAGGGGAGAGAGGAACCGGACGTGACGCCGGTTTGTTTACTAATGATCGTTCCGTCATTTGACGGAGCGATCACACGGTAAACGGCCACTATCAGCGTGAACCCTGATGCGCCGGGTCCGGTCACGGATGTTCTCGGGTGCGCGCCCCAGGGAGCGGGATTCTGGGAGGACGTCACAGTACGCCCTGCCAGAGTTATCCAACTGCGCTGCGGCCATCATTCGGCTATAGCGCTGTCGGCAAGCTTCATAGCTTTATACAGTGAATGTAGAAAAAAAAAAACACATAAATTGCAAAGCGCAAATCGTGGCAAAATAGCAGTAAAACACGGTTACAAAAACGCAGAAAGCACAGCAAAAAAGAACTCTAGAAATGCTCAAAAGCAACACGCATAGATGTGAATTGAGCCTAAAGCCCCGTACACACGATTGTACTTTCCGACGGGAAATGTTCGATGTCAGGCTGTTGGCAGAAAATCCGACCGTGTGTATGCTCCATCGGACAATTGTTGTCGGACTTTCCGCCAACAAATGTTGGCTAGCATGTTTTCAAATTTTACGCCAACAAATGTGTGTTGTCGGATTATCCGATTGTGTGTACAGAAGTTCGTCGGACAAAAGTCCAAAGTACAAACACGTATGCTCAGAAGCAGAAGCGTTCGGTCTTGTAAACTAGCGCTTGTAGTGGAGATTGAACATTCGTGACGTGGCAAATTATGAAATCACCAAATGCAGCGCACAATTCTCTTCTTCTTTAATGGGATAATAATGAAGCTGCTTTGCTGGTGATACTGATGGAGTTATTTTCTAGTGATATCAAGAATAATATTATAATGCTTTTTTTTTTTTTTTTTTTTTTTTTTTTTTTTGTGCAAGTTACCACAAGACCATTATCCAGTAGTTTTTAAGATCAAAGATACAGCTATGTTGGTGTCCCTTGTCAGTTTTACATTATATTTTTTAAGATGTAACTGCCTACTCCCAAACTGTCATTTGAAGTAAAACACATAGCCAAGTATTATTCTCAAAATTTTTTTTATTGTGCATTAAAAAAAAAAAAAAATGCATTCATCTCCGCATATTTCCCATGTTTTGTTTCTTGAAAAGACAATACAAGCCAGTCAAGTACCTCCTCCCCAAACTCACTCATCCATGCCTTTATGGACCTTGATTTGTACACTGGTGTGCAGTCATCAGGTAGGGGCCATCCCCAAACTATTCCCACAAAGTTGGGAGCTTGAAATGGTCCAAAATGTCTTGGTATGCTGATGCCTTAAGAGTTCCCTTCACTGGAACTAAGGGGCCAAGCCCAACCCCTGAAAAACAACCCAACACCATAATCCCCCCCTCCACCAAATGATTTGAACCAGTGCACAAAGCAAGATCCAAAAAGATATGGATGAGCGAGTTTGGGGTGGAGGAACTTGACTGGCCTGCACAGAGTCCTGACCCCAACCCGATAGAACACCTTTGGGATGAATTCGAGCGGAGACTGCGTGCCAGGCCTTCTTGTCCAACATCAGTTCCTGACCTCACAAATGTGCTTCTAAAAGAATGGTCAAACATTCCCATAGACACACTCCCAATCCTTGTGGACAGCCTTCCCAGAAGAGTTGAATATATTATAGCTGCAAAGGGTGGACCAACTCAATATTGAACCCTACGGATTAAGACTGGGATGCCAGTTCATGTGCGTGTCAAGACAGGCGTCCCAACATTTCAGCAAAATATTACCATAGGATAGTAGAATAGAAACACAAGCACAGTAACCAATTCCACAATGTACATAATATAATTTGAGGCTGATCTCTGGGGGTGAGAAAAATCACCCCTGCTTTGCCTAACCCTGCTCTTTTACCCCAAAACACATCAGACTCATGCAAAACGGAAAATGAATATATACCTTTCCGTAATTTTCCTTTCCTGGTGCCTATCCATGACAGCATACACATGGTTGGTTACTCCGCCCCCAACCAACCCACAGGACCAACTCTAACTCTATAAAAGAAAGAGTCAGCCCCCCCATACGCCATTCTTGTAACTAGACTCAAACATTTAAGGATTATAGAAAGGGAGGGCTTTTGCTGCCATTGATAGGCACCAGGAAAGGAAAATTACAGAAAGGTAAGTATTCAATTTTCTGTTTTCCTGATGCCTTAATGGCAGCATACACATGGTAAATAACTCGCTCACAGGGAGGGTTTTGATTACAGAGCAGACAACTGCAAAGCTTTTTTCCCGAAGTCACAAGAAGTAAGCGCGGTTGGATATAGACAATAGTGGGTCATGAATGTGGTGAAAGATGACCAACTTGCCGCACGACAGATAGTTTCTGGAGAGACTCACGCTAAAGCCGCCCAGGAAG
Organism: Aquarana catesbeiana; assembly: GCF_042186555.1. Classification (NCBI taxonomy): domain Eukaryota; kingdom Metazoa; phylum Chordata; class Amphibia; order Anura; family Ranidae; genus Aquarana; species Aquarana catesbeiana. The sequence continues at coordinate 108,262,557 of NC_133324.1, read as the reverse complement.
ATGCCATTCCCCGCGTTGAGTGAGCATTGATTGATTTTGGAATCAGAAGACCACTAGCCCGATATGTTCTCTGAATGAGACGTACAATCCAACTTGCCAAGGTTGTCTTTGATGCTGCCATTCCTCTTCTTGCGCCCTTAGGGATCAGAAAAAGACATTGATCTTTATGAAAAGAACATGTCAGTTCAATGTAATGTCAGAGAGTCCTTGCCACGTCCAGCTCGTGCAACTTTGATGTTGCCGGATCTTCCTGGTTGAGATGGTATACAGAGGGAACTTTAGGAATGAACTGGTAAATCGGTTGGAGGACCACCCTGTCTGGAAAAAACGTAATGTAGGGGTCCTCAGCTCCTAAGGCTTGGATCTCTGAGATCCTTCAACCGGAAGTGATGGCGATTAGAAATGCTGCTTTGAGAGTGATATCTTCTGGTGAACATTCATCCGTAGGTGCAAATGGAGGAGCTGCGAGCACACTGAATACCAAAGGTAGATCCCACTTTGGATATAGCGGCTTGCTTTGAGGTCTTAATCTAAGGACTGCCCAAAAAACGTTCTATTAGGGGGTCTAGAGCCCATCTGGTGTCTGTTAGGGCTGATAAGGCCAAGACCTGAACCTTCAGAGAGCTAAGTCCCAGGCCTAGATCTAACCCCTTTTGAAGAAACAAAAGAACTTTGTGAACCCCTGGCTTTAAAGGGTTGAAATCGTTAGTTTCCACAAACTCTGAGAATTTCTGCCAAACCTTGTCGTAAGTGCTATTGGTGGAAGCTTTGCTGGCATGAAGCAATATCTGTATTACTCTGTGGGAGCGACCCAATTTTTCCAGCCTCTCTCGCTCAATTTCCAAATCCTCAAATCCAGGATTTCGGGATGTGGATGGAAGAGGTTCCCCTGGGACAGAAGGTTGTGTGTGACCGGAAGTGTTAAGGGGTTGCAAAGAGACAACTTGGTTAATAGAGTAAACCAGGGTCTTCTTGGCCAGTAAGGGATTACTGCTAAGATGGTTACTTGTTCTTCTGTTAGGCGTTATAGAAATCTCAGTATCAGAGGGATCGGAGGAAATGCATATCCTACTTGGAAGAGCCATGGTTAGACAAGGGCATCCACCCCCGCTGAATCCCGGACTGGGAACCTCGTAAAAGAGTGGGGTGTTTTGACATTGAGAGGAGACGCAAAAAGGTCTTTTTGAGGGCTGCCCCATTGGTGGCAGATCCATTGGAAAACCACCTGGTTCAAGGACCATTCGTTTTTGTTGATGAACTTCCTTGATAGGCGATCTGCCAGGTGATTTTCGAGAGCTGGGATATAAGATGCTCTGAGGTTGGTGAGATTCTTTTTGGCCCAGAATATTATCGGGGCTACCTCGTTGGACAATGACCTGCTGTGCGTCCCTCCTGGGTTCTTGACATAGGCTACTGCCCGCTTGTTGTCCATCTGTGGCAGGATGGGTCTGCCTCTCAGTAGGGATGAGACGAACACCCCCCCGCTTCGGTTCGCGGCAGAACATGCAAACGGACCGAAAGTTCACATGCACATTCGAACACCGATAAAGTCTATGTGACCCGAACGTGAAAAATCAAAAGTGCGAATTTTAAAGGCTAATATGCAAGTTATTGTCCTAAAAAGTGCCCTGCCTCAGGGGACATGTATCAATGTAAAAAAAAAGTTTTAAAAATGGCCGCTTTTTTGGGAGTAGTGATTTTAATAATGCTTAAAGTGAAAAAAAAAAAGTGAAATATTCCTTTAAATATCGTACCTGGGGGGTGACTATAGTATGCCTGTAAAGTGGCGCGTGTTTCCCGTGTCTAGAACAGTCCCTGCGCAAAATGACATTTCTAAAGGAATAAAGCCGCGTACACACGAGCGGAATATCCCGACAGAAAAAGTCAGACGGAAGCTTTTCATCGTATATTCCGATCGTGTGTGTGCCTCATTGGGCTTTTTTTCTCGAAAATTCTGACGGCCCTAGAAATAGAACATGTTCTAAAAATTTCCGACGGAACCAATTCCTATCGGGAAAACCGCTCGTCTGTATGCTGTTCCGATGGACCAAAAACGATGCATGCTCTGAAGCAAGTACGAGACGGAAGCTATTGGCTACTGGCTATTGGACTTCCTTTTTCTAGTCCCGTCGTACGTGCTGTATGTCACCGCGTTCTGGACGGTCGGACTTTCGTTTGACCGCATGTAGGCAAGACCGCTTGAATGGAATTCCATCAGAGTTCCGTCGGAGAAACTTTCGGAGTTTATTCCGACGACAAAACCGGTCGTGTGTACAGGGCATAAAAGTCATTTAAAACTGCTTGCAGCTGTAATGTATTGTCAGGTCCCGGCAATATGGATGAAAATCATTGAGAAAAATGGTATGGGTACCCCCCGCCCCCATCCCATAACCAGGCCCTTTGGGTCTTGTAAGAATATTAAGGGGAACCCTGCACCCGAATTAAAAAAAGAAAAGGCGTGGGGCCCCCAGGCCCTATATACTCTGAACAGCAGTAAACTGGCGGTCCAAACAAGACAGGGACTGTAGGTTTGTTCCTAAGTTGAATCTGTTTGTAATTTGGAACCGGTACATTTTGTAAGTGTAGCTCCAGCCAAAAAAAAATCAATTTTTAAGCTTTTTGGATAACATAGGGAAGGCTTATCACCCCTGTAACATTTGTTTTGCTGTCTGTGCCCCTGTTCAGAAGATTTCACCTCACTTTCTGTCCCAATGACAATTGGATTTTGAAAATTTTGGGTTATTAGGGAAACTAGGATTGGTGATAAAGCATCAGTGGAGACACCTTTTTCCCATATTAAATCTTACAGGAGAAAATTTTCCCTTCCTAGGGGTAGATTTCCTCTCACTTCCTGTTGTCTCCCTCCATTTGTAAGTAGGAGTCGTTTGTAAGTTGGATGTTTGAAAGTAGGGGACTGCATGTATATACTATACGGCCTGCCCTATATACTCTGTAGAAAATTGGGCCTTAGGTGTTGGTGGTACCAGAACACTGTAAGCCCTCACAGTTACTCTTGGTGGGCGCTGGAATGGGCCCTGCTGTGAAATATTATATCAAGAATTGTAATTACACGCCCCTGTTAAACGGACAAAAAAATTGGGCCTTTGGTGGTGTGGTAGTGGTGCCACACCACTGTAAGCCCTCACAGTTACTCTTGGTGGGAACGGGCCCTGCTGTGAAATATTAGATCAAAAATTGTAATTACACGCCCCTGCTAAACAGGGGCAGAAAAATTGGGTCTTAGGCAGTGGTGATGGTGCCACAACACTGTAACCCCTCACAGATTCTGTTGTTGAGCGCAGGAACGAGACCTGCTGTGGAATATTAGAGCAAATATTGTAATTACATGCCAACAGGGGCAGAAAAATTGGGCCTTAGGCGGTGGTGGTGGCACAACACTGTAAAGCCTCACAGATACTCTTGTTGAGCGCAGGAACGGGCCCTGCTCTGAAATATTAGAGCAAATATTGTAATTACATGCCAACAGGGGCAGAAAAATTGGGCCTTAGGCACTGGTGGTGGTTCCACAACACTGCAACCCCTCACAGATACTCTAGTTGAGCGCAGGAATGAGCCCTGCTGTGAAATATTAGAGGATACCAGGAAATTGTAACCTCCCAGGCTCTGGAAATGCATTGCACAAACCTTTCTGCAAGGCCTCCCGAAGATGTTTCATCCTCTGCTCCCTCTGCGAAGGCTGGATAAATTCCGCAACCTTACCCTTGTAACGTGGATCAAGAAGGGTTGCTAACCAGTAATGATCCCTCTCCTTGATACCACGAATCCGAGGGTCCTTTCGCAGGCTTTGCAGGATCAGGGAGGCCATGCAGCGAAGGTTTGCTGAGGCGTTCGATCCAGAGTCCTCTGGGTAACTAAGGATGACATGATCCACAGGCACCTCTTCCCAGCCACGTACAAGTTCATGGGTTTCTGGGGACTGAAAACGATCCCTTAAAGACTGCTGCTGATGCTGAGTGCTAGGCTCCACCTCCATGCTGACACAATCCTCAGCCTCCTCCTCCTCCTCTTCCTGTGTGATTGGTGGGCCCGCAGGAATACTGTCTGGATAATGGGGGCCTTGAGAGGTAAGTAAGTCCTCCTCTTCCTCCCTGTTCTGCCTCAAGTTTCCTGTCCATTATTGCACAAAGCGTGTGCTCCAACAGGAAAAGAGGGACAGTATCACTGATGCATGCACTGTCACTGTTCACCATCCTCGTGGCCTCCTATAATGGTGAGAGGACAGTGCATGCATTCTTGATCAGTAGCCAATGGCGTTGCAAAAAAAACCCAAGCTCCCCTGACCCTGTCCTTTTGCCATACTCACACAGGTACTCATTGATGGCCCTCTGCTGTGTGTGCAGCTGCTGCAGCATTGCCAACGTTGAGTTCCACCTGGTGGGCATGTCACAAATGAGGCGGTTCTTGGGCAGGTTGCATTCCTTTTGAAGGTCAGCCAGCCGAGCACTGGCATTATATGACCAGCGGAAATGCCCACAGACTTTCCTGGCCTGCCTCAGGAGATCCTTTAAGCCGGGTACCTGCACAAGAACCGCTGCACCACCAAATTAAGGACGTGAGCCAAACAGGGAACATGGGTCAAGTGTCCCTGTCAGAGGGCGGAGAGGAGGTTGGTGCCATTGTCACAAACCACCATTCCTGGCTGAAGCTGGCGTGGCGTCAACCACCTCTGAGTCTGCCCCTGCAGAGCTGACAGAATCTCTGCCCAAGTGTGGCTCCTGTCCCCTAAGCAGACCAACTCAAGCACCGGATAGCATCCTTTTGCCTGAGTGCTTGCGTAGCCCCTTGAATGCCTATAGATCACTGCTGGTTCCGAGGACAAATCTGCAGAGGAAGAGGCCATAGAGGAACAAGAAGAGAAGGGGGTGGAGGACAGAGGTGTGGCAGAATTACAACTACTAGCATTTTGGAGGCGTGGTGGCGGAACAAGCGGCTGCTGTTTTGGCCACGCTTGATACGCTTCAGACATATGTTGCAAACAGCAATGGTGCGATCTGCTGCACATGTATCAAAAAAGGTCCACACCAAAGAACTTTTCAAAATACACGCAGTCAGCAGTGCCCTGCACATGCGGAGCTCTGCGGTGTGATGCAGTCGGGTGGCTGCCCTTAAGCTGGCCCCTGGAGGGCATCCTGCCTCCTCCTCCTCTCTTCTATCAGGCACCAATGTAGAGTCAGTGACCTCATCATCCTCCCTCCTCGTCACTGGAGCAAACCTTGCAGTATGCTGCGGCTGGGGGAACATGACTGCCAGTTTCTTGTCCTTCTTGGGCACCCCCTCTCTTTGGGCTCTGCCTTCCTCAACCCGGGTACCATCATCGGAGCCTTCAAAACGCTGCGCATCCTCCTGCAGCATGTACCCGACACTGTGGTCGAACAGTTCGGGGGACTCCTCCGTGCATGATGGTGGGGCTAGGGAAGGAGTGACTGATGACATTGAGCCGATGGAATAGGCCGTTTTCGCAGCTGCATTGGCAGGCAAACTACTCTGAGCCTGGGTGACAGAGGATAAGGTGGATGAGGACGGATTAGTTATCCACTCTACCAACTCTTCTGCAGGCCGTGGATCAACACGGCCAGCTGCTGAAAAAAAAGGACAAGCGTGCCCCATGGCCACGTGCTGAGGATGCACCGTGTCCACGACCAGCACTGTTGGCTGTAGACACAGAGCCTGCTTGCCCTCTTTTAGTGGCCTGTGAGCATCTGCCTCTCCTTGGTGGCCTTCCAGACATGCTGTAAAATTGGATTAGCAAAACACTGCCTGAAGTTTACTAGAAAAATTACACCAGGAATGGCCTGCAGTCAGGTATAGGCTTGGCTAGACTGGAGTATATATATTTAATGCACTGCAGATTACTGAATCACCTGCCTGCCTGCCTGAAAGTATATTTGAAAACGTACACCAGGAATGGCCTGCAGTCAGATATAAGCTTGGCTAGACTGGAATGCAGTGGATATATATATATGTAGAAGACTGTATATATATGTAATGCACTGCAGATCACTGAATCACCTGCCTGCCTGCCTGAAACTATATTTGAAAACGTACAGCAGGAATGGCCTGCAGTCAGATATAGGCTTGGCTAGACTGGAATGCAGTGGATATATATGTGTAGGAGACTGTGTATATATATATATATATATATATATATATATATATATATATATATATATATATATATATATATATTAATGCACTGCAGATCACTGAATCATCTGCCTGCCTGCCTGAAAGTGTATTTGAAAACGTATACCAAGAATGGCCTGCAGTCAGATATAGGCTTGGGTAGACTAGAATGCAGTGGATATATATATGTAGGAGACTGTATACATATTTAATGCACTGCAGATCACTGAATCACCTGCCTGCCTGAAAGTATATTTGAAAATGTACACCAGGAATGGCCTGCAGTCAGATATAGGCTTGGCTAGACTGGAATGCAGTGGATATATATATATATAGGAGACTGTATGTATATTTTATGCACTGCAGCACACTGAATCACCTGCCTACCAGAAGTATATTAGAAACAGTACACCAGGAACGGCCTGCAGTGAGATATAGCAAAACTGTATGCAGTGGATATATATATATACGAGACTGACTGTATATATATATATATATATACCGTATTTATCGGCATATAACACGCACTTTTTTCCCCTTAAAATCAGGGGAAAATCGTGGGTGCGTGTTATACACCGATCCCCGCTATTTTGTGATCTATCGGAGTGATCGCCGCGATCGCCGCCGACATTCACATAGCGTGTAGTTTTAAATATGGCACGCGCCGCCGAGAACACAGTGACTGGGCGGAGCCGTGATACACATAGCCGAGGGTTCTCGGCTCTTCTCGGCGCCATTCACAGTCACGCCCAGTCCCGCCATTGGACCTGTGTTATGTCCATCATAGGGGCTGCACTGACAAGGCTGCAGATGGACACGATAACGCTGCATTGATGGGCATTTAAATGTAAGTTTTTTTTCCTTAAACTTCCCTCCTAAAAGTTTTTTTCCTTAAAATTCCCTCCTAAACTTGGGGTGCGTGTTATACGCCGGCGCGTGTTATACGCCGATAAATACGGTATATATATATATATATATATATATATATATATATATATAATAAATATACAGCAGCTAACTGAATCACCTGCCTGCCTGAAGTATATTAGAAACAGTACACCGGGAACGGACTGCAGTTAGATCTAGCTAAACTTGGATACAGTGGATATATATATATATATATATATATATATATATATATATATATATACGAGACTGACTGTATATGTATATTAAATACACTGCAGCTAACTGAATCAGCTGCCTGCCTGAAGTATATTAGAAACAGTACACCAGGAACGGACTGCAGTCAGATCTAGCTAAACTGGATAAAGTGGATATATATATATATATATATATATATATATATATATATATATATATATATATATATCTATACAAGGCTGACTGTATATATATTTTAAATACACTGCAGTAGGGATGAGCTTCGTGTTCGAGTCGAACCCATGTTCGACTCGAACATCGGCTGTTCGATCGTCCGCCGAATTGCGTACGATATGGGCCATTCGCGCCAAATTCGTGTGGCGTGTCACGGCCCATAATTCACTGCGACATCGCAGTGCATTGCTGGCTGATGATTGGCCAAGCATGCACTATGACCCGCATGTTTGGCCAATCACAGCGCCATCTGTAGAGGGAGCTGTAATTGGCCAAAGCCAAGGTGGCTTTGGCCAATTATGGCTCAGGGGGTTTAAAAATGCCCCACACTATATAAGGCCGCCTGCACTGCGGCCCTGTGTAGTGTGTTCCGGCTTGAGAGAGAGATAGACAGAGAGAGAGACAGTGTCATTTGATTTAAGTTAGATAGATTAGGCAGGACAGTCAGTCAGTTAGCTGCACTTACAGTGTATTGTGTATATATATGCATCCCAGGTGTTGTATATATATATATATATATATATATATATATATATATATATACACTGTATTCAGTTTAGCTAGATCCGTTCCTGTTATCTTCCTACTGACAGGCAGGCTTGTGTTGTTACAGTATTTCCAGCTACCTGAAGAAAATTACTGATGTTCTTTTGATCCTATTAGTACCACAGTCAGGCAGCTAGACTATTTACAGTTAGTGTAGTGCGTCCTCTGAACAGTGTTCAGCTAAAGCTACAAGTTAGTTTAGTGTGACCTCTGCACAGTGTTCAGCTAAAGCTACAAGTTAGTGTAGTGCGACCTCTGCACAGTGTTCAGCTAAAGCTACAAGTTAGTGTAGTGCGTCCTCTGAACAGTGTTCAGCTAAAGTTACAAGTTAGTGTAGTGCATAGTGTTCAGCTGAAGCTACAAGTTAGTGTAGTGCGTCCTCCTCACAGTGTTCAGCTAAAACTACAAGTTAGTGTACTGCGTCCTCTGAACAGTGTTCAGCTAAAGCTACAAGTTAGTGTAGTGCGACCTCTGCACAGTGTTCAGCTAAAGCTACAAGTTAGTGTAGTGCGTCCTCTGAACAGTGTTCAGCTAAAGCTACAAGTTAGTGTAGTGCATCCTCCTCACAGTGTTCAGCTAAAGCTACAAGTTAGTGTAGTGCGTCCTCCTCACAGTGTTCAGCTAAAGCTACAAGTTAGTGTAGTGCGTCCTCCTCACAGTGTTCAGCTAAAGCTACAAGTTAGTGTAGTGCATCCTCCTCACAGTGTTCAGCTAAAGCTACAAGTTAGTTTAGTGTGACCTCTGCACAGTGTTCAGCTAAAGCTACAAGTGTAGTGTGTCCTCTGAACAGTGTTCAGCTAAAGCTACAAGTTAGTTTAGTGTGACCTCTGCACAGTGTTAAGCTAAAGCTACCTGTAGAAGGTTGGTGGTGTTTTCCTGATCCTATCACTACCGCAGGCAGCTAAATTATTTACAAGTTAGTGTAGTGCGACCTCTGCACAGTGTTCAGCTAAAGCTACCTGTAGAAGGTTGGTGGTGTTTTCCTGATCCTATCACTACTGCAGGCAGCTAAATTATTTACACGTTAGTATAGTGCGACCTCTGCACAGTGTAAAGCTAAAGCTACCTGTAGAAGGTTGGTGGTGTTTTCCTGATCCTATCACTACCGCAGGCAGCTAAATTATTTACAAGTTAGTGTAGTGCGACCTCTGCACAGTGTTCAGCTAAAGCTACCTGTAGAAGGTTGGTAGTGTTTTCCTGATTTTATGACTACCGCAGGCAGCTACATTATTTACACGTTAGTGTAGTGTGCCCTTTGCACAGTGTTCAGCTAAAGCTACCTGTAGAAGGTTGGTGTTGTTTTCCTGATCCTATCACTACCGCAGGCAGCTAAACTATTTACAAGTTAGTGTAGTGCGACCTCTGCACAGTGTTCAGCTAAAGCTACCTGTAGAAGGTTGGTGGTGTTTTCCTGATCCTATCACTACCGCAGGCAGCTAAATTATTTACACGTTAGTGTAGTGCGACCTCTGCACAGTGTTCAGCTAAAGCTAAAGCATTTCCGCTGGTCATATAATGCCAGTGCTCGGCTGGCTGACCTCCAAAAGGAATTTAACCTGCCCAAGAACCGCCTAATCTGTGACATGCCCACCAGGTGGAACTCAACGTTGGCCATGCTGCTGCAGCTGCACATGCAGCAGAGGGCCATCAAGGAGTACCTGTGCGACTATGGCACCAGGACAGGGTCAGGGGAGCTTGTTTTTTTTCCCCACGCCAGTGGGCCATGATCAGGGATGCATGCACTGTCCTGTCACCATTTGAGGAGGCCACGAGGATGGTGAGCAGTGACAGTGCATGCATCAGTGACACTGTCCCCCTTGTCCACCTGTTGGAGCACACGCTGCGTGGAATAATGGACAGGGCACTTGAGGCAGAACAGAGGCAGGAAGAGGAGGACTTCCTTAGCTCTCAAGGCCCCCTTTATCCAGACAGTGTTCCTGCATGCCCGCTGATCACACAGGAAGAGGACGAGGAGGAGGAGGAGGATTGTGTCAGTATGGAGGTGGAGCCTGGCACTCAGCATCAGCAGCAGTCTTTAAGGGATCAGTCCCAAGAAACACATGGACTTGTACGTGGCTGGGAGGAGGTGGCTGCGGACCATGCCGTCCTTGGTGACCCAAAGGACTCCGGACCGAATGCCTCAGCAAACCTACGCTGCATGGCCTCCCTGATCCTGCAAAGCCTGCGTAAGGATTCTCGTATTCGTGGTATCAAGGAGAAAGACCAATACTGGCTGGTAACCCTCCTTGATCCACGTTACAAGGGTACGTTTGCGGACCTTATCTTGCCATCGCAGAGAGAGCAGAGGATGAAACATCTTCGGGAGGCCTTGCAGAAAGGTCTGTGCAACGCGTTCCCAGAGACTGGGAGGTTACAAACTCCTGTTTCTGGACAACGTGTTGCTGAGGCTTCGGTCAGTCAAAGAAGGAGCGGTGGAGAAGTTGGCCATCTGACCGATGTGTTCAGACAATTTTTTAGTCCGCAGCCCCAAGGTATGATCGGTTCCAGCAACCATCGCCAGCGTCTGTTTTACATGGTGCAGGAATACCTAGGGGCAAGATCTGACTTGGACACCTTTGCCACCGAAAATGCTCTGGGTTACTGGGTCTTGAGGATGGATCACTGGCCAGAGCTTGCACAGTATGCAATTGAGCTACTGGCCTGTCCTGCATCCAAAAAAATCATTTTTGAAAACAAAAAAATTCATTTTTGAAAAAAAAAAAATCATTTTTGAAAAAAAAAATATTTTTGAAAAAAAAATTCATAATTTTTGAAAAAAAATGTTCAGCTCTTTCAGCTAATGATGGGACTTCATCAACTTTTTTACTACTATTTATACTTTTTAAAATATTAAGCTTTTTAACACTTTTCACAGTAACTCCAGCCACTCCAACCACACAACAGTTACTCAAGCCACTCCACCCAGTTACTCCATCCACTCCAGTTGTAGAGGCAAGAACACTTTTCACAATTTCCCCAGAAATTGTAGCTTTTCTAGTTAAGTGTTCTTGCATAGCAAGACCACTTACTATTATCTCACATATATATTCTTCTTCTTATTATTATAGCCAAATTTACCACCCTAACTCCTCCCACAGTTTTTACACTACATAGACAAGTAATATACCGAAACGTGCGGATTGTTCCCGATTGGTGTGCTATTACTTGGTGGAACGTTTCGTCCGAATGGTTCACGAAATATCGTTGTTTTTGCGGCAAAATTAGTCCCATAGGAATGAATGGCAAAATGTTCAATGTCATTTAACTGGTGTGCTATTACCTTGTGGAACCAGGGGCGGATCCAGAGCCTAGTCTCGGGAGGGGCACTGGCAGAAAATACACTAACTGACCCCCATACTACACTAACTGACCATTATACTACACTAACTGACCACCATACTACACTAACTGACCACCATACTACACTAACTGACCATTATATTACACTAACTGATCACCATACTACACTAACTGACCACCATACCACACTAACTGACCACCATACTACACTAACTGACCATTATACTACACTAACTGACCCCCATACTACACTAACTGACCACCATACTACACTAACTGACCCCCATACTACACTAACTGACCCCCATACTACACTAACTGACTTTCTCTCTCTCTCTCCCCTCCTCCCCGGGGCCAGTAACATGACTGTCACGAGGGAGTCTCATTTACCCTCGTGTCTGGCTGACCTGCATCAGTCCGGAGGAGGAGAAGACAGTGGCGGCTCACAATGCTTCTCTCCCCCGCGCTGTAGCTGCCATGTTCAGTGTCCAGTGCAGCGCTCTTTGATTGGACGTATGGGGGTCATGTGCGGAGGCGGGACTTCAGGAGCAATCACGGACAGGCCAGCTCTACGCCTCACGTGACCCCCATACGCCCAATCACAGGGCACCAGACACTGAACATGGTGGCTGGAGCCCGGGGACACAGGAAGATAAAATTAGGAGGAAGCAGCCAGTGACACATACTGGCGCCCCCCCTAAACGTCACGCCCGGGGCCACGGCACCCCCCACGCTAGGAGCTCACTCACCTGCCAACTCCCGCTGACTGGCCCACCCGCACACTCGTCCCAGGGCCCTGACTGGCCTGCTCATCACACTAATTTCTCAGAGGGGGCAATTGCCCCGTTGCCCCCCCCTGGATCCGCCCCTGTGTGGAACTTTGTGAAAAGCTGAAAATTACCAGTGTGAATCCGGCCACAATGTCATTTAATTGGTGTGCTATTACTTTGTGGAACTTTTTCGACGAATGGTTCACGAAATATCGTCGTTTTTGCGGCAATATTGGTCCCATAGGAATGAATGGCGAAATGTTCAATGTCATTTAATTGGTGTGCTATCACCTTGTGGAACTTTGTGAAAAGCTGAAAAATACCAGTGTGAATCCGGAATCAGTCATTTAATTGGTGTGCTATTACTTTGTGGAATGTTTCACCGAATGGTTCACGAAATATCGTCGTTTTTGCGGTGAAATTGGTCCCATAGGAATGAATTGCGAAATGTTCAAAACTAGAGTGGGAGGTGACAAAAGCTGACATTATGACCCCCCCCATGATCAGCCAAAACATTATGACCACCCCATCAAAAAAAAAAAATATTTTTTTTTTTTTTTAAATCATTTTTGAAAAAAAAAAAATCATTTTTGAAAAAAAAAAAAATCATTTTTGAAAAAAAAAAAAAATCATTTTTGAAAAAAAAAAAATCATTTTTTAAAAAAATCATAAAAAAAAAAAATCATTTTTGAAAAAATAAAATTATTAAAAAAAAAATCATTTTTGAAAAAATGTTCAGCTCTTTCAGCTAATGATGGGACTTCAACTGTTTTAATACTATTTATACTTTTTAAAATATTAAGCTTTTTAACACTTTTCACAGTAACTCCAGCCACTCCAACTACACAGCAGTTACTCAAGCTACTCCACCCAGTTACTCCATCCACTCCAGTTGTAGAGACAAGAACACTTTTCACAATTTCCCCAGAAATTGTAGCTTTTCTAGTTAAGTGTTCTTGCATAGCAAGACCACTTACTATTGTAATGAAAATTTGTAAGTTCTGTATATAATTGTATTGTATTTTGTATGTATCGAACACTGCCCTCACTGTGCACACAGCACTAATAATGTTTTCAGTACATGTTTACATTCTTTTGAGTCCTGATTAGAATTAGCCTGCCCATATAACGCCCCTTGTTACCATAAACGTACAATTGTAATATTAATGTGATACCTACGTAATCATGTGCATAAAAACCTTCAATTGCATCATAATAAGGCAGAACAGTTATTTGGAAAGATGCTGAGTGTATCTTTTGTGTCTGTTCCCTACTGCAGTAGTTATTATCAATTTAGAACCACTAATCAATATGAGGATAGGAGTTGCCTATCATCAATTTAACAGAGTCAGCATGGCGAGCTTTGCCTTAGGAGGGGATTCCAGGTGACCCTGAGTATCCGAAACGAGGAGCTTGAGACGATCCGGGAATTTCTGATAATCAGCCGGCTGAGGTAAGCCTTTTGCTTACATTTGACTTATCAGACTTCCTTGATCGGTAAGGCATTTTCGGGACAAAGGGTACCTATTTTACTCCCCTTAATCGAACTGTATTGGTTGGTGGTTATATGTTATGTTGTCCCTGTCTATTGTCCATTGGAGTGTTATAGATAAGAAAGGGAAGAATAGTGCTTTTCACAGGTATATGTAGTAAATCTGCTAGATAAAGTAGTTTAGAGGCAAGAGGGTATAGGCACACGTAGAGAAGAGAGAAGACTGGCCAGTCATTATGGGCATTGAATTAAGTAAGGGAATGAAGGATAAGAGACCCTCAAAAATGCCCAGCGCAAGAGGAGCGCTATATATGAACCAAAGGTACGGTTCCACCTATACTGAGCCCCTAGATTAATGGTTAGAGTGGACATGGATTCACAATGGGTAACTGGGTTACCAAAGGCCATAGGGACTAAGAATTATGCAGAGTAAACAGCTAGAGAAACAGCTATCTATGTGAGCAGGATGGATCAAGGGTGACATTAACACTAGACAGAAAGGGACATTTTCATGTTAAGTTGTGGGATGAATTTGGGGTCAGGCACTACTACTAGTAAAAGTCAGAAACAGAGAAATGAGAGGTAAAACAGAATACTTTATATGTTGTCAGAGAGGGAAGATGGGATGAGCACTCTGGCTGCCCATCTGATCATAGAAGCTAGATATAAAAGATATCTGAACAAAATAAGGAATGCAGAATTTATGCAGGGAAATAATAAAGAGTTAAAAGAAAGTGAGAGAATGATATGCATGTGTTGTGTACAAATGGGAAAATGTAAGCGATTTTAGAGAGATATTGGTGTATGTGTGTGCGAATGCTGGGACCTTTAGTTCTATTGCTTGTGTGTGTCATGTACGCAGATGTGACCCCCTCCTTTTGTGTTCTCCTGAAAGAATGTCCCTGAGAGGTCAGTGATAAACTGGAAGGACACCATGCCAATTCCAGTTTTTTAGACAAAACATGTGCCGGGTTAACGAATCTAATGGTAAACAATGTGATCACAATTATTTTTTGAATCTGTTTTCCAAACATGGTAAAATGAAGGTTACATTTAACCGTGTATTACACAAATTGAATATCCTTTGATAGTGGAAACAGTGCATTTAAAAAAGGGAAATTAAGTAAAATTAAGTAATAATGAGTATTCATTTCTAATATGAGTTTAACAATTTTATTAATATAGATATATTGAAACTGGTTTAGACAACCTTTGGTTGGAAATGAAATCCAGGTTATTGGGGAAATTTGTAATGAATGGGATTAGTTTAGATTAAGATAACAATTTTGTAATTTTACATTTATACAATAAGCCCTTATTGAGAGAAAAAACGATTAAGATGAGGTTGTTATTAATAACTTGATGTGCGGTCCATGATGTAAGAGTAATAATAAATAGAATTTAAATATAACAGACCCATCACATCAAGTCCACACACCCTGTTAGGATAGATGCCACCTGCAGCCAGTTGTTTTATAGTTTTTGATGTGTCTGAGTGCTTTCTTGTCCTTCATACAGATTCTTGGTCCTTTTGTTTTTATTTATTTTTATTTTTGAAATCCAAAGCAGAATGTGTGGATTGTGAAATGATGTGCCCCTTTTTCTTGTAAGTACAGTGGTATAAGCAGAAGAATATTTTGGATTTATGGGCATCTCTGCATGACCGCAGGGTATTGTTATCATTTATTATAATATTGCCAGGAAGAAGTTGTCTTTTGAAACATGAAACTGGAGTTCTTACACAAATAGCATGATAGAAAACAAGCCATTGTAATATATTTAGGCAAGCTGGACCCAGTAATAAATGGTTCACCCTGATATATCAGAGCTGTAGCTTTTATGCAAAGGTGCTATTAGACAAAGTTAGTTATTGTTTTGGTCAAACATTTAATTTTTAATGGTCCGACATTCTGCGCAGCAAATATACAGCTAACTAAATGTTTGTTTAATGAAAGGTTTAAAATATGAGTTTGTTTATGTACAAATCTAACAATGAAAAATGCCTACATTTGAATCCAGACACCTTATTGCCTCTATTGGAGGAGGCTGGAGACAAAGGAATACACATGTGTTAAATTGATGACGTAGGAATCAGTTGCTGTGAGCCTAGTGCGGGACACACTCCCTGAAGATCCAGATATTACATTTTTTGTAGATTTGAGTATGCAGTTTATCACCCAGAAGGATACTCTGTAGTCAAAGTCATTGGATCCTTTTCCCCCAGCTCAAGAAGCAGAGCTCCATGTTTTAGCAAAGCCTGTGAGCTATAAAAAGAGTGTATATTTATATAGATAGTCAAGATATAGAGAGCTTTTGGTTCCATTTAAAGGACCAGAAGTTTGTTTTTACTTCGGCAGGTAAACCAACCAAGCATGCCAAGTTAATTTGATCGGCTGTTTTCAGCCTTCCAGGTTCTTGCTGAGGTAGCCATATTAACTTTCACACATGGAAGCAGACCAGGTGACTAAGGATGCTGCATTTACAGCCCCGGACACTTGATGGGTCTGTGCAACTCACAGATTCCACCCTAGTTCTGGCCCAGTATAGCTGGGATTAATAATTCAACTTTAAGGACCCCAGAACAAGAAGAACAAGTGGTCCACAGGGGGCAACTTCTTATGAAACAGGACTTTGGAAAAAGTGATCATTTATGTCTGCCAGCCACTCTTTTCCCTCCAGCTTGACACATGAACCGAGTCATCAGTCACAAGAAGTTATGGCTGCCTTAGTAAATGAGCATGGGATAGAGCCAGGGTTCTCCACAGTTGTTTTTATAACATACCACTTCTTGTTTTACCTGTTACCAAAGGTGTTACCAAAAGCTGAACAGCCCTTCCAGAGATCACAAAAAAGATATATCCAGATGCCCAAGTCAGGATCTGTCAAGTATGCATTTTGTCTGTATGGACATGTTTTTTGGATGTCCAGTGGCAAATGCTACTGCAAAGGCCACAGTAAAAAGTGTTATCAGAAGTAATTTGTAAGTACAGAGTGCCAGAAAGTACAGAGAATAACAGAGGAAATCATTTTTTATAGGAGAGTCCTTACTAGAAGTTTTGAGGTTTTATTTTTACACCCCCTACTGTCTACAATGTATTGGACAAAGTAGAGTAAGAAACTAGAAAACTTTTGCCTGAATGTTTTCTTATATTTTATGAAGCCCCTAAGGGGGATGTTGGACTCTCTCCCTATGGGATTTGGTTTAACTAAAAAAGGAAATTCCCCTAACTGGATTTTTCCGGCACTTGCACAAGAAATTGTATAGATTGTGATCTCATATAAGAGTAAAAACAATATTTTTATTTAAAGATTATAAAAACAAGACATTCCAAGCAACGGAAACATAGATAATACATATAATTCAAAAACAGTACTGATTATATTCAACTAGACAATGATATTCCTACAGTCGGGGCTTTTTAGGCCCATTAATTGTATTCCACTGCACGGTGGTATTTAAACGATGGAAACTCTTTGCCAGCCCAACGCGTTTCGGGATATATTAACATTCAGTCCTTCTTCAGGGGCTTAATTGGAAGATTTCTAATCTTAGATCGGGTGCACCCGAGCCCTAGGGGGGGCGACTGGAACAAGATCTTGCTCCAGAAAGAGCTTAAATGGATCTATTTATTAAAAGCTACCTCGCCTCCAGGCCTTAATGAGGCTATATGTTTTAAACCATTTCTAGAAGGGTTTAACTCCGGTGGAATGGAAAAATAAGATATAATGTAAGATTTACTCTAATAGAGGATTTCTCACAATCTTGCAGGAATGATATATAAAACATTTGACATGTATCGGGGTTTTGTTCTAGTCGTCCCCTCAGATACTTAGGTCTCTCGTAATACGATTTCATGTGAGTACCATGCAATAATATGTATTTAACATCTATGCTGTAAACTCTTGAGATGACTCTTGAGCTGTACCAGTCTACTTACTAACATCAATTGTCTATTATTGTTATGTAGAATTCGAATTAGCAATTACACCTGTATCACTCATTATATACTGTTCAATATCTAATTAAGCATAGTCTATTGCAATTAACAGAGATTTATGGAATGTATTTTCCTTCTATGTCTATTACCTCATGTTCCTTTAGAAACAAATATTTGTAGTGCCAGTTTTTTGCCCACCTCATAATGTTATTTTATGAATATATGATGATTTCTAACTGAAAAATATGTGTCGTGCTGATATCTCTGTTGCTCCTTGTTTATTACATCGAAATATTTATACTTTATCTTATACCATAAGATACACATATTATTTTGGAAATGATGACAAATATGCCCCTTTATGTCTGCCCTCTACTGTCCGGCTTTGGGTACGTGTTGCTTCAGCGGTCACCCGGCACGGAAAGCCGCCCAGAATGTTGGTCTGGGCGGCGCTCTGGGAGGTTACCAGGGCGACTCAACATCACGCCCTCTCTCCTCCATATTGCCACTCCGGCGGACATGCGCAGTCCGCCGGTGAGGCATTCCGTGCCGGTGGGACGGAGGTGCGTGACGCCGTCCCAACGTAGCTGCGCTCGCGCGTGCGCGGTAGGGGCGGCGCCGCGCATCCCTGTCCCAGGGAGCAATAGGAAGGCTCTCCAGCTGATGAGTTCCACTTATCAGCTGAGCGCGATTATCGCGCCAGCTGATGGGAACTCATTTTACTTTAAAAACCAGCTTCATTCATTCCCAGCCCAGACACCGTGTCTGTCGGATGCTGGGATCTGTGGCTGGCTAAAACTTTAAAA
The DNA here is from genome assembly GCF_042186555.1 of Aquarana catesbeiana. Taxonomy (NCBI): domain Eukaryota; kingdom Metazoa; phylum Chordata; class Amphibia; order Anura; family Ranidae; genus Aquarana; species Aquarana catesbeiana. The sequence continues at coordinate 108,244,223 of NC_133324.1, read as the reverse complement.
CACTCAACTACAGGTATTAATCTTTACTATTCTACTGCAACTAATTATTTTATTTTTCTTTATCTACAACTATATACTTAAGCTTTGCTTCCTATTAACATTGACTGCTCCCTGATTCATTTAGGCATATCTTTAGGTGCAATTTAGGTGCACATTGTGGAGACGATATGATAATTATCTCCACAAGCTATGCAAGGCATAGTTTTGTCTATACTGCTTCTGCTATTGAACATTTTTTATATATGGATATATTTTATTACTATATTTACACATTGGTTTTGCCCTAATTATAATTATGTAATAACGCCCTTAAAACATTTAAAAGACCTATGTGTAGGAATACCATAGGTAATACTATAATTTGTTTTTAGGATAATAAAAAAGACTTTAATGCAGCAATACTCTAGAGGTCCTTCCTCTTTATTAGCTCTCATGATTATCTTTTACATTTCCACTCCTAGGATGCAATAACAATGGCCCATTTGAATTTTTTGTGCATATACGTCTGTGTGTGTATTACGCATTCATGCATATATGTTCATACAAATTTTTTTTTTTTTTCTCACAATCAGCTACTTTGAATAAGTATTTATTTTTAAAAGAGAATCTATATTTAAATTCTATCCATAGGTTTGCCTTCTTCCCTGTTTTTGCTCCAGTGTACCGCTGCGGCCAGCACGCATCCAGGACGGACAGGGTAGGTGTAAGGTTAACTTTGCATATCCACAATTTGAGGGATTGAAACATATTGATGAACTATCCAGAGAACAGCACTTCATATATATAAAAATTATAACCATCTGTTATCATATTTTCAAATACTTCCGTTCTCCCTTTTTACCATTGGTTCTAAAACAAGCAACGTCAACATCACAGGTAGGTGATCAATTGATCAACCTATACAGTTAGATATTGACACAAAAAGATGCATGGTAACTTACTTATTACACTTTCTTAATTAATTCAGATGAATTCCTCTTTCCAATTAAGCCCCTGAAGAAGGACTGAATTTTAATATATCCCGAAACGCGTTGGGATGGCAAAGAGTTTCCATCGTTTAAATACCACCGTGCAGTGGAATACAATTAATGGGCCTAAAAAGCCCCGACTGTAGGAATATCATTGTCTAGTTGAATATAATCAGTACTGTTTTTGAATTATATGTATTATATATGTTTCCGTTGCTTGGAATGTCTTGTTTTTATAATCTTTAAATAAAAATATTGTTTTTACTCTTATATGAGATCACAATCTATACAATTTCTTGTGCAAGTTCCGGAAAAATCCAGTTAGGGGAATTTCCTTTTTTAGTTAATATGTATCTCATGGATGTGGCACGGCCCCCCCTTATAAACCTAGAATGAGCTAGTTATTTTCTTGTTTTATGGGATTTGGTTTGGGAGTGTGTTACTCACTTGCTTATATTTTGTCTCAGCAGCTGAAGTCCTCCATTTGGATCTCACAGAGAATGTTGCTGATCTTTTAAGGTTTTTTGACAAACTCATTTATGTGTTTTCTCCCCAAATCCAGATCCTAAAAGTTTGGAAGGATCTAAAACTAAAGCCAGGTGACTTGTGGATTGTTAAGAGACATTTATATATAAGGAAATGTTTGGAGACTCAATACAGCATCTACTTCATGTACAGTTTTTGCAAAACTTGAAGGAAAAGTCACCTGGATCCACACCAGACACTGCAAAAATGACTAAATTAAAGAAATCTCTGTGTTTGATTTGTTTCCCTCTTGTGATCACAGCTTAGGGTACTTTTTGATTCAATTACTTTAATTGTAAGGGATATATATATATATATATATATTTGAAAAGTAGTTCAGCCATGTTGAAGCCATATTTGTCTTTTGTACGTCTTCCATTTTATGTAGAATTGTCTGTGTTTACATATGCTGATAAGTCAGCATGCCCACAATTCAGCTAGAAGGCCATTCTGGCCACAGGAGTGTACAGCCAGTACTCTGTAAATATGTCTTATCAATCATTTCTTTTTCACAATGAAAAGTCATTTGGTAATGAAAAAGTTGCTCAGCTATTATTTTCTCCACAATGGAGTTTTTGCCTCTTTGGCCAGGACTACCTCCGCCTAAGCGTGTGGAGGTTCCAGGTTAAAGGTTATAGCAGGTATGGTTAGTGATCAAAATATTGATCAAAAGAGGGGAACAAAAGACCAGTAAAGAGTAGCGCAGGTTTCAATGTCCACAATTATCTCAAATGCACAACAACAGAATGTCCTTTGAGCAATCAAAAGCTCTTCATGAGATGCATACAGTTTTTTAGCAGGGCAGCCTTTTGAAGGGAGGTGAAGCCACTCCAGATATGCAAAAAGAGAGAGAAAACAGCAAAGGCGCCTCTTAGTAAACAGTATATTTTAATGACACATTTTCATTAAGAGCACTCACATTTGAAAACTTGTTAGTCCGGCATGAGGAGTCTCAGTAGCAGCCATATAGGATAGCGCCCTCTGTTGTTAGACAGCCGTGTTCCTCTCCTGCTGCCGGCTGGTGTGTACGATGTAAGCTTCCGGAATTCAACTACGATCCAGAACGAGGCTTGTACATCTGCCGGGCAATCATTGGAGGGCTAGGGCTCTGGAACGCAGATCCACGGTATGCACTGTACTGTCGTTAAGCAACGCGTTTCAGAGCATGCGCATTAGAGCGCTCTCTTTTTTCAAGCTAGGGAAGATACATTTCGTTGCAGCCTTTTTAAGTGCTCACCTAGCACCGCCGCCTAATGGTTACAATTGATATTACAAAGGAATAAATGGAATAGTGTGCATATATAAATAAGTAAGCTAATGTATATACTAATTTTAATCTAAAACTGAAATAAAATAAAAATATGAATAAAATGTGGTTAGATGTATATATTATTATGTATATTAAACTCGGATGCCTACAAATATAATATATTAATAGGTAAAATCACATGTGACTAGATGTATTTATTGTGCATACTGACACTAATGTCTATAATTATAATTAATGGGCATAAACCCATCATATATAATTAAAAGAACAGGAATATGGAGAATACCTATTTTAGGAATACAATAATAATTTGTCTATATATAGGCACATATATGTAAATGTGGTGTATAGTACCATTAAAAACAGGGAGAATTAAAATAATTAAAAATAAATAATAATAAAAATTCATTATATTCATTATAAAAACAGCTCTTTTATACTGATATCAGGACATAGTTTTACAGTAGTGCAACTAGAGGATGTGGGTGATGTTCTTATTAAAAAAAGGGGCCAATATTATTATAAAATGGTGGATATTTCTAATTCTTCATTTATTCCGCCAGGGTTTAGGGCATCCAAGGAATACATCCAGAAAGTTTCTCTTTCACATAATCTGTAAAATTTCAGCTGCAGGGAGATTTTTTGGTATTTGTTCGATAACCCATACCTCGAGACCTTCAGTGGATTTTGCATGGTGTTCACAGAAATGGCGGGGGACACTATGTTTGTCCCTCCCTCCTTCTATTTTTCTTCTGTGCTCACCAAATCTTTGCCTTAGTGGGCGTATGGTGCGCCCCACATACATGAGGTTACATGGGCAACTCAGACCATAAACTACAAAATTTGAGCCACAGTTGTAGAAATTGTCAAGCATATAAGTTTTTCCTTTTGTGGAATAATGCTTTTTTCCATGCTTGACAAAACCACAAGTTTTACACATGTTTTTTTTGCACTGAAACATGCCCTTAAGGGGAATCATATGGGCCTGTGCCGGTGCAATTTCTTTTATGGGCTTTAGTTTACTAGGCGCAATTTTATTCTTAATATTGGGAGCTTTTCTGTAGGTAATTTTTGGATGATTAGGCAAAACTAGTTTGAGGTGTGGATCCTCAAGAAGGATTGGCCAATACTTCCTGAAGATTGCCTCCATTTGTGAAAATTTAGTATGGAACCTAGTAATGAAGCGCCCAGATTGGTTGTAGACCTCTTCATTTTTGTGTTGGGTTACAGGTATAGATTGTGAATAATGTTTTTGTGCTTGGTCTACCAATGACTCTGGATATCCTTTATCCTTAAGTTTTTTTCTCTCAGTAACTAGCTTTGTTCCATGTAGTCAGAAGTTTTGGTACAGTTCCTCCGTAATCGACAAAACTGGCCCTTTGGAATATTATCTTTCCATTTTTTGTAATGACAGCTCTTGTAATGTAATAAGGAGTTACCTGCTGTTGGTTTAAATACATTTCTGGCATGTATCTCATTGTCAACATGAAAAAGGTCAAGATCCAAAAAGGCTAGCTTTTCTTTATCCATAACATGGGTAAAACTCAGACTATGTGGGTTGTTGTTACAATGGGCCACAAATTTTTCGACAACCTCGACAGGACCATCCCAAATGATAATAATATCATCTATAAAATGACCGTAAAAAATGAGATGTCTGAGGAATGGGTTATTATGCCAGATGTATCTGTGTTCCCATAATCCCATAGCTAAATTTGCATATGAGGGCGCAAAATTGGCCCCCATAGCTGTTCCCTGGACCTGTGAATAGTGCTGTTCATCAAATGTAAAATAATGGTGTGTTAAGCAGTATTTAGCGCAGTCCAGGATGAACGAGGCCTGTTTATTGCTCATATATGGGTCCTGGGATAGAAAGTGGCTGAGTGCTGCTATCCCAAAGCTCTGAGGAATCGACGTGTACAAAGAGCTCACGTCTAAAGATATCCACATATATTGGTCTTCCCATCTATAGGGTTTTGTTCTGTTGTTGTGCATTTGAGATAATTGTGGACATTGAAACTTGCACTGCTCTTTACTGGTCTTTTGTTCATATGATGGTTTTTGAAGGTTTGGCTTAGTGGCTGTAAACATCAGTGTTTTTTATCTATGCTATTCATTTATTGTCCATATATATGTGTGTATCTTTTAGAGTGTTTAACATAGTGATTACCCTTCTCCCTCCTATTGATTGTTTACATGGTTTATCCTTACCTATATCTCTGTCCTTAGACAGCAAGCATTTTTTGAGGATTATTGTTTCTCATGCATATGCACTTTTTGATAAGTGGTCAGTCATAGATTCATACACAGTCAGAGAGATTTATATACACGCAAACCATCACTTTTTATTTACATTTGACATATTATTATGGATTTTATTACGGAAGTAGAGACTTTTAAATATAGTGTTTTAGATCAATTATACAGCTTTTTACCTTTGACCATTTTCAGACCAGACGTCTCTTTGGACAAAAATGTAAGATATAAGTTATGTGGAAAATTTAAAAAATTGGAACGCCTCATACATTCCACCAATTCTCAATGGTGGGATAAATATCCTTAAAATCCTTAAAAATAAAATTTCACCACGAGGTCTCCGCATTCTAAAAAATTGCTCCTTTCTGGAATCAGAGGACGCTAAAGAATGGGATAGCCTGGCAGAATTCTGCACCACCAAGTGGATGACTATATTAGTAAAACACAGGGAAAAAAAGTATGACAATCTCAAAAAAACTGTAGAAATGCTATCCACAGAAATAATTAATGCAGGACAAAAAATTCCCTCCCCCTGGCTAGACATTCTTAAAAACAATACTAAAAAGCAGGAAAATGACCTCATTTATAGTAAATTAGGAAAAATTAGGCGGGACATCCTAGATTACTCTAATCAAAAAGTATTCACATGGATGAAAAAACCCACAAATATTCCACCACTACTGGAACAAGATCCATTTGGCCATTCCATTGCTTCATTACCTCCACCGATTCCTTTGTTACCACCACGTGTTTCATCCCAGAAACATAAAATAGCTAGAGGTACAGAGTGTCCCTCTCATACAGGCCATAATACACAACAGCAGGAGAATACAAATGTTGTCATCAAGTCACCTAAAGCTAAATTATTGACCAAACTAAATTTATTTTATAATCGGTCACAACCTAGGTCTACCAACAGTATTTCCACCCCTTCCAACACAGTTCCCTTAAAAACGTCAAATCATAAACAGGTAACAGAAATGGATATCTCTGTTCCAGTAAATCAATCTAATCATGGAATCCCGAATATAACCAATAATACCATTGCACCCAGTGCAGATTGTGCTATATCTTTGTCTGGAGCCTCTATATCCCTTTATCCAGTATCCTATACTCCTTCCACCTGTTCTATTAGCAAACCTATTACACAAAATACTGTGAATATACCATTTACATTTGGTTGCAATAGTACTTTAGAAAATTAATCTTTTTTATCCATAAACCCCTCTCCAGCCACCCAGATAAAAAGATAATTAATAGGAGAGGCTGCAGAGGGGGAAGAGGTAGAAACAGAAGCACTAGCAAGCAAAAACCGGAAACGGTCAAAATCTTTAATCTGTCCCATCACAATCTATCCCCAGCAGAAGTCTCCCTGTTAAACCATGGTCTTAATTTTTCACCATCTAATCAACCAGATCCATTTATCTTGTTTAAAGACCTTAACAGATACATTAGAAACCTGACGTTGCATAGATTTTTTCACATTTAAAAATGCAAAAAATACAAATAATGTCAGTAGTCCCCGTCCAGCAGGTACAGTGGATCCTAATTTTGAGGATCAAGTATTTGATTTTGATGTAGAAATGATGGAGATGCTTGAGCATCTCTACCACGATGACTCATACACAGGATTGGATCTTTTCACGCAACATCTACATACCTCTCCACCAGTCATACATTCTGGATAAAAACCAAAATCAGTATTTTATCCATATCAATCAAAAGGCCCACATCTTACCACATTTTACAACATGGTATTTTCAGACCTTAAAAAGATGTGTACTCATAAGGAAGTAAGTGCTACGAATCTTGGTAGCCTTACCTCGAAAGAAAAAATAGCTTTAAAAGCATTAACAGATAATAAAGATCTGGTCATAAAAACCGCCGACAAGGGCGGCGGAATTGTGATCCAAAATAGATCTGATTACATTAAAGAAGCAGAACGCTTGCTTGCAGATAGTTCTACTTATCACAAGTTAAGCTCCGATCCTCTACCTGAATTCCAAAAGGATATAAACTTACTCATTGACGGGGCTATTCAATCCAATATCATTAATAAGAATGAAGCCTCCTTCCTACGGAGGGATTTCTACCGGACCCCATACTTTTATCACATACCCAAAATTCATAAAAATCAAACCAATCCTCCAGGGAGACCCATTATCGCTGCTATGGACAGTATTACTTCCGGATTATCAAAGTACATAGATCACCATCTACAGCCCCTAGCACAAGGTCTGCAATCATATATCCAAGATGGAACCCATCTTTTGGATCTATTAAAACCCTATAGATGGGAAGACCAATATATGTGGATATCTTTAGACGTGAGCTCTTTGTACACGTCGATTCCTCATACCTTTGGAAAAGCAGCACTCAACCACTTTCTATCCCAGGACCCATATATGAGCAATAAACAGGCCTCGTTCATCCTGGACTGCGCTAAATACTGCTTAACACACAATTATTTTACATTTGATGAACAGCACTATTTACAGGTCCAAGGAACAGCTATGGGGGCCAATTTTGCGCCCTCATATGCAAATTTAGCTATGGGATTATGGGAACACAGATACATCTAGCATAATAACCCATTCCTCAGACATCTCATTTTTTACGGTCGTTTTATAGTCGATATTATTATCATTTGGGATGGTCCAGTCGAGGTTGTCGAAAAATTTGTGGCCCATTGTAACAACAACCCACATAGTCTGAGTTTTACCCATGTTATGGATAAAGAAAAACTAGCCTTTTTGGATCTTGACCTTTTTCATGTTGACAATGAGATACATGCCAGAAATTTCTTTAAACCAACAGCAGGTAACTCCTTATTACATTACAAGAGCTGTCATTACAAAAAATGGAAAGATAATATTCCAAAGGGGCAGTTTTGTCGATTACGGAGGAACTGTACCAAAACTTCTGACTACATGGAACAAAGCTAGTTACTGAGAGAAAAAAACTTAAGGATAAAGGATATCCAGAGTCATTGGTAGACCAAGCACAAAAACATTATTCACAATCTATACCTGTAACCCAAAACAAAAATGAAGAGGTCTACAACCAATCTGGGCGCTTCATTACTAGGTTCCATACTAAATTTTCACAAATGGAGGCAATCTTCAGGAAGTATTGGCCAATCCTTCTTGAGGATCCACACCTCAAACCAGTTTTGCCTAATCATCCAAAAATTACCTACAGAAAAGCTCCCAATATTAAGAATAAAATTGTGCCTAGTAAACTAAAGCCCATAAAAGAAATTGCACCAGCACAGGCCCATATGATTCCCCTTAAGGGCATGTTTCAGTGCAAAAAAAACATGTGTAAAACTTGTGGTTTTGTCAAGCATGGAAAAAAGCATTTTTCCACAAAAGGAAAAACTTATATGCTTGACAATTTCTACAACTGTGGCTCAAATTTTGTAGTTTATGGTCTGAGTTGCCCATGTAACCTCATGTATGTGGGGCGCACCATATGCCCACTAAGGCAAAGATTTGGTGAGCACAGAAGAAAAATAGAAGGAGGGAGGGACAAACATAGTGTCCCCCGCCATTTCTGTGAACACCATGCAAAATCCACTGAAGGTCTCGAGGTATGGGTTATCGAACAAATACCAAAAAATCTCCCCGCAGCTGAAAGATTTTACAGATTATGTGAAAGAGAAACTTTCTGGATTTATTCCTTGGATGCCCTAAACCCTGGCAGAATAAATGAAGAATTAGAAATATCCACCATTATATAATAATATTGGCCCCTTTTTTTAATAAGAACATCACCCACATCCTCTAGTTACACTACTGTAAAACTATCTCCTGATATCAGTATAAAAAAAGCTGTTTTTATAATGAATATAATGAATTTTTAATATTATTTATTTTTAATTATTTTAATTCTCCCTGTTTTTAATGGTACTATACACCACATTTACATATATGTGCCTATATATATAGAGAAATTATTATTGTATTCCTAATATAGGTATTCTCCATATTCCTGTTCTTTTAATTATATATGATGGGTTTATGCCCATTAATTATAATTATAGACATTAGTGTCAGTATGCACAATAAATACATCTAGTCACATGTGATTTTACCTATTAATATATTATATTTGTAGGCATCCGAGTTTAATATACATAATAATATATACATCTAACCACATTTTATTCATATTTTTATTTTATTTCAGTTTTAGATTAAAATTAGTATATACATTAGCTTACTTATTTATATATGCACACTATTCCATTTATTCCTTTGTAATATCAATTGTAATCATTAGGCGGCCGTGCTAGGTGAGCACTTAAAAAGGCTGCAACGAAATGTATCTTCCCTAGCTTGAAAAAAGAGCGCGCTCTAATGCGCATGCTCTGAAAAGCGTTACTTAACGACAGTACAGTGCATACCGTGGATCTGCGTTCCAGAGCCCTAGCCCTCCAATGATTGCCCGGCAGATGTACAAGCCTCGTTCTGGATCGTAGTTGAATTCCGGAAGCTTACATCGTACACACCAGCCGGCAGCAGGAGGGGAACATGGCTGTCTAACAACAGAGGACGCTATCCTATATGGCTGCTACTGAGACTCCTCATGCCGGACTAACAAGTTTTCAAATGTGAGTGCTCTTAATGAAAATGTGTCATTAAAATATACTGTTTACTAAGAGGCGCCTTTGCTGATCAAAAGAGGGGAGACTGTAATGGAAATTTGTAAGTTCTGTATATAATTGTATTGTATTTTGTATATATCACACACTGCCCTCACTGTGCACACAGCACTAATAATGTTTTCAGTACATGCTTACATTCTTTTGAGTCCTGATTAGAATTAGCCTGCCTATGTAACGCCCCTTGTTACCATAAACGTACAATTGTAATATTAATGTAATACATACGTAATCATGTGCATAAAAACCTTCAATTGCGTCATAATAAGGCAGAACAGTTATTTGGAAAGATGCTGAGTGTATCTTTTGTGTCTGTTCCCTACTGCAGTAGTTATTATTAATTTGGAACCACTAATCAATATGAGCATAGGAGTTGCCTATCATCAATTTAACTGAGTCACTATTATCTCACATATATATTCTTCTTCTTCTTATTATAGCCAAATTTACTACCCTAACTCCTCCCACAGTTTTTACACTACATAGACAAGTAATATACCGAAACGTGCGGATTGTTCCCGGTTGGTGTGCTATTACTTTGTGGAATGCTTCGTCCGAATGGTTCACGAAATATCGTTGTTTTTGAGGCAAAATTAGTCCCATAGGAATGAATGGCGAAATGTTCGATGTCATTTAATTGGTGTGCTATTACCTTGTGGAAACAGGGGCGGATCCAGAGCCTAGTCTCGGGAGGGGCACTGGCAGAAAATACACTAACTGACCACCATACTACACTAACTGACCATTATACTACACTAACTGACCACCATACTTCACTAACTGACCACCATACTACACTAACTGAACACTATACTACACTAACTGACCACCATACCACACTAACTGACCACCATACTACACTAACTGACTATTATACTACACTAACTGACCACCATACTAAAAAAAAATAATTTTTGAAAAAAAAAAAAATGTTCAGCTCTTTCAGCTAATGATGGGACTTCAACTGTTTTAATACTATTTATACTTTTTAAAATATTAAGCTTTTTATCACTTTTCACAGTAACTCCAGCCATTCCAACCACACAGCAGTTACTCAAGCCACTCCACCCAGTTACTCCATCCACTCCAGTTGTAGAGGCAAGAACACTTTTCACAATTTCCCCAGAAATTGTAGCTTTTCTAGTTAAGTGTTCTTGCATAGCAAGACCACTTACTATTGTAATGGAAATTTGTAAGTTCTGTATATAATTGTATTGTATTTTGTATGTATCGAACACTGCCCTCACTGTGCACACAGCACTAATAATGTTTTCAGTACATGTTTACATTCTTTTGAGTCCTGATTAGAATTAGCCTGCCTATGTAACGCCCCTTGTTACCATAAACGTACAATTGTAATATTAATGTGATACCTATGTAATCATGTGCATAAAAACTTTCAATTGCGTCATAATAAGGCAGAACAGTTATTTGGAAAGATGCTGAGTGTATCTTTTGTGTCTGTTCCCTACTGCAGTAGTTATTATTAATTTGGAACCACTAATCAATATGAGGATAGGAGTTGCCTATCATCAATTTAACCGAGTCAGCATGGCGAGCTTTGCCTTAGGGGGGGATTCCAGGTGACCCTGAGTATCCGAAACGAGGAGCTTGAGACGATCCGGGAATTTCTGATAATCAGCCGGCTAAGGTAAGCCTTTTGCTTACATTTGAGTTATCAGACTTCCTTGATCAGTAAGGCATTTTCGGGACAAAGGGTACCTATTTACTCCCCTTAATCGAACTGTATTGATTGGTGGTTATATGTTATGTTGTCCCTGTCTATTGTTCATTGAAGTGTTATAGATAAGAAAGGGAAGAATAGTGCTTTTCACAGGTATATGTAGTAGATCTGCTAGATAAAGTAGTTTAGAGGCAACAGGGTATAGGCACACGTAGAGAAGAGAGAAGACTGGCCAGTCATTATGGGCATTGAATTAAGTAAGGGAATGAAGGGTAAGAGACCCTCAAAAGTGCCCAGCGCAAGAGGAGCGCTATATATGAACCAAAGGTGCGGTTCCGCCTATACTGAGCCCCTAGATTAATGGTTAGAGTGGACATGGATCCACAATGGGTAACTGGGTTACCAAAGGCCATAGGGACTAAGAATCATGCAAAGTAAACAGCTAGAGATACAGCTATCTATGTGAGCAGGATGGATCAAGGGTGACATTAACACTAGACAGAAAGGGATATTTTAATGTTAAGTTGTGGGATGAATTTGGGGTCAGGCACTACAACTAGTAAAAGTCAGAAACAGAGAAATGAGAGGTAAAACAGAATACTTTATATGTTGTCAGAGAGGGAAGATGGGATGAGCACTCTGGCTGCCCATCTGATCATAGAAGCTAGATATAAAAGATATCTGAACAAAATAAGGAATGCAGAATTTATGCATGGAAATATTAAAGAGTTAAAAGAAAGTGAGAGAATGATATGCATGTGTTGTGTACAAATGGGAAAATGTAAGCGATTTTAGAGAGATATTGGTGTATGTGTGTGCGAATGCTGGGACCTTTAGTTCTATTGCTTGTGTGTGTCATGTACGCAGATGTGACCCCCTCCTTTGTGTTCTCCTGAAAGAATGTCCCTGAGAGGTCAGTGATAAGCTGGAAGGACACCATGCCAATTCCAGTTTTTTAGACAAAACATGTGCCGGGTTAACGAATCTAATGGTAAACAATGTGATCACAATTATTTTTTGAATCTGTTTTCCAAACATGGTAAAATGAAGGTTACATTTAACCGTGTATTACACAAATTGAATATCCTTTGATAGTGGAAACAGTGCATTTAAAAAAGGGAAATTAAGTAAAATTAAGTAATAATGAGTATTCATTTCTAATATGAGTTTAACAATTTTATTAATATAGATATATAATATTGAAACTGGTTTAGACAACCTTTGGTTGGAAACGAAATCCAGGTTATTGGGGAAATTTGTAATGAATGGGATTAGTTTAGATTAAGATAACAATTTTGTAATTTTACATTTATACAATAAGCCCTTATTGAGAGAAAAAACGATTAAGATGAGGTTGTTATTAATAACTTGATGTGCGGTCCATGATGTAAGAGTAATAATAAATAAAATTTAAATATAACAGACCCATCACATCAAGTCCACACACCCTGTTAGGATAGATGCCAACTGCAGCCAGTTGTTTTATAGTTTTTGATGTGTCTGAGTGCTTTCTTGTCCTTCATACAGATTCTTGGTCCTTTTGTTTTTATTTATTTTTATTTTTGAAATCCAAAGCAGAATGTGTGGATTGTGAAATGATGTGCCCCTTTTTCTTGTAAGTACAGTGGTATAAGCAGAAGAATATTTTGGATTTATGGGCACCTCTGCATGACCGCAGGGTATTGTTATCATTTATTATAATATTGCTAGGAAGAAGTTGTCTTTTGAAACATGAAACTGGAGTTCTTACACAAATAGCATGATAGAAAACAAGCCATTGTAATATATTTAGGCAAGCTGGACCCAGTAATAAATGGTTCACCCCGATATATCAGAGCTGTAGCTTTTATGCAAAGGTGCTATTAGACAAAGTTAGTTATTGTTTTGGTCAAACATTTAATTTTTAATGGTCCGACATTCTGCGCAGCAAATATACAGCTAACTAAATGTTTGTCTAATGAAAGGTTTAAAATATGAGTTTGTTTATGTACAAATCTAACAATGAAAAATGCCTACATTTGAATCCAGACACCTTATTGCCTCTATTGAAAGAGGCTGGAGACAAAGGAAGACACATGTGTTAAATTGATGACGTAGGAATCAGTTGCTGTGAGCCTAGTGCGGGACACACTCCCTGAAGATCTAGATATTAAATTTTTTGTAGATTTGAGTATGCAGTTTATCACCCAGAAGGATACTCTGTATTCAAAGTCATTGGATCCTTTTTCCCCAGCTCAAGAAGCAGAGCTCCATGTTTTAGCAAAGCCTGTGAGCTATAAAAAGAGTGTATATTTATATAGATAGTCAAGATATAGAGAGCTTTTGGTTCCATTTAAAGGGCCAGAAGTTTGTTTTTACTTCGGCAGGCAAACCAACCAAGCATGCCAAGTTAATTTGATCGGCTGTTTTCAGCCTTCCATGTTCTTGCTGAGGTAGCCATATTAACTTTAAAGCTCACACATGGAAGCAGACCAGGTGACTAAGGATGCTGCATTTACAGCCCCGGACACTTGATGGGTCTGTGCAACTCACAGATTCCACCCTAGTTCTGGCCCAGTATAGCTGGGATTAATAATTCAACTTTAAGGACCCCAGAACGAGAAGAACAAGTGGTCCACAGGGGGCAACTTCTTATGAAACAGGACTTTGGAAAAGGTGATCATTTATGTCTGCCAGCCACTCTTTTCCCTCCAGCTTGACACATGAACCGAGTCATCAGTCACAAGAAGTTATGGCTGCCTTAGTAAATGAGCATGGGATAGAGCCGGGGAGTTCTCCACAGTTGTTTTTATAACATACCACTTCTTGTTTTACCTGTTACCAAAGGTGTTACCAAAAGCTGAACATCCCTTCCAGATATCACAAAAAAGATATATCCAGATGCCCAAGTCAGGATCTTACAAGTATGCATTTTGTCTGTATGGACATGTTTTTTTGGATGTCCAGTGGCAAATGCTACTTCAAAGGCCACAGTAAAAAGTGTTATCAGAAGTAGTTTGTAAGTACAGAGTGTCAGAATCTACAGAGACTAACAGAGGAAATCATTTTTATAGGAGAGTCCTTACTAGAAGTTTTGAGGTTTTATTTTTACACCCCCTACTGTCTACAATGTAGTGGACAAAGTAGAGTAAGAAACTAGAAAACTTTTGCCTGAATGTTTTCTTATATTTTATGAAGCCCCTAAGGGGGATGTTGGACTCTCTCCCTATGGGATTTGGTTTGGGAGTGTGTTACTCACTTGCTTATATTTTGTCTCAGCAGCTGAAGTCCTCCATTTGGATCTCACAGAGAATGTTGCTGATCTTTTAAGGTTTTTTGACAAACTCATTTATGTGTTTTCTCCCCAATTCCAGATCCTAAAAGTTTGGAAGGATCTAAAACTAAAGCCAGGTGACTTGTGGATTGTTAAGAGACATTTATATATAAGGAAATGTTTGGAGACTCAATACAGCATCTATTTCATGTACAGTTTTTGCAAAACTTGAAGGAAAAGTCACCTAGATCCACACCAGACACTGCAAAAATGACTAAATTAAAGAAATCTCTGTGTTTGATTTGTTTCCCTCTTGTGATCACAGTCTAGGGTACTTTTTGATTCAATTACTTTAATTGTAAGGGATATATATATATATTTGAAAAGTAGTTCAGCCATGTTGAAGTCATATTTGTCTTTTGTACGTCTTCCATTTTATGTAGAATTGTCTGTGTTTACATATGCTGATAAGTCAGCATGCCCACAATTAGGGATGAGCTTCGTGTTCGAGTCGAACCCATGTTCGACTCGAACATCGGCTGTTCGATCGTTCGCCGAATTGCGAACGTTATGGGCCGTTCGCGCTAAATTCGTGTGGCGCGTCACGGCCCATAATTCACTGCGGCATCGCAGTGCATTGCTGGCTGATGATTGGCCAAGCATGCACTATGACCCGCATGCTTGGCCAATCACAGCGCCGTCAGTAGAGAGAGCTGAAATTGGCCAAAGCCAGGGTGGCTTTGGCCAATTATGGCTCAGGGGATTTAGTACACACCCCACACTATATAAGGCCGCCTGCACGGCGGCCCTGTGTAGTGTGTGTTCCGGTGTGCTGAGAGATAGAGAGAGAGAGAGAGACAGTGTCATTTGATTTGAGTTAGATAGATTAGGCAGAACAGTCAGTCAGTTAGCTGCACTTACAGTGTATTGTGTATATATATGCATCCCAGGTGTTGCATATATATATATACACTGTATTCAGTTTAGCTAGATCCGTTCCTGTTATCTTCTATCTAGACTATTTACATTTAATGCAGTGCATCCTGCTCACAGTGTTCAGCTAGATCCGTTCCTGCTATTTACATTTAGTGCAGTGCGTCCTGCTCACAGTGTTCAGCTAGATCCGTTCCTGTTATCTTCTAGACTATTTACATTTAGTGCAGTGCGTCCTGCTCACAGTGTTCAGCTAGATCCGTTCCTGCAATTTACATTTAGTGCAGTGCGTCCTGCTCACAGTGTTCAGCTAGATCCGTTCCTGCTATTTACATTTAGTGCAGTGCGTCCTGCTCACAGTGTTCAGCTAGATCCGTTCCTGCTATTTACATTTAGTGCAGTGCGTCCTGCTCACAGTGTTCAGCTAGATCCGTTCCTGCTATTTACATTTAGTGCAGTGCGTCCTGCTCACAGTGTTCAGCTAGATCCGTTCCTGCTATTTACATTTAGTGCAGTGCGTCCTGCTCACAGTGTTCAGCTAGATCCGTTCCTGCTATTTACATTTAGTGCAGTGCGTCCTGCTCACAGTGTTCAGCTAGATCCGTTCCTGCTATTTACATTTAGTGCAGTGCGTCCTGCTCACAGTGTTCAGCTAGAGCCGTTCCTGCTATTTACATTTAGTGCAGTGCGTCCTGCTCACAGTGTTCAGCTAGATCCGTTCCTGTTATCTTCTAGACTATTTACATTTAGTGCAGTGCGTCCTGCTCACAGTGTTCAGCTAGATCCGTTCCTGCTATTTACATTTAGTGCAGTGCGTCCTGCTCACAGTGTTCAGCTAGATCCGTTCCTGTTATCTTCTAGACTATTTACATTTAGTGCAGTGCGTCCTGCTCACAGTGTTCAGCTAGATCCGTTCCTGTTATCTTCTAGACTATTTACATTTAGTGCAGTGCGTCCTGCTCACAGTGTTCAGCTAGATCCGTTCCTGTTATCTTCTAGACTATTTACATTTAGTGCAGTGCGTCCTGCTCACAGTGTTCAGCTAGATCCGTTCCTGTTATCTTCTAGACTATTTACATTTAGTGCAGTGCGTCCTGCTCACAGTGTTCAGCTAGATCCGTTCCTGTTAAATTCCTACTGACAGGCAGGCTTGTCTGGTTACAGTATATAAAGCTACCTGAAGAAAATTACAGGTGTTCTATTTGATCCTATTAGTACCACGGTCAGGCAGCTAGACTATTTACATTTAGTACAGTGCGTCCTGCTCACAGTGTTCAGCTAGATCCGTTCCTGTTATCTTCCTACTGACAGGCAGGCTTGTCTGGTTACAGTATATAAAGCTACCTGAAGAAAATTACAGGTGTTCTATTTGATCCTATTAGTACCACGGTCAGGCAGCTAGACTATTTACATTTAGTACAGTGCGTCCTGCTCACAGTGTACAGCTAGATCCGTTCCTGTTATCTTCCTACTGACAGGCAGGCTTGTCTGGTTACAGTATATAAAGCTACCTGAAGAAAATTACAGGTGTTCTATTTGATCCTATTAGTACCACGGTCAGGCAGCTAGACTATTTACATTTAGTACAGTGCGTCCTGCTCACAGTGTTCAGCTAGATCCGTTCCTGTTATCTTCCTACTGACAGGCAGGCTTGTCTGGTTACAGTATATAAAGCTACTTGAAGAAAATTACAGGTGTTCTATTTGATCCTATTAGTACCACGGTCAGGCAGCTAGACTATTTACATTTAGTACAGTGCGTCCTGCTCACAGTGTACAGCTAGATCCGTTCCTGTTATCTTCCTACTGACAGGCAGGCTTGTCTGGTTACAGTATATAAAGCTACCTGAAGAAAATTACAGGTGTTCTATTTGATCCTATTAGTACCACGGTCAGGCAGCTAGACTATTTACATTTAGTACAGTGCGTCCTGCTCACAGTGTTCAGCTAGATCCGTTCCTGTTATCTTCCTACTGACAGGCAGGCTTGTCTGGTTACAGTATATAAAGCTACCTGAAGAAAATTACAGGTGTTCTATTTGATCCTATTAGTACCACGGTCAGGCAGCTAGACTATTTACATTTAGTACAGTGCGTCCTGCTCACAGTGTACAGCTAGATCCGTTCCTGTTATCTTCCTACTGACAGGCAGGCTTGTCTGGTTACAGTATATAAAGCTACCTGAAGAAAATTACAGGTGTTCTATTTGATCCTATTAGTACCACGGTCAGGCAGCTAGACTATTTACATTTAGTACAGTGCGTCCTGCTCACAGTGTTCAGCTAGATCCGTTCCTGTTATCTTCCTACTGACAGGCAGGCTTGTCTGGTTACAGTATATAAAGCTACTTGAAGAAAATTACAGGTGTTCTATTTGATCCTATTAGTACCACGGTCAGGCAGCTAGACTATTTACATTTAGTACAGTGCGTCCTGCTCACAGTGTACAGCTAGATCCGTTCCTGTTATCTTCCTACTGACAGGCAGGCTTGTCTGGTTACAGTATATAAAGCTACCTGAAGAAAATTACAGGTGTTCTATTTGATCCTATTAGTACCACGGTCAGGCAGCTAGACTATTTACATTTAGTACAGTGCGTCCTGCTCACAGTGTTCAGCTAGATCCGTTCCTGTTATCTTCCTACTGACAGGCAGGCTTGTCTGGTTACAGTATATAAAGCTACTTGAAGAAAATTACAGGTGTTCTATCCCAGCTTAGTGCAGCTACAGGCCATTAGTATGTCTGGAAGGCCAAGAAGGAGAGGCAGACAGTCACAAGCCAATAAGAGAGGGCAAGCAGGCTCTGTGTCTAGTGCTGGTCGTGGAGACGGTGCATCCTCATCAGCACGTGGCCATGGGACACGCTTGGCCTTTTTTTCGGCAGCAACATGCGGAAGACTTGGTCGAGTGGATGACCAAGCCGTCCTCATCCTCCTCATCCTCTCTCACCCATGCCCAGGGTGCTTTGTCTGGCAAAGCAGCGGCCTCTTCCCTCAGCTCAATGTCATCAGTGACTCCTTCCCTAGCTCCACCATGTCCTCATGAGGATTCCCTCGAACTGTTTGACCACAGTGTTGGGTACATGCTCCAGGAGGATGCCCAGCGTTTGGAAGGCTCTGATGACGATACTGAGCTCGATGAAGGCAGTAACATGAGCACGGACAGAGGGGGTGCCCAAGAAGGACAGCAATCTGGCAGTCATGCTCCCCCTGCTGCAGCATACTGCCAGGTTTGCTCCAGTGATGAGGAGGGAGGGGATGATGAGGTCACTGACTCAACGTGGGTGCCTGATAGGAGAGAGGAGGAGGAGGAGGAGGAGGAGGAGGAGGAGGCGGCAGCACATCACCAACGAGGCAGGATGCCCTCCAGGGGCCAGCCTAAGGGCAGCACATTGACTGCATCACACCCCAAAGCTCCACATGTGCAGGGCGCTGCAGTCTCTGCGCGTTATTCAAAAAGTTCTTTGGTGTGGGCCTTTTTTGAGACGAGTGCATCAGATCGCACCGCTGCTATTTGCAACATATGTCTCAAGCGTATCTCGCGTGGCCAAAACATCTCCCGCTTGGGTACCACATGCTTGACCAGACATATGTTGACCTGCCATGCAGTTCGTTGGCAAGCGTATCTAAAAACCCACACCAAAGAACAAAGAGGATCTCTCCTTGCTCCTCATCAGCTGAGATTTCCAACCCCACTAGACCTTCAGTCCTCTCTGAGACCTGCAGTGAGAGGAATGAAGGTGTAGAATTAGGTGTGTCACAGCCAAGTACTTGTGGGCAATCTGCTTTTGGTACACCGACGTCAGATTGTACCAGGCAAATTTCCCTGCCCCAGCTGCTGCACCGCCGAAAGAAGTTTGCTCCCAGCCATCCACATGCCCAGCGGTTGAATGCTAGCTTGGCAAAATTGCTAGCACTTCAACTGCTGCCTTTTCAGTTGGTAGACTCTGCCCCCTTCCGTGAGTTTGTGGAATGTGTGGTTCCTCAGTGGCAGGTACCCAAACGCCACTTTTTCTCACGGAAGGCGATTCCGGCTCTCTACCGGCATGTGGAAGGCAATGTCCATGCCTCGCTGGACAGGGCGGTCAGCGGTAAGGTGCATATTACCGCTGACTCATGGTCCAGCAGGCATGGACAGGGACGTTACCTAAGTTTCACGGCGCATTGGGTGACTCTGCTGGCAGCTGGGAAGGATGCAGGACAAGGTGCAGTAGTGTTGGAGGTTGTTCCGCCACCACGCCTCCAAAATGCTGATTGTGACACACCTCTCTCCTCCACCCCCTCCTCTTCTTCTTCCTCCATGGCCTCTTCCTCGGAACCAGCGGTGCTCCGTAGGCGTTCAAGGGGCTACGCAAGTACGCAGGCCAAAAGATGCCATGCGGTGCTTGAGCTGGTGTGCTTGGGGGACAGGAGCCACACTGGGGCAGAGGTTCTGTCAGCTCTGCAGGGGCAGGTTCAGAGGTGGTTGACGCCACGCCAACTTAAGGCAGGAATGGTGGTTTGCGACAATGGCACCAACCTCCTCTCTGCCCTCCGACAGGGACAAATGACCCATGTGCCCTGTTTGGCTCACGTCCTTAACTTGGTGGTGCAGCGGTTCTTGGGCAGGTACCCGGGCTTACAGGATGTCCTGAGGCAGGCCAGGAAAGTCTGTGTGCATTTCCGCCGGTCATATAATGCCAGTGCTCGGCTGACGGACCTCCAAAAGGAGTTTAACCTGCCCAAGAACCGCCTAATCTGTGACATGCCCACCAGGTGGAACTCAACGTTGGCCATGCTGCAGCGGCTGCACATGCAGCAGAGGGCCATCAATGAGTACCTGTGCGACTATGGCACCAGGACAGGGTCAGGGGAGCTTGGTTTTTTTTCCCCACGCCAGTGGGCCATGATCAGGGATGCATGCACTGTCCTGTCACTATTCGAGGAGGCCACGAGGATGGTGAGCAGTGACAGTGCATGCATCAGTGACACTGTCCCCCTTGTCCACCTGTTGGAGCACACGCTGCGTGGAATAATGGACAGGGCACTTGAGGCAGAACAGAGGCAGGAAGAGGAGGACTTCCTTAGCTCTCAAGGCCCCCTTTATCCAGACAGTGTTCCTGCGTGCCCGCCGATCACACAGGAAGAGGACGAGGAGGAAGAGGAGGAGGAGGAAGATTGTGTCAGTATGGAGGTGGAGCCTGGCACTCAGCATCAGCAGCAGTCTTTAAGGGATCAGTCCCAAGAAACACATGGACTTGTACGTGGCTGGGAGGAGGTGGCTGCGGACCATGTCGTTCTTAGTGACCCAGAGGACTCCGGACCGAATGCCTCAGCAAACCTACGCTGCATGGCCTCCCTGATCCTGCAAAGCCTGCGTAAGGATCCTCGTATTCGTGGTATCAAGGAGAAGGACCAATACTGGCTGGCAACCCTCCTTGATCCACGTTACAAGGGTAAGGTTGCGGACCTTATCTTGCCATCGCAGAGGGAGCAGAGGATGAAACATCTTCGGGAGGCCTTGCAGAAAGGTCTGTGCAACGCGTTCCCAGAGACTGGGAGGTTACAAACTCCTGTTTCTGGACAACGTGTTGCTGAGGCTTCGGTCAGTCAAAGAAGGAGCGGTGGAGAAGGTGGCCGTCTGACCGATGCGTTCAGACAATTTTTTGGTCCGCAGCCCCAAGGTATGATCGGTTCCAGCAACCATCGCCAGCGTCTGTTTTACATGGTGCAGGAATACCTAGGGGCAAGATCAGACTTGGACACCTTTCCCACCAAAAATCCTCTGGGTTACTGGGTCTTGAGGATGGATCACTGGCCAGAGCTTGCACAGTATGCAATTGAGCTACTGGCCTGTCCTGCATCCAGCGTTCTTTCGGAATGCACATTCAGTGCTGCTGGAGGCGTGGTAACCGATCACAGGGTGCGTCTGTCCACCGACTCGGTCGATCGGCTGACCTTCATAAAAATGAATGAGTCTTGGATCACCACCAGCTACCAAGCACCTGATGCTGATGTAACCGAATAATTTTTTTTGAAATCTCAGATCCCTTCAAAGACTGCCTATGCTGATGCTGAGTGACTATCCCTGAGTAATTATCCTCTTCCTCCTCAATCGTCACGCTGATAGCTTGTAAGAACATTTTTGGTTCTGGGCGCCACCACCAGTGCCTAAGGCACAATT
The DNA here is from genome assembly GCF_042186555.1 of Aquarana catesbeiana. Classification (NCBI taxonomy): domain Eukaryota; kingdom Metazoa; phylum Chordata; class Amphibia; order Anura; family Ranidae; genus Aquarana; species Aquarana catesbeiana. The sequence goes on along the minus strand of NC_133324.1, from coordinate 108,222,510 downwards.
TTTCAGCCCCTGTTTAACAGGGGCGTGTAATTACAATTTTTGATGTAATACTTTGCAGCAGGGCTCGTTCCTGCATTCCAACTAGAGTGTCTGTGAGGGGTTGCAGTGTTGTGGCACCAGCACCAGTGCCTAGGGCCCAATTTTTCTGCCCCTGTCTAACAGGGGCGTGTAATTACAATTTTTGATGCAATACTTTGCAGCAGGGCTTGTTCCTGCGTTCCAACTAGAGTGTCTGTGAGGGGTTGCAGTGTTGTGGCACCAGCACCAGTGCCTAAGGCCCAATTTTTCTGCCCCTGTCTAACAGGGGCGTGTAATTACAATTTTTGATGCAATACTTTGCAGCAGGGCTCGTTCCTGCGTTCCAACTAGAGTGTCTGTGAGGGGTTGCAGTGTTGTGGCACCAGCACCAGTGCCTAAGGCCCAATTTTTCTGCCCCTGTCTAACAGGGGCGTGTAATTACAATTTTTGATGCAATACTTTGCAGCAGGGCTCGTTCCTGCGTTCCAACTAGAGTGTCTGTGAGGGGTTGCAGTGTTGTGGCACCAGCACCAGTGCCTAAGGCCCAATTTTTCTGCCCCTGTCTAACAGGGGCGTGTAATTACAATTTTTGATGCAATACTTTGCAGCAGGGCTCGTTCCTGCGTTCCAACTAGAGTGTCTGTGAGGGGTTGCAGTGTTGTGGCACCAGCACCAGTGCCTAAGGCCCAATTTTTCTGCCCCTGTCTAACAGGGGCGTGTAATTACAATTTTTGAAGCAATACTTTGCAGCAGGGCTCGTTCCTGCGTTCCAACTAGAGTGTCTGTGAGGGGTTGCAGTGTTGTGGCACCAGCACCAGTGCCTAAGGCCTAATTTTTCAGCTCCTGTTCAACAGGGGCATGTAATTACAATTCTTGATCTAATATTTCACAGCAGGGCCCTGTGAGGGCTTACAGTGTTGTGGCCACAGCAACACCTAAGGCCCAAATTTCTGCTGAGTATATAGGGCAGGACCCTACTTTCAAACATCTAACTTACAAACGACTCCTACTTGCAAACGGAAGGAGACAACAGGAAGTGAGATGAAATCTACCCCTAGGAAGGGAAATTCTCTCCTGTAAGAGTTAATATGGGAAAACAATTTCTCCTTTCCACTGATGCTTTCCAATCCTTGTTCCACAAAAAAACCCAAATTTTCAAAAAACATTTTTCATTGGGACAAAAAAGTGAGGTGAAATCTTCTGAAGAGGAGGAAAGACAGCAAAACAAATGTCACAGGGGTGATAACCCTTCCCTATGTTTTCCAAAAAGCTTAGAAAAGATTTTTTGGCTGGAGCTAAACACGTTAAAAATGTTCAAAATTACAAACAGATTCTACTTAACAACAAACCTACAGTCCCTGTCTTGTTTGCACCGCCTGTATACTGCTGTTCAGAGTATATAGGGCCTGGTGGCCCCACACCTTTCCTTATTTTAATTTGGGTGCGGGGTTCCCCTTAATATCCATACAAGACCCAAAGGGCCTGGTAATGGACTGGGGGGTACCCATGCCGTTTGTCTCACTGATTTTCATCCATATTGCCATGACCCGACATGACATTAAACCCGCAAGCAGTTTTAAATGAGATTTTTTCCTTTAAAAATGACATTTGGTGCAGGGACTGTTCTAAACATGGGAAACACGCGTCACTTTACAGGCATACTATAGACACCCCCCAGGTACGATATTTAAAGGAATATTTCACTTTTTTTTTTTTTACTTTAAGCATCATTAAAATCACTGCTCCCGAAAAAAAGGCCGTTTTTAAAAGTTTTTTTTGCATTGATACATGTCCCCTGGGGTAGGACCCGGGTCCCCAAACCCTTTTTAGGACAATACCATGCAAATTAGCCTTTAAAATGAGCACTTTTGATTTCGAACGTTCGAGTCCCATAGACGTCAATGGGGTTCTAACGTTCGTGCGAACTTTCGGTCCGTTCGCGGGTTCTGGTGCGAACCGAACCGGGGGGTGTTCGGCTCATCCCTACCCACAATTCAGCTAGAAGGCCATTCTGGCCACAGGAGTGTACAGCCAGTAATCTGTAAATATGTCTTATCAATCATTTGTTTTTCGCAATGAAAAGTCATTTGGTAATGAAAAAGTTGCTCAGCTATTATTTTCTCCACAATGGAGTTTTTGCCTATTTGGCCAGGACTACCTCCACCTAAGCGTGTGGAGGTTCCAGGTTAAAGGTGATAGCAGGTATGGTTAGTGATCAAAATATTGATCAAAAGAGGGGAGACTGTAATGGAAATTTGTAAGTTCTGTACATAATTGTATTGTATTTTGTATGTATCGCACACTGCCCTTTACTGTGCACACAGCACTAATAATGTTTTCAGTACATGTTTACATTCTTTTGAGTCCTGATTAGAATTAGCCTGCCTATGTAACGCCCCTTGTTACCATATACGTACAATTGTAATATTAATGTGATACCTATGTAATCATGTGCATAAAAACCTTCAATTGCGTCACAATAAGGCAGAACAGTTATTTGGAAAGATGCTGAGTGTATCTTTTGTGTCTGTTCCCTACTGCAGTAGTTATTATTAATTTGGAACCACTAATCAATATGAGGATAGGAGTTGCCTATCATCAATTTAACCGAGTCACTATTATCTCACCTATATATTCTTCTTCTTCTTCTTCCTATTATTATTATTATAGCCAAATTTACCACCCTAACTCCTCCCACAGTTTTTACACTACATGGACAAGTAATATACCGAAACGTGCAGATTGTTCCCGATTGGTGTGCTATTACCTTGTGGAACGTTTCGCCGAATTGTTCACGAAATATTGTTGTTTTTGTGGCAAAATTAGTCCCTTAGGAATGAATGGCGAAATGTTCAATGTCATTTAATTGGTGTGCTATTGCCTTGTGGAACCAGGGGCGGATCCAGAGCCTAGTCTCAGGAGGGGCACTGGCAGAAAATACACTAACTGACCCCCATACTACACTAACTGACCACCATACTACACTAACTGACCATTATACTACACTAACTGACCACCATACTACACTAACTGACCCCCATACTACATTAACTGACCACCATACTACACTAACTGACCCCCATACTACACTAACTGACCCCCATACTAAAAAAAAATCATTTTTGAAAAAAAAAAAAATGTTCAGCTCTTTCAGCTAATGATGGGACTTCAACTGTTTTAATACTATTTATACTTTTTAAAATATTAAGCTTTTTAACACTTTTCACAGTAACTCCAGCCATTCCAACCACACAGCAGTTACTCAAGCCACTCCACCCAGTTCTCCATCCACTCCAGTTGTAGAGGCAAGAACACTTTTCACAATTTCCCCAGAAATTGTAGCTTTTCTAGTTAAGTGTTCTTGCATAGCAAGACCACTTACTATAGTAATGGAAATTTGTAAGTTCTGTATATAATTGTATTGTATTTTGTATGTATCGCACACTGCCCTCACTGTGCACACAGCACTAATAATGTTTTCAGTACATGTTTACATTCTTTTGAGTCCTGATTAGAATTAGCCTGCCTATGTAACGCCCCTTGTTACCATAAACGTACAATTGTAATATTAATGTGATACCTACGTAATCATGTGCATAAAAACCTTCAATTGCGTCATAATAAGGCAGAACAGTTATTTGGAAAGATGCTGAGTGTATCTTTTGTGTCTGTTCCCTACTGCAGTAGTTATTATTAATTTGGAACCACTAATCAATATGAGGATAGGAGTTGTCTATCATCAATTTAACAGAGTCACTATTATCTCACCTATATATTCTTCTTCTTCTTCTTCTTCTTCTTCTTCTTATTATAGCCAAATTTACCACCCTAACTCCTCCCACAGTTTTTACACTACATGGACAAGTAATATACCGAAACGTGCGGATTGTTCCCGATTGGTGTGCTATTACCTTGTGGAACGTTTCGCCGAATGGTTCACGAAATATTGCTGTTTTTGCGGCAAAATTAGTCTCTTAGGAATGAATGGCGAAATGTTCAATGTCATTTAATTGGTGTGCTATTACCTTGTGGAACCAGGGGCGGATCCAGAGCCTAGTCTCGGGAGGGGCACTGGCAGAAAATACACTAACTGACCCCCATACTACACTAACTGACCACCATACTACACTAACTGACCATTATACTACACTAACTGACCACCATACTACACTAACTGACCCCCATACTACATTAACTGACCACCATACTACACTAACTGACCCCCATACTACACTAACTGACCCCCATACTAAAAAAAAATCATTTTTGAAAAAAAAAAAAATGTTCAGCTCTTTCAGCTAATGATGGGACTTCAACTGTTTTAATACTATTTATACTTTTTAAAATATTAAGCTTTTTAACACTTTTCACAGTAACTCCAGCCATTCCAACCACACAGCAGTTACTCAAGCCACTCCACCCAGTTACTCCATCCACTCCAGTTGTAGAGGCAAGAACACTTTTCACAATTTCCCCAGAAATTGTAGCTTTTCTAGTTAAGTGTTCTTGCATAGCAAGACCACTTACTATTGTAATGGAAATTTGTAAGTTCTGTATATAATTGTATTGTATTTTGTATGTATCGAACACTGCCCTCACTGTGCACACAGCACTAATAATGTTTTCAGTACATGTTTACATTCTTTTGAGTCCTGATTAGAATTAGCCTGCCTATGTAACGCCCCTTGTTACCATAAACGTACAATTGTAATATTAATGTGATACCTATGTAATCATGTGCATAAAAACTTTCAATTGCGTCATAATAAGGCAGAACAGTTATTTGGAAAGATGCTGAGTGTATCTTTTGTGTCTGTTCCCTACTGCAGTAGTTATTATTAATTTGGAACCACTAATCAATATGAGGATAGGAGTTGCCTATCATCAATTTAACCGAGTCAGCATGGCGAGCTTTGCCTTAGGGGGGGATTCCAGGTGACCCTGAGTATCCGAAACGAGGAGCTTGAGACGATCCGGGAATTTCTGATAATCAGCCGGCTAAGGTAAGCCTTTTGCTTACATTTGAGTTATCAGACTTCCTTGATCAGTAAGGCATTTTCGGGACAAAGGGTACCTATTTACTCCCCTTAATTGAACTGTATTGATTGGTGGTTATATGTTATGTTGTCCCTGTCTATTGTTCATTGAAGTGTTATAGATAAGAAAGGGAAGAATAGTGCTTTTCACAGGTATATGTAGTAAATCTGCTAGATAAAGTAGTTTAGAGGCAACAGGGTATAGGCACACGTAGAGAAGAGAGAAGACCGGCCAGTCATTATGGGCATTGAATTAAGTAAGGGAATGAAGGGTAAGAGACCCTCAAAATTGCCCACCGCATGAGGAGCGCTATATATGAACCAAAGGTGCGGTTCCGCCTATACTGAGCCCCTAGATTAATGGTTAGAGTGGACATGGATCCACAATGGGTAACTGGGTTACCAAAGGCCATAGGGACTAAGAATCATGCAAAGTAAACAGCTAGAGAAACAGCTATCTATGTGAGCAGGATGGATCAAGGGTGACATTAACACTAGACAGAAAGGGACATTTTCATGTTAAGTTGTGAGATGAATTTGGGGTCAGGCACTACAACTAGTAAAAGTCAGAAACAGAGAAATGAGAGGTAAAACAGAATACTTTATATGTTGTCAGAGAGGGAAGATGGGATGAGCACTCTGGCTGCCCATCTGATCATAGAAGCTAGATATAAAAGATATCTGAACAAAATAAGGAATGCAGAATTTATGCATGGAGATATTAAAGAGTTAAAAGAAAGTGAGAGAATGATATGCATGTGTTGTGTACAAATGGGAAAATGTAAGCGATTTTAGAGAGATATTGGTGTATGTGTGTGCGAATGCTGGGACCTTTAGTTCTATTGCTTGTGTGTGTCATGTACGCAGATGTGACCCCCTCCTTTGTTCTCTCCTGAAAGAATGTCCCTGAGAGGTCAGTGATAAGCTGGAAGGACACCATGCCAATTCCAGTTTTTTAGACAAAACATGTGCCGGGTTAACGAATCTAATGGTAAACAATGTGATCACAATTATTTTTTGAATCTGTTTTCCAAACATGCTAAAATGAAGGTTACATTTAACCGTGTATTACACAAAATGAATATCCTTTGATAGTGGAAACAGTGCATTTAAAAAAGGGAAATTAAGTAAAATTAAGTAATAATGAGTATTCATTTCTAATATGAGTTTAACAATTTTATTAATATAGATATATTGAAACTGGTTTAGACAACCTTTGGTTGGAAATGAAATCCAGGTTATTGGAGAAATGTGTAATGAATGGGATTAGTTTAAATTAAGATAACAATTTTGTAATTTTACATTTATACAATAAGCCCTTATTGAGAGAAAAAACGATAAAGATGAGGTTGTTATTAATAACTTGATGTGCGGTCCATGATGTAAGAGTAATAATAAATAAAATTTAAATATAACAGACCCATTGCATCAAGTCCACACACCCTGTTAGGTTAGATGCCACCTGCAGCCAGTTGTTTTATAGTTTTTGATGTGTCTGAGTGCTTTCTTGTCCTTCATACAGATTCTTGGTCCTTTTGTTTTTATTTATTTTTATTTTTGAAATCCAAAGCAGAATGTGTGGATTGTGAAATGATGTGCCCCTTTTTCTTGTAAGTACAGTGGTATAAGCAGAAGAATATTTTGGATTTATGGGCACCTCTGCATGACCGCAGGGTATTGTTATCATTTATTATAATATTGCCAGGAAGAAGTTGTCTTTTGAAACATGAAACTGGAGTTCTTACACAAATAGCATGATAGAAAACAAGCCATTGTAATATATTTAGGCAAGCTGGACCCATTAATAAATGGTTCACCCCGATATATCAGAGCTGTAGCTTTTATGCAAAGGTGCTATTAGACAAAGTTAGTTATTGTTTTGGTCAAACATTTAATTTTTAATGGTCCGACATTCTGCGCAGCAAATATACAGCTAACTAAATGTTTGTCTAATGAAAGGTTTAAAATATGAGTTTGTTTATGTACAAATCTATCAATGAAAAATGCCTACATTTGAATCCAGACACCTTATTGCCTCTATTGAAAGAGGCTGGAGACAAAGGAAGACACATGTGTTAAATTGATTACGTAGGAATCAGTTGCTGTGAGCCTAGTGCGGGACACACTCCCTGAAGATCTAGATATTAAATTTTTTGTAGATTTGAGTATGCAGTTTATCACCCAGAAGGATACTCTGTATTCAAAGTCATTGGATCCTTTTTCCCCAGCTCAAGAAGCAGAGCTCCATGTTTTAGCAAAGCCTGTGAGCTATAAAAAGAGTGTATATTTATATAGATAGTCAAGATATAGAGAGCTTTTGGTTCCATTTAAAGGGCCAGAAGTTTGTTTTTACTTCGGCAGGCAAACCAACCAAGCATGCCAAGTTAATTTGATCGGCTGTTTTCAGCCTTCCATGTTCTTGCTGAGGTAGCCATATTAACTTTAAAGCTCACACATGGAAGCAGACCAGGTGACTAAGGATGCTGCATTTACAGCCCCAGACACTTGATGGGTCTGTGCAACTCACAGATTCCACCCTAGTTCTGGCCCAGTATAGCTGGGATTAATAATTCAACTTTAAGGACCCCAGAACGAGAAGAACAAGTGGTCCACAGGGGGCAACTTCTTATGAAACAGGACTTTGGAAAAGGTGATCATTTATGTCTGCCAGCCACTCTTTTCCCTCCAGCTTGACACATGAACCGAGTCATCAGTCACAAGAAGTTATGGCTGCCTTAGTAAATGAGCATGGGATAGAGCCGGGGTTCTCCACAGTTGTTTTTATAACATACCACTTCTTGTTTTACCTGTTACCAAAGGTGTTACCAAAAGCTGAACATCCCTTCCAGATATCACAAAAAAGATATATCCAGATGCCCAAGTCAGGATCTTACAAGTATGCATTTTGTCTGTATGGACATGTTTTTTTGGATGTCCAGTGGCAAATGCTACTTCAAAGGCCACAGTAAAAAGTGTTATCAGAAGTAGTTTGTAAGTACAGAGTGTCAGAATCTACAGAGACTAACAGAGGAAATCATTTTTTATAGGAGAGTCCTTACTAGAAGTTTTGAGGTTTTATTTTTACACCCCCTACTGTCTACAATGTAGTGGACAAAGTAAAGTAAGAAACTAGAAAACTTTTGCCTGAATGTTTTCTTATATTTTATGAAGCCCCTAAGGGGGATGTTGGACTCTCTCCCTATGGGATTTGGTTTGGGAGTGTGTTACTCACTTGCTTATATTTTGTCTCAGCAGCTGAAGTCCTCCATTTGGATCTCACAGAGAATGTTGCCGATCTTTTAAGGTTTTTTGACAAACTCATTTATGTGTTTTCTCCCCAATTCCAGATCCTAAAAGTTTGGAAGGATCTAAAACTAAAGCCAGGTGACTTGTGGATTGTTAAGAGACATTTATATATAAGGAAATGTTTGGAGACTCAATACAGCATCTATTTCATGTACAGTTTTTGCAAAACTTGAAGGAAAAGTCACCTGGATCCACACCAGACACTGCAAAAATGACTAAATTAAAGAAATCTCTGTGTTTGATTTGTTTCCCTCTTGTGATCACAGTCTAGGGTACTTTTTGATTCAATTACTTTAATTGTAAGGGATATATATATATATTTGAAAAGTAGTTCAGCCATGTTGAAGTCATATTTGTCTTTTGTACGTCTTCCATTTTATGTAGAATTGTCTGTGTTTACATATGCTGATAAGTCAGCATGCCCACAATTCAGCTAGAAGGCCATTCTGGCCACAGGAGTGTACAGCCAGTACTCTGTAAATATGTCTTATCAATCATTTGTTTTTCACAATGAAAAGTCATTTGGTAATGAAAAATTTGCTCAGCTATTATTTTCTCCACAATGGAGTTTTTGCCTATTTGGCCAGGACTACCTCCACCTAAGCGTGTGGAGGTTCCAGGTTAGCAGGTATGGTTAGTGATCAAAATATTGATCAAAAGAGGGGAGACTGTAATGGAAATTTGTAAGTTCTGTACATAATTGTATTGTATTTTGTATGTATCGCACACTGCCCTTTACTGTGCACACAGCACTAATAATGTTTTCAGTACATGTTTACATTCTTTTGAGTCCTGATTAGAATTAGCCTGCCTATGTAACGCCCCTTGTTACCATAAACGTACAATTGTAATATGAATGTGATACCTATGTAATCATGTGCATAAAAACCTTCAATTGCGTCATAATAAGGCAGAACAGTTATTTGGAAAGATGCTGAGTGTATCTTTTGTGTCTGTTCCCTACTGCAGTAGTTATTATTAATTTGGAACCACTAATCAATATGAGGATAGGAGTTGCCTATCATCAATTTAACAGAGTCACTATTATCTCACCTATATATTCTTCTTCTTCTTCTTCTTCTTATTATTATTATAGCCAAATTTACCACCCTAACTCCTCCCACAGTTTTTACACTACATGGACAAGTAATATACCGAAACGTGCGGATTGTTCCCGATTGGTGTGCTATTACCTTGTGGAATGTTTCGCCGAATTGTTCACGAAATATTGTTGTTTTTGTGGCAAAATTAGTCCCTTAGGAATGAATGGCGAAATGTTCAATGTCATTTAATTGGTGTGCTATTACCTTGTGGAACCAGGGGCGGATCCAGAGCCTAGTCTCAGGAGGGGCACTGACAGAAAATACACTAACTGACCCCCATACTACACTAACTGACCACCATACTACACTAACTGACCATTATACTACACTAACTGACCACCATACTACACTAACTGACCCCCATACTACATTAACTGACCACCATACTACACTAACTGACCCCCATACTACACTAACTGACCCCCATACTAAAAAAAAATCATTTTTGAAAAAAAAAAATGTTCAGCTCTTTCAGCTAATGATGGGACTTCAACTGTTTTAATACTATTTATACTTTTTAAAATATTAAGCTTTTTAACACTTTTCACAGTAACTCCAGTCATTCCAACCACACAGCAGTTACTCAAGCCACTCCACCCAGTTACTCCATCCACTCCAGTTGTAGAGGCAAGAACACTTTTCACAATTTCCCCAGAAATTGTAGCTTTTCTAGTTAAGTGTTCTTGCATAGCAAGACCACTTACTATTGTAATGGAAATTTGTAAGTTCTGTATATAATTGTATTGTATTTTGTATGTATCGCACACTGCCCTCACTGTGCACACAGCACTAATAATGTTTTCAGTACATGTTTACATTCTTTTGAGTCCTGATTAGAATTAGCCTGCCTATGTAACGCCCCTTGTTACCATAAACGTACAATTGTAATATTAATGTGATACCTACGTAATCATGTGCATAAAAACCTTCAATTGCGTCATAATAAGGCAGAACAGTTATTTGGAAAGATGCTGAGTGTAACTTTTGTGTCTGTTCCCTACTGCAGTAGTTATTATTAATTTGGAACCACTAATCAATATGAGGATAGGAGTTGCCTATCATCAATTTAACAGAGTCACTATTATCTCACCTATATATTCTTCTTCTTCTTCTTCTTATTATAGCCAAATTTACCACCCTAACTCCTCCCACAGTTTTTACACTACATGGACAAGTAATATACCAAAACGTGCGGATTGTTCCCGATTGGTGTGCTATTACCTTGTGGAACGTTTCGCCGAATGGTTCACGAAATATTGTTGTTTTTGCGGCAAAATTAGTCCCTTAGGAATGAATGGCGAAATGTTCAATGTCATTTAATTGGTGTGCTATTACCTTGTGGAACCAGGGGCGGATCCAGAGCCTAGTCTCGGGAGGGGCACTGGCAGAAAGTACACTAACTGACCCCCATACTACACTAACTGACCACCATACTACACTAACTGACCCCCATACTACACTAACTGACCACCATACTACACTAACTGACCCCCATACTACATTAACTGACCACCATACTACACTAACTGACCCCCATACTACACTAACTGACCCCCATACTAAAAAAAAAATCATTTTTGAAAAAAAAAAATGTTCAGCTCTTTCAGCTAATGATGGGACTTCAACTGTTTTAATACTATTTATACTTTTTAAAATATTAAGCTTTTTAACACTTTTCACAGTAACTCCAGCCATTCCAACCACACAGCAGTTACTCAAGCCACTCCACCCAGTTACTCCATCCACTCCAGTTGTAGAGGCAAGAACACTTTTCACAATTTCCCCAGAAATTGTAGCTTTTCTAGTTAAGTGTTCTTGCATAGCAAGACCACTTACTATTGTAATGGAAATTTGTAAGTTCTGTACATAATTGTATTGTATTTTGTATGTATCGCGCACTGCCCTCACTGTGCACACAGCACTAATAATGTTTTCAGTACATGTTTACATTCTTTTGAGTCCTGATTAGAATTAGCCTGCCTATGTAACGCCCCTTGTTACCATAAACGTACAATTGTAATATGAATGTGATACCTATGTAATCATGTGCATAAAAACCTTCAATTGCGTCATAATAAGGCAGAACAGTTATTTGGAAAGATGCTGAGTGTATCTTTTGTGTCTGTTCCCTACTGCAGTAGTTATTATTAATTTGGAACCACTAATCAATATGAGGATAGGAGTTGCCTATCATCAATTTAACAGAGTCACTATTATCTCACCTATATATTCTTCTTCTTCTTCTTCTTCTTCTTATTATTATTATAGCCAAATTTACCACCCTAACTCCTCCCACAGTTTTTACACTACATGGACAAGTAATATACCGAAACGTGCGGATTGTTCCCGATTGGTGTGCTATTACCTTGTGGAATGTTTCGCCGAATTGTTCACGAAATATTGTTGTTTTTGTGGCAAAATTAGTCCCTTAGGAATGAATGGCGAAATGTTCAATGTCATTTAATTGGTGTGCTATTACCTTGTGGAACCAGGGGCGGATCCAGAGCCTAGTCTCAGGAGGGGCACTGACAGAAAATACACTAACTGACCCCCATACTACACTAACTGACCACCATACTACACTAACTGACCATTATACTACACTAACTGACCACCATACTACACTAACTGACCCCCATACTACATTAACTGACCACCATACTACACTAACTGACCCCCATACTACACTAACTGACCCCCATACTAAAAAAAAATCATTTTTGAAAAAAAAAAAATGTTCAGCTCTTTCAGCTAATGATGGGACTTCAACTGTTTTAATACTATTTATACTTTTTAAAATATTAAGCTTTTTAACACTTTTCACAGTAACTCCAGTCATTCCAACCACGCAGCAGTTACTCAAGCCACTCCACCCAGTTACTCCATCCACTCCAGTTGTAGAGGCAAGAACACTTTTCACAATTTCCCCAGAAATTGTAGCTTTTCTAGTTAAGTGTTCTTGCATAGCAAGACCACTTACTATTGTAATGGAAATTTGTAAGTTCTGTATATAATTGTATTGTATTTTGTATGTATCGCACACTGCCCTCACTGTGCACACAGCACTAATAATGTTTTCAGTACATGTTTACATTCTTTTGAGTCCTGATTAGAATTAGCCTGCCTATGTAACGCCCCTTGTTACCATAAACGTACAATTGTAATATTAATGTGATACCTACGTAATCATGTGCATAAAAACCTTCAATTGCGTCATAATAAGGCAGAACAGTTATTTGGAAAGATGCTGAGTGTAACTTTTGTGTCTGTTCCCTACTGCAGTAGTTATTATTAATTTGGAACCACTAATCAATATGAGGATAGGAGTTGCCTATCATCAATTTAACAGAGTCACTATTATCTCACCTATATATTCTTCTTCTTCTTCTTCTTCTTATTATTATAGCCAAATTTATCACCCTAACTCCTCCCACAGTTTTTACACTACATGGACAAGTAATATACCGAAACGTGCGGATTGTTCCCGATTGGTGTGCTATTACCTTGTGGAACGTTTCGCCGAATGGTTCACGAAATATTGTTGTTTTTGCGGCAAAATTAGTCCCTTAGGAATGAATGGCGAAATGTTCAATGTCATTTAATTGGTGTGCTATTACCTTGTGGAACCAGGGGCGGATCCAGAGCCTAGTCTCGGGAGGGGCACTGGCAGAAAATACACTAACTGACCCCCATACTACACTAACTGACCACCATACTACACTAACTGACCCCCATACTACACTAACTGACCACCATACTACACTAACTGACCCCCATACTACATTAACTGACCACCATACTACACTAACTGACCCCCATACTACACTAACTGACCCCCATACTAAAAAAAAAATCATTTTTGAAAAAAAAAAATGTTCAGCTCTTTCAGCTAATGATGGGACTTCAACTGTTTTAATACTATTTATACTTTTTAAAATATTAAGCTTTTTAACACTTTTCACAGTAACTCCAGCCATTCCAACCACACAGCAGTTACTCAAGCCACTCCACCCAGTTACTCCATCCACTCCAGTTGTAGAGGCAAGAACACTTTTCACAATTTCCCCAGAAATTGTAGCTTTTCTAGTTAAGTGTTCTTGCATAGCAAGACCACTTACTATTGTAATGGAAATTTGTAAGTTCTGTACATAATTGTATTGTATTTTGTATGTATCGCACACTGCCCTCACTGTGCACACAGCACTAATAATGTTTTCAGTACATGTTTACATTCTTTTGAGTCCTGATTAGAATTAGCCTGCCTATGTAACGCCCCTTGTTACCATAAACGTACAATTGTAATATTAATGTGATACCTACGTAATCATGTGCATAAAAACCTTCAATTGCGTCATAATAAGGCAGAACAGTTATTTGGAAAGATGCTGAGTGTAACTTTTGTGTCTGTTCCCTACTGCAGTAGTTATTATTAATTTGGAACCACTAATCAATATGAGGATAGGAGTTGCCTATCATCAATTTAACAGAGTCACTATTATCTCACCTATATATTCTTCTTCTTCTTCTTCTTATTATAGCCAAATTTACCACCCTAACTCCTCCCACAGTTTTTACACTACATGGACAAGTAATATACCAAAACGTGCGGATTGTTCCCGATTGGTGTGCTATTACCTTGTGGAACGTTTCGCCGAATGGTTCACGAAATATTGTTGTTTTTGCGGCAAAATTAGTCCCTTAGGAATGAATGGCGAAATGTTCAATGTCATTTAATTGGTGTGCTATTACCTTGTGGAACCAGGGGCGGATCCAGAGCCTAGTCTCGGGAGGGGCACTGGCAGAAAATACACTAACTGACCCCCATACTACACTAACTGACCACCATACTACACTAACTGACCATTATACTACACTAACTGACCACCATACTACACTAACTGACCACCATACTACACTAACTGACCATTATACTACACTAACTGACCACCATACTACACTAACTGACCACCATACCACACTAACTGACCACCATACTACACTAACTGACCATTATACTACACTAACTGACCCCCATACTACACTAACTGACCACCATACTACACTAACTGACCCCCATACTACACTAACTGACCACCATACTACACTAACTGACCCCCATACTACACTAACTGACCCCCATACTACACTAACTGACTTTCTCTCTCTCTCTCTCTCCCCTCCTCCCCGGGGCCAGTAACATGACTGTCACGAGGGAGTCTCACTCACCTTCATGTCTAGCTGGCCTGCATCGGTCCGGAGGAGGAGAAGACAGCGGCGGCTCACAATGCTTCTCTCCCCCACGCTGTAGCTGCCATGTTCGGTGTACGGCGCAGCGCTCTGTGATTGGGCGTATCGGGCTCATGTGCGGAGGCGGGACTTCAGGAGCAATCACAGACAGGCCAGCTCTACGCCTCACGTGACCCCCATACGCCCAATCACAGGGCACCGGACACTGAACATGGCGGCTGGAGCCCGGGGACACAGGAAGATAAAATTAGGAGGAGGCAGCCAGTGACACATACTGGCGCCCCCCTAAACGTCACGCCCGGGGCCATGGCACCCCCCACGCTAGGAGCTCACTCACCTGCCAACTCTCGCTGACTGGCCCACCCGCACACTCGTCCCTGGGCCCTGACTGGCCTGCTCATCACACTAATTTCTCGGAGGGGGCAATTGCCCCGTTGCCCCCCTGAATCCGCCCCTGCACGGGACTTAAAGCATTCCAAACACTAAAAGACGAATTCTCACTTCCCAATCACCTCCTTTTCAGGTACCTACAACTCCGCCATGCTATACAAACTCAGTTTGCTGGTTCTACCCCATCCCTTATAGTCCCCTCCATAGTTGACACGATTACAGGTGCCGAGCCAGCCAAACTAATCTCTACTCTCTACTCCGCCATCCATCTTCCCAACTCCGTAGCTTTGGCCTATAGTGCTAAGACTAGATGGGAGGCGGACGTTGGATTGATTGAGGATGAGGATTGGGATGAGATCTTGGAAGACGTGAAAAAAGTTTCCCCTAAATTGTCGGACCGCCTAACACAGTTATATATTATACATAGGACATATCTGACTCCTCAGAGGTTAGTGCGTTTCAAACCCATGTATAATCCAGGATGCCGACTATGCGATTACACCCCGGGCTCCTTCTATCACCTTATATGGTCCTGCCCAACTATTCAAGCGTATTGGATACAAGTAATACGCTTCCTGCACGAACAAATGGGCTCCCCGGCTACCCTAGATCCTAAGATGTGTCTACTTGGTCTGCTATCTGACTTAGATGCTGACAAACCCCTCCGTACCTTTTTACATGAAACGCTATTCTTGGCGAGAAAAGCGATTGCCCGTAATTGGATGCAGGCCCTACCCCCTACAATCCAGTGTTGGAAAAAAGAAATCAATGACACTCTCCCATATAAGAAGCTGATTTATGTACATAGAGGATGCCCGCTTAAATACGAGCAGGTCTGGAACAGATGGTTGGAGGATGGTGAAACATGTACTTGAAATGTTGTCATGTTCATCTCTTATCTTCTTCTCTCCTTTTCCCCCCTTTTTTTCTTCCCCCTTCTTCTCTATTATGTACCGGCTTCATGCCCGATGGATATGTTATCCTATATCATGTAGATGACTTAATGTGCTCATGTATATATTACTGATTTGGCCGTGTTGGCTTATGTTATTTTATGTACCAAGCATATATTTTTTCAATAAAGTTGGTTTTCCAATTAAAAAAATTTTTTTATCTTGGTCTCATCAGACCACAGGACATGGTTCCAGTAATCCATGTCCTTAGTCTGCTTGTCTTCAGCAAACTGTTTGGGGGATTTCTTGTGCATCATCTTTAGAAGAGGCTTCCTTCTGGGAGGACAGCTATGCAGACCAGTTTGATGCAGTGTGCGACGTATGGTCTGAGCACTGACAGGCTGACCCCCACCCCTTCAACCTCTGCAGCAATGCTGGCAGCACTCATATGTCTATTTCCCAAAGACAACCCCTGGATATGACACTGAGCATGTGCACTCAACTCATTTGGTCGACCATGGCGAGGTCTGTTCTGAGTGAAACCTGTCCTGTTAAAACGCTGTATGGTCTTGGCCATTGTGCTGCAGCTCAGTTTCAGGGTCTTGGCAATCTTCTTATAGCCTAGGCAATCTTTATGTAGAGCAACAATTCTTTTTTTTAGATCCTCAGTTTTTTTCCCATGAGGTTCCATGTTGAACTTCCAGTGACCAGTATGAGAGAGTGAGAGCGACAACACCATAACACACCTGCTCCTTATTCACACCTGAGACCTTGTAACCCGAACGAGTCACATGACACCAGGGAGGGAAAATGGCTAATTGGGCCCAATTTGCACATTTTCACTTAGGGGAGTACTCACTTTTGTTGCCAGCGGTTTATACATTAATGCAGGGGTCTCAAATTGGTGGCCCTCCAGCTGTTGCAAAACTACAAGTCCCATGAGGCATTGCAAGGCTGACAGTTACAAGCATGAATCCCATAAGCAGAGGCATGATGGGACTTGTAGTTTGGCAACAGCTGGAGGGCTGCCAGTTTGAGACCCCTGCATTAATGGCTATGTGTTGCGTTTATTTTTAGGGGACAGCAAATTTACACTGTTATACAAGCTGTACACTCACTACTTTACTTTGTAGCAAAGTGTAATTTCTTCAGTGTTGTCACATGAAAAGATATAATAAAATATTTACAAAATCGTGAGGGGTCTACTCACTTTTGTTAGATGATGTATAATGACTTGGAATGGCTCACGTCTGGAATGGAGCCATAAGGCTGAATCCAGACTGACTTACGATAAAATGTAGGGGAAATAGATTCTATCCATTTATGCGTGTTTTAACGTGTGTCGACTTGCAATTAGCTGTGTTTTAGTGAACTTGTAAAATGCAGGTCAAAGCAAAGACACACAAATTGATTTTTATGTGTCCTGTTGCATTGTGTTGCTTTAAAGCGCAACATGCATGTTTTCTATGTGTCAATGCACACATGGATGGTTTTAGCAGTTTAGTAGCAGGGGAGTTTAGAGGATGTTTTCTGAAAATTGCATTCAGGAGAGGGAATTTTGACTACTGAACACTGTTAAATGCGCCTAAGCGCTAGGCAGGTTTAGCACTTCAGCATTTCTTTATTTCAATGGCCCAGAATAACTTAAAATTCTGGCCAATAGAATAAACAAACGCCCCAACTCCAAACACTGCTAAACACACTTAAATGGTTTGAAAAAATAAAGCGGTTGTATACCCTGCTTTGTGATTTTTTTTTTTTACCTACAGGTAAGCCTATAATAAGGCTTATCTGTAGGTAAAATGAATCTCCTAAACCTGCACTGTTTAGGAGATATTCACCTTGGATGCAGCCTCTGATGTCAGTGCTGCAGGCGCTCTGAAGGACCGCCGTATCGTGCCAGAACTTCAGAGCTTCTTGCTGGAACCGAGGGCTCCTGCACACATGTGTGGGAGTGATGTCATCGCGGCTCCAGCCACTCACAGCACTGGAGCCCACAAATACAGAAGTTAAGCTGGGGAAACATGTCAGCTTCCTCAGCAGTGACCAGGCACCACTGTGTGGGCTTCATTCTAAGGTAAGTATTTCATAATGAGTTAGTATGCAGTATGCATACCAGCTCATTATGCCTTTTGTCTTACAGTTTTTTTCTTTCTTTTTATTTATTTTTACAGGGTTTTAACCACTTCAGCCCCGGAAGGATTTACTCCCTTCCTGACCAAACCCTGTTTTGCGATACGGCACTGCGCTGCTTTAACTGACAATTGCGCGTCTTGCAACATTGTATCCAAACAAAATTGACGTCCTTTTTTTACCACAAATAGAGCTTTCTTTTGGTGGTATTTGATCACCTCTGCGGTTTTTATTTTTTGCGCTATAAACAAAAGAAGAGCGACAGTTTTGAAAAAAAAGCAATATTTTTAACTTTTTGCTATAATCAATATCCCAACAAAATATATAAAAAAAACAAATTTCTTCCTCAGTTTAGGCCAATATGTATTCTTCTACATATTTTTGGTAAAAAAAAAATTGCAGTAAATGTTTATTAATTAGTTTGTGCAAAAAGTTATCGCGTCTATAAAATAGGGGATAGACTTATGGCATTTTTATTATAATTTTTTTTTATTAGAAATGACGGCGATCTGCGATTTTTATCATGACTGCCATATTGCAGCAGACAGATCGGACACTTTTGACACTATTTTGGGACCATTGGCTTTTATACAGCGATCAGTGCTATAAAAACTCACTGATTGGTCCAATCAGTGCAAATATCGAATATTAAATAAATCTAACATGATAGTTGCCCAATTCTTCCAACTATGGGAAAAGATTAAGGATCCCTTTAAACTTGTCTCTAGCAACCCTCCTCTAGCTTAATACCTAGGAGATACTAGATTCATGCATTCATTCAATGATTATAACCCGTTCATAATATGGATTGAAAAAAGCCTTACCACTTTGGGTTCTTTCATTAGTAAATCAGAATTCCCTTCCTTCGACACTCTACAAACAAAATACAATCTACCCCATTCAGAGCTCACCCATTACACACAAATAAAACAATTTTTTTCTTTACACTACTCACTACAAATCCATACCTCAAATACCATCTTTGAACAAATAGATAGACAAATAGAAGTTCATTGATAAAAACGGCATGGGAATTTCCCACAGGGGAACCCCGAACCATAATTTTTAAAAAAAATGACGTGGGGGTCCCCCCAAATTCCATACCAGGCCCTTCAGGTCTGGTATGGATATTAAGGGGAACCCCGGCCAAAATTTTAAAAAAAAATGATGTGGGGGTCCCCCTAAATTCCATACCAGACCCTTCAGGTCTGGTGTGGATTTTAAGGGGAACCCCGCGCCAAAAAAAAAAAAACGGCGTGGGGTCCCCCCAAACATCCATACCAGACCCTTATCCGATCACGCAACCTGGCAGGCCGCAGGAAAAGAGGGGGGATGAGAGAGCATCCCCTCCTCCTGAACCGTACCAGGCCACATGCCCTCAACATTGGGAGGGTGCTTTGGGGTAGCCCCCAAAACACCTTGTCCCCATGTTGATGAGAACAAGGGCCTCATCCCCACAACCCTGGCCGGTGGTTGTGGGGGTCTGCGGGCGGGGGGCTTATCGGAATCTGGAAGCCTCCTTTAACAAGGGGACCCCCAGATCCCGGCCCCCCCCCCCGTGTGAAATGGTAAGGGCCTACCATTTCACTAAAAAACTGTCAAAGATGTTAAAAATGACAAGAGACAGTTTTTGACAATTCCTTTATTTAAATGCTTCTTCTTTCTTCTATCTTCCTTCATCTTCTTCTTCTTCTTCTGGTTCTTCTGGCTCTTTTGGTTCTTCCTCCGGCGTTCTCGTCCAGCATCTCCTCCACGGCGTCTTCTATCTTCTTCTCCTCGGGCCGCTCCGCACCCATGGCATGGGGGGAGGCTCCCGCTCTTCTCTTCATCTTCTTCTCTTCTTCATCTTCCTTCCTTTATCTCTTCTTCATCTTCTTCTCCGGGCCGCTCCGCATCCATGCTGGCATGGAGGGAGGCTCCCGCTGTGTGACGGCGTCTCCTCTTCTGACAGTTCTTAAATAACGGGGGGCGGGGCCACCCGGTGACCCAGCCCCCTCTGATGCACGGGACATGACGGGACTTCCTTGTGGCATTTCCCGTGAGGTCACAGGGAAGTCCTGTCAAGTCACCGCGCGTCAGAGGGGGGCGGGGTCACCGGGTGGCCCCACCCCCCGTTATTTAAGAACCGTCAGACGAGGAGACGCCGTCACACAGCGGGAGCCTCCCTCCATGCCAGCATGGATGCGAAGCGGCCCGGAGAAGAAGATGAAGAAGAGAAGAAGAGAAGAAGAGAAGAAGAAAGGAAGATGAAGAAGAGAAGAAGATGAAGAGAAGAGCGGGAGCCTCCCCCCATGCCATGGGTGCGGAGCGGCCCGAGGAGAAAAAGATAGGAGATGCTGGACGAGAACACCGGAAGAAGAACCAGAAGAGCCAGAAGAACCAGAAGAAGAAGAAGAAGATTAAGGAAGATAGAAGAAAGAAGAAGCATTTAAATAAAGGAATTGTCAAAAACTGTCTCTTGTCATTTTTAACATTTTTGACAGTTTTTTAGTGAAATGGTAGGGGTACTTTTGTACCCCCTTACCATTTCACACAGGGGGGGGCGGGATCTGGGGGTCCCCTTGTTAAAGGGGGCTTCCAGATTCCGATAAGCCCCCCGCCTGCAGACCCCCACAACCACCGGCCAGGGTTGTGAGGATGAGGCCCTTGTCCTCATCAACATGGGGACAAGGTGTTTTGGGGGGCTACCCCAAAGCACCCTCCCAATGTTGAGGGCATGTGGCCTGGTACGGTTCAGGAGGGGGGGCGCACTCTCATCCCCCCCTCTTTTCCTGCGGCCTGCCAGGTTGCGTGCTCGGATAAGGGTCTGGTATAGATTTTTGGGGGGACCCCACGCCGTTTTTTTTTTTTTTTTTTGGCACGGGGTTCCCCTTAAAATCCATACCAGATCTGAAGGGCCTGGTATGTAATTTAGGGGGACCCCCACATCATTTTTTTTTTAATTTTGGCCGGGGTTCCCCTTAATATCCATACCAGACCTGAAGGGCCTGGTATGGAATTTAGGGGGACCCCCACGTCATCTTTTTTTAAAATTTTGTTTCAGGGTTCCCCTGTGGAGAATTCCCATGCTGTTTTTATCAATGAACTCCTATGTGTATTGTCGGACCGGCAATGCCATAGCCGCGAGTAGTTTTAAATGGCTTTTTTCCTTTCAAATGTCATTTTGCTGTCAGACTGTTCTAAACACGGGAAACATGCGCCCCTTTACAGGCATACTATAGACACCCCCCAGCTACGAAATTTAAAGGGATATTACACTTTTATTGTTTGACTTTAAGCATTATTAAAATCACTGCTCCTGAAAAAACTGCAGTTTTTAAAACTTTTTTTGCATTGATCCATGTCCCCTGGGGCAGGACCCAGGTCCCCAAACACTTTTTATGACAATAACTTGCATATAAGCCTTTAAAATTAGCACTTTTGATTATTCATGTTCGTGTCCCATAGACTTTAATGGTGTTCGCGTGTTCGAACGAACTTTTTTCCTGTTCGCATGTTCTGGTGTGAACCGAACAGGGGGGTGTTCGGCTCATCCCTACTCCCTTACTTCACCAGAAAAATCTACCCCAATGACACTCTGGGAATATCTTCCTATATATTCCAGTCGATCCTCCACCAATAATATTATATGATGTGTGCAAGTTTAACTCCTGTATTCTACTGTAATGTACTATCCATGTATTATCCAAATACCACACTGTATTGGTATACGAAACTTCCTTTACTGTATTGAAAAAGTCAAACTTTCAAATAAAACTATTGTAAACAAAAAAAACTCACTGATTACTATATAAATGTCACTGGCAGGGAAGGGGTTAAACACTAGGGGGCGATCAAGGGGTTAATTGTGTTCCCCCAGTGTGTTCTAACTGTAGGGGGGGATGGGCTCACTAGAACATGACAGAGATCACTGCTCCAGATCACTGGGAGCAGTAGATCCCTGTCATGTTGCTAGGCAGAACAGGGAAATGTCTTGTTTACATAGGCATCTCCCCGTTCTGCATCTCCGTTCCATGATCGCGGGCCACCGGTGGACAACGAGTCTGCGGGACTCGCAGGCACGCTCCCGCGGCACGCGGTGGTGACGCAGCGAAGTACGGGTACGTCGTTTTGCGCACCCGTGACAGTTTGCCAACGTATATCGGCAAGTGGTTAGACCGCTTTAAGCATTAAAAAAAATCTCTGCTCCTGGCTGAATGGATTTTTACACTTTTTTCTTTGCATTGGTTCCCCAGGGCAGTTGACAACTATCCCCCCCATGCTATTTTTTTGATACCCTCTTGCCTATTAGTCTAGAAAATTAACATTTTTAATTTGACTTCAATGCGGTTCGGGTTTGCCTGTCAAATCAAATTGGCTGTCATGGAGTCACATAATTTTGTTGGAAAGCCGTAAAATTTCATCTAGACCTGTATTTGGATGGAATCGCAGACGTAGTAAACAGATTTCTTTTGTGCTTAGAACATGCACATCACAATATGTACTATTTTTCCCAAAACAAAGCCACATTCACAATTACTATGAGAAAAATGACCCATCCTGCTCCTTGCAATGTTCTTGTCACTACGAACTAAAACAAACATTGATTTGACCTCACTAACCATTAGAAAATCAAACAAATGTTCTGAAAATTAGAATTTTAGACTAAAATTAATATATTTTTCCCTCCCCGTCTTTCAGGACAGCCGCATTGAGACATTGGCTCCTCCTCTTCCTTGGAAACACTGTGCCAGCCCCTATAAATTTTCTCCTCCGCTGCCAGCCTCATTTTTTTGTGTTTCCCCTGGTGGGGAGACACTGAGCTAGAAACCAGGCCTAAGCAGTCAGGGAGACTGGGGGCTGTATTTTGGAAAGTCCCTACCTAAAAGACAGAGGTTCTCTAGGGCAGCGGCAGGGTACTTACTGGCCGCATCTTGTCTGCCTCCCTTGCTTCACCGAGTGCTGGTGGAAATCCGGGGGGGCCCTCTTTCACAGCCACAGGGCTGTTGGCAGGAGACATCTCAGTCTCCCTTGTACAGCGTACAGGCCACAGATGGAACCAGGCGGGCCGGTCGGCGGGTGATGTCATTTACGGTGGGGGGGGCGGATGTGTTTCCTTTGAGCCACGAATTCCGTTTCCGGGTCACGCGGCGCTGATAGAGGGCCAGGCACAAGCTGGAGAAGAGTCAATACACAGCACAGGCGGTGAGAAGACTCCACAGGCTGCTCCACCAGCATGTCAGAAGCAGATGCTCAGACAGCGCTCAGCGATGCCAGCTCCAGCCATCCTAAGGTAACGGTACTCTGGGGAAGGGTTCCCCTCTACCTAGGTTTTCCCTCCCCCTCATGGTTCCTGTAGTGGGGGAGGGGAAGGAACCTCTAGGTGGGCAGAGGGGGAGAGACCAAGTCCCTCATTCTATAGGAGGGACTGAGCTCTCCCCATGGTTGTATCTCTATGTGATGTCTTGTGGGGATATTGACTGGTGTTTGTTTTTTCCATGTATTTCAGAAATCTTCTGAGAAAAAAACACCACATAGCTCTAAAAGAAAATGTGCCTCCTGTAGGGATACACTAGGGGAGGCTTGGAAAAAGGTCTTATGTCAGGACTATATTGATTCACTAGTTAATGAAAGAGCATCTGAACAGGAGTCAGGGTTAGCGGTATCAGTTAAGGAATTGTCATCAACTTTTCAATCTTTTAAAACCCTGTTTGAGGGCTTACAGGTCCCCCCTAAATCCTCACCTGCATCGCAGAGTACAACCCCGTTTTTAGCACAGGGCTCTGCATCTTCCCAACCTGGGGCCATTACTTCAGCAGAGGAAGTGGCGGGTGCTTCCAGGGAGGAAGCTAGGGAGGAACCAGACAGTGCTACCTCCGGTTCTCAGGACGATCCGGAGGGAGAGAACAGAGACGGGGAGTCCAGAAAACCCTCAAGGTACAAGTTGTCCCTTGATAAGGTTGAGGACCTCCTGGGGGCTGTCTATACTAGACATGTGCATTCGTTTTCGTCCGAATGCATTTTCGCCTGAATTTCAGGTATTTTCGCTATTGTTTGCAGAATCCGAAAAACGAAAGATCAGACATAAACAAATGCTTTATTTTAGTTTTCGTTGCTACAACAGTTCGATATAGATAGGAGATTCGACATGATGATGACAATAACAATCTGTGTCCATCAAATCTGTGGTCGAATGTGCCTAACCTTAACTCTATTAGTCCCAGATTATTCTACATAGAGAGAAAAGATTCGACATAGAGAGAAAAGATTCGACGTAGGGGAGAAAAGATTCGACGTAGGGGAGAAAAGATTCGATATAGGGGAGAAAAGATGAATAAAAATGATGATGATGAATGTTATTGGCTAATTGTAACCAAAGAAGAGGAGCAGTAAAATAGCTAGAACTAAGTACACACGGCGTCGTACAGTTTAGCTGCTCCGTCGAATCTTCTTTGAACATTCGACAGACACCATAAGCCTTCAATGACAGATTCGACTTTAATTTGGATTTTCGGACCAATGCAATTTTTAACGAAAAACAAAATAAATAAAAAGGAATTTCGGGAGTAACTAAATAAATTTATTTTTCGGACGAAAACGAAATTCCGAAACGAAATATTTCAGTGTGCACATGTCTAGTCTATACCACCCTGGGTATTCAGGAAGACAAAAAAACCCCTATCTCTCCATGACCAGATGTATAGGGGCTTAAAGGAACAGAAAAAGAAAGTATTTCCTGTTCATGAGGTCCTTATAGAAACGGTCAAAAAGGAATGGCAGGATCCCAAATGGAAACTCTTCTTTTCTAGGGCCCTGAAAAGAAGATTCCCATTTTCAGATGACCCTGCCTCAATCTGGAAAAGGAACCCCAGATTGGACGCAGCATTCTCGCAAGTGTCCAGACACACATATCTGGCCCTCGAGGATTTAGGAGCTCTGACAGATACCGGTCACTGTGGTGGCCCGTAACCTCGAACACTGGCTTACACAGATTCAAGCTCACATCGAGGCAGGTACAGCAAAAGACACTATTTTGTCATCCTTTCTGACTATTTTGCGAGGGGTAGCATATATAGTGGATGCTTCGGCTCGCATGTCGGTTCGCATGTCAGCTAGGACCGCTCAGGAAGTTACAGATTAATTCTAAATCTGAAACCCCTGAACAAAGTGATTGTTTACAAAAGATATTCACAGTCAGGGCTTTACTGCCCCAGAACTGTTACATGGTGTCATTGGATTTGAAAGACGCTTACCTCCATGTCCCCATTGCGGAAACCTTTCAAAAGTTCCTGCGCCTGGCAAGAAAGGTAGAAGAGGAGACCATTCACCTGCAGTTTCAGGCGCTGCCATTTGGCCTATCCTCGTCACCCCGAGTATTTACAAAGGTCATGGCAGAAGCCATGGCCTTCCTGCGAATCAGGGGGGTATCAATTATTGCATACCTAGATGATCTACTTCTATTTGCAGCATCCTCAGAGCAACTAATCAGGGATCTGGAACTAACAAAGGCAACCCTGAGAGGGTTAGGATGGCTACTAAACCTGGAAAAATCCAACCTAATTCCAGCTCAACAAATTTCCTATCTAGGATACCTGCTGGACTCTACTCAGCAGAGTTTTTCTCCCGCCAGAGAAGATTCTGAAACTGGACCGAGCTGTAGCGTCCCTTCAGAACAACCAGCAGGTATCAATACGGGTGGCCATGTCAACCCTCGGCCTACTAACCTCTGCCATCCCGACAGTCCAGTGGGCAGGCCTACACTTCCATCCCCTGCAGGCCCTGATTCTAGGGATGTGGGACCACAGCCAGGAGTCTTTAGACACTCTGCTTTCTGTTTATCCTCAGGTCAAAAGATCCCTCTGGTGGTGGAGGAAGCAGATGAATCTGTCAGGGCGCTTGTGGATCATTCCAGTGTCCAGAATGATTACCACGGACGCAAGCGGCAGAGGCTGGGGGGCACACATGGGATCTCAGTTGGCGCAGGGGACGTGGAAAAAAGAGGAACTAAAGAGGTCGTCCAACTGGAAAGAACTAAAGGCAGTAGGACTGGCACTCAAAGCCTTCAAAGGGGGCCTCCTGGGACAACATATCCAGATGCGTTCGGACAACTCCTCGGTCAATGCTTATATAAACAAGCAAGGTGGCACGAGAAGCGGGGTCCTGTTAAACCTAGCATCCGAGATCCTTGGCTGGGTAGAAGCCAGTGCTCTTTCTCTTTCAGCAGTGTTCCTGAGGGGGAAAGAGAATGTAGTGGCTGATTTACTCAGCCGAACCCAGCTGAGAGAGGCCAATTAGGTACTCAATCAGGAGGTTTTCGACCTCATAGTCAGGAGATGGGGCCTCCCAGAGGTGGACCTTTTTGCCTCAAGGAGCAATTCAAATACCCCATATTTTTTCTCTCTCAGCAGATGGGAAAACGCGCTAGGGGTAGACGCCCTGTCACAAAGCTGGCACTTCAAAGTTTGCTATGCCTTCCCACCTCCGGTGCTTCTACCAGCAGTTCTAAGGAAATTTCAGCTAGAAAACACCACTCTGATTTTAGTGGCTCCATACTGGCCCAAAAGGGCTTGGTTCTCGATCCTCAGGCAGTTGGCAGCGGAACTTCCCTGGCTCCTTCCGACCTGGAAGGATCTCCTATCGCAGGGCCCAGTTCTCTGTCCCCAGGTAGGCAGCTGGAACTTAGCGGAATGGCTTCTGTAGAGGTAATACTAAGAAACAAAGGCTTTTCCGGACCACTAGTAGCCACCCTCCTTGATAGTAAAAAGGAGGAGACGCGCCGAATCTACCAAAACGTTTGGGGGGCGCTTTAGAGTATGGTGCCTAGAAAACTCTTTAAAGGTGCAGCGCCCTATAGCAGTCCTGGAGTTTCTGCAGTGCGGGGCAGATAAGGGGCTAGCCATCAGTAGCCTTAGGAGGCAAGTCTCAGCGCTTAGCGCATACCTAGAAAAATCCCAGGCCACCAACCCCTGGGTGGTCAGATTTTTCAGAGCCCTTTCAAGACAGAGGCCAGTGTGGGGTCCTTCCTTCCCTAAGTGGGACCTTTCCCTGGTCTTGTAGGTTCTGACTGAACCCCCCTTTAAACCTTTAGAAGTTTGCCCTCTAAAGGACCTAACTTATAATGCTCTTTTTTTGGTGGCAGTGACCACTGCCAGGAGGGTCAGTGAAATAGAAGCTCTTTCAGTTAGAACCCCCTTTTGTGTTGTTTTTTCAGATCGAGTCATTTTTAAGACTGACCCGGCTTTTTTAGCGAAGGTGGCTTTGAAATACCATAGAAGCCAGGAGGTAATCTTGCCAACTTTTTGCCCTAATCCCTCAAACAAAAGGAAATTTAGATTCCATACTTTGGACGTCAGGAGATGTATCCTACGTTATTGAAAGCTGATAAAGAGTTTTAGGAAGTCACTCTCTCTTTATTTCTTTTTGTGGAGCAAGAAAGGGACAGAAGGCATCTAGACGCACCATTGCCAGATGGCTCAGGATAGCTATTAGTCAGGCCTACAAACTGTCGGGTAGAGAGGCCCCATGGGAATTAAAGCACACTCTACCAGAGCTATGGCAGCTTCTCAGGCGGAAAGAGCTGGAGCAAGAGTGGATCTGGTATTGGCAAGTGAACAGGCCTTTGAGCGAAAGGTATTGCAAGCCATTGTCCTGCCCTAAGTGGTAGGTGCTCGTCTATCCTCTCAATGTGGCTGTCCTGAAAGACGGGGAGGGAAAATTAGTCACGCTTACCGGCCAGTCTTTTCCAGTAGTCTTTCAGGACAGCCCTAGTTACCCACCCAAATTTTTGGGGGGTCTTGAGGAAGACCTAAAACGCAGGCACAATAGTAATATGTGATAGTTTGTTATTAACGTGTTCTTGTGTCTCCCCAGCTAACCGGAGGTGCTCTAGAAAAAACTGAGGCTGGCAGGTGGAGGTGAAAATTTATGGGGGCTGGCGCAGTATTTCCAAGGAAGAGGAGGAGCCAAGGTCTCTCAATGTAGCTGTCATGAAAGACTACTGGAAAAGACGTTACCGGTAAGCGTAACTCTAATTTTTTTTTTATTAATGGTGTATGGTCAGCTTTAGATTACACAGCTCAGTGAAGCCAATAGAAGCCAAACTGTCGTAGTAATAAGTGAAACAAATAACATCTTAGGCTACTTTCACACTGGAGTGTCGGCGGTAAAGCACCAAGGCGACCGAAAAAGGGTTAAATGCACCCGCAAAGCGCTGCTGCAGCAGCCGGCTCTTCGACGGCGCTGCCCATTGATTTCAATGGGTAGGGGCACTGTAGGAGCAGGGTATACCCCACCACTACTGCGCCTCAAAGATGCGGTTTGCAGGACTTTTTTTTGGTGTCCTGCCAGTGCACCGCTCCAGTGTGAAAGCACTTGGGCTTTCACACTGGAGTGAGAGGAGAGACTCTTTACAGGTGCTATTTTTAGCGCTATAGCTCCTGTAAAGAACCTCAGTGTGAAAGTAGCCTAAAAGTGATTGTAAATGCTCATTTTGTAAAACAGCCCATTCCGTTTGAAATAGAAATGAAAGGCAAAACATTTGTGTATAGATTAAAAAAAAAACATTATAAATGCATTTTTTTCCTTTTTTATAAGTGATCACATTCCCTCTTCTCTCAGCTACATTAGAGCTGGGGGAGGAGAAGCAGCAGCACACTGAGTTTCTGGGTGAATGGCTGTTCGGGGGGGGGCATATCAGGACAAGGCTGCTCTTTGGAGGAGAGCAGGCTGAGTTCCCAGGACAGCTAGAGAACTAACCACACTGTGTTCTCTTGCTTAGTGTGGTCAGCTTTTAATAAGAAAGCCAGGGGACTGGCAGAAACACCAAGCATTTTACACAAAGGAAGTAATACAAGGAGAACAATAAAGAAATTTTGCAGAAATATCTAGATTTTCACAAAAATTCTTTGAAAGGAAAACTCTTAATTTGCTTCATCCCTAATCTTCTGGGAACCACTTTACGGAGGCACTGTCATGCCGCCTGCTCCACTAAAATTTAAAGTTACTCAGCCCTTTATGGTCTTACACTAAGAAATGCTTGCTGAGTATTAGAAATGCATGCAAAGCACTTGTTTTGCCAAATTTCAGGGAATGAGAATTGAAAATTTTGCTCATCCCTACCCCAGTCCTGACATGCATAGTAGTGTTTGTAAAGTTTGAGAACTCTGTGATTTTTTTTTTTCCAGCCTATAAGTGCCGGCTCACACCTGAATTGCACAGAACTTGCTCTGCGCTCCTGTGCGATTCTTGTGCGACTCAGGGCAATGTGATTTTCAGCCCACTCATTTGAATGGGCTGAAATCACACTGCATAGCAGAAAAGTAGTGCAAGCACTACATTTCAAAAACACACTGCATCAAATTGCATGGTCCTGCGATCCAGTGCAGGCAAATGCAATGCATTTTCAATCTGCTTTTGGAGTGTCGTTAGGAGTATATTGACACCCAAAGCAGATCGCACAGCCAGTGGGTTTTAAACGCGGTGCAAAAAACGCACACAATATGTGGGTTTCCAGCTCCAGATTCTGGTGTGAACGAGCTCCAAAAAAAAATTTCTAGCTCCAAACTAGAAAATCCCTTCACGCAGTATTATTACTGGTGGAGATTATCATGCACTTGCCTTGTCATTTGCCTGTTTTCAGTGTCTCAGACTCAAGGCCATTGGGGGCTTGTAGCAGCTCTGCTTTTTCCAGCATGATGTTTTCCTAATTCATGGCAGAGTTTGTAAACCCTCTTTAAAGGTGAAAATTAATGGGCACAGTACAATAATTTTTAATCACCAATCTGCAATAATTTCTTATTGAGTCACACCAGACCCTTATCTACTGAGCTGATCATCTTCAAAAATGTAAAGGACCCCAGATGAAGGCCCTACATAGGGGTCTGCCTACCACTCAGTCCATATGCTGATCATTTGGAGGTCCCTTATCTTCAGCGAGTCAGGAGCCTGTTTGTCCTGGGATGGAAAATTGATAAGTACTCATACACCATTCACAAATGAGATTTAGCTGTGACATCTTTAACCGCTAGCCGACCAGCCTCCGCAGTTATACGGTGGCAGGTTGGCACAGCTGCGCAAATCGCTGTAGGTATATGTCGGCTCTTTAAGACGCTATTGGAGGCGCGCGCGCCTGCAGCGTGTCCCCGGAGCTGATGCGCGTGCCTGGTGGGCGCAATGTCCGATCGCTTGCGACAGAACGAGTACAGGGATGCGTGTGTGTAAACACACAAATCCCGGTTCTGTCAGGGGAGAGGAGACAGAACTACTAAGTAGGAACAACAATCTGTCTCCTTCCCTAGTAACTCCCATCCCCCCCACAGTTAGAACACACAGTGAAACCCTTGATCGCCCCCTAGTGTTAACTCCTTCCTTGCCGGTGACATTTATACAGTAATCAATGGCTATTTATAGCTCTGATCGCTGTATAAATTACAATGGTCCCAAAAAAGTGTCAAAAGTGTCCAATCTGTCGGCCGCAATGCAACAGTCCCAATAAACATTGCAGATAGCCTCCATTACTAGTGAAAAAAAATATTAATAAATGACATAAATCTAACTGCTATTTTGTAGACTCTATAACTTTTATGCAAATCAAACAATATAGCCTTATTGATCAAATACCGCCAAAAGAAAGCTCTATTTGTGGGGAAAAAAGGACGTCAATTTTGTTTGGGAGCCACGTCGCACGACTGCGCAATTGCCAGTTAAAGCGATGCAGTGCGGTATCGCAAAAAATGGCCTGATCAGGAAGGGGGCAAATCCTTTCGGGGCTGAAGTGGTTAATGTTTGGGGTGTTTGTCTATCTAATCTTTGTACAACTGTATTGTGAAGCCCCATGCTGAATTTTAACTACTAGATACTTGGGTTCCTTGGCCTTGAAGAAGTGGGTTTTGCCCAAGAAATGCCTTAACAAAGGGAATACTGAATTATGATCATGATATGCTTTTTTTTCATATATATTGTATTTCTGGTATAAATGTTTTTTGACACACCCAGCAAGTACTCACACCCTGCCATTCATGGAGCAGCTTTATGTCTATGTATTCTTTCTATGTATTCTTTTAATCATTGGAATGGATTGTCATTCTTCATTTTTAATGTTTTTTTTAATAAAAGTATTTATTTTAATGTAATCTTATTAAGATGTTGTAAGTTCTTGCTGATGTTGTTTTGCTTGATTACCTCAACATTTCGCTAATATGAATTAGGATGGTAAACAATTATTCATTTGTTTTTTTTAAATATTACAAAGATTTCTAAATTTCTCTTACCTTCGCAGAGAAGAAAGTACGATGCTAAAAGAAACAGGAGGAAGAGTTTCATGGTTTGATCAGTAGAAATTCTTCCTTTTGTTAAAATCCTGGGCTAAAGATATTTATGTACCCAATATTTATGACAAAACAATCACAACAAACATCTGTTATATGCTGATAAGACCAAACACAGCTTACTCACGTCTGGCAAAATTTCCATGAAACATAATAGATATCTGATAACTGACAATTGGGTACATAGGAAACTGAGGAGCTTGTCTCTTGGGATGTGATCTCAAAGACTGAAGAATGAAGAAAAAAAAGGTTGATGATATAAAAAAAAAAAGTGAAATAGAGTAATTCACACTGCAGAAAACTGAGAAAGCATTGGTTTAAGTCAGCCATACATGGACCGAAATTCGTCCGGTTCAGCAGGGAGCAGCCAAATTTTGATTCATGCACAGCTAGGCTGATTGGGAACATTTTTTCTCTATCAGCATCGATAGCTATAGCTGGTGGTGCTGGTCAGTATATTCTGATGGTGGGGGGTAGATATATGCACTGCTGAAAAAATAGTTCATTTTCAGTTTTTTTGCCATTTTTTTTGTTTTTCGGGTCATTCGTTATGATCGAAAATTGGTAAATTTGTAAATATGTAAATTTGAAAATTCGTAAATTTGAAAATTCGTAAATTTGAAAATTCATAAATTTGTAAATTGGAAAATTAGAAAATCCGAAAAATTTGTAAATCTGAAAATTAGAAAATTCAAAATCTGGAAATTTGAAATAACTAACTAACTAATAATACATAACTATTAAGTTATTGGAATTTCCTTTCAAATTTGGCTGTTGGTGAACTTAACAAATACGAATTTATCCGAAGTTACAAAGTTTTTATTATTATTGTTATTTATTATTATTAATTCATTAGGTTCCATTAGTTTAGATACGGCATTTGTTATTTCGGAAGATTCGTAACTTCAGATAAATTCATAGTCGTTACGTTCACTAACAGCCAAATTTGAAAGGAAATTCCAATACCTAGAATTTAATAGTTAGTAATAGTTAAGTTATTGTTAGTTATTATTTCAGTTTTTCAAATTTTCTGGTTTTCGTTCTTTTGAATTTTCGTTTATTTTTGGATTTTCGGATTTTTGAATTTCAAATTTCCGAATTTCCAAATTTTAGAATGTTAGAAATTCGGAATCCGTAAATTCTAAACATTCGGAATTTTAGAATATTCGAATTTACGAATATTTGGAAAAATTTGTTAAACGAGTTTTCATTCATTCAGATATTTCCGAATTTGTCGAAATTCATTAAACTAATTCAGAACTAAACAAATTGCACATGTCTAGTGGGGAGGTCTCTCCGCTGTCAGAATACAAAGTCTCAGTGGGAAGGATTCCCCCATTCGCACCCACAGTGTGCGAATGGGAGAATCAAGTTCTTTTTTTTCGCTCAAGGACCCCTTTTATATTTTGGCTCTTACTGTGGCCAAATCACTGCTATTAAAAAATATGCAAACACATTTACAAAGCACCTCATAGATTAATTTGAAAACAGAAATACCTACAAGGAAAATAAGATCAGACTCAACAATTCACCTGGGAAACTTGGGAGTCACACAATATTTCAAGAGGAAAATAGATCTTCCAGGAGCTCAACTTCTCTCCTGTTAGATAAATGAGTCTGCCTAAAACTGCATTATTTTTAAATTGTGCATACTAATAAGTGTTTTAAACCCTCCAGCTTCCAATGACTGAAATAAATACAGAACCAGAATCTGAGCTCAGTTGACCTCAAAGAGGGGGTTGGTGAGCATGTTCATTGGCGTGATGCCATTCATTCTAAATGGCACCACAGTGTGTCTTCTACTGCATTGAGAAGCACCGCATGCATTGTGGAGCGGTGCACTGCTGAAAATGCTGCATGCACAATTTTTGGTCTGGTGTGGACTTGTGGTGCATTGTCTGGGCAGCTCATTCAATAAATGGAATGCTATAACGCAACACATGTTAACATGCGGACCAACATGTGTAAACACACTTGCATTTAAGATACTGCTGCAGACCCGGCTGGTTTAATTGCACTCTATAAAGGGTTTTTACAATTCACTGAACCATCCATAATTTAAAACAACATTACATCACCCCCCAACACATACAACAAAGTCCCCACATGCACACACGGATGGTGATTTATGAATTGTTATATGTAAAAAAATAGATTTTTGCCATTATTCTGACTCCAATTGTTGTGAAGCGACTATCCCTTGTGAGACCTCTATGCCTGGCCTGTATAAGATATCATCACTGAGGACAATCCTCATCAGATAGCTTGAACTCACTAAATACCGATTCCATCCACAAAGATGGTTTTATTTTGAACATCAGGTTACAGCAGATGACAGGTTACCGACAGATGAATAGGTTGTAGTATTTATGCGGTCAAAAAGATGATATTGTCTGTAGCTTACAATGCAGAATACATGTGCCCTGCTACATGTGGCTTGTAGCTGCATCCATGGCA
Organism: Aquarana catesbeiana; assembly: GCF_042186555.1. NCBI lineage: Eukaryota > Metazoa > Chordata > Amphibia > Anura > Ranidae > Aquarana > Aquarana catesbeiana. Next base: position 108,188,623 of record NC_133324.1, on the reverse strand, counting down.
CAGGAAGTACAAGTACAGGAAGAAGGGTGGAGCATTACATACAAAAGGAAGTGTGTCATAACATAAGGGAAAACGAACATGTGAAAACAAGTGCATTGCCACAAAAGGTCACTAGATGTCAGCATGTGAACTAAATATAAAACGTCCATAGAAAATGGTTAGGAAAACAGTCTATATAAATTCTATTTTTCTATGCCATGCTTAGTTAAGTATGTATTAGTATGTAGTTAATTGTGCATTAGTATGTACAGTTACTTTTCCTTTATTTTAAGCGTCAAGTTATACTCATGGTGTGCCAACTGCCATTTTTTTAAAACTATACTGTATATAGTTATTATCTCCTATGCATTTTGCTGAATCTTTATACTATATGGCTCCTCTTTTTGTTATATCACATAGTGCTGGGAGGACTCTGTGCTGTTGAACACATGCTAGAGTCAGGAAAAACAAAGCCTTCTTCCTAAGGGGCTAAAGGCCCGTTTGTTGGCACTTAATGTTACATTTTTGAGATTTTTTTAGGCAGGTACTGCTGTTATAGTGAAAAAAGCATTCGTAATCTGTTGTGCTTTATCAACCCTGTACAGTATATTAATTTCAGTTTATGTATGTGTTTCTCATCACTACAGTAGCGTGACTTAGGGTGTAATGTATGTGGATAGGTAAAGATTAAGCCTCCTGCCTCATCCTACAAATTCTGTGTATCCTACCCTACGCAACCAATGTTGTCCATCCTTCTAGCTCATACCTGTCTACCAGTTAGTGTCTGTATATCTGTCTCTATTACTGTTTGTAAGTGTATGCTAGCAGGTATATGTTAATCAGTGCTTATCTGTAAGTTATTATATATCTTGAATTGCAGGGTAAGTGCACATATAACCCTGTTTGCCTGGGAACTTTACTGTGCAGCTCTGAGCCAGTAAGTACTTCTTTGTGAGGATTTCCTTGTGTAGGCAGGTGGGTTTGTCAGTTTTCCAGGCTGTTTGGGTGGTAAAGGTTAAATCTTTCTTTGTACTTTCCTCAGCATTTTCTGGGCTCTGCCCTCCACCCTATGCTGTATATAAAAGGGAGGATGGCTCTACTCAGGGGACCATCACCATCGGATTTCTTCCTTTGCTTGTAATACATATTTGGGCTGGAGTTTGATGATGGAGGCCGAGTGTTATACTTTCACGGTGGGGACACTGTTGTTGGAAACACCTGATGGGGTCACAGAGCTTCTGTGAAATCCAATGGTGAGAGCGCCGGATCTCCAGAGTGGAATATACTGAGCGCGATTGATCTTCTTATTGTGAGATCATATTGGTCTAATGCCGCGTACACATGACCGGACTTTACGGCATACTTGGTCCGTCGGACAATTCGATCGTGTGTGGGCTCCAGCGGACTTTTTTTCCCCAAAAGTTTGACGGACCTAGAAATGAAACATGTTTCAAATCTTTCCGAGGGACTCGGGTCCGGTCGAAAAGTCCGCTCGTCTGTATGCTAGTCCGACGGACAAAAACCGACGCTAGGGCAGCTATTGGCTACTGGCTATGAACTTCCTTGTTTTAGTCCGGTCGTACGTCATCACGTACGAATCTGTCGAACTTTGGTTGATCGTGTGTAGGCAAGTCTGATCATTCGGAAATGATCGTCGTACAGTCCGTAGAAAAGTCCGCCGGACAAGGTCCGCCGTAAAGTCCGCTCGTGTGTACGCGGCATTAGAAGCACTTTTTGGCACTGAAGCACTTTTGTATGATTCTAAACACTGAGCACTTTATTCAAGCACCTGGATGACTTTTCATTTTAGAATGATGAACTTTTGCTTGAATTTATTTGTATTCACTTTCAAGATATGAATTGCTATAATTTATATAGTTATACGTTTTTTTTTTTTAATTTTGCACTTTTCATTGTGGTTTTGCATATTATATGAATTATGGTTCACCATTGCATATCATTTACATATGAATTGTTCACCTTTTGATGTGAGAGAAAGCACACTTTTCTTTTTAGTTATAGAGAAGAGTGGTACTTGACATGGGTGACAGGCACTCCGGTAGCAAAGGGGGTGGTATTCTGGCTCCCTCCTTAGCAGTCAGTTCCCCAGAAGCAATCGGGACGGAACCTGGGGTAAGGAGACCCCATTCTGTCACTGGCAGTGAGGTGGCAAAGGAAAGCTGGACTGGTGGAGCGGGACACGGGCTCTGCAGTGTGCCACTCTAAATGATAAATTCTGGAAGACAAAGTGTGCAGCAATATGGGACAGAGTTTCACAGAAAGGATTGTAGATGCTAGAGGCTAAAGGCTGTCTATGCTAGAATGCTGCATCTGTTCCTCCTCCCCAGCCCTGACATAAACCAAGTGTGTGTGGGACCTACACACACTGGGGGTACCATTCTCTTGTACATGCTCACTAATACCCAATACCCTATACCCAATACTCAGGACAGGTGTACGGCTCACTTCTAATTTGGGGATCTGCCTTTATGTTGATCTCCACATGACTGCAGCCCCACCTGTCCTGAGTTTTGGGTATAGGGTATTGGGTATTGGGTATTAGTGAGCATGTGCAAGAGAATGGTACCCCCAGGGTGTGTAGGTCCCGCACACACTTGGTTTATGTCAGGGCTGGGGAGAAGGAACATATGCAGCATTCTAGCATAGACAGCCTTCGACACTTCTTGAAGTGTCGAATATGATTACATATATTCTGCACAGTGGGAAAGTGAAATTAGGGACACTGAATTATGAATATGTTAGTACATTTACCTATTATATTTAAAGTGGTTGTAAAGACTTAAGGTTTTTCACCTTAATGCATTCTAAGCATTAAGGTGAAAAAACTTCTGTGCTGCAGCACCCCCCCCCCCCAGATTCCCCCCTTTTTCTTACCCAAGCCCAATCCAATCCAGTGATGTGCATTAGCACAGCAGCTCCAGCCACTGTCGCTCTCCTCATTGGTCAGAACCAATTGGTTCCCACTGCTGTCAATCAAAAGCTGTGATGCGGGGGGGCGGGGCAGAGTCCCGCTGTCTCTGTCAATGGACGCAGCAGCGTGACTCAGGAGCGAGCCCGCACGGGTGCCCCCATGGAAATCTGTTTTCTGTGGGGACACCCAATCAAGAGGAGGGGCCTGGAGTGTCGGTGGAGGACCCCAGAAGAAAAGGATCAGGGCTGCTCTGTGCAAAACCTTTGCACAGAGCAGGTAAGTATAGGCATGTTTGTTATTTAAAAAAAAAATAATAATTGAACGTTTACAAACACTTTAACTTGATGTGCAAGGTGGTAACAGGGTCTTTCTTAAGTGAGCTGTGGCTTTTTTGGTGGCTTTGTAGCATTCCTTTTTTTGCTCATCATTCCTTCAGTATGTGTCTGTAAATCCATTAAAGTGTATTTTTTTATACATGTAATTACCTGTATAAAACACACTGTTACCAGTGCGTTTTATTTGGCTGGAATGATAGGAGGATGGAAAGTGTAAAATTTAGGCACTAAAGATATTCTTTTGTCCTCAGAAAGATGGTAGTATCGAATAATGAATACCAATAAATAAGCTTGTGAAGCAACATGTTTATAATTTAGTTTTATAATCTTTATCATGTGATTTTGAGTAATTCTGAAAAGACAAAGGCTCTTTCCTTTGCAAGTCTCATGATCACAATAAGTCATGATTGTTTGATAACTCTCTAACTGCCATATCACACATGCCAACTCTGGCATTCTTCTTAAAGGGCCATGGAATATATACAGTATCTCACAAAAGTGAGTACACCCCTCACATTTTTGTAAATATTTTATTATACCTTTTCATGTGACAACACTGAAGAAATGACACGTTGTTACAATGTAAAGTAGTGAGTGTACAGCTTGTATAACAGTGTAAATTTGCTGTCTCCTCAAATAACTCAACACACAGCCATTGATATCTAAACTTCTGGCAACAAAAGTGAGTACACCTCTAAGTGAAAATGTCCAAATTGGGCCCAAAGTGTTGATATTTTGTGTGGCCACCATTATTTTCCAGCACTGCCTTAACCCTCTTGGGCATGGAGTTCACCAGAGCTTCACAGGTTGCCACTGGAGTCCTCCTCCATGACAACATCACAGCGCTGGTGGATGTTAGAGACCTTACGCTCCTCCACTTTCCGTTTGAGGATGCCCCACAGATACTCAATAAGATTTAGGTCTGGAGACATGCTTGGCCAGTCCATCACCTTTACCCTCAACTTCTTTAACAAGGCAATGGTCATCTTGGAGGTGTGTTTGGGGTTGTTATCATGTTGGAATACTGCCCTGCGGCACAGTCTCCGAAGGGAGGGGTTCATGCTCTGCTTCAGTATGTCACAGTACATGTTGGCATTCGTGGTTCCCTTGATGAACTGTAGCTCCCCAGTGTCGGCAGCACTCATGCAGCCTCAGACCATGACACTCCCACCACCATGCTTGACTCTAGGCAAGACACACTTGTCTTTGTACTCCTCACCTGGTTGCCACGACACACACTTGATGCCATCTGAACTAAATAAATTTATCTTGGTCTCATCAGACCACAGGACATGGTTCCAGTAATCCAGGTCCTTAGTCTGCTTCTCTTCAGCAAACTGTTTGCAGGCTCTCTTATGCATCATCTTTAGAAGAGGCTTCCTTCTGGGATGACAGCCATGCAGACCAATTTGATGCAGTGTGCGGCGTATGGTCTGAGCACTGACAGGCTGACCCCCCCACCCCTTCAACCTCTGCAGCAATGCTGGCAGCACTCATACGCCTATTTCCCAATGACAACCTCTGGATATTACGCTGAGCACGTGCACTCAACTATGTAACTTCTTTGGTTGACCATGACGAGGCCTGTTCTGAGTGGAACCTGTCCTGTTAAACCTCTGTATGGTCTTGGCCACTTTTTATAGCCAGGCCATCTTTAGGTAGAGCAACAATTCTTTTTTTCATATCCTCAGGAAGTTCTTTGCCATGAGGTGCCATGTTGAACTTCCAGTGACCAGTATTAGAGAGTGGGAGCGATAACACCAAATTTAACACACCTGCTCCCCATTCACCACTGAGACCTTGTAACACTAACAAGTCACATGACACCGGGGAGGGAAAATGGCTAATTGGGCCCAATTTGGACATTTTCATTTAGGGGTGTGCTCACTTTTGTTGCCAGCGGTTTAGACATTAAGGGCTGTGTGTTGAGTTATTTTGAGGGGAGCTGTACACTCACTACTTTACATTTTAGGAAAGTGTCATTTCTTCACTGTTGTCACATGAAAAGATATAATAAAATATTTACAAAAATGTGAGGGGTGTACTCACTTTTGTGAGGTACTGTAATTGTTATTTTGTGGATCAGTTTTGCTTTCATGGCAGTGAATATAGAATTATATACAGCACAGTCAACTCCCAGTGCCGGATTTAAAGGTGGGCAAAAGGGGTAATTACTCCGGTCCCCCCTTCCAGAGGGGGACTCCCTGCCAGAGGAGGCCCCAAACTTCCTTTATAAAAAATAAATAAATAAATAAATAAACGTATTTTCCTCGAGACTTTAGTAGTGTGTTTGTTGAGGAAAGTGTCAAGTTTGTACTTTTTGCCAAGCTCCAGTCATGTCATCTCAATAGGCAATCCTATTACATGATGAAAGGCTTGCTGATACCTTTCCAGGTGATCACTAGCTGTTCAGGAGAGAGGTCATTCGGTAAATTGGCACTGATAAAGATGACCCACAAAAGAAGTGCTCTGTGCCTACTAGCTGTTGTCCTCAATATGATACAGTCTAATGAGTTAGGCAGGCCATAGATTATGCAATTTTCTTTCTTTCCTTCCATCCATCATGGGTGGAAGGAAATTAAATTGCTCGATTCCCCCATTAACACAGTCAGCGTTGATGGGGGACTGCCTCCCACAGTGTTATTGCGTTCTGCTGGTGGAAGGGGAGTGGGTTCATGGGGAGCTTTCCTGGCTGTCAGAACACAGTGATTATTGCTGGCAGGCTGGTTGTACCCAAGTCAAAAGATGGGCCATCCTGCCCATCTATGGCCAGTTTAAGTTAAAGATTTTGCAGATGCTAAGTCCAGGAAGAAAGGCTGAGGTGTTTGACTCACCAGTTCCACTTACCTGTGTAATATGTATTCTTACAGTCAATAAAATTAAGAAAAAGAAAAATCAGACAGTGTCTCCTTTGGAACCTAACAATGTTTTTTAGAACAAATGTGGTTTATTATTCGTTTCCTTTTTGTTTGTCATATAATTTAATTTTTTATGTTGGGCCCCCCTCTCCCAAACTTGAAATGCTGCAAGCCCCCCAAGGTCTAAATCTGGCACTGGAAACTCCTGACATTTTTTTCTGTAGTTTTGGGTATAGTGGGAAGATTTAGAACGTTTGCTACGTTTTCCTTGCTGTCTGTGACTCCATGGGGCAAATTCACTCTCGCTTCCTGTGTGGTTACCTGGACTAGGAATTTATAATAGCTATGCATTATAGAAGAATGTTGTGAAAGAGAACATTTTCACTTTTCTATACTTTGGGAAAATTCCTTCTCAGTTTATGTTGTAGCGCTCCAGCACATAGTGCAAGGGAAACTTTCCCAGTGGGGACACAGAGAGCTATAAAAACTCAGAGGATCAGCCCTCCCCTGCTGTACCTAAAACGAAGGAAAACGTTTTATCAGGAAGTCTAACTTAAGGTATTAAAACATCAAGTTTTCTAAATAGACGTTAGGACTTTTATCTACATACTTGTTAGTAGCACTTTAACAAAATCAAACTTTTTGCTCTGTTTGAGTATAGCTGTCTTTTAATTCACAGTAAAGAGAGAATCAGACAATAACACAGTATAAGGATCAAACAGTATAGAAACAGGATTATAAAGATATAATAAAAAATATATTTTTCATAGCACTTACAACATGTACTTAATAGTTTACAAAGCAATAACTACTATAATATGTGTCCTAAAGGGAAAAAATGGCTAAAGTATCAAGTATTAATGCAAACTTTTAATTCCATCACTGTTAGTTAAATATCTTCAATACTGTCCGCATCACTGACCCTGAACAATTTTGGAGATTAGAATCTAATGTCTGGTACACACAGGAAGTTTTTTTTTTCATTCAACCCAGCGGGTATAAGTGATGTTAGTACAGCGATCTCACCGCTGTGCTATTGTGTACGGGGGAATGCCCCCTGATTTTCCAGCATGCCCATTTGATAAAAGCTGGTCCGTGGACCAGCTTCTATTGGACAGGCTGCCGTATACATGGGCCGAATGCCAACATGTGTGTACCCGGCGTAACTTCACTTTTTCATGCTCATCCTGAGTAAAAAGAAACCTCCAAAGGTATGAGGAAGATGGAGGCTTTGTCACCTTCCTCAAATTATGCAATGCTGGTTGCCTTAGCAGCCAATCACTAGGCCTGAACACTGTGACTTGGGGGCAGGGAGACATTGCTAAAACTTAGCATGGCAAAACTGGCATGTCTTAACACATCACTTTAAAGCATAACAGACATGATAAAATAGTATGAGTTTTTGCAGAGACATGCCTCCCTATTACCATGCCCATAACAGGACACAGAAACTGTCTTCTCTCTCTTTTCCCAGCCACAGTAAGACTAATGCCCCGTACACACGGTCAGATTTTCCGATGGAAAATGTTCGATGGGAGTCCTTTGTCGGAAATTCTGACCGTGTGTAGGCTCCATCGGACATTTTCTATCGGAATTTCCGTCGCACAGAATTTGAGATCTGGCTCTCAAATTTTCCGACAACAAAATCAGTTTGCATAAATTCCGATCGTGTGCACAACAATTCCGACACACAACGTTCCATGCATGCTCGGAATCAAGCAGAAGAGCCACACTGGCTATTGAACTTAATTTTTCTTGGCTCGTCATATGTGTTGTACGTCACCGCGTTCTTGACGTTCCCAATTTCTGACCAACTTTGTGTGACCGTGTGTATGCAAGACAAGTTTGAGCCAACATCCGTCGGAAAAAATCCATGGATTTTGTTGTCGGAATGTCTGATCAATGTCCGATCATGTGTATGGGGCATAAGTGGAGAGCCGGGGAAGAGAGAAGGTAAAAGATGACTTACTGCTGGTTGCTGGCGAATTCCACCTCCCCACTAGACTGCAAGGTGAAAGGTACAATGTAATTGGCTTCAGCCACAGACAGAGCAGAAGGAGAGCCAGATTGGAGATGGGAGCCATGGGTACAGAGACCATTGGGAATTTTAGTCCCCTGGAAGCCTACCATGATCAAAGTGAGACTGCATGGGACCACAAGTGCCAGAGGCTGGGCAGTGCTGGAAGGGAAGGAGGGCTAAAAAGCCCATGCTGCGGGGACAGAGGAACATGTGGAGAGTTGGTGGAGAGAGAGAGCGCTCTTGCCTAGTGGTTTGTTATCACCATGAACAGGGGAACCCAAACATCAGAGGCCCTTTTGGGAGTAAGCGTTTCAAGAGTATTTTGTTAATACAGCAGATTATGTGTGTAGTCATAAGGACATATCACAGTGGAATAGCAGTTTATATCATCCAGCAAAAAATTCTACATTTGTGGTCAGGCTAGAAAAAAGTATTTACACTAACATGAGTGGGGAGAGCACAAATAGCGAGCTGTCTTTGCTCATGTTGAGATTATTATAAACACTGTCAATGCTTTTGTTACCCAATGAGAGTCAGAGGGTGGGGTTTCTTTTCTCTTTGCTTTATGGGGAGCTGTCAGATGTCTGTAAAAATGTCTTTGCTAGAAAAGTGGAACCACCATTTTTTTTACTTATTTATCTATTTTTACTGTGGAGCAAAAACGCACAGAGACTTTCACTGACTAGAGTTTCTAAGCTTTATAATAATGGGCTGTCTGTTAATACAAATGGCTGCAACCCTGGGGGCTCCTCTGTGGAAAGTAGCAGAAAAAAAACACATGGATTTTGAGTAGCTAGCTAGTCAGCAGTTGTGTTCTAGACTAAATGAAAATATAAGCATCTGACTGGTTTTCATGGGCAAGATGTCAACTTGTGCACTCATTTTCTTTGCCTCAGCTATCAATTTAATTGTTATTAATTATGTTATTAATCCACAGGACGTATTTCTGGGTAAGTTGAGTAAATACATTGGAGGTCTCTGGGGTTCCACATATCCAAAAGAATTCACTCCTCGGAAAACGCCATCACAGATAAGAGGACCGAATCTCCCTGTGAGGAATAAAGATCAAATTTTAAGCAATAATCTTGGAACAAAACATAATAAGGTAAAATTGGTATGTAGAGTGGGTTTGTCATCGAAATATTTCTCACTGAAGGCCATATGTATCAGCAGGTTAAATACAACATTACATTTTTTTTTATTAAAGCTCCATTTTAGTTACTTCACATTGACCAAATTGGGTGAAATAATGATGGAAATTAAAATGTTTCCTGTGAAGACTGATCTGCATACTTGATTAATCAATGATTAAGAAAGCACTGAAGAAACTCAGCATCACAACCACCAAGCCAGCATTTTCAGAAGAAGCGTATCAATGGCTGAATAAAGAAAATATTTTTCTCAGCTAACTGCATAGTTCTGGGGAAAGATTTGAGATGATCACACCATCAGGTTACCATATTTTGAGGAAGTGAATTCAATTTTTTTTTTACAGATTTGTAAAATGATTATGGCTGTAAATAGGAATGAAATTTATTTTTTGATTACATTTAAGAACAAAATGACTTTTGCTTTTTTAAAGCAAAAATTTCGCTGTTCTTCACTGGTTCATAGACACTTAAAAACTTTAAAATGAGCCCCCTGTCACGTGTCTTATTATTAAAAGCTGGCAGTTGCTGTTATACTTATACTGTACTTACTACTGTTTAAAATCAGTTTTTTCTTTGTTATTTAATTTAAAATAGTTATTAAATTAAATGTAAAAAGTTTTTATAAAGACACTAAACAGGAAAGAGGCTGTTTTGGACCCCTACTAGTGGGCTACGTTGTGTTCAGCAATATTGCACACTTTTAACTAAAAAAGAGAGCACAGCCCCAGACTCTGCACTCTCTAACTTTTAGCCACTGAAACAAGTGAAGGCATCTGTTATGAATGGACCCCTGAACTAAAGTTACTCAATATTAGATCAAACATTAATTACTATTGTAGCTCCTGGATTGAATGGATGCGTGGAATCTCCCCTTGGGCTCAATTAATAAATAACATGTTTTTTTCCTTGTCAAAAGAAGTTTATTGAGTATACAATGTTATAAAGATACATAAAGTAAGTTTACAAGGATCTATAAAGTAAGCTCATTGTTTTACAGTAGGGTTTATATAGGTAAATATCATGAAATTTCAAATATTAAACATCGGGTTCACGTAAACCTAAATTAAAGATATATATAATTTCCTTAGTTACTTTTGTAGGTATTTAAATGATTTATACCTACTATACATATTGTTTACAAGTAGAGTGTGTATATAGGTCAAATAAATTCTGATAATGAGCTTTAATCGTAAGGTGGAGAAAAGGAAAGAGAAAGAAGAAAAAGGGTTGAAAGGTAGAGGTATGGTCCACAAGGTTGTCCCGCTCGTCAGTTTATTATTCTTTTTAGTTCTCTTTGAAGCCTTAGAATGGGTGTCTCTGTAAGTCATTTAATCTGTTACCATGGCAACAGGACAGAGTCATTGAAGTTTGACAGGAACTGTTGTTTTATCCAAGGATGCCAAAGTTTTTCAAATTTTGGAATTTGATTTTGATCGATGGCTACCATCTTAGCATGGGACATTGTATTATTCATTCTGTGAATTGTTTCTGCTAGTACCAATGTAGGAGATTTCCATGCCTTGGCCACTGTTTGTTTTGCAGCCGTTATTAGTTGGATCATAAGTTTGAATTGAGAGAGTGTTAACCATTCCGGTTTTAGATTAATAAAGTTAAATATGGATCTGGTTGTATTATTTTTTTAAATATTTTAGATGCAATCACGAAGACTTCCTTCCAGAAGGTTTGGATTACTGGGCACGTCCACCATATGTGTAAATATGTGCCTATTTCTGGGCATCCTCGAAAACAAAGAGCTGAGGTATTAGGTGAATATTTTGCCACTCTAGCGGGTACAAGGTACCAGCGAGTTAGGACTTTATAATTTGTCTCCAGTGCTAAGATGTTGGGTGAAGATGACTTAGATGTGAGCCATATGTTAGACCAGTCCGTGTCTTCTAAAGTTCGTCCCAGGTCCTCCTCCCACCTCTGAACGTAAGAGGGTCTATTAAGATTTGCTACTCCATATAATTGATTATAAAGTGATCAAATTGTACCTTTAGCAAATGGATCTTTTGTACAGATTGATTCAAAAATGGATAATTGGGATAATGGTGTATCCCCCTTTAGGAATGGTGTATAGAAATTTTTGATTTGGAGATATCTGAATATCTCAGAGTTTGGTAGATCATATTTTTCTCTAAGCGATGGGAATGAAAGGAATGATTTAGATGCTATGAAGTCATTTAGTGTCTGAATGCCTGATGTTGTCCAAGCTTTAAAAGAATTTGGGTAGATCCATGCCGGATAAAAGGCCGGATTTCTGATAAAAGAAAGGAGAGGATTGTGTGGAGATTGTAACTGATATTTGGTTTTTAGTTTATCCCAGAGAGATAAGAAGTGTTTAGTTATGGGATTATGAATTTTAAAGCGGTCTTTAGGATCAAGCCATAATAAATTTGATATTAATAGAGGGTCATTTTCTGAAGCCTCTATAAATACCCATAATGGGATTTCCTGTTTTGCATGGTATTTGGACAGACTGGCCAAATGTGCTGCTCTGTAGTAGTTAGTAAAATTAGGGTATCCCAGGCCTCCTTTATTTTTGGGAAGATGTAGTGTGTGTATAGGTATACGTGGTTTAGAAGAGCCCCATATAAACGAAGTTGCTCTTTTTTGTACTATTCTCAAAAAATAGGAAGGAATTGGAATAGGGAGGACTCTGAATAGATAAAGCAATTTGGGTAGAATAGTCATTTTGATTGCATTAATCTTCCCTATCCAGGATAAAGGAAGTTGCGACCATTGTTTTATTAGATTTGTGACCTGTCTTAATACAGGAGGATAATTGGTTGAGAATAAGTCAGAATGAGATGCTGTTAAATGAATTCCAAGATATGGGATTGATTTTTCTGCCCATGTGAATGGGAGTGCAGCCCTAGCCAGGATCAATTCCATGTTTGTGAGTGAAATATTAAGCACTAGGCATTTCTTAGGATTATTCATAAGGCCGGATAGGGCTGCAAATCCATCAAGAGCTGGTATTAAGTTAGGACCAGAGACCTGTGGTGATGATAGAAAAAGTAATATATCGTCTGCAAATATACATAGTTTGTGTGTAATACCTCCTACTTCAATGCCAGTTATAGTTTGGTTTGTTCTGATGTATTGGGCCATGGGTTCGAGTATAAGGGCAAATAATAAGGGAGATAATGGGCAGCCCTGTCGGGTACCTCTTTCGATATTAAAGGCTTCAGATTTGTATCCAGCATATTTTATATAGGCTTTGGGTTTATTATATAATGCTTTGATCCATGTTAAAAAGTGGGGTCCAAAACCCCATTTTTGTAATGAATATTGCATATATTGCCAGGATACTGTGTCAAATGCCCTCTTAATATCGAGAGATAGAAAACATAAAGGGATTTTCAGTTTTTTAGCAATATGTGCCAATAACACTGCCCTGCGTATATTATCGCCTGCCTGTCTATTTGGCATGAAGCCTACTTGATCTCTATGTATTAATTTTCCTATAATGCTATTGAGGCGTTTTGCTATTATTTTTGCTAATAGTTTAATATCAAGGTTTAACAGAGAGATAGGCCGATAATTCACACAGGAAGTATCATCAGAAAGGGGTTTTGGGATCATACAAACAATTGCCATTAGTGTTTCTTGCCGAAAAGAATGTCCATCTAGAAGTTTGTTAAAAGATTCAGTGAGAATGGGAGAGAGTATTTCTGAGAATGTTTTATAGTATAAAGCCGAGTAGCCGTCTGGGCCTGGTCTTTTGTTAAGTTTTAGGTCTTTTATGGCTTTAGCAACTTCATCTATAGTTATAGGCTCATCCAAACTGCTTTTTTGATTCTGAGATACCTCAGGTAAGGTTATTTTTGAGAAGAAGGATTCAGCCTCTGTAGGATTAAATTCATTGTTTGTCTTGTATAAAGTTGCGAGATGTGAGTGAAATTTATGGACTATTTTAACTGGATTACAAGTGTAAAAATTTTTTGATAATTTCAAATGTATTGGTTTGAAAGATTTGTTAGTTGAATTTAATGCCCGAGACAAATATGTACCTGGTTTGTTTGTATTCATGTAGAAATTGTGTTTGGAGCGTTTGAGGGATTTATCAACTGACTCAGTGAGAAATAGATCGTATTCCAATCTAGATTTTTCCAGATGAGATTTTTTACTCTGAGATGGATTATCTTGAAATGATATGTAGGCTGCATTAAAATTGAGTTCTAGTTTTTTTGCTAGATTTTTGCGTTCCCGTTTAAATAGTGCCATTTGTCTTTGTATTGTACCACGCAAGACAGGCTTATGAGCTTCCCACAGTGTTATTGGGGAGATGTCTGTTGTATTATTAATTGATATGTATTCCTTTAAAGCTTGTTCAATGGCCATCTGATGTAGTGGGTGTTTGAGCACTATGTCCGGTAAGTACCACGTTGGGTCATGCGCTTTTGGTATGGCTGAGGCTATAGTAGTGTATACTGCATTATGGTCAGACCACGAAATCGGAATTATATCTGATGCAATAATTTCTGGTATCATTCCTATTGTTAGAAAAATATGATCTATTCTGGTGAAGGTTTGATGAGGGTGCGAGAAATAAGTGAATTTCTTTTTCATTGGGTTACTTTCTCTCCACGAATCTACCAGATTGTATTTGGAAAGAAGTTGAGAAAAAGGTAATCTAGAGGTTATTTTGGATGGTGTAAAAGGTGATTTATCTAGAAATGGGAGGAGGACCTGGTTCGAATCCCCACACATTATCACTGTTCCTATTTTGTGTGTATTAATCACTTGTAATATATGTGAGAGGAATGGTGTAGGTTGTTTGTTAGGAGCGTAGTAGGAAATCACCGTGATTGCTGTATCCATTATATAACCCATGAGTATCAGGTATCTACCTTCTGGGTCTTTAATTTCTGATGATAAGGTGAATGGTGTGGATCGGTGAAATGCAATTAGAGTTCCCCTTTGCTTGGTACAGGCAGAAACCGTGTAAATTTGTTGATAAAAAGGGGAAATATATTTTGGAGTAGAATCTTTGGTGAAGTGTGTTTCTTGGAGGCATACTATGTGAGCCTTCTTGTTATGGAAAGTACGGAAGGCTTTGGTCCTTTTTTGAGGGACATTTATTCCCTGAACATTCAGGGAAAGTATATTCAGTGGTGCCATGGCAATAGATCAAATAGTTTTGACTTACTTTTTGTTATGCAGAGCTGACTGAGCAGATCAACCTGTGTGGACTGAAGAGATGAATAGATAGAAAAGAAACCAGTGAATTCTGGAGTAAAGAGTAAACAAAAAACATATGAGATTAGATGATACATTGTATAAATTATTTTTTGCAAGTAATCACAATTTACCCGTGAAAGAGAATAAATATCTCTCTCAGGGGAATAAGTGCCTTCGTCACACTCCCACATAATATGGTTGGGAGAATGAGGAGGGCTAATGGGGGTACACGGATCTTCCGCTTACAGGAGAGAAGTGCTATGTCAAAAGACATAAAAATGATGTTTCATTAATTGGAGTGCAGAATATAGTTTTTGTTGAAATTATTTATTCCAGGGTGGTTGTATATGGTTAGTCTTGCCCTAGGCTAAATAATTCAGTTAGAAAGGTACTGTTAATAACTTTGGTATTGATGAAGATAGTTTGAATTATTTTGGGATTTTAACCCTTTTAGAGTAAACAATTACATATTTTATTCATATGTAACTGTTTAGATATGTTAATTCATAAAATTGAGGTTGTATTGCTTCAGATTAGAATAAACAAAAACATAGTTCTAGGAACTAGTTAGGTAATAATATATTTGTTTTAAGAAAAGAAAGAAAAAGCTTTCATTACTTCTGGATTATTGAACATATTTGTCCTAAAAAGTAATAAATCTATTGTTATTACCTGATAATATATAACTGAACAAGAATTTCCTTATTTCACTTATATATTCTAAGGCTATATGAATCAGAAGTAATAAGAAATATAACTGGAATGTAACATTATCCCACACAGTGTGTGACTATCAGAATGCAGTTACATTCAGTTATAAATATAAGTTTTTTATAGAGAACCATCTCTTAGTATAATAAATGAAGAGATATCAGGAATTAGGATGTCAGTCCATTGAATCTTCTTGGTCCATGGATGATGTGGCATAACGGCCTCTTTTGTGAGAATGATGATTCCCATTTTGTTCTGAAATTTTCTGGGTGCTGCCTGAAGGTGAAGATGATGCCATTCTTCTGCGTGTGGGAGTGTTGCTGCTTGTGGGTTCTGTCAGATTTAATTTTAAAAGGGTTTGTTGTAGTTCATCTGCTGATCTGCTTCTGTAAATTGTACCTTGGTAGTTAAATCTGACTGAAAAGGGGAAGCCCCATTGATACATAATGTTGTGGCGTTGCAGTTCCATTAGTTGGGGTTTCATGGATCGTCTTTTAGTAATAGTAAGTTGGGATAGGTCAGCAAAAATTTGATAATTGTGTCCTTGAAAATGAAGTTCTTTTTTTTCTCTTGCAGCAATTAGTATTTGTTCTTTCGTTCTGTAATAATGAAATTTTGTGATTATATCACGTGGGGGTCCATCTTTCTTTTTGGCTGTGAGGGCTCTGTGTACTCTGTCCAGTTCTAAACGTTCAATAGGGATATCTGGCTTTAGTTCTTGTAATAGAGCAGTAATAGTAGATTGCAGGTCTGTCACAGTTTCAGGTATTCCCCTTATGCGCAAGTTTGAACGTCTGGCTCTATTTTCGTAATCTTCGAGCTTAGTTTGAAGTATTAAATTCTCTTTTTTTAATTGTTCCAATTCTGTTATATTTTCTTGGGTTGTAATTTCAATTTCATCCATTTTTATTTCTAAGGCTGCGGTGCGGTTTCCCAGCTCTCTTATTTCTTTGGTTAGGCTTTTTATTATTTGGTCTGAGGTTTGTTTTAAAGCCTTATGAAGCATCTTTTCAAATTGTAATAATATTACTGGGGATACTGAGGAGGCTTGTGGAGAAGTTTGTGAGAGGATTTGTTCTGTATCTGACTCAAATGGAGAGTCTTGCTGTGACATTTTCTGTCTGTGAGAGCGCCCT
Organism: Aquarana catesbeiana; assembly: GCF_042186555.1. NCBI lineage: Eukaryota > Metazoa > Chordata > Amphibia > Anura > Ranidae > Aquarana > Aquarana catesbeiana. Next base: position 108,172,314 of record NC_133324.1, on the reverse strand, counting down.
GATGCTGTATCTTGTGAGGTGACTGGAGCTGCTTCAGCTGCAGTGAGTGCCTGTGAGCTCTTTGTGAGGTGATTTTTATTTCTGCCACGGTTTCCTCCCAGTACCATATTTCCTGCCCAAACTTTCACAGTTTGTTCCCTGGGGCAAAAAGGTTCAAATGGATACCTTTTGAGCCTGCAGGCTCCGCTTTGTCCTTCTCTTCTCTCCTCAGCGGTGTGGAGCTCTAACAATGCATGTCTGCTCCGCAATTCTCCGTCTCCTGCCCCCCTCCATAACATGTTTTTTTCAATTAACTCTATTTATTTATGTTTTATGTATTGATGGACATTGCTGAAGAATCATTATATTGGTGTTTGCGTTGCCTTTTGATAAATGGCCTCAAAACCCATGAATAAAGTGAAGTCCAGGGAGGTAAAATGCCTTTTGTTCACTGTTGCTTCATAAATATGTCCCCCAATCACAACAACAATTAAAAGAAACCTGTGTTGAGGGGGCAGGAGGCGGAGCCTAGCAGAGCAGACATGCATTGTTAGAGCTCCACACCGCTGAGGAGAGAAGAGAAGGACAAAGCGGAGCCTGCAGGCTCAAAAGGTATCCATTTGAACCTTTTTGCCCCAGGGAACAAACTGTGAAAGTTTGGGCAGGAAATATGGTACTGGGAGGAAACCGTGGCAGAAATAAAAATCACCTCACAAAGAGCTCACAGGCACTCACTGCAGCTGAAGCAGCTCCAGTCACCTCACAAGATACAGCATCAGGGCGCTCTCACAGACAGAAAATGTCACAGCAAGACTCTCCATTTGAGTCAGATACAGAACAAATCCTCTCACAAACTTCTCCACAAGCCTCCTCAGTATCCCCAGTAATATTATTACAATTTGAAAAGATGCTTCATAAGGCTTTAAAACAAACCTCAGACCAAATAACAAAAAGCCTAACCAAAGAAATAAGAGAGCTGGGAAACCGTACCGCAGCCTTAGAAATAAAAATGGATGAAATTGAAATTACAACCCAAGAAAATATAACAGAATTGGAACAATTAAAAAAAGAGAATTTAATACTTCAAACTAAGCTTGAAGATTACGAAAATAGAGCCAGACGTTCAAACTTGCGCATAAGGGGAATACCTGAAACTGTGACAGACCTGCAATCTACTATTACTGCTCTATTACAAGAACTAAAGCCAGATATCCCTATTGAACGTTTAGAACTGGACAGAGTACACAGAGCCCTCACAGCCAAAAAGAAAGATGGACCCCCACGTGATATAATCACAAAATTTCATTATTACAGAACGAAAGAACAAATACTAATTGCTGCAAGAGAAAAAAAGGAACTTAATTTTCAAGGACACAATTATCAAATTTTTGCTGACCTATCCCAACTTACTATTACTAAAAGACGATCCATGAAACCCCAACTAATGGAACTGCAACGCCACAACATTATGTATCAATGGGGCTTCCCCTTTTCAGTCAGATTTAACTACCAAGGTACAATTTACAGAAGCAGATCAGCAGATGAACTACAACAAACCCTTTTAAAATTAAATCTGACAGAACCCACAAGCAGCAACACTCCCACACACAGAAGAATGGCATCATCTTCACCTTCAGGCAGCACCCAGAAAATTTCAGAACAAAATGGGAATCATCATTCTCACAAAAGAGGCCGTTATGCCACATCATCCATGGACCAAGAAGATTCAATGGACTGACATCCTAATTCCTGATATCTCTTCATTTATTATACTAAGAGATGGTTCTCTATAAAAAACTTATATTTATAACTGAATGTAACTGCATTCTGATAGTCACACACTGTGTGGGATAATGTTACATTCCAGTTATATTTCTTATTACTTCTGATTCATATAGCCTTAGAATATATAAGTGAAATAAGGAAATTCTTGTTCAGTTATATATTATCAAGTAATAACAATAGATTTATTACTTTTTAGGACAAATATATTCAATAATCCAGAAGTAATGGAAGCTTTTTCTTTCTTTTCTTAAAACAAATATATTATTACCTAACTAGTTCCTAGAATTATGTTTTTGTTTATTCTAATCTGAAGCAATACAACCTCTATTTTATGAGTTAACATATCTAAACAGTTACATATGAATAAAATATGTAATTGTTTACTCTAAAAGGGTTAAAATCCCAAAATAATTCAAACTATCTTCATCAATACCAAAGTTATTAACAGTACCTTTCTAACTGAATTATTTAGCCTAGGGCAAGACTAACCATATACAACCACCCTGGAATAAATAATTTCAACAAAAACTATATTCTGCACTCCAATTAATGAAACATCATTTTGATGTCTTTTGACATAGCACTTCTCTCCTGTAAGCGGAAGATCCGTGTACCCCCATTAGCCCTCCTCATTCTCCCAACCATATTATGTGGGAGTGTGACGAAGGCACTTATTCCCCTGAGAGAGATATTTATTCTCTTTCACGGGTAAATTGTGATTACTTGCAAAAAATAATTTATACAATGTATCTTCTAATCTCATATGTTTTTTGTTTACTCTTTACTCCAGAATTCACTGGTTTCTTTTCTATCTATTCATCTCTTCAGTCCACACAGGTTGATCTGCGCAGTCAGCTCTGCATAACAAAAAGTAAGTCAAAACTATTTGATCTATTGCCATGGCACCACTGAATATACTTTCCCTGAATGTTCAGGGAATAAATGTCCCTCAAAAAAGGACCAAAGCCTTCCGTACTTTCCATAACAAGAAGGCTCACATAGTATGCCTCCAAGAAACACACTTCACCAAAGATTCTACTCCAAAATATATTTCTCCTTTTTATCAACAAATTTACACGGCTTCTGCCTGTACCAAGCAAAGGGGAACTCTAATTGCATTTCACCGATCCACACCATTCACCTTATCATCAGAAATTAAAGACCCAGAAGGTAGATACCTGATACTCATGGGTTATATAATGGATACAGCAATCACGGTGATTTCCTACTACGCTCCTAACAAACAACCTACACCATTCCTCTCACATATATTACAAGTGATTAATACACACAAAATAGGAACAGTGATAATGTGTGGGGATTCGAACCAGGTCCTCCTCCCATTTCTAGATAAATCACCTTTTACACCATCCAAAATAACCTCTAGATTACCTTTTTCTCAACTTCTTTCCAAATACAATCTGGTAGATTCATGGAGAGAAAGTAACCCAATGAAAAAGAAATTCACTTATTTCTCGCACCCTCATCAAACCTTCACCAGAATAGATCATATTTTTCTAACAATAGGAATGATACCAGAAATGATTGCATCAGATATAATTCCGATTCCGTGGTCTGACCATAATGCAGTATACACTACTATAGCCTCAGCCATACCAAAAGCGCATGACCCAACGTGGTACTTACCGGACATAATGCTCAAACACCCACTACATCAGATGGCCATTGAACAAGCTTTAAAGGAATACATATCAATTAATAATACAACAGACATTTCCCCAATAACACTGTGGGAAGCTCATAAGCCTGTCTTGCGTGGTACAATACAAAGACAAATGGCACTATTTAAACGGGAACGCAAAAATCTAGCAAAAAAACTAGAACTCAATTTTAATGCAGCCTACATAGCATTTCAAGATAATCCATCTCAGAGTACAAAATCTCATCTGGAAAAATCTAGATTGGAATACGATCTATTTCTCACTGAGTCAGTTGATAAATCCCTCAAACGCTCCAAACACAATTTCTACATGAATACAAACAAACCAGGTACATATTTGGCTCGGGCATTAAATTCAACTAACAAATCTTTCAAACCAATACGTTTGAAATTATCAAAAAATGTTTACACTTGTAATCCAGTTAAAATAGTCCATAAATTTCACTCACATCTCGCAACTTTATACAAGACAAACAATGAATTTAATCCTACAGAGGCTGAATCCTTCTTCTCAAAAATAACCTTACCTGAGTTATCTCAGAATCAAAAAAGCAGTTTGGATGAGCCTATAACTATAGATGAAGTTGCTAACGCCATAAAAGACCTAAAACTTAACAAAAGACCAGGCCCAGACGGCTACTCGGCTTTATACTATAAAACATTCTCAGAAATACTCTCTCCCATTCTCACTGAAACTTTTAACAAACTTCTAGATGGACATTCTTTTCGGCAAGAAACACTAATGGCAATTGTTTGTATGATCCCAAAACCCCTTTCTGATGATACTTCCTGTGTGAATTAACGGCCTATCTCTCTGTTAAACCTCGATATTAAATTATTAGCAAAAATAATAGCAAAACGCCTCAATAGCATTATAGGAAAATTAATACATAGAGATCAAGTAGGCTTCATGCCAAATAGACAGGCAGGTGATAATATACGCAGGGCAGTGTTATTGGCACATATTGCTAAAAAACGGAAAATCCCTTTATGTTTTCTATCTCTCGATATTAAGAGGGCATTTGACACAGTATCCTGGCAATATATGCAATATTCATTACAAAAATGGGGTTTTGGACCCCACTTTTTAACATGGATCAAAGCATTATATAATAAACCCAAAGCTATATAAAATATGCTGGATACAAATCTGAAGCCTTTAATATCGAAAGAGGTACCCGACAGGGTTGCCCATTATCTCCCTTATTATTTGCCCTTATACTCGAACCCATGGCCCAATACATCAGAACAAACCAAACTATAACTGGTATTGAAATAGGAGGTATTACACACAAATTATGTATATTTGCAGACGATATATTACTTTTTCTATCATCACCACAGGTCTCTGGTCCTAACTTAAAACCAGCTCTTGATGGATTTGCAGCCCTATCCGGCCTTATGATTAATCCTAAGAAATGCCTAGTGCTTAATATTTCACTCACAAACATGGAATTGATCCCGGCTAGGGCTGCACTCCCATTCACATGGGCAGAAAAATCAATCCCATATCTTGGAATTCATTTAACAGCATCTCATTCTGACTTATTCTCAACCAATTATCCTCCTGTATTAAGACAGATCACAAATCTAATAAAACAATGGTCGCAACTTCCTTTATCCTGGATAGGGAAGATTGATGCAATCAAAATGACTATTCTACCCAAATTGCTTTATCTATTCAGAGTCCTCCCTATTCCAATTCCTTCCTATTTTTTGAGAATAGTACAAAAAAGAGCAACTTCGTTTATATGGGGCTCTTCTAAACCATGTATACCTATACACACACTACATCTTCCCAAAAATAAAGGAGGCCTGGGATACCCTAATTTTACTAACTACTACAGAGCAGCACATTTGGCCAGTCTATCCAAATACCATGCAAAACAGGAAATCCCATTATGGGTATTTATAGAGGCTTCAGAAAATGACCCTCTATTAATATCAAATTTATTATGGCTTGATCCTAAAGACCGCTTTAAAATTCATAATCCCATAACTAAACACTTCTTATCTCTCTGGGATAAACTAAAAACCAAATATCAGTTACAATCTCCACACAATCCTCTCCTTTCTTTTATCAGAAATCCGGCCTTTTATCCGGCATGGATCTACCCAAATTCTTTTAAAGCTTGGACAACATCAGGCATTCAGACACTAAATGACTTCATAGCATCTAAATCATTCCTTTCATTCCCATCGCTTAGAGAAAAATATGATCTACCAAACTCTGAGATATTCAGATATCTCCAAATCAAAAATTTCTATACACCATTCCTAAAGGGGGATACACCATTATCCCAATTATCCATTTTTGAATCAATCTGTACAAAAGATCCATTTGCTAAAGGTACAATTTCATCACTTTATAATCAATTATATGGAGTAGCAAATCTTAATAGACCCTCTTACGTTCAGAGGTGGGAGGAGGACCTGGGACGAACTTTAGAAGACACGGACTGGTCTAACATATGGCTCACATCTAAGTCATCCTCACCCAACATCTTAGCACTGGAGACAAATTATAAAGTCCTAACTCGCTGGTACCTTGTACCCGCTAGAGTGGCAAAATATTCACCTAATACCTCAGCTCTTTGTTTTCGAGGATGCCCAGAAATAGGCACATATTTACACATATGGTGGACGTGCCCAGTAATCCAAACCTTCTGGAAGGAAGTCTTCGTGATTGCATCTAAAATATTTAAAAAAATAATACAACCAGATCCATATTTAACTTTACTTAATCTAAAACCGGAATGGTTAACACTCTCTCAATTCAAACTTATGATCCAACTAATAACGGCTGCAAAACAAACAGTGGCCAAGGCATGGAAATCTTCTACCTTGGTACTAGCAGAAACAATTCACAGAATGAATAATACAATGTCCCATGCTAAGATGGTAGCCATCGATCAAAATCAAATTCCAAAATTTGAAAAACTTTGGCATCCTTGGATAAAACAACAGTTCCTGTCAAACTTCAATGACTCTGTCCTGTTGCCATGGTAACAGATTAAATGACTTACAGAGACACCCATTCTAAGGCTTCAAAGAGAACTAAAAAGAATAATAAACTGACGAGCGGGACAACCTTGTGGACCATACCTCTACCTTTCAACCCTTTTTCTTCTTTCTCTTTCCTTTTCTCCACCTTACGATTAAAGCTCATTATCAGAATTTATTTGACCTATATACACTCTACTTGTAAACAATATGTATAGTAGGTATAAATCATTTAAATACCTACAAAAGTAACTAAGGAAATTATATATATCTTTAATTTAGGTTTACGTGAACCCAATGTTTAATATTTGAAATTTCATGATATTTACCTATATAAACCCTACTGTAAAACAATGAGCTTACTTTATAGATCCTTGTAAACTTACTTTATGTATCTTTATAACATTGTATACTCAATAAACTTCTTTTGACAAGGAAAAGAAACCTGTGTTGAAAAAAATATGAAGGTTGCCATTGCTTACCTCCATTTGGAAATGCTAGTTGCCTTGCAGTCATGCAAAATGTATTCTGGTACATTTCTTTGGTGAAAATAACCCAAATCAGTGTATATTATTTATTACATAGGAAAGTTATACACTTTATAAATGCGGTATTTTTTCCCCCCAGAAAACAAAGGGGGTTATTTACGAAAGGCAAATCCACTTTGCACTGCAAGTGCATTGAAAGTGCACTTGGAAGTGCAGTCGCTGTAAATCTGAGGGGTGGAGCTGAAATGAGGGGAAGCTCTGCTGATGTTATCATCAATCATGTGCAAGCTAAAATGCTGTTTTTTATTTTCCTTGCATGTCCCCCTCAGATGTACAGCGACTGCACTTCCAAGTGCACTTTCAATGCACTTGTAGTGCAAAGTGGATTTGCCTTTCGTAAATAACCCCCAAAGTCTCTTTAAATTTTATTTCTCTCACATGTTTGATTTAAATAGAATCAGACATGACTGATTTGGTTTTGTGTCTATAGTATGTACAGAGGTAAAAACAAGTTTGCTGCTTCTAGATTTTCTGTAAAAGTAATCCTGGGTGGTTGTAGGGCAGCCCTGCCCCTGTTCTGTGGTTCCTGGGCTCATCCTTGGAAGGAGCTGTCTGAACGGCATGCAGGAAGAGATTGGGGAATTCATGTTTTGCTTTGTCGAGTGTGAACCCAGAGCAAGTGCTCAACTTTAAGAACTTCCGATTTACAGCTGAAAAAAAATCTCAGCTGAATAGCTGAGTAAACAGCTAATTGAGCACAGTCCTGTACTCGTTCTGCTAGAGCAGAGGTCAGGGGAGACATTGGGGGTCTATTATCCCCCTGATGTCTCCATAAAGAGTACCTGGCACCTGCTAAATTCAATAAAGCTAAGTTAAAAAAGGGTTAAAAATGTAAAATATATTTAAATAACAAAAACAAAATTAACTCCCCCTCCCCCCATTGCCTAGTGTACATACAAAAGAATGCAAAATGCACATGTAGGGTGTTTCCATATATGTAAATGTTTGCACAACACATATTGGGTATCACCGTGTATATCAGAATGAGAAAAAAATAATCACTCATTTATGGATAACTCTAAACTGATTAGCTACAAAGGCATTTAAAGAATCACCTATTGATAATTTTGATTACAGTACTTTATTGACATTTTGCAGGCACATACAATATTGGGGCTTAACAATGGTGGCTGGTGCTCATTTTTTTTGGGGGGGGGGGCAAACAAACCTGGACCCCCCACCCCCCCGTTGCTTGCCTGCTCACCCGTCGCCCGCCAGCGCCGTACTTACCCCATTCAGGTAGCGGCTTCCCCCCTGTATCTCCTCCCAAGTCCCGACGGCCGCTTTTCATCCTGGCTAATCGGGTCTTAAGACTCCCAGCCAATCGGGTCTCAGGACCTGCTTCCTGATTGGCCAGGAGGAGAAGCAGGAAAACATTAACGAATATTAATTTGCTAATGTCACACATGAGGGTGGGCTCTGTGCCCCGAGCCCACCCTTTTTGAAACCAATCAGTGCCTCAGGCTCTAATCATGTGCTTCAAAAAAAAAAAACCCATAGAAAAAAAATCCCATAGAAATCCATGCGTCCGGCGCTCTGCATGGAGGTCAGGGGCCATGCGCATGAATGGATTAGGGCGGCGGAGCCCCTTATAAGCGGCCGCCACTGGGGCTGAACATATTTAGTATCGATTTGTTGTACACAACCTCATATTTTAATTTTGTACAAAAAACTGGGGATAAAATTGTGTTTGTGTGTACTAATATTCATTTTAGTGTGATGTTTTTTTCTGTAAATATGAATTTGATAAACAGTTGTGCAAATATAAATTATAACTACCATCTTTTTATTCTGCAGGGCCTCTGTATTCAGAAAATATATCTTGTTCCATCGATCTTAAAGAGGAAGTAAACCCTGGTGGGTTTTACTTCCTCTTTATTTCCCTGCAAAAGTAAAGCATAATGGGCAACACTATGCATCGCATAGTAGCCATTATCGGTCACTTACCTGAAACCGAAGCCTGCGATGTCACTGCTGTCCCCACTAGCAGCGAGCGTCCATCTTCAACCCCTCTTCCTTCCGGGGTCGCGAACTCCGGCTCTGTGACTGCGCACAGGAGCCGCCAGTCATGGAATGACCCCTATTAGAAGCGGCATGATGTGCCCTTTCTAAAGTGTGCATTCACCGTAGACATCGGTGCATGTGCTGTAGTCATCGGCGCTTGGCTTTTTTGTAAATAACTCCCAAACTGTGGAGGTTTAGGAGATATTTCAAGCACCTACAGGTAAGCCTTAATATAGGCTTACCTGTAGGTAAAAGTGGTTGTACAGGGTGTACAACCACTTTAAGTAATTTTAAAGACAAAAATGCACATTGCTTCAGAGGAGAAGTGGCTAAAGAAACGTTCTTGCCCTCTTGCATTGGAGGAAAAATGGTTTGTGAGAATACAAAAAAAAAGGAAGTTACTCTTACCTTGCAAGTATCTTGTCTGTCAGAACCCACATTAGTGCAAATCATAAATACAATTCATGCCTCCATGCTGCCAAACAAGCCTACTTTGTCTCTCTTATTAATTCCAGTCCCCGTCGGCTCTTCTCAACCTTTAACTCTCTGCTTCGTCCACCACCCCCTCTACCCACTAACTCACTCACTGCCCAAGAGATTGCCAATCACTTCAAAGACAAGATCGATGCAATTCGTGAGGACATCTCCACTGTGCGTACGTCTTCCCCACCCATCATACCTTGCCCAGCAGCACATTCAACACTCTCCTCTTTTGAATTGGCTACTACGGAAGAGGTTACAAAAATTTTCTCGGATGCCCACCTAACCAATTGTCCCTTGGATCCTGTTCCCTCACAACTACTAAGGTCACCCTCTTCTTCTATCCTATGCTCCCTCACCCACATCTTCAATCTCTCCCTTTCTAGTGGCATTTTCCCCTCCCCTCTAAAACATGCACAGATCACTCCCATTCTTAAAAAGCCCTCACTGGACCCTACCGACCTGAACAACTTAAGACCCATCTCATTACTCCCATTCACATCTAAACTTCTAGAACGCTTAGTCTACAACCGTCTTAGCTCCTACCTCAATGAAAATAACCTTCTTGACCCCTTACAGTCTGGCTTTCGCTCGCAGCACTCCACGGAAACTGCCTTACTAAAACTCACTAACGATTTACTAACTGCTAAAACCAACAGCCAGTACTCCATACTCCTACTACTTGACCTCTCTGCGGCCTTTGATACTGTTGACCACCCGCTCCTTCTCAATAAACTACATTCCCTTGGCCTCCGAGATTCTGCTCTATCCTGGTTCTCTGGCTATTTATCACAGCGCTCCTTCAGTGTCACCTACAACTCTGTCTCCTCCTCTCCATTGCCCCTTTCTGTGGGGGTCCCCCAAGGCTCGGTTCTTGGACCTCTTCTCTTCTCTATCTAAACCTCCTCCCTTGGTCACTTAATAACTACCCACGGCTTCCAATACCACTTATACGCTGATGACACCCAAATCTATCTGTCTACTCCTCACCTCACTCCTTCAGTCTCCTCTCGCATTACTAACTTACTAACTGACATATCAGCATGGATGTCGCACCACTTCCTTAAACTAAATCTCTCTAAAACTGAGCTATTAATATTCCCCCCCGCCCTTGCCCCCCTCCATGACTTTTCCATCAAAATCAACAATGCAACCATCAGTCCCTCCCCTCACGCCAGGGTACTAGGTGTAATCCTAGACTCTGACTTGTCATTTCAGCCTCAAATCCAATCGCTGTCAAAAGTTTGTAGAATTCACCTCCGTAACATCTCTAAAATTCGGCCTTTTTTAACAAATGAAACCACCAAGCTCCTCATTCACTCCCTTGTTATCTCTCGCTTTGACTATTGCAACTCCCTTCTCATTGGCCTACCGCTCCATAGGCTATCCCCTCTTCAGTCTATCATGAATGCTGCTGCCAGACTTATCCACCTTACCAACCGCTCAGTGTCTGCCAACCCTCTACTTCAATCCCTACACTGGCTCCCAATCACCCAGCGAATTAAATTCAAAATTCTAACCACAACATACAAAGCCATTCACAACTCTGCCCCAAGCTACATCACTAATCTTGTCTCCAAATATCACCCAAATCGACCTCTCCGCTCTTCTCAAGACCTCCTGCTTTCAAGCTCTCTCATCTCCTCCTCCCATGCTCGTCTCCAGGATTTCTCCAGAGCCTCTCCCATCCTCTGGAACTCGCTACCTCCATCTATCCGGCTATCCCCTACTCTTGCTACCTTCCGGCAATCCCTGAAAACTCATCTCTTCAGGAAAGCCTATCACGTCTCCAACTAATCTCCTACCACTTCCACCAGCTCATTCCCCACAGTTACAACCTTTTGTACCACCTGCCCAACCCTATTAGATTGTAAGCTCTTCTGAGCAGGGCCCTCTTAATCCTATTGTATTGTATTGTATTATAACTGTATTGTCTCCCTTTTATATTGTAAAGCGCTGCGTAAACTGTTGGCGCTATATAAATCCTGAATAATAATAATAATAATAATAATAATATTTCAAGCACCTCGAGGTAAGCCTTAATATAGGCTTACCTGTAGGTAAAAGTGGTTGTACAGGGTGTACAACCACTTTAAGTAATTTTAAAGACAAAAATGCACATTGCTTCAGAGGAGAAGTGGCTAAAGAAACGTTCTTGCCCTCTTGCATTGGAGGAAAAGTGGTTTGTGAGAATACAAAAAAAAAGGAAGTTACTCTTACCTTGCAAGTATCTTGTCTGTCAGAACCCACATTAGTGCAAATCATATCTGCTGTAATTAAATATTTGTCTCCAGCCTTTAATGCATTTTTTGCTATTTAGTATTGTGACATGGGCTTATTTTAGTGTGTCTGAATGGTTGCCTGATTCAGTTCTTCCCCATCCAGCTATCCTGCATACTGTGCCTTCTGGAATGTCTTCAAATGTCTCTGGCAATGGAATGATGTTGACAGCATCCCCAAGTGTTGCCTTCTTAGATAACTGGAAGGACATAAATCATACAACACACATTTGTTACACAATTAGAAAAGTTTACTTAGCACTTGTACAGTATATCTGCTGAATGCAAATATACACCCAGCTGCCTTTTGTCTCTAATTTCTCTTCATACTACAAATTGCTACTGATGGCATGTGAAATACGCATAGATAGCAACATTACCCTTTATATGCAGTGAACACGATGCAAAGAAAAGTTTTACCAAGCCCCTGTGTAATGCACTCTTTTTAGAGGAACATCCCCACTTATAACCAATGTGTGCCACTCATCACCATCAGGATACATGGATCAGTTGTCTGAGTGGCTATATACGCTTTTCACCTCTGCCGCTGATAAGAAAGATACTGCCATTCGGAACCCTTGCCCATCAGCTGTGTGAGAGCACAAATTAAAGAGCTCAGAGGTTACCACTGATTGGCTTTTTTTTGGACCAGTTATGTTTCAAGGCAATGTTGAGGCCATTAATCACCTATGCAAGGCAACTCACTTTGCTCTGACACCCAAATAAAGAGGGAGCTGACAAGTCTTTTAGCTGCTTAACAGCACTGGAAAAAATATTGATTGCCAAGGCTTTTGAACAGGACACTTCTGGAATGTTCTTCCTCTCCATGAATTCATCAGCGCATGCCACTGTGGTTGATAGCTCAATAAAGTGGACCTGAACTCAAAGGTTGAAGGTTTGCTATGTTATATGGAACATTAAGAAATATTAATTATGACTAAGCATCACCCTGAAAATGTTACCTTTTGACTGGAACTCCTGAAAATTAGCAGTGCACTTCCTGATATGTGAGTGTGCCCAGAAAACCATAGATATATATGTGCAGTGTTATATCTATGGCTCTGCTGCCTCTGACTGCTTGTCTCAGGAGATTAGAAATGAGATTTGGGGCTGTCCCTGCAGTGCTGTTTACTATTCTTCTTGCTGGAGGCTCTTACTTGAGGAAAAACATTCCTGCCTCTACAAAGATGACCACCTCAAATCTGAGACACATTGCAGAGGCATGGTAAAAGGGAAAGCTGCAGGTAGGCAAATGCCTGGTGACTGGTCCTTTTTCCTCTGTCTCCCTTTGCTGGCAAAGCTTCCATAGCTGACTCCTTTTATAAGGAGTTATGGTTTGGTCATTGTTTGCATCAACCATGAGTTTGTCAAGCATCTTTGATGAATGTAGGGCTGTAGTGGTATTTAAACTTTGAATCGAAACTTACAAAGCAATGTATACTCAATCTGATCTCAAAATACCTCTGTGTTAGAGCTGCACGATTCTGGCCAAAATGCGAATCACAATTTTTTTGCTTAGAATAAAAAGATCACGATTCTCTCACTATTCTCGTGACATAAAATCTTTCACATTACAAAAAAAAAAAAAGGGCTAACTTTACTGGTTAGATTTTTTTTTTTTAATTCATTAAAGTAATTTTTTCCAAAAAAATAGCATTTGAAAGACCGCTGCGCAAATACAGTGCGACATAAAATATTGCAACAGCCACCATTTTATTCTCTAGGGTGTCTACTAAAAAATATATATGTTTGGGGGTTCTAAGTAATTTTCTAGCAAAAAAAAAAAAAAAAAATGATTTTAACTTGAAACCAACAAATGTCAGAAAAAGATCATTTTTAGCGCCGCTTTACCGTCGTTTTGGCAGCGTAATTCGGCCGCTAGCAGGGTGGTTTTACATCAGCAACATCAGCAGCTCCTTTTCGGTAAGTGCTATTTACTGTAAGAGTGACTCTTAACTGTACTAAATAAAGGTGATCGAAGATCTTACTAATGATAAACATTTAACAGTTTTCCTCATTTACTGAAAATATCTGGCTAAAAATAATTTATGAAATCGGGGGTAAAGAATCCCACCTGGGAGGGGTTGGCAGTCAACCATTATGTAAGCCTTGATCCAATCAATTCCACCTTTAAGATCTCAGCCCCTAAGCGAACTTAAAGTATAACAAAAGACAATTTTTTTTTTTTTTCTACTTTTGTATAGAATGAAGAGGTATTAGAACACCTATCGGTTTTTATTCATGTCTGTGCCCCAATTAGGGAGATTCACCCTCCCTATTTGCCCTACTTACCGTTATGATTGAAAGTGAAAGTAAAAGACAATCACAAATTTTAGGTTGACATTAAAACAGTAATAGAGGAGAAATCTTCAATGGGGACACTAGTTCTAGTGACCTTCTTGACACCCTGGGTTTCAATTACTTTGGAGGGATTTCCTCTCACTTCCTGTTTATGCTATGAGACAAGAAGTGAAGGGGAATCTCACCAATGGGACATAGATGGCAAAAAAAATGACAGGAGTTATAACCCTCCCTTGTCTCCTTTTACACAGGCATTCCTTTTGTCTGTTTTTTGTTTTTCAATGAATCTCTATGGAAAACAGATGTAAACGGATGTTTATCCATTTACATCCGCTTTCGTCAGCAGTTTTTTTTAAACAGATCAAAGCCCTATTTTTCTTCTCTTAAAAAAAACAAATCAGATGACAAGCGGGCATAAAACTAACAAATGGTCAGTTTTTCCATGAGAAATTGGCTTCAGGAGATGTAAAACTGATGTACAACAAATTAACTTAACAGAACGTCAGTGTGAAAGGACTGTTGGGCCCCTTTCACATATGTGGACTGTCCCTTTCATCAGTTCAGTCATATTTTTTCAAAGAAAAATGGATGAAGTTTACATCGGTTTTTCACCAGTTTGTCATTCATGCCCCTTGAAACTTTCCACATTTTGTCATGTTACAACCAAAAACATAAATGTATTTTATTGAGATTTTATGTGATAGACCAACACAAAGTGGCACATAATTGTGAAGTGGAAGGAAAATGATAAATGGTTTTCAAAAGTTTTTACAAATACATTTCTTAAAAGTGTGGCATTTTTACAGCTTTGAAGTATTTTTGGGGATGTCTCTACCAGCTTTCTGGACTTTGGGCCTTTTAACACATGAATATACTTTGATCTATACAATTTCATTGTAGCTCTGACTATGTTTAGGGTCGTTGTCCTGCTGGAAGGTGAACCTCCGCCCCCAGTCTAACTGGTTTTCTTCTAAGCTTCCCCTGTATTTGGCTCCATCCATCTTCCCATCAACTCTGACCAGCTTCCCTGTCCCTGCTGAAGAAAAATCATCCCCACAACATGATGCTGCCACCACCACGTTTCACGGTGGGGATGGTGTGTTCAGGGTGATGTGCAGTGTTAGTTTTCCGTCACACATAGCATTTTGCTTTTAGGCCAAAAAGTTAAATTTTGGTCCCATCTGACCAGAGCACCTTCTTCCACATGTTTACTGGGTACCCCCCATGGCTTCTTGCAAACTGCAAATGGGACTTCCTATGGCTTTTTTTCAACAATGGGCCACTCTTCCATAAAGGTCAGATTTGCGGAGTGCACGACTAATAGTTGTCCTGTGGACAGATTCTCCCACCTGAGCTGTGGATCTCTGCAACTCCTTCAGACTTACCATGGGCCACTTGGCTGCTTCTCTGGTTAATGCTCTCCTTGCCTAGCCTGTCAGTTTAGGTGGTGGGTTTACAGTTGTGCCATACTCTTTCCATTTTCGGATGATGGGTTGAACAATGCTCTGTGAGATGTTCAAAGCTTGGAATATTTTTTTATAACCTAACCCTGCTTTAATCTTCTCCACAACTTTATCCCTGACCTGTCTGGTATGTTCCTTGGCCTTCATGATGCTGTTTGTTCACTAAGGTTCTCTAACAAACCTCTGAAGGATTCACAGAACTGTATTTATACTGAGATTAAATTACACACAGGTGGACTATATTTACTAATTATGTGACTTTTGAAGGCAATTGGTTCCACTATATTTTAGTTCTGGGTACCAGAGTAAAAGGGGCTGAATACAAATGCATGTCACACTTTTCAGATCTTTATTCGTAAAAAAAAATTGAAAACCATTTATCATTTTCCTTCCACTTCACAATTATATGCCACTCTGTGTTGGTCTATCACATAAAATCCCACTAAAATACATTTCCGTTTTTGGTTGTAACGTGACAAAATGTGGAAAATTTCAAGGAGTATGAATACGTTTTCAAGGCACTCTACATCTGACTACTAGAGTCCTTAACCACTTGAGTCCTGGAGCCATTTTTTCATGCAAAATGGTGCATTTGTCCATTTACATCCATTTTTCGTCCAATCCCTTTTTTTAACGGAAGAAAAATAGGACTTTGATCCATTCCAAAAAGTGGATGTTGATGAAAGTGGATGTAAACAGATGTAAATGGATGATCATCAGCTTACATCCGTTTTTCCATAGAGATGCATTGATGTTCATTTTCCATCTGTAAGCGGAAGGATGAAAAACAGACAAATGGAATGTCCGTGTAAAAGGGTTCTGCTTTGATCAAGGAATGGAACCATTTCACGCAAAAGATAAAAGAAACATGGATATCAGTAAAGAAATGATGATGTAATACACCTTACATTAGCAGGAATGTTGACTGGTTGCTACTGGAGAATCAACATCCCACTAAAACAGTGGTTCTCAACTCCTGTCCTCAGGACCCACTAACAGGCCAGATTTTAAGTATTACCTTGGGGAGATGCAAACTAGAATACCACAATCATTGAGCAGCAAATGATTATCACCTGTGATGTATTTCAGTTATCTTGCAAACCTGGCCTGTTAGTGGGTCCAGAGGACAGAAGTTGATGACCACTGCACTAAAACAACACCAAAAGAGGGGCTGAAGACATGATATTAGGTAACGGAAACTGTGTTCCATTTCTTAGGATTCCAAAATTGGAACCCGGAGAATAAGTATTAGTGAAACAAGCAACAATAAAATTACTCTAAAAACTGTGTTTTTCTTTACACTTTCACATCAGCGACCATGGTGAACTGGTTTGGGGTCCAAAGGACCCCTAAAACCAGGAAAGTAGCAACCACCTACTTGTCTCCTGTTGGGGGCATGTAGCTTGCACATAAGCACCATTGCTTTAGGATAGGTATTACCATTTTTTGGGGACCCCAACTTAAAGGAAATGTGTACTGGTATCAGCATGACAGGGCAGTGATATTTGAACCCATAACTGTCTTACTGTTTTGATTAAGTCATGTTATAAATGTAGGGCTGGTAGATTTGTGATCTACCACATGTTAGGTAAATTTAGTAACTTGCTCGTTAGGAAGGTTAAGTTTGCCTCTGTTCCAGCTTGGCTGACGTTGCGTGTGTTTCCGTGCTGACTGGTGGGTGTCGCTGTTATCACTGGTTAGTGTTGGAAAGGCAACGTGTCGAAGTGTATGGATGCTCTCGGTGGAGGTGGTCCTCTGAGTTGCATTCTGGGCGAGGGTATTTATGGGACAGGCGCTATTTTTTGGGGCTTGTTTTCCAGCCACCTGCTGGCCCTCCTGGCCGATAGGTATGCATTAGAGAGCGATCTTGTGGTCCTCCGTTCCGGAGGCCCACGTCGCTGCGGCGCAGGGGTGGGCCCAGAGGCTTGTCTAGGGCCTACCACAGCGGCCAAGGAATGGTCCTGAGCTGTCTATCCCGTGTGAAGAAGCTGGACAACCGAGGAGATCCCAGGGGAGGACCCGTCATGGAAGGATCATGCAGCGTGCTGGTCTGGAGAGGGGCCTGGTGATTCGGTTGGAGGACGTATCCGAAAGTAACTATACAGCATAGTGTTGCCGGGTTGGCTTAAAGGTTCAGGTACTGTGACTGACGTTCATTGCAGAAAAGACCAATACATCCTGTGGCAGAGGATCGTACGGGTTTGTCCCAAACAAGTCTGTGGCAGAGACTTTTGTTCGTGCTACGTACTGGCTGCTAGGCAAGTGAGAGAGGCCTATCAAGGCGGGCAAGGAGTGTGTCCCACGAGGAGAGCGCATCCTATTATAATATCTAAATTCTACCAGGACATTTGTCAAAGACCCTACAGGAAGATATTTGAGTTTCTTCTGCAGTTTCCTTTCCGCCTCTTTCCTGCTACTTCCTAAGCAAGTTGTTTAATAAAGCATTGAAAACGTACTCAAGTGTTGGTGCGTGTGTCGTCCAGAGGTAAACTCAACAGAACCCTAGATCCGGTGCCGGTGAAACAGAGGGAAGGAGAGTGAAGGTAACAGACCCGCTTAAATTAGCAGCTCCACCGAGAGTTAGTGCTACATAAAGAATGATTATATTGACCCTCCTAGTGCATAAACTGTGTAAAACCAAAATTTAATGTAAAAGTGACATTTGAGAGCTGTCTATGTTTGCCTTGTTCAGATTCTCCTTTTTGATGTAGATATTAGCAGGCCAGATGAATGTGGTCAGATGGGCAAATTGTTATTACAAACTCACTGGTGAATTTGCCAACAAATCCTTTATAAACAGACCACTAAGTCTATAAATAACCAAATAAGGAACATTCATTCACTAATCATAGTGGACATCTTCCTGTCCCATCCTTAAAGTGATATTAAAGTCTTGTTTTTTTTTTGTTTTAAAAATAACAAACATGTCATAATTACCTGCTCTGTGCTGTGGTTTTGCACAGAGCAGCCCAGATGCTCCTCTTCTCCTGTCCCTCGCTGGTGCTACTGGCCCCTCCCTCTTGCCGAGTGCTCCCACAGCAATAATCTTGCTATGGGGGCACCCAAACTGAGCTCTGTTGCTCTGTGTGTCCATTCAGAGTGCCCCACCCCTCTCTCTCTCCTCATTGGCTCACTGGCTTTGATTGACAGCAACGGGAGCCAATGGTGCCAGCCAATTAGGAGGGAGTGTCCTGGGCAGCTGAGGTTATCGTGCAACTGGATCGAGATGGGGCTTAGGTAAGTACTGGGGGGGGTTGTGGGAGCTATTGCACACAGAAAGTTTTTTATCTTAAAAAAAACCTTCTGCCTTTAGAACCATTTTAAACCGCCTATGTCATTCAAAAACATTTGATTTCTTTATGGAATGTTCTCCATAAGCCTGTTGTAACAGAGCTAAAGTTTCACTCATGCTTTTGGCAATTTCCTGTTACTTATTTTCCACCAACAGCGCAACGTACACATGTGTTATTTCTTCTACTCAGTGGCCCCCTCCAGGTCCGCACTTACCCAACGGCAGAGTGCCCCTGGACTGTCTGTAAAGCAGGCTGCTCCTCCAGTCTCTCTTCCCTTGCTCTTCAGGCTGCTGTCATCTCTGATCCGTCCTTCATGTACACAGTACTGTCTGTCCCCAGGGCTGAGTTGCATGTTGCACACTCTTCATGCCCGGCAATGGTCACATGACCCCCCGCTCTCCCTGTAGATCTCGCTGACAGCGGCGGGCTCCTGAGGGCTTAAGTCATATGTCCGGCTGGAGGCACTCCACTCCCCCTGACATTCCATCATCGCTCCCTGCCACCTCACTGGCTCAGCTGACCTGTCAGTTATGAAGAGGGTGGCGTCTCTCTGAATGGCCGATTCGCATTGCAGGATGGGAGGGCACTGCTCCCTGAGGACAATGTAAAACTGGCCATTTGGGGCCTTGCCATGTGGCCACGTGCCTGTGAGGGGGTGACGGACCTGGTAGAAACCTATTGGTCTGGCGCCCGCACAGTGCACGGCCACATAGAGAGTGCGAGCTGGGGGGCGGCGCCCCTTGTGGACTGGCCACCACTGCTTCTACTACTCTATAAAGATGGAGCCAAGTGGTCTGAACACACTCAACTGTGAATGGCTTTGACTCCCCACCATAGTGCTATGCTGCAGGCATTCCGGGAATGAAAGGTTTAGTTCACCTTTCATAATATGTTACGTTACACCCTGTACTCCGGGTGTAACATGTAACATGTTACTAAATAAGCAGCCCCCCCAAGCCTATTTTGTGACAGTGGGCCAGAGATCTTCTCCCTGCACCCCGCTGTCACAATTTTAAAAAACTGAGCTCAGCCCACCCAGTCACATTATTAATTCACAGAGGTTTTTTGTAGTTGTCAATAAACTACTAGGGCACTGGTGCGCGGACAGCTTGCACTGACTGTCTGCTAATCGCAGGTGCAATGCTTTACAGTCTACTAATAAGAGGAAATAATAAATGAACATTTATAGCTTAGGCCATCTTTATGTAGAGCAACAATTCTTTTTTTCAGATCCTCAAAGAGTTCTTTGCCATGAGATGCCATGTTGGACTTCCAGTGACCAGCATGAGAGAGTGAGAGCGATAACACCAAATTTACCACACCTGCTCCCCATTCACCACTGAGACCTTGTAACACTAACAAGTCACATGACACCGGGGAGGGAAATTGGCTAATTGGGCCCAATTTGGACATTTTTACTTAGGGGTGTGCTCACTTTTGTTGCCAGCGGTTTATACATTAAGGGCTGTGTGTTGAGTTATTTTGAGGGGAGCTGTACACTCACTACTTTACATTTTAGCAAAGTGACATTTCTTCAGTGTTGTCACATGAAAAGATATAATAAAATATTTACAAAAATGTGAGGGGTGTACTCACTTTTGTGAGATACTGTAATTGTTATTTTGTGGATCAGTTTTGCTTTCATGGCAGTGAATAGGGATGAGCCGAACACCCCCCGGTTCGGTTCGCACCAGAACCCGCGAACGGACCGAAAGTTCGCACGAACGTTAGAACCCCATTGACGTCTATGGGACTCGAACGTTCAAAATCAAAAGTGCTCATTTTAAAGGCTAATTTGCATGGTATTGTCCTAAAAAGGGTTTGGGGACCCGGGTCCTACCCCAGGGGACATGTATCAATGCAAAAAAAACTTTTAAAAACGGCCGTTTTTTCGGGAGCAGTGATTTTAATGATGCTTAAAGTAAAAAAAAAAAAGTGAAATATTCCTTTAAATATCGTACCTGGGGGGTGTCTATAGTATGCCTGTAAAGTGACGCGTGTTTCCCATGTTTAGAACAGTCCCTGCACCAAATGTCATTTTTAAAGGAAAAAATCTCATTTAAAACTGCTTGCGGGTTTAATGTCATGTCGGGTCATGGCAATATGGATGAAAATCAGTGAGACAAACGGCATGGGTACCCCCCAGTCCATTACCAGGCCCTTTGGGTCTTGTATGGATATTAAGGGGAACCCCGCACCCAAATTAAAATAAGGAAAGGTGTGGGGCCACCAGGCCCTATATACTCTGAACAGCAGTATACAGGCGGTGCAAACAAGACAGGGACTGTAGGTTTGTTGTTAAGTAGAATCTGTTTGTAATTTTGAACATTTTTAACGTGTTTAGCTCCAGCCAAAAAATCTTTTCTAAGCTTTTTGGAAAACATAGGGAAGGGTTATCACCCCTGTGACATTTGTTTTGCTGTCTTTCCTCCTCTTCAGAAGATTTCACCTCACTTTTTTGTCCCAATGAAAAATGTTTTTTGAAAATTTGGGTTTTTTTGTGGAACAAGGATTGGAAAGCATCAGTGGAAAGGAGAAATTGTTTTCCCATATTAACTCTTACAGGAGAGAATTTCCCTTCCTAGGGGTAGATTTCATCTCACTTCCTGTTGTCTCCTTCCGTTTGCAAGTAGGAGTCGTTTGTAAGTTAGATGTTTGAAAGTAGGGTCCTGCCCTATATACTCAGCAGAAATTTGGGCCTTAGGTGTTGCTGTGGCCACAACACTGTAAGCCCTCACAGGGCCCTGCTGTGAAATATTAGATCAAGAATTGTAATTACATGCCCCTGTTGAACAGGAGCTGAAAAATTAGGCCTTAGGCACTGGTGCTGGTGCCACAACACTGCAACCCCTCACAGACACTCTAGTTGGAACGCAGGAACGAGCCCTGCTGCAAAGTATTGCTTCAAAAATTGTAATTACACGCCCCTGTTAGACAGGGGCAGAAAAATTGGGCCTTAGGCACTGGTGCTGGTGCCACAACACTGCAACCCCTCACAGACACTCTAGTTGGAACGCAGGAACGAGCCCTGCTGCAAAGTATTGCATCAAAAATTGTAATTACACGCCCCTGTTAGACAGGGGCAGAAAAATTGGGCCTTAGGCACTGGTGCTGGTGCCACAACACTGCAACCCCTCACAGACACTCTAGTTGGAACGCAGGAACGAGCCCTGCTGCAAAGTATTGCATCAAAAATTGTAATTACACGCCCCTGTTAGACAGGGGCAGAAAAATTGGGCCTTAGGCACTGGTGCTGGTGCCACAACACTGCAACCCCTCACAGACACTCTAGTTGGAATGCAGGAACGAGCCCTGCTGCAAAGTATTACATCAAAAATTGTAATTACACGCCCCTGTTAAACAGGGGCTGAAAAATTGTGCCTTAGGCACTGGTGGTGGCGCCCAGAACCAAAAATGTTCTTACAAGCTATCAGCGTGATGATTGAGGAGGAAGAGGATAATTACTCAGGGATAGTCACTCAGCATCAGCATAGGCAGTCTTTGAAGGGATCTGAGATTTCAAAAAAAATTATTCGGTTACATCAGCATCAGGTGCTTGGTAGCTGGTGGTGATCCAAGACTCATTCATTTTTATGAAGGTCAGCCGATCGACCGAGTCGGTGGACAGACGCACCCTGTGATCGGTTACCACGCCTCCAGCAGCACTGAATGTGCGTTCCGAAAGAACGCTGGATGCAGGACAGGCCAGTAGCTCAATTGCATACTGTGCAAGCTCTGGCCAGTGATCCATCCTCAAGACCCAGTAACCCAGAGGATTTTCGGTGGGAAAGGTGTCCAAGTCTGATCTTGCCCCTAGGTATTCCTGCACCATGTAAAACAGACGCTGGCGATGGTTGCTGGAACCGATCATACCTTGGGGCTGCGGACCAAAAAATTGTCTGAACGCATCGGTCAGACGGCCACCTTCTCCACCGCTCCTTCTTTGACTGACCGAAGCCTCAGCAACACGTTGTCCAGAAACAGGAGTTTGTAACCTCCCAGTCTCTGGGAACGCGTTGCACAGACCTTTCTGCAAGGCCTCCCGAAGATGTTTCATCCTCTGCTCCCTCTGCGATGGCAAGATAAGGTCCGCAACCTTACCCTTGTAACGTGGATCAAGGAGGGTTGCCAGCCAGTATTGGTCCTTCTCCTTGATACCACGAATACGAGGATCCTTACGCAGGCTTTGCAGGATCAGGGAGGCCATGCAGCGTAGGTTTGCTGAGGCATTCGGTCCGGAGTCCTCTGGGTCACTAAGAACGACATGGTCCGCAGCCACCTCCTCCCAGCCACGTACAAGTCCATGTGTTTCTTGGGACTGATCCCTTAAAGACTGCTGCTGATGCTGAGTGCCAGGCTCCACCTCCATACTGACACAATCTTCCTCCTCCTCCTCTTCCTCCTCGTCCTCTTCCTGTGTGATCGGCGGGCACGCAGGAACACTGTCTGGATAAAGGGGGCCTTGAGAGCTAAGGAAGTCCTCCTCTTCCTGCCTCTGTTCTGCCGCAAGTGCCCTGTCCATTATTCCACGCAGCGTGTGCTCCAACAGGTGGACAAGGGGGACAGTGTCACTGATGCATGCACTGTCACTGCTCACCATCCTCGTGGCCTCCTCGAATGGTGACAGGACAGTGCATGCATCCCTGATCATGGCCCACTGGCGTGGGGAAAAAAAAACCAAGCTCCCCTGACCCTGTCCTGGTGCCATAGTCGCACAGGTACTCATTGATGGCCCTCTGCTGCGTGTGCAGCCGCTGCAGCATGGCCAACGTTGAGTTCCACCTGGTGGGCATGTCACAGATTAGGCGGTTCTTGGGCAGGTTAAACTCCTTTTGGAGGTCCGTCAGCCGAGCACTGGCATTATATGACCGGCGGAAATGCCTGCCTCAGGACATCCTGTAAGCCCGGGTACCTGCCCAAGAACCGCTGCACCACCAAGTTAAGGACGTGAGCCAAACAGGGCACATGGGTCATTTGTCCCTGTCGGAGGGCAGAGAGGAGGTTGGTGCCATTGTCGCAAACCACCATTCCTGCCTTAAGTTGGCGTGGCATCAACCACCTCTGAACCTGCCCCTGCAGAGCTGACAGAACCTCTGCCCCAGTGTGGCTCCTGTCCCCCAAGCACACCAGCTCAAGCACCGCATGGCATCTTTTGGCCTGCGTACTTGCGTAGCCCCTTGAACGCCTACGGAGCACCGCTGGTTCCGAGGAAGAGGCCATGGAGGAAGAAGAAGAGGAGGGGGTGGAGGAGAGAGGTGTGTCACAATCAGCATTTTGGAGGCGTGGTGGCGGAACAACCTCCAACACTACTGCACCTTGTCCTGCATCCTTCCCAGCTGCCAGCAGAGTCACCCAATGCGCCGTGAAACTTAGGTAACGTCCCTGTCCATGCCTGCTGGACCATGAGTCAGCGGTAATATGCACCTTACCGCTGACCGCCCTGTCCAGCGAGGCATGGACATTGCCTTCCACATGCCGGTAGAGAGCCGGAATCGCCTTCCGTGAGAAAAAGTGGCGTTTGGGTACCTGCCACTGAGGAACCGCACATTCCACAAACTCACGGAAGGGGGCAGAGTCTACCAACTGAAAAGGCAGCAGTTGAAGTGCTAGCAATTTTGCCAAGCTAGCATTCAACCGCTGGGCATGTGGATGGCTGGGAGCAAACTTCTTTCGGCGGTGCAGCAGCTGGGGCAGGGAAATTTGCCTGGTACAATCTGACGTCGGTGTACCAAAAGCAGATTGCCCACAAGTACTTGGCTGTGACACACCTAATTCTACACCTTCATTCCTCTCACTGCAGGTCTCAGAGAGGACTGAAGGTCTAGTGGGGTTGGAAATCTCAGCTGATGAGGAGCAAGGAGAGATCCTCTTTGTTCTTTGGTGTGGGTCTTTTAGATACGCTTGCCAACGAACTGCATGGCAGGTCAACATATGTCTGGTCAAGCATGTGGTACCCAAGCGGGAGATGTTTTGGCCACGCGAGATACGCTTGAGACATATGTTGCAAATAGCAGCGGTGCGATCTGATGCACTCGTCTCAAAAAAGGCCCACACCAAAGAACTTTTTGAATAACGCGCAGAGACTGCAGCGCCCTGCACATGTGGAGCTTTGGGGTGTGATGCAGTCAATGTGCTGCCCTTAGGCTGGCCCCTGGAGGGCATCCTGCCTCGTTGGTGATGTGCCGCCGCCTCCTCCTCCTCCTCCTCCTCCTCTCTCCTATCAGGCACCCACGTTGAGTCAGTGACCTCATCATCCCCTCCCTCCTCATCACTGGAGCAAACCTGGCAGTATGCTGCAGCAGGGGGAGCATGACTGCCAGATTGCTGTCCTTCTTGGGCACCCCCTCTGTCCGTGCTCATGTTACTGCCTTCATCGAGCTCAGTATCGTCATCAGAGCCTTCCAAACGCTGGGCATCCTCCTGGAGCATGTACCCAACACTGTGGTCAAACAGTTCGAGGGAATCCTCATGAGGACATGGTGGAGCTAGGGAAGGAGTCACTGATGACATTGAGCTGAGGGAAGAGGCCGCTGCTTTGCCAGACAAAGCACCCTGGGCATGGGTGAGAGAGGATGAGGAGGATGAGGACGGCTTGGTCATCCACTCGACCAAGTCTTCCGCATGTTGCGGCTCAACACGGCCAGCTGCCGAAAAAAAGGCCAAGCGTGTCCCATGGCCACGTGCTGATGAGGATGCACCGTCTCCACGACCAGCACTAGACACAGAGCCTGCTTGCCCTCTCTTATTGGCTTGTGACTGTCTGCCTCTCCTTCTTGGCCTTCCAGACATACTAATGGCCTGTAGCTGCACTAAGCTGGGATAGAACACCTGTAATTTTCTTCAAGTAGCTTTATATACTGTAACCAGACAAGCCTGCCTGTCAGTAGGAAGATAACAGGAACGGATCTAGCTGAACACTGTGAGCAGGACGCACTGTACTAAATGTAAATAGTCTAGCTGCCTGACCGTGGTACTAATAGGATCAAATAGAACACCTGTAATTTTCTTCAGGTAGCTTTATATACTGTAACCAGACAAGCCTGCCTGTCAGTAGGAAGATAACAGGAACGGATCTAGCTGTACACTGTGAGCAGGACGCACTGTACTAAATGTAAATAGTCTAGCTGCCTGACCGTGGTACTAATAGGATCAAATAGAACACCTGTAATTTTCTTCAGGTAGCTTTATATACTGTAACCAGACAAGCCTGCCTGTCAGTAGGAAGATAACAGGAACGGATCTAGCTGAACACTGTGAGCAGGACGCACTGTACTAAATGTAAATAGTCTAGCTGCCTGACCGTGGTACTAATAGGATCAAATAGAACACCTGTAATTTTCTTCAGGTAGCTTTATATACTGTAACCAGACAAGCCTGCCTGTCAGTAGGAATTTAACAGGAACGGATCTAGCTGAACACTGTGAGCAGGACGCACTGCACTAAATGTAAATAGTCTAGAAGATAACAGGAACGGATCTAGCTGAACACTGTGAGCAGGACGCACTGCACTAAATGTAAATAGTCTAGAAGATAACAGGAACGGATCTAGCTGAACACTGTGAGCAGGACGCACTGCACTAAATGTAAATAGTCTAGAAGATAACAAGAACGGATCTAGCTGAACACTGTGAGCAGGACGCACTGCACTAAATGTAAATAGTCTAGAAGATAACAGGAACGGATCTAGCTGAACACTGTGAGCAGGACGCACTGCACTAAATGTAAATAGCAGGAACGGATCTAGCTGAACACTGTGAGCAGGACGCACTGCACTAAATGTAAATAGTCTAGAAGATAACAGGAACGGATCTAGCTGAACACTGTGAGCAGGACGCACTGCACTAAATGTAAATAGCAGGAACGGCTCTAGCTGAACACTGTGAGCAGGACGCACTGCACTAAATGTAAATAGCAGGAACGGATCTAGCTGAACACTGTGAGCAGGACGCACTGCACTAAATGTAAATAGTCTAGAAGATAACAGGAACGGATCTAGCTGAACACTGTGAGCAGGACGCACTGCACTAAATGTAAATAGCAGGAACGGATCTAGCTGAACACTGTGAGCAGGACGCACTGCACTAAATGTAAATAGCAGGAACGGATCTAGCTGAACACTGTGAGCAGGACGCACTGCACTAAATGTAAATAGCAGGAACGGATCTAGCTGAACACTGTGAGCAGGACGCACTGCACTAAATGTAAATAACAGGAACGGATCTAGCTGAACACTGTGAGCAGGACGCACTGCACTAAATGTAAATAGCAGGAACGGATCTAGCTGAACACTGTGAGCAGGACGCACTGCACTAAATGTAAATAGCAGGAACGGATCTAGCTGAACACTGTGAGCAGGACGCACTGCACTAAATGTAAATTGCAGGAACGGATCTAGCTGAACACTGTGAGCAGGACGCACTGCACTAAATGTAAATAGTCTAGAAGATAACAGGAACGGATCTAGCTGAACACTGTGAGCAGGACGCACTGCACTAAATGTAAATAGCAGGAACGGATCTAGCTGAACACTGTGAGCAGGACGCACTGCATTAAATGTAAATAGTCTAGATAGAAGATAACAGGAACGGATCTAGCTAAACTGAATACAGTGTATATATATATATGCAACACCTGGGATGCATATATATACACAATACACTGTAAGTGCAGCTAACTGACTGACTGTTCTGCCTAATCTATCTAACTCAAATCAAATGACACTGTCTCTCTCTCTCTCTATCTCTCAGCACACCGGAACACACACTACACAGGGCCGCCGTGCAGGCGGCCTTATATAGTGTGGGGTGTGTACTAAATCCCCTGAGCCATAATTGGCCAAAGCCACCCTGGCTTTGGCCAATTACAGCTCTCTCTACTGACGGCGCTGTGATTGGCCAAGCATGCGGGTCATAGTGCATGCTTGGCCAATCATCAGCCAGCAATGCACTGCGATGCCGCAGTGAATTATGGGCCGTGACGCGCCACACGAATTTAGCGCGAACGGCCCATAACGTTCGCAATTCGGCGAACGATCGAACAGCCGATGTTCGAGTCGAACATGGGTTCGACTCGAACACGAAGCTCATCCCTAGCAGTGAATATAGAATTATATATAGCACAGTCAACTCCCAGTGCCGGATTTAAAGGTGGGCCAAATGTGTAATTACTCCGGGCCCCCCTTCCAGAGGTGGACTCCCTGCCAGAGGAGACCCCAAACTTCCTTTATAAAAAATAAATAAATAAATAAATAAACTTATTTTCCTCGAGACTTTAGTAGTGTGTTTGTTGAGGAAAGTGTCAAGTTTGTAGCTTTTGCCAAGCTCCAGTCATGTCATCTCAACAGGCAATCCTATTACATGATGAAAGGCTTGCTAATACCTTTCCAGGTGATCATTAGCTGTTCAGGAGAGAGGTAATTCAGTAAATTGGCACTGATAAAGATGACCCACAAAAGAAGTGCTCTGTGCCTACTAGCTGTTGTCCTCAATATGATACAGTCTGATGAGTTAGGCAGGCCATAGATTATGCAATTTTCTTTCTTTCCTTCCTTCCATCATGGGTGGAAGGAATTTAAATTGCTCGAATCCCCCATTAACACAGTCAGCGTTGATGGGGGACTGCCTCCCACAGTGTTATTGCATTCTGCTGGTGGAAGGGGAGTGGGTTCATGGGGAGCTTTCCTGGCTGTCAGAACACAGTGATTATTGCTGGCAGGCTGGTTGTACCCAAGTCAAAAGATGGGCCATCCTGCCCATCTATGGCCAGTTTAAGTTAAAGATTTTGCAGATGCTAAGTCCAGGAAGAAAGGCTGTGATATTTGACTCACCAGTTCCACTTACCTGTGTAATATGTATTCTTACAGTCAATAAAATTAAGAAAAAGAAAAATTAGACAGTGTCTCCTTTGGAACCTAACAATGTTTTTTAGAACAAACGTGGTTTATTATTCGTTTCCTTTTTGTTTGTCATATAATTTAATTTTTTATGTTGGGCCCCCCTCCCCCAAACTTGAAATGCTGCAAGCCCCCCAAGGTCTAAATCTGGCACTGGGAACTCCTGACATTTTTTTTCTGTAGTTTTGGGTATAGTGGGAAGATTTAGAACGTTTGCTACGTTTTCCTTGCTGTCTGTGACTCCATGGGGCAAATTCACTCTCGCTTCCTGTGTGGTTACCTGGACTAGGAATTTATAATAGCTATGCATTATAGAAGAATGTTGTGAAAGAGAAATATAACATTTTCACTTTTCTATACTTTGGGAAAATTCCTTCTCAGTTTATGTTGTAGCGCTCCAGCACATAGTGCAAGGGAAACTTTCCCAGTGGGGACACAGAGAGCTATAAAAACTCAGAGGATCCAGCCCTCCCCTGCTGTACCTAAAACGAAGGAAAACGTTTTATCAGGAAGTCTAACTTAAGGTATTAAAACATCAAGTTTTCTAAATAGACGTTAGGACTTTTATCTACATACTTGTTAGTAGCACTTTAATAAAATCAAACTTTTTGCTCTGTTTGAGTATAGCTGTCTTTTAATTCACAGTAAAGAGAGAATCAGACAATAACACAGTATAAGGATCAAACAGTATAGAAACAGGATTATAAAGATATAATAAAAAATATATTTTTCATAGCACTTACAACATGTACTTAATAGTTTACAAAGCAATAACTACTATAATATGTGTCCTAAAGGGAAAAAAATGGCTAAAGTATCAAGTATTAATGCAAACTTTTAATTCCATCACTGTTGGTTAAATATCTTCAATACTGTCCGCATCACTGACCCTGCACAATTTTGGAGATTAGAATCTAATGTCTGGTACACACAGGAAGTTTTTTTTTTTCATTCAACCCAGCAGGTATAAGTGATGTTAGTACAGCGATCTCACCGCTGCGCTATTGTGTACGGGGGAATGCCCCCTGATTTTCCAGCATGCCCATTTAATAAAAGCTGGTCCGTGGACCAGCTTCTATTTGACAGGCTGCCGTATACATGGGCCTAATGCCCACTTGTGTGTACCGGGCGTAACTTCACTTTTTCATGCTCATCCTGAGTAAAAAGAAACCTCCAAAGGTATGGGGAAGATGGAGGCTTTGTCACCTTCCCCTAATTATGCAATGCTGGGTGCCTTAGCAGCCAATCACTAGGCCTGGGCACTGTGACTTGGGGGCAGGGAGACATTGCTAAAACTTAGCATGGCAAAACTGGCATGTCTTAACACATCACTTTAAAGCATAACAGACATGATAAAATAGTACGAGTTTTTGCAGAGACATGCCTCCCTATTACCATGCCCATAACAGGACACAGAAACTGTCTTCTCTCTCTTTTCCCAGCCACAGTAAGACTAATGCCCCGTACACACGGTCAGATTTTCCGATGGAAAATGTTCGATGGGAGCCCTTTGTTGGAAATTCCGACCGTGTGTAGGCTCCATCGGACATTTTCTATCGGAATTACCGTTGCACAAAATTTGAGATCTGGCTCTCAAATTTTCCGACAACAAAATCAGTTCGCATAATTTCCGATCGTGTGCACAACAATTCCGACACACAACATTCCATGCATGCTCGGAATCAAGCAGAAGAGCCACACTGACTATTGAACTTAATTTTTCTTGGCTCGTCATATGTGTTGTACGTCACCGCGTTCTTGACGTTCCCAATTTCTGACCAACTATGTGTGACCGTGTGTATGCAAGACAAGTTTGAGCCAACATCTGTCGGAAAAAATCCATGGATTTTGTTGTCGGAATGTCTGATCAATGTCCGATCATGTGTATGGGGCATAAGTGGAGAGCCGGGGAAGAGAGAAGGTAAAAAATGACTTACTGCTGGTTGCTGGCGAATTCCACCTCCCCACTAGACTGCAAGGTGAAAGGTACAATGTAATTGGCTGCAGCCACAGACAGAGCAGAAGGAGAGCCAGATTGGAGATGGGAGCCATGGGTACAGAGACCATTGGGAATTTTAGTCCCCTGGAAGCCTACCATGATCAAAGTGAGACTGCATGGGACCACAAGTGCCAGAGGCTGGGCAGTGCTGGAAGGGAAGGAGGGTTAAAAAGCCTATGCTGCGGGGACAGAGGAACATGTGGAGAGTTGGTGGAGAGAGAGAGTGCTCTTGCCTAGTGGTTTGTTATCACCATGAACAGGGGAACCCAAACATCAGAGGCCCTTTTGGGAGTAAGCGTTTCAAGAGTATTTTGTTAATACAGCAGATTATGTGTGTAGTCATAAGGACATATCACAGTGGAATAGCAGTTTATATCATCCAGCAAAAAATTCTACATTTGTGGTCAGGCTAGAAAAAAGTATTTACACTAACATGAGTGGGGAGAGCACAAATAGCGGGATAACTTTGCTCATGTTGAGAATAATATAAACACTGTCAATGCTTTTGTTACCCAATAAGAGTCAGAGGGTGGGGTCACAACCCCCCTGTTCTCTTTGCTTTATAGGGAGCTGTCAGATGTCTGTAAAAATGTATGCGCTAGAAAAGTGGAACTACCATTTTATTACTTATTTATCTATTTTTACTGTGGAGCAAAAACGCACAGAGACTTTCACTGACTAGAGTTTCCAAGCTTTATAATAATGGGCTGTCTGTTAATATAAATGGCTGGCAACCCTGGGGGCTCCTCTGTGGAAAGTAGCAGAAAAAAAAACCACATGGATCTTGAGTAACTAACTAGTCAGCAGTTGTGTTCTAGACTAAATGGAAATATAAGCATCTGACTGGTTTTTATGGGCAAGATGTCAACTTTTGCACTCATTTTCTTTGCCTCAGCTATCAATTTAATTGTTATTAATTATGTTATTAATCCACAGGACGTATTTCTGGGTAAGTTGAGTAAATACATTGGAGGTCTCTGGGGTTCCACATGGCACATATCCAAAAGAATCCACTCCTCGGAAAACGTCATTACAGATAAGAGGACTTCCCGAATCTCCCTGTGTGGAATAAAGATCAAATATTAAGCAATAATCTTGGAACAAAACATAATAAGGTAAAATTGGTATGTAGAGTGGGTTTGTCATCGAAATATTTCTCACTGAAGGCCATATGTATCAGCAGGTTAAATACAACATTACATTTTTTTTTATTAAAGCTCCATTTTAGTTACTTCACATTGACCAAATTGGGTGAAATGATGATGGAAATTAAAATGTTTCCTGTGAAGACTGATCTGCATACTTGATTAATCAATGATTAAGAAAGCACTGAAGAAACTCAGCAT
The DNA here is from genome assembly GCF_042186555.1 of Aquarana catesbeiana. NCBI lineage: Eukaryota > Metazoa > Chordata > Amphibia > Anura > Ranidae > Aquarana > Aquarana catesbeiana. The sequence continues at coordinate 108,140,261 of NC_133324.1, read as the reverse complement.
GACAACCACCAAGCCAGCATTTTCAGAAGAAGCGTATCAATGGTTGAATAAAGAAAATATTTTTCTCAGCTAACTGCATAGTTCTGGGGAAAGATTTGAGATGATCACACCATCAGGTTACCATATTTTGAGGAAGTGAATTCAATTTTTTTTTTATAGATTTGTAAAATGATTATGGGTGTAAATAGGAATGAAGATTATTTTTTGATTACATTTAAGAACAAAATGACTTGTGTAGCAGTCATATCTGCTTTTTTAAAGCAAAAATTTCGCTGTTCTTCACTGGTTCATAGACACTTAAAAACTTTAAAATGAGCCTCCTGTCATGTGTGATATTATTAAAAGCTGGCAGTTGCTGTTATGCTTATACTGTACTTACCACTGTTTAAAATCAGTTTTTTCTTTGTTATTTAATTTAAAATAGTTTTTAAATTAAATGTAAAAAGTTTTTATAAAGACATTAAACAGGAAAGAGGCTGTTTTGGACCCCTACTAGTGGGCTACGTTGTGTTCAGCAATATTGCACACTTTTAACTAAAAAAGAGAGCACAGCCCCAGACTCTGCACTCTCTAACTTTTAGCCACTGAAACAAGTAAAAGCATCTGTTATGAATGGACCCCTGAACTAAAGTTACTCAATATTAGATCAAACATTAATTACTATTGTAGCTACAGGATTGAATGGATGCGTGGAATCTCCCCTTGGGCTCAATTAATAAATAACATGTTTTTTTCAATTAACTCTATTTATTTATGTTTTATGTATTGATGGACATTGCTGAAGAATCATTATATTGGTCTTTGCGTTGCCTTTTGATAAATGGCCTCAAAACCCATGATTAAAGTGAAGTCCAGGGAGGTAAAATGCTTCATAAATATGTCTCCCAATCACAACAACAATTAAAAGAAACCTGTGTTGAAAAAAATATGAAGGTTGCCATTGCTTACCTCCATTTGGAAATGCTAGTTGCCTTGCATAGGAAAGTTATACACTTTATAAATGCAGTATTTTTTTTCCCCAGAAAACAAAGGGGGTTATTTACGAAATGCAAATCCACTTTGCACTGCAAGTGCATTGAAAGTGCACTTGGAAGTGCAGTCGCTGTAAATCTGAGGGGTAGAGCTGAAATGAGGGGAAGCTCTGCTGATGTTATCATCCAATCATGTGCAAGCTAAAATGCTGTTTTTTATTTTCCTTGCATGTCCCCCTCAGATGTACAGCGACTGCACTTCCAAGTGCACTTTCAATGCACTTGTAGTGCAAAGTGGATTTGCCTTTCGTAAATAACCCCCAAAGTCTCTTTAAATTTTATTTCTCTGACACGTTTGATTTAAATAGAACCAGACATGACTGATTTGGTTTTGTGTCTATAGTATGTACAGAGGTAAAAACAAGTTTGTTGCTTCTAGATTTTCTGTAAAAGTAATCCTGGGTGGTTGTAGGGCAGCCCTGCCCCTGTTCTGTGGTTCCTGGGCTCATCCTTGGAAGGAGCTGTCTGAACAGCATGCAGGAAGAGATTGGGGAATTCATGTTTTGCTTTGTCGAGTGTGAACCCAGAGCAAGTGCTCAACTTTAAGAACTTCCGATTTACAGCTGAAAAAAAATCTCAGCTGAATAGCTGAGTAAACAGCTAATTGAGCACAGTCCTGTACTCGTTCTGCTAGAGCAGAGGTCAAGGGAGACATTGGGGGTCTATTATCCCCCTGATGTCTCCATAAAGAGTACCTGGCACCTGCTAAATTCAATAAAGCTAAGTTAAAAAAGGGTTAAAAATGTAAAATATATTTAAATAACAAAAACAAAATTAACCCCTTTCCCCCCATTGCCTAGTGTACATACAAATGAATGCAAAATGCACATATAGGGTGTTTCCATGTATGTAAATGTTTGCACAACACATATTGGGTATCACCGTGTATATCAGAATGAGAAAAAAATAATCCTAGGTCACTCATTTATGGATAACTCTAAACTGATTAGCTATAAAGGCATTTAAAGAATTACCTATTGATAATTTTGATTACAGTACTTTATTGACATTTTGCAGGCACATACAATATTGGGGCTTAACAATGGTGGCTGGTGCTCAATTTTTTTGGGGGGGGGGCAAACAAACCTGGACCCCCCACCCCCCGTTGCTTGCCTGCTCACCCGTCCCCCGCCAGCGCCGTACTTACCCCATTCAGGTAGCGGCTTCCCCCCTGTATCTCCTCCCAAGTCCCGGCGGCCGCTTTTCATCCCAGCCAATCGGGTCTCAGGACCTGCTTCCTGATTGGCTAGGAGGAGAAGCAGGAAAACATTAGCGAATATTAATTTGCTAATGTCACACATGAGGGTGGGCTCTGTGCCCCGAGCCCACCCTTTTTGAAGCCAATTAGTGCCTCAGGCTCTAATCATGTGCTTCAAAAAAAAAAAAAACCCATAGAAAAAAAAATCCCATAGAAATCCATGCGTCCGGCGCTCTGCATGGAGGTCAGGGGCCATGCGCATGAATGGATTAGGGCGGCGGCGCCCCTTATAAGTGGCCGCCACTGGGGCTGAACATATTTAGTATCAATTTGTTCTACACAACCTCATATTTTAATTTTGTACAAAAAACTGGGGATAAAATTGTGTTTGTGTGCACTAATATTCATTTTAGTGTGATTTTTTTTCTGTAAATTTAGATTTGATAAACAGTTGTGCAAATATAAATTGTAACTACCATCTTTTTATTCTGCAGGGCCTCTGTATTCAGAAAATATATCTTGTTCCATCGATCTTAAAGAGGAAGTAAACCCCTGGTGGGTTATACTTCTTCTTTATTTCCCTGCAAAGGTAAAGCATAATGGGCAACACTATGCATCGCATAGTAGCCATTATCGGTCACTTACCTGAAACCGAAGCCTGCGATGTCACTGCTGTCCCCACTAGCAGCGAGCGCCCATCTTCAACCCCTCTTCATTCCGGGGCCGCGAACTCCGGCTCTGTGACTGCGCACAGGAGCCGCCAGTCATGGAATGACCCCTATTAGAAACGGCATGATGTGCCCTTTCTAAAGTGTGCATTCGCTGTAGACATCGGCACATGCGCTGTAGTCATCGGCGCTCGGCTTTTTTGTAAATAACTCCTAAACCGTGGAGGCTTAGGAGATATTTCAAGCACCTACAGGTAAGCCTTAATATAGGCTTACCTGTAGGTAAAAGTGGTTGTACAGGGTGTACAACCACTTTAAGTAAATTTAAAGACAAAAATGCACATTGCTTCAGAGGAGAAGTGGCTAAAGAAATGTTCTTGCCCTCTTGCATTGGAGGAAAAGTGGTTTGCGAGAATCCAAAAAAAAGGAAGTTACTCTTACCTTGCAAGTATCTTGTCTGTCAGAACCCACATTAGTGCAAATCATATCTGCTGTAATTAAATATTTGTCTCCAGTCTTTAATGCATTTTTTTCTATTTAGTATTGTGACATGGGCTTCTTTTAGTGTGTCTGAATGGTTGCCTGATTCAGTTCTTCCCCATCCAGCTATCCTGCATACTGTGCCTTCTGGAATGTCTTCAAATGTCTCTGGTAATGGAACAATGTTGACAGCATCCCCAAGTGTTGCCTTTTTAGATAACTGGAAGGACACAAATCATACAACACACATTTGTTACACAATTAGAAAACTTGGCACTTGTACAGCATATCTGCTGAATGCAAATATACACCCAGCTGCCTTTTGTCTCTAATTTCTCTTCATACTACAAATTGCTACTGATGGCATGTAAAATATACATAGATAGCAACATTAGCCTTTATTTGCAGTGAACATGATGCAAAGAAAAGTTTTACCAAGCCCCTGTGTAATGCACTCTTTTTAGAGGAACATCCCCACTTATAACCAATGTGTGCCACTCATCACCATCAGGATACACAGATCAGTTGTCTGAGTGGCTATGTACACTTTTCACCCCTGCCGCTGATAAGAAAGATACTGCCATTCGGAACCCTTGCCCACCAGCTGTGTGAGAGCACAAATTAAAGAGCTCAGAGGTTACCACTGATTGGCTTTTTTTTGGACCAGTTATGTTTCAAGGCAATGTTGAGGCCATTAATCACCTATGCAAGTCAACTCACTTTGCTCTGACACCCAAATAAAGAGGGAGCTGACAAGTCTTTTAGCTGCTTAACAGCACTGGAAAAAATATTGATTGCCAAGGCTTTTGAACAGGACACTTCTGGAATGTTCTTCCTCTCCATGAATTCATCAGCGCATGCCACTGTGGGTGATAGCCCAATAAAGTGGACCTGAACTCAAAGGTTGAAGGTTTGCTATGTTATAGGGAACATTAAGAAATATTAATTATGTCTAAGCATCACCCTGAAAATGTTACCTTTTGACTGGAACTCTTGAAAATTAGCAGTGCACTTCTGTGCCCAGAAAACCATAGATGTATATGTGCAATGTTATATCTATAGCTCTGCTGCCTATGACTGCTTGTCTCAGGAGATTAGAAATGAGATTTGGGGATGTCCCTGCAGTGCTGTTTACTGTTCTTCTTGCTGGAGGCTCTTTCTTGAGGAAAAACATTGCTGCCTCTACAAAGATGACCACCTCCAATCTGAGACACATTGCAGAGGCATGGTAAAAGGGAAAGCTGCAGGTAGGCAAATGCCTGGTGACTGGTCCTTTTTCCTCTGTCTCCCTTTGCTGGCAAAGCTTCCATAGCTGACTCCTTTTATAAGGAGTTATGGTTTGGTCATTGTTTGCATCAACCATGAGTTTGTCAAGCATCTTTGATGAATGTAGGGCTGTAGTGGTATTTAAACTTTGAATCGAAACTTACAAAGCAATGTATACTCAATCTGATCTCAAAATACCTCTGTGTTAGAGCTGCACGATTCTGGCCAAAATGAGAATCACAATTTTTTTGCTTAGAATAAAAAGATCACGATTCTCTCACTATTCTCGTGACATAAAATCTTTCACATTACAAAAAAAAAAGGGCTAACTTTACTGGTTAGATTTTTTTTTTTTTAATTCATTAAAGTAATTTTTTCCAAAAAAATTGCATTTGAAAGACCGCTGCGCAAATACAGTGCGACATAAAATATTGCAACAGCCACCATTTTATTCTCTAGGGTGTCTACTAAAAAATATATATGTTTGGGGGTTCTAAGTAATTTTCTAGCAAAAAAAAAAAAAAAAAGATTTTAACTTGAAACCAACAAATGTCAGAAAAAGATCATTTTTAGCGCCGCTTTACCGTCGTTTTGGCGGCGGAATTCGGCCGCTAACAGGGTGGTTTTACATCAGCAACATCAGCAGCTCCTTTTCGGTAAGTGCTATATACTGTAAGTAAGAGTGACTCTTAACTGTACTAAATAAAGGTGATCGAAGATCTTACTAATGATAAACATTTAACAGTTTTCCTCATTTACTGAAAATATCTGGCTAAAAATAATTTATGAAATCGGGGGTAAAGAATCCCATCTGGGAGGGGTTGGCAGTCAACCATTATGTAAGCCTTGATCCAATCACTTCCACCTTTAAGATCTCAGCCCCTAAGCGAACTTAAAGTATAACAAAAGACAATTTTTTTTTTTTTTTCTACTTTTGTATAGAATGAAGAGGTATTAGAACACCTATCGGTTTTTATTCATGTCTGTGCCCCAATTAGGGAGATTCACCCTCCCTATTTGCCCTGCTTACCGTTATGATTGAAAGTGAAAGTAAAAGACAATCACAAATTTTAGGTTGACATTAAAACAGTAATAGAGGAGAAATCTTCAATGGGGACACTAGTTCTAGTGACCTTCTTGACACCCTGGGTTTCAATTACTTTGGAGGGATTTCCTCCCACTTCCTGTTTATGCTATGAGACAAGAAGTGAAGGGGAATCTCACCAATGGGACATAGATGGCAAAAAAAATGACAGGAGTTATAACCCTCCCTTGTCTCCTTTTACACAGGCATTCCTTTTGTCAGTTTTTTGTTTTTCAATGAATCTCTATGGAAAACAGATGTAAACTGATGTTTATCCATTTACATCCGCTTTCGTCAGCAGTTTTTTTGAAACAGATCAAAGCCCTATTTTTCTTCTGTTAAAAAAAACAAATCAGATGACAAGCGGGCATAAAACTAACAAATGGTCAGTTTTTCCATGAGAAATTGGCTTCAGGAGATGTAAAACTGATGTACAACAAATTAACTTAACAGAACGTCAGTGTGAAAGGACTGTTGGGCCCCTTTCACATATGTGGACTGTCCCTTTCATCAGTTCAGTCATATTTTTTCAAAGAAAAATGGATGAAGTTTACATGGGTTTTTCACCAGTTTGTCATTCATTTTTCATCTGTTTTTACAGTGCCTTGAAAAAGTATTCATACCCCTTGAAACTTTCCACATTTTGTCATGTTACAACCAAAAACATAAATGTATTTTATTGAGATTTTATGTGATAGACAACACAAAGTGGCACATAATTGTGAAGTGGAAGGAAAATGATAAATGGTTTTCAAAAGTTTTTACAAATACATTTCTTAAAAGTGTGGCGTGCATTTTTACAGCTTTGAAGTATTTTTGGGGATGTCTCTTCCAGCTTTCTGGACTTTGGGCCTTTTAACACATGAATATGCTTTGATCTATACAATTTCATTGTAGCTCTGACTATGTTTAGGGTCGTTGTCCTGCTGGAAGGTGAACCTCCGCCCCCAGTCTAACTGGTTTTCTTCTAAGCTTCCCCTGTATTTGGCTCTATCCATCTTCCCATCAACTCTGACCAGCTTCCCTGTCCCTGCTGAAGAAAAATCATCCCCACAACATGATGCTGCCACCACCATGTTTCACGGTGGGGATGGTGTGTTCAGGGTGATGTGCAGTGTTAGTTTTCCGCCACACATAGCATTTTGCTTTTAGGCCAAAAAGTTAAATTTTGGTCCCATCTGACCAGAGCACCTTCTTCCACTTGTTTACTGGGTACCCCCCATGGCTTCTTGCAAACTGCAAATGGGACTTCCTATGGCTTTTTTTCAACAATGGGCCACTCTTCCATAAAGGCCAGATTTGCGGAGTGCACGACTAATAGTTGTCCTGTGGACAGATTCTCCCACCTGAGCTGTGGATCTCTGCAACTCCTTCAGACTTACCATGGGCCACTTGGCTGCTTCTCTGGTTAATGCTCTCCTTGCCTAGCCTGTCAGTTTAGGTGGTGGGTTTACAGTTGTGCCATACTCTTTCCATTTTCGGATGATGGGTTGAACAATGCTCTGTGAGATGTTCAAAGCTTGGAATATTTTTTTATAACCTAACCCTGCTTTAATCTTCTCCACAACTTTATCCCTGACCTGTCTGGTATGTTCCTTGGCCTTCATGATGCTGTTTGTTCACTAAGGTTCCCTAACAAACCTCTGAAGGATTCACAGAACTGTATTTATACTGAGATTAAATTACACACAGGTGGACTATATTTACTAATTATGTGACTTTTGAAGGCAATTGGTTCCACTATATTTTAGTTCTGGGTACCAGAGTAAAAGGGGCTGAATACAAATGCATGTCACACTTTTCAGATCTTTATTCGTAAAAAAAAATTGAAAACCATTTATGATTTTCCTTCCACTTCACAATTATATGCCACTCTGTGTTGGTCTATCACATAAAATCCCACTAAAATACATTTCCGTTTTTGGTTGTAACGTGACAAAATGTGGAAAATTTCAAGGAGTATGAATACGTTTTCAAGGCACTCTACATCTGACTACTAGAGTCCTTAACCACTTGAGTCCTGGAGCCATTTTTTCATGCAAAATGGTGCATTTGTCCATTTACATCCATTTTTCATCCAATCCCTTTTTTTAACGGAAGAAAAATAGGACTTTGATCCATTCCAAAAAGTGGATGTTGATGGAAGTGGATGTAAACGGATGTAAATGGATGATCATCAGCTTACATCCGTTTTTTCATAGAGATGCATTGATGTCCATTTTCCATCTGTAAGCGGAAGGATGAAAAACAGACAAATGGAATGTCCGTGTAAAAGGGTTCTGCTTTGATCAAGGAATGGAACCATTTCACGCAAAAGATAAAAGAAACATGGATATCAGTAAAGAAATGATGATGTAATACACCTTACATTAGCAGGAATGTTGACTGGTTGCTACTGGAGAATCAACATCCCACTAAAACAGTGGTTCTCAACTCCTGTCCTCAGGACCCACTAACAGGCCAGATTTTAAGTATTACCTTGGGGAGATGCAAACTAGAATACCACAATCACTGAGCAGCAAATGATTATCACCTGTGATGTATTTCAGTTATCTTGCAAACCTGGCCTGTTAGTGGGTCCAGAGGACAGAAGTTGATGACCACTGCACTAAAACAACACCAAAAGAGGGGCTGAAGACATGATATTAGGTAACGGAAACTGTGTTCCATTTCTTAGGATTCCAAAATTGGAACCCGGAGAATAAGTATTAGTGAAATAAGCAACAATAAAATTACTCTAAAAACTGTGTTTTTCTTTACACTTTCACATCAGCGACCATGGTGAACTGGTTTGGGGTCCAAAGGACCCCTAAAACCAGGAAAGTAGCAACCACCTACTTGTCTCCTGTTGGGGGCATGTAGCTTGCACATAAGCACCATTGCTTTAGGATACGTATTACCATTTTTTGGGGACCCCAACTTAAAGGAAATGTGTACTGGTATCAGCATGACAGGGCTGCAGGCTGGTTGCCCACTTACGACAGTGATATTTGAACCCATAACTGTCTTACTGTTTTGATTAAGTCATGTTATAAATGTAGGGCTGGTAGATTTGTGATCTACCACATGTTAGGTAAATTTAGTAACTTGCTCGTTAGGAAGGTTAAGTTTGCCTCTGTTCCAGCTTGGCTGACGTTGCGTGTGTTTCCGTGCTGACTGGTGGGTGTCGCTGTTATCACTGGTTAGTGTTGGAAAGGCAACGTGTCGAAGTGTATGGATGCTCTCGGTGGAGGTGGTCCTCTGGGTTGCATTCTGGGCGAGGGTATTTATGGGACAGACGCTATTTTTTGGGGTTCGTTTTCCAGCCACCTGCTGGCCCTCCTGGCCGACAGGTATGCATTACAGAGCTATCTTGTGGTCCTCCGTTCCGGAGGCCCACGTCGCTGCGGCGCAGGGGTGGGCCCAGAGGCTTGTCTAGGGCCTACCACAGCGGCCAAGGAATGGTCCTGAGCTGTCTATCCCGTGTGAAGAAGCTGGACAACCGAGGAGATCCCAGGGGAGGACCCGTCATGGAAGGATCATGCAGCGTGCTGGTCTGGAGAGGGGCCTGGTGACTCGGTTGGAGGACGTATCCGAAAGTAACTATACAGCATAGTGTTGCCGGGTTGGCTTAACCACCTCAATACAGGGCACTTACACCCCCTTCCTGCCCAAGCCATTTTTCAGTTTTCAGCGCTGTCGCACTTTGAATGACAATTGCGCGGTCATGTTACACTGCACCTTAATTAAATTTTTAGCATTTTTTTCCCCACAAATAGAGCTTTCTTTTGGTGGTATTTGATCACCTCTGCGGTTTTTATTTATTGCGCTATAAACAAAAGAAGAGGGACAATTTTGAAAAAACACAATATTTTTTACTTTTTGCTATAATAAATATCCAATTTTTTTTAACAAATTTTTTCCTCAGTTTAGGCCGATACGTATTCTTCTACATATTTTTGGTAAAAAAAAATTGCGATAAGCGTATATTGATTGGTTTGCGCAAAAGTTATGGCGTCTACAAAATAGGGGATAGATTTATAGCATTTTTATTATTTATTTATTTTTTACTAGTAATGGCGGCGATCTGCAATTTTTATTGTGACTACGATATTGCGGCGGACACATCGGACACTTTTGACACATTTTTGGGACCATTCACATTTATACAGCGATCAATGCTATAAAATTGCATTGATTACTGTGTAAATGTGACTGGCAGGGAAGGGGTTAACACTAGGGGGCGATCGAGGGGTTAATGTATGACCTAAGGAGGTGATTCTAACTGTGGGGGGGAGGGGACTGACTGGGGGAGGTGACCGATCGCTGTCCCTATGTACAAGGGACACGCCATCGGTCTCCTCTCCTCTCTGACAGGACGTGGATCTGTGTTTACATGCACAGATCCACGCTCCTGCTCTGTTACCCGGCAATCGCGGGTGCCCGGCGGACATTGCGGCCGCCGGGCACGCGCACCGGGTCCCGAGTGGCTCGGGAGGGCGAGGACGTCATATGACGTCCTCCCAGAACAACAGAAGCCTCGTCCAGCCGTCATATGACGGTGGGTGGTGGCTTAGCGGTTAAAGGTTCAGGTACTGTGACTGACGTTCATTGCAGAAAAGACCAATACATCCTGTGGCAGAGGATCGTACGGGTTTGTCCCAAACAAGTCTGTGGCAGAGACTTTTGTTCGTGCTACGTACTGGCTGCTAGGCAAGTGAGAGAGGCCTATCCGGGCGGGCAAGGAGTGTATCCCACGAGGGGAGCGCATCCTATTATAATATCTAAATTCTACCAGGACATTTATCAAAGACCCTACAGGAAGATATTTGAGTTTCTTCTGCAGTTTCCTTTCCGCCTCTTTCCTGCTACTTCCTAAGCAAGTTGTTTAATAAAGCATTGAAAACGTACTCAAGTGTTGGTGCGTGTGTCCTCCAGAGGTAAACTCAACAGAACCCTAGACCCGGTGCCGGTGAAACAGAGGGAAGGAGAGTGAAGGCAACAGACCCGCTTAAATTAGCAGCTCCACCGAGAGTTAGTGCTACATAAAGAATGATTATATTGACCCTCCTAGTGCATAAACTTTGTAAAACCAAAATTTACTGTAAAAGTGACATTTGAGAGCTGTCTATGTTTGCTTTGTTCAGATTCTCCTTTTTGATGTAGATATTAGCAGGCCAGATGAATGTGGTCAGATGGGCAAATTGTTATTACAAACTCACTGGTGAATTTGCCAACAAATCCTTTATAAACAGACCACTAAGTCTATAAATAACCAAATAAGGAACATTCATTCACTAATCATAGTGGACATCTTCCTGTCCCATCCTTAAAGTGATATTAAAGTCTTGTTTTTTTTTTGTTTTAAAAGTAACAAACATGTCATAATTACCTGCTCTGTGCTGTGGTTTTGCACAGAGCAGCCCAGATGCTCCTCTTCTCCTGTCCCTCGCTGGTGCTACTGGCCCCTCCCTCTTGCCGAGTGCTCCCACAGCAATAATCTTGCTATGGGGGCACCCAAACTGAGCTCTGTTGCTCTGTGTGTCCATTCAGAGTGCCCCACCCCTCTCTCTCCTCATTGGCTCACTGACTTTGATTGACAGCAACGGGAGCCAATGGTGCCAGCCAATTAGGAGGGAGTGTCCTGGGCAGCCGAGGTTATCGTGCAACTGGATCGAGATGGGGCTTAGGTAAGTACTGGGGGGGTGGGGGGTTGTGGGAGCTATTGCACACAGAAAGTTTTTTATCTTAAAAAAAACCTTCTGCCTTTAGAACCATTTTAAACCGCCTATGTCATTCAAAAACATTTGATTTCTTTATGGAATGTTCTCCATAAGCCTGTTGTAACAGAGCTAAAGTTTCACTCATGCTTTTGGCAATTTTTATGCAAAATTTTATGTTAATCCGCTGCTCCAGATTCCTGTTACTTATTTTCCACCAACAGCGCAACGTACACATGTGTTATTTCTTCTACTCAGTGGCCCCCTCCAGGTCCGCACTTACCCAATGGCAGAATGCCCCTGGACTGTCGGACTGTCTGTAATGCAGGCTGCTCCTCCAGTCTCTCTTCCCTTGCTCTTCAGGCTGCTGTCATCTCTGATCTGTCCTTCATGTACACAGTACTGCCTGTCCCCAGGGCTGAGTTGCATGTTGCACACTCTTCATGCCCGGCAATGGTCACATGACCCCCCGCTCTCCCTGTAGATCTCGCTGACAGCGGCGGGCTCCTGAGGGCTTAAGTCATATGTCCGGCTGGAGGCACTCCACTCCCCCTGACATTCCATCATCGCTCCCCGCCACCTCACTGGCTCAGCTGACCTGTCAGTTATGAAGAGGGTGGCGTCTCTCTGAATGGCCGATTCGCATTGCAGGATGGGAGGGCACTGCTCCCTAAGGACAATGTAAAACTGGCCATTTGGGGCCTTGCCATGTGGCCACATGCCTGTGAGGGGGTGACGGACCTGGTAGAAACCTATTGGTCTGGCGCCCGCACAGTGCACGGCCACATAGAGAGTGCGAGCTGGGGGGCGGCGCCCCTTGTGGACTGGCCACCACTGCTTCTACTACTCTATAAAGATGGAGCCAAGTGGTCTGAACACACTCAACTGTGAATGGCTTTGACTCCCCACCATAGTGCTATGCTGCAGGCATTCCGGGAATGAAAGGTTTAGTTCACCTTTCATAATATGTTACGTTACTCCCTGTACTCCGGGTGTAACATGTAACATGTTACTAAATAAGCAGCCCCCCAAGCCTATTTTGTGACAGTGGGCCAGAGATCTTCTCCCTGCACCCCGCTGTCACAATTTAAAAAAACTGAGCTCAGCCCACCCAGTCACATTATTAATTCACAGAGATTTTTTGTAGTTGTCAATAAACTACTAGGGCACTGGTGCGCGGACAGCTTGCACTGACTGTCTGCTAATCGCAGGTGCAATGCTTTACAGTCTACTAATAAGAGGAAATAATAAATGAACATTTATAGCTTAGGCCATCTTTATGTAGAGCAACAATTCTTTTTTTCAGATCCTCAGAGAGTTCTTTGCCATGAGATGCCATGTTGGACTTCCAGTGACCAGCATGAGAGAGTGAGAGCGATAACACCAAATTTACCACACCTGCTCCCCATTCACCACTGAGACCTTGTAACACTAACAAGTCACATGACACCGGGGAGGGAAATTGGCTAATTGGGCCCAATTTGGACATTTTTACTTAGGGGTGTGCTCACTTTTGTTGCCAGCGGTTTAGACATTAAGGGCTGTGTGTTGAGTTATTTTGAGGGGAGCTGTACACTCACTACTTTACATTTTAGCAAAGTGACATTTCTTCAGTGTTGTCACATGAAAAGATATAATAAAATATTTACAAAAATGTGAGGGGTGTACTCACTTTTGTGAGATACTGTAATTGTTATTTTGTGGATCAGTTTTGCTTTCATGGCAGTAAATATAGAATTATATACAGCACAGTCAACTCCCAGTGCCGGATTTAAAGGTGGGCAAAATGTGTAATTACTCCGGGCCCCCCTTCCAGAGGGGGACTCCCTGCCAGAGGAGACCCCAAACTTTCTTTATAAAAAATAAATAAATAAATAAATAAACGTATTTTCCTCGAGACTTTAGTAGTGTGTTTGTTGAGGAAAGTGTCAAGTTTGTAGCTTTTGCCAAGCTCCAGTCATGTCATCTCAACAGGCAATCCTATTACATGATGAAAGGCTTGCTAATACCTTTCCAGGTGATCATTAGCTGTTCAGGAGAGAGGTAATTCAGTAAATTGGCACTGATAAAGATGACCCACAAAAGAAGTGCTCTGTGCCTACTAGCTGTTGTCCTCAATATGATACAGTCTGATGAGTTAGGCAGGCCATAGATTATGCAATTTTCTTTCTTTCCTTCCTTCCATCATGGGTGGAAGGAAATTAAATTGCTCGAATCCCCCATTAACACAGTCAGCGTTGATGGGGGACTGCCTCTCACAGTGTTATTGCATTCTGCTGGTTGAATGGGAGTGGGTTCATGGGGAGCTTTCCTGGCTGTCAGAACACAGTGATTATTGCTGGCAGGCTGGTTGTACCCAAGTCAAAAGATGGGCCATCCTGCCCATCTATGGCCAGTTTAAGTTAAAGATTTTGCAGATGCTAAGTCCAGGAAGAAAGGCTGTGATCTTTGACTCACCAGTTCCACTTACCTGTGTAATATGTATTCTTACAGTCAATAAAATTAAGAAAAAGAAAAATTAGACAGTGTCTCCTTTGGAACCTAACAATGTTTTTTAGAACAAACGTGGTTTATTATTCGTTTCCTTTTTGTTTGTCATATAATTTAATTTTTTATGTTGGGCCCCCCTCCCCCAAACTTGAAATGCTGCAAGCCCCCCAAGGTCTAAATCTGGCACTGGGAACTCCTGACATTTTTTTCTGTAGTTTTGGGTATAGTGGGAAGATTTAGAACGTTTGCTACGCTTTCCTTGCTGTCTGTGACTCCATGGGGCAAATTCACTCTCGCTTCCTGTGTGGTTACCTGGACTAGGAATTTATAATAGCTATGCATTATAGAAGAATGTTGTGAAAGAGAAATATAACATTTTCACTTTTCTATACTTTGGGAAAATTCCTTCTCAGTTTATGTTGTAGCGCTCCAGCACATAGTGCAAGGGAAACTTTCCCAGTGGGGACACAGAGAGCTATAAAAACTCAGAGGATCCAGCCCTCCCCTGCTGTACCTAAAACGAAGGAAAACGTTTTATCAGGAAGTCTAACTTAAGGTATTAAAACATCAAGTTTTCTAAATAGACGTTAGGACTTTTATCTACATACTTGTTAGTAGCACTTTAATAAAATCAAACTTTTTGCTCTGTTTGAGTATAGCTGTCTTTTAATTCACAGTAAAGAGAGAATCAGACAATAACACAGTATAAGGATCAAACAGTATAGAAACAGGATTATAAAGATATAATAAAAAATATATTTTTCATAGCACTTACAACATGTACTTAATAGTTTACAAAGCAATAACTACTATAATATGTGTCCTAAAGGGAAAAAAATGGCTAAAGTATCAAGTATTAATGCAAACTTTTAATTCCATCACTGTTGGTTAAATATCTTCAATACTGTCCGCATCACTGACCCTGCACAATTTTGGAGATTAGAATCTAATGTCTGGTACACACAGGAAGTTTTTTTTTTTCATTCAACCCAGCAGGTATAAGTGATGTTAGTACAGCGATCTCACCGCTGCGCTATTGTGTACGGGGGAATGCCCCCTGATTTTCCAGCATGCCCATTTAATAAAAGCTGGTCCGTGGACCAGCTTCTATTTGACAGGCTGCCGTATACATGGGCCGAATGCCCACTTGTGTGTACCGGGCGTAACTTCACTTTTTCATGCTCATACTGAGTAAAAAGAAACCTCCAAAGGTATGGGGAAGATGGAGGCTTTGTCACCTTCCCCTAATTATGCAATGCTGGGTGCCTTAGCAGCCAATCACTAGGCCTGGGCACTGTGACTTGGGGGCAGGGAGACATTGCTAAAACTTAGCATGGCAAAACTGGCATGTCTTAACACATAACTTTAAAGCATAACAGACATGATAAAATAGTACGAGTTTTTGGAGAATCATGCCTCCCTATTACCATGCCCATAACAGGACACAGAAACTGTCTTCTCTCTCTTTTCCCAGCCACAGTAAGACTAATGCCCCGTACACACGGTCAGATTTTGCGATGGAAAATGTTCGATGGGAGCCCTTTGTTGGAAATTCCGACCGTGTGTAGGCTCCATCGGACATTTTCTATCGGAATTTCCGTCGCACAAAATTTGAGATCTGGCTCTCAAATTTTCCGACAACAAAATCAGTTCGCATAATTTCCGATCGTGTGCACAACAATTCTGACACACAACATTCCATGCATGCTCGGAATCAAGCAGAAGAGCCACACTGACTATTGAACTTAATTTTTCTTGGCTCGTCATATGTGTTGTACGTCACCGCGTTCTTGACGTTCCCAATTTCTGACCAACTATGTGTGACCGTGTGTATGCAAGACAAGTTTGAGCCAACATCTGTCGGAAAAAATCCATGGATTTTGTTGTCGGAATGTCTGATCAATGTCCGATCATGTGTATGGGGCAAAAGTGGAGAGCCGGGGAAGAGAGAAGGTAAAAAATGACTTACTGCTGGTTGCTGGCGAATTCCACCTCCCCACTAGACTGCAAGGTGAAAGGTACAATGTAATTGGCTGCAGCCACAGACAGAGCAGAAGGAGAGCCAGATTGGAGATGGGAGCCATGGGTACAGAGACCATTGGGAATTTTAGTCCCCTGGAAGCCTACCATGATCAAAGTGAGACTGCATGGGACCACAAGTGCCAGAGGCTGGGCAGTGCTGGAAGGGAAGGAGGGTTAAAAAGCCTATGCTGCGGGGACAGAGGAACATGTGGAGAGTTGGTGGAGAGAGAGAGTGCTCTTGCCTAGTGGTTTGTTATCACCATGAACAGGGGAACCCAAACATCAGAGGCCCTTTTGGGAGTAAGCGTTTCAAGAGTATTTTGTTAATACAGCAGATTATGTGTGTAGTCATAAGGACATATCACAGTGGAATAGCAGTTTATATCATCCAGCAAAAAATTCTACATTTGTGGTCAGGCTAGAAAAAAGTATTTACACTAACATGAGTGGGGAGAGCACAAATAGCGGGATAACTTTGCTCATGTTGAGATTAATATAAACACTGTCAATGCTTTTGTTACCCAATAAGAGTCAGAGGGTTGGGTCACAACCCCCCTGTTCTCTTTGCTTTATAGGGAGCTGTCAGATGTCTGTAAAAATGTATGCGCTAGAAAAGTGGAACTACCATTTTATTACTTATTTATCTATTTTTACTGTGGAGCAAAAACGCACAGAGACTTTCACTGACTAGAGTTTCCAAGCTTTATAATAATGGGCTGTCTGTTAATATAAATGGCTGGCAACCCTGGGGGCTCCTCTGTGGAAAGTAGCAGAAAAAAAAACCACATGGATCTTGAGTAACTAACTAGTCAGCAGTTGTGTTCTAGACTAAATGGAAATATAAGCATCTGACTGGTTTTCATGGGCAAGATGTCAACTTTTGCACTCATTTTCTTTGCCTCAGCTATCAATTTAATTGTTATTAATTATGTTATTAATCCACAGGACGTATTTCTGGGTAAGTTGAGTAAATACATTGGAGGTCTCTGGGGTTCCACATGGCACATATCCAAAAGAATCCACTCCTCGGAAAACGTCATTACAGATAAGAGGACTTCCCGAATCTCCCTGTGTGGAATAAAGATCAAATATTAAGCAATAATCTTGGAACAAAACATAATAAGGTAAAATTGGTATGTAGAGTGGGTTTGTCATCGAAATATTTCTCACTGAAGGCCATATGTATCAGCAGGTTAAATACAACATTACATTTTTTTTTATTAAAGCTCCATTTTAGTTACTTCACATTGACCAAATTGGGTGAAATAATGATGGAAATTAAAATGTTTCCTGTGAAGACTGATCTGCATACTTGATTAATCAATGATTAAGAAAGCACTGAAGAAACTCAGCATGACAACCACCAAGCCAGCATTTTCAGAAGAAGCGTATCAATGGTTGAATAAAGAAAATATTTTTCTCAGCTAACTGCATAGTTCTGGGGAAAGATTTGAGATAATCACACCATCAGGTTACCATATTTTGAGGAAGTGAATTCAATTTTTTTTTTACAGATTTGTAAAATGATTATGGCTGTAAATAGGAATGAAGATTATTTTTTGATTACATTTAAGAACAAAATGACTTGTGTAGCAGTCATATCTGCTTTTTTAAAGCAAAAATTTCGCTGTTCTTCACTGGTTCATAGACACTTAAAAACTTTAAAATGAGCCTCCTGTCACGTGTGATATTATTAAAATCTGACAGTTGCTGTTATGCTTATACTGTACTTACCACTGTTTAAAATCAGTTTTTTCTTTGTTATTTAATTTAAAATAGTTTTTAAATTAAATGTAAAAAGTTTTTATAAAGACATTAAACAGGAAAGAGGCTGTTTTGGACCCCTACTAGTGGGCTACGTTGTGTTCAGCAACATTGCACACTTTTAACTAAAAAAGAGAGCACAGCCCCAGACTCTGAACTCTCTAACTTTTAGCCACTGAAACAAGTGAAGGCATCTGTTATGAATGGACCCCTGAACTAAAGTTACTCAATATTAGATCAAACATTAATTACTATTGTAGCTACAGGACTGAATGGATGCGTGGAATCTCCCCTTGGGCTCAATTAATAAATAACATGTTTTTTTCAATTAACTCTATTTATTTATGTTTTATGTATTGATGGACATTGCTGAAGAATCATTATATTGGTCTTTGCGTTGCCTTTTGATAAATGACCTCAAAACCCATGATTAAAGTGAAGTCCAGGGAGGTAAAATGCTTCATAAATACGTCCCCCCAATCACAACAACAATTAAAAGAAACCTGTGTTGAAAAAAATATGAAGGTTGCCATTGCTTACCTCCATTTGGAAATGCTAGTTGCCTTGCAGTCATGCAAAATGTATTCTGCTACATTTCTTTGGTGAAAATAACCCAAATCAGTGTATATTATTTATTACATAGGAAAGTTATACACTTTATAAATGCAGTATTTTTTCCCCCAGAAAACAAAGGGGGTTATTTACGAAAGGCAAATCCACTTTGCACTGCAAGTGCATTGAAAGTGCACTTGGAAGTGCAGTCGCTGTAAATCTGAGGGGTGGAGCTGAAATGAGGGGAAGCTCTGCTGATGTTATCATCCAATCATGTGCAAGCTAAAATGCTGTTTTTTATTTTCCTTGCATGTCCCCCTCAGATGTACAGCGACTGCACTTTCAATGCACTTGTAGTGCAAAGTGGATTTGCCTTTCGTAAATAACCCCCAAAGTCTCTTTAAATTTTATTTCTCTGACACGTTTGATTTAAATAGAACCAGACATGACTGATTTGGTTTTGTGTCTATAGTATGTATAGAGGTAAAAACAAGTTTGCTGCTTCTAGATTTTCTGTAAAAGTAATCCTGGGTGGTTGTAGGGCAGCCCTGCCCCTGTTCTGTGGTTCCTGGGCTCATCCTTGGAAGGAGCTGTCTGAACGGCAAGCAGGAAGAGATTGGGGAATTCATGTTTTGCTTTGTCGAGTGTGAACCCAGAGCAAGTGCTCAACTTTAAGAACTTCCGAATTATCGCTGAAAAAAAATCTCAGCTGAATAGCTGAGTAAACAGCTAATTGAGCACAGTCCTGTGCTCGTTCTGCTAGAGCAGAGGTCAGGGGAGACATTGGGGGTCTATTAGCCCCCTGATGTCTCCATAAAGAGTACCTGGCACCTGCTAAATTCAATAAAGCTAAGTTAAAAAAGGGTTAAAAATGTAAAATATATTTAAATAACAAAAACAAAATTAACCCCTTTCCCCCCATTGCCTAGTGTACATACAAAAGAATGCAAAATGCACATGTAGGGTGTTTCCATGTATGTAAATGTTTGCACAACACATATTGGGTATCACCGTGTATATCAGAATGAGAAAAAAAGAATCCTAGGTCACTCATTTATGGATAACTCTAAACTGATTAGCTATAAAGGCATTTAAAGAATCACCTATTGATAATTTTGATTACAGTACTTTATTGACATGCAGGCACATACAATATTGGGGCTTAACAATGGTGGCTGGTGCTTAATTTTTTTGAGGGGGGGCAAACAAACCTGGACCCCCCCACCCCCCCATTGCTTGCCTGCTCACCCATCGCCCTCCAGCGCCGTACTTACCCCATTCAGGTAGCAGCTTCCCCCCTGTATCTCCTCCCAATTCCCGGCGGCCGCTTTTCATCCCGGCCAATCGGGTCTTAAGACTCCCAGCCAATCGGATCTCAGGACCTGCTTCCTGATTGGCTAGGAGGAGAAGCAGGAAAACATTAGCGAATATTAATTTGCTAATGTCACACATGAGGGTGGGCTCTGTGCCCCGAGCCCACCCTTTTTGAATCCAATTAGTGCCTCAGGCTCTAATCATGTGCTTCAAAAAAAAAAACCCATAGAAAAAAAAATCCCATAGAAATCCATGCGTCCGGCGCTCTGCATGGAGGTCAGGGGCCGTGCGCATGAATGGATTAGGGCGGCGGAGCCCCTTATAAGCGGCCGCCGCTGGGGCTGAACATATTTAGTATCGATTTGTTCTACACAACCTCATATTTTAATTTTGTACAAAAAACTGGGGATAAAATTGTGTTTGTGTGCACTAATATTCATTTTAGTGTGATTTTTTTTCTGTAAATTTAGATTTGATAAACAGTTGTGCAAATATAAATAGTAACTACCATCTTTTTATTCTGCAGGGCCTCTGTATTCAGAAAATATATCATGTTCCATCGATCTTAAAGAGGAAGTAAACCCTGGTGGGTTTTACTTCTTCTTTATTTCCCTGCAAAGGTAAAGCATAATGGGCAACACTATGCATCGCATAGTAGCCATAATCTGTCACTTACCTGAAACCGAAGCCTGCGATGTCACTGCTGTCCCTACTAGCAGTGAGCGTCCATCTTCAACCCCTCTTCCTTCCGGGGGCCGCGAACTCCGGCTCTGTGACTGCGCACAGGAGCCGCCAGTCACGGAATGACCCCTATTAGAAACGGCATGATGTGCCCTTTCTAAAGCGTGCATTCGCTGTAGACATCGGCACATGCTCTGTAGTCATCGGCGCTCGGCTTTTTTGTAAATAACTCCTAAACCGTGGAGGTTTAGGAGATATTTCAAGCACCTACAGGTAAGCCTTAATATAGGCTTACCTGTGGGTAAAAGTGGTTGTACAGGGTGTACAACCACTTTAAGTAATTTTAAAGACCAAATGCACATTGCTTCAGAGGAGAAGTGGCTAAAGAAACGTTCTTGCCCTCTTGCATTGGAGGAAAAGTGGTTTGTGAGAATACAAAAAAAAGGAAGTTACTCTTACCTTGCAAGTATCTTGTCTGTCAGAACCCACATTAGTGCAAATCATATCTGCTGTAATTAAATATTTGTCTCCAGTCTTTAATGCATTTTTTTCTATTTAGTATTGTGACATGGGCTTCTTTTAGTGTGTCTGAATGGTTGCCTGATTCAGTTCTTCCCCATCCAGCTATCCTGCATACTGTGCCTTCTGGAATGTCTTCAAATGTCTCTAGTAATGGAACAATGTTGACAGCATCCCCAAGTGTTGCCTTTTTAGATAACTGGAAGGACACAAATCATACAACACACATTTGTTACACAATTAGAAAACTTGGCACTTGTACAGCATATCTGCTGAATGCAAATATACACCCAGCTGCCTTTTGTCTCTAATTTCTCTTCATACTACAAATTGCTACTGATGGCATGTAAAATATACATAGATAGCAACATTAGCTTTTATATGCAGTGAACATGGTACAAAGAAAAGTTTTACCAAGCCCCTGTGTAATGCACTCTTTTTAGAGGAACGTCCCCACTTATAACCAATGTGTGCCACTCATCACCATCAGGATACATGGATCAGTTGTCTGAGTGGCTATGTACACTTTTCACCCCTGCCACTGATAAGAAAGATACTGCCATTCGGAACCCTTGCCCACCAGCTGTGTGAGAGCACAAATTAAAGAGCTCAGAGGTTACCACTGATTGGCTTTTTTTTTGGACCAGTTATGTTTCAAGGCAATGTTGAGGCCATTAATCACCTATGCAAGGCAACTCACTTTGCTCTGACACCCAAATAAAGAGGGAGCTGACCAGTCTTTTAGCAGCTTAACAGCACTGGAAAAAATATTGATTGCCAAGGCTTTTGAACAGGACACTTCTGGAATGTTCTTCCTCTCCATGAATTCATCAGCGCATGCCACTGTGGTTGATAGCCCAATAAAGTGGACCTGAACTCAAAGGTTGAAGGTTTGCTATGTTATAGGGAACATTAAGAAATATTAATTATGACTAAGCATCACCCTGAAAAAGTGAAAAGGAGTCTTATGGTGTCAGAAGAGGAGTGCAAGGATTGGGTGCTGAGTAAATTGTTTTGTGTTTTGCTTTTTGATAGAAAGAGGTTGGGCGTGGAGGAGGCAGATTGCTTTTGGAATTTTGGGAGGTGGAGGTTAAGATAGGGTGGTGGTGGGAATGTGTTTTTGCTTATATTTGATGTTGATTCTTTTATACTGTGTTTTATGAAAATACTTACCTGAATGATGAAGGGAACGCTGCTTGATCTCTTGAGAGTTGCTTGAAGGAGTCCTGAGTATGCGATTCATTCTGAAGGGAAAGAAAAGAAAATAAAAAAAAAAAAAAAAAAAAAAATCACCCTGAAAAAGTTACCTTTTGACTGGAACTCTTGAAAATTAGCAGTGCACTTCCTGATATGTGAGTGTGCCCAGAAACTCATAGATGTATATGTGCAATGTTATATCTATGGCTCTGCTGCCTATGACTGCTTGTCTCAGGAGATTAGAAATTAGATTTGGGGATGTCCCTGCAGTGCTGTTTACTATTCTTCTTGCTGGAGGCTCTTACTTGAGGAAAAACATTGCTGCCTCTACAAAGATGACCACCTCCAATCTGAGACACATTGCAGAGGCATGGTAAAAGGGAAAGCTGCAGGTAGGCAAATGCCTGGTGACTGGTCCTTTTTCCTCTGTCTCCCTTTGCTGGCAAAGCTTCCATAGCTGACTCCTTTTATAAGGAGTTATGGTTTGGTCATTGTTTGCATCAACCATGAGTTTGTCAAGCATCTTTGATGAATGTAGGGCTGTAGTGGTATTTAAACTTTGAATCGAAACTTACAAAGCAATGTATACTCAATCTGATCTCAAAATACCTCTGTGTTAGAGCTGCACGATTCTGGCCAAAATGAGAATCACAATTTTTTTGCTTAGAATAAAAAGATCACGATTCTCTCACTATTCTCGTGACATAAAATCTTTCACATTACAAAAAAAAAAGGGCTAACTTTACTGGTTAGATTTTTTTTTTTTTAATTCATTAAAGTAATTTTTTCCCAAAAAATTGCATTTGAAAGACCGCTGCGCAAATACAGTGCGACATAAAATATTGCAACAGCCACCATTTTATTCTCTAGGGTGTCTACTAAAAAATATATATGTTTGGGGGTTCTAAGTAATTTTCTAGCAAAAAAAAAAAAAAAAAGATTTTAACTTGAAACCAACAAATGTCAGAAAAAGATCATTTTTAGCGCCGCTTTACCGTCGTTTTGGCGGCGGAATTCGGCCGCTAACAGGGTGGTTTTACATCAGCAACATCAGCAGCTCCTTTTCGGTAAGTGCTATATACTGTAAGTAAGAGTGACTCTTAACTGTACTAAATAAAGGTGATCGAAGATCTTACTAATGATAAACATTTAACAGTTTTCCTCATTTACTGAAAATATCTGGCTAAAAATAATTTATGAAATCGGGGGTAAAGAATCCCATCTGGGAGGGGTTGGCAGTCAACCATTATGTAAGCCTTGATCCAATCACTTCCACCTTTAAGATCTCAGCCCCTAAGCGAACTTAAAGTATAACAAAAGACAATTTTTTTTTTTTTTTCTACTTTTGTATAGAATGAAGAGGTATTAGAACACCTATCGGTTTTTATTCATGTCTGTGCCCCAATTAGGGAGATTCACCCTCCCTATTTGCCCTGCTTACCGTTATGATTGAAAGTGAAAGTAAAAGACAATCACAAATTTTAGGTTGACATTAAAACAGTAATAGAGGAGAAATCTTCAATGGGGACACTAGTTCTAGTGACCTTCTTGACACCCTGGGTTTCAATTACTTTGGAGGGATTTCCTCCCACTTCCTGTTTATGCTATGAGACAAGAAGTGAAGGGGAATCTCACCAATGGGACATAGATGGCAAAAAAAATGACAGGAGTTATAACCCTCCCTTGTCTCCTTTTACACAGGCATTCCTTTTGTCAGTTTTTTGTTTTTCAATGAATCTCTATGGAAAACAGATGTAAACTGATGTTTATCCATTTACATCCGCTTTCGTCAGCAGTTTTTTTGAAACAGATCAAAGCCCTATTTTTCTTCTGTTAAAAAAAACAAATCAGATGACAAGCGGGCATAAAACTGACAAATGGTCAGTTTTTCCATGAGAAATTGGCTTCAGGAGATGTAAAACTGATGTACAACAAATTAACTTAACAGAACGTCAGTGTGAAAGGACTGTTGGGCCCCTTTCACATATGTGGACTGTCCCTTTCATCAGTTCAGTCATATTTTTTCAAAGAAAAATGGATGAAGTTTACATCGGTTTTTCACCAGTTTGTCATTCATTTTTCATCTGTTTTTACAGTGCCTTGAAAAAGTATTCATACCCCTTGAAACTTTCCACATTTTGTCATGTTACAACCAAAAACATAAATGTATTTTATTGAGATTTTATGTGATAGACAACACAAAGTGGCACATAATTGTGAAGTGGAAGGAAAATGATAAATGGTTTTCAAAAGTTTTTACAAATACATTTCTTAAAAGTGTGGCGTGCATTTTTACAGCTTTGAAGTATTTTTGGGGATGTCTCTTCCAGCTTTCTGGACTTTGGGCCTTTTAACACATGAATATGCTTTGATCTATACAATTTCATTGTAGCTCTGACTATGTTTAGGGTCGTTGTCCTGCTGGAAGGTGAACCTCCGCCCCCAGTCTAACTGGTTTTCTTCTAAGCTTCCCCTGTATTTGGCTCTATCCATCTTCCCATCAACTCTGACCAGCTTCCCTGTCCCTGCTGAAGAAAAATCATCCCCACAACATGATGCTGCCACCACCATGTTTCACGGTGGGGATGGTGTGTTCAGGGTGATGTGCAGTGTTAGTTTTCCGCCACACATAGCATTTTGCTTTTAGGCCAAAAAGTTAAATTTTGGTCCCATCTGACCAGAGCACCTTCTTCCACTTGTTTACTGGGTACCCCCCATGGCTTCTTGCAAACTGCAAATGGGACTTCCTATGGCTTTTTTTCAACAATGGGCCACTCTTCCATAAAGGCCAGATTTGCGGAGTGCACGACTAATAGTTGTCCTGTGGACAGATTCTCCCACTTGAGCTGTGGATCTCTGCAACTCCTTCAGACTTACCATGGGCCACTTGGCTGCTTCTCTGGTTAATGCTCTCCTTGCCTAGCCTGTCAGTTTAGGTGGTGGGTTTACAGTTGTGCCATACTCTTTCCATTTTCGGATGATGGGTTGAACAATGCTCTGTGAGATGTTCAAAGCTTGGAATATTTTTTTATAACCTAACCCTGCTTTAATCTTCTCCACAACTTTATCCCTGACCTGTCTGGTATGTTCCTTGGCCTTCATGATGCTGTTTGTTCACTAAGGTTCCCTAACAAACCTCTGAAGGATTCACAGAACTGTATTTATACTGAGATTAAATTACACACAGGTGGACTATATTTACTAATTATGTGACTTTTGAAGGCAATTGGTTCCACTATATTTTAGTTCTGGGTACCAGAGTAAAAGGGGCTGAATACAAATGCATGTCACACTTTTCAGATCTTTATTCGTAAAAAAAAATTGAAAACCATTTATGATTTTCCTTCCACTTCACAATTATATGCCACTCTGTGTTGGTCTATCACATAAAATCCCACTAAAATACATTTCCGTTTTTGGTTGTAACGTGACAAAATGTGGAAAATTTCAAGGAGTATGAATACGTTTTCAAGGCACTCTACATCTGACTACTAGAGTCCTTAACCACTTGAGTCCTGGAGCCATTTTTTCATGCAAAATGGTGCATTTGTCCATTTACATCCATTTTTCATCCAATCCCTTTTTTTAACGGAAGAAAAATAGGACTTTGATCCATTCCAAAAAGTGGATGTTGATGGAAGTGGATGTAAACGGATGTAAATGGATGATCATCAGCTTACATCCGTTTTTTCATAGAGATGCATTGATGTCCATTTTCCATCTGTAAGCGGAAGGATGAAAAACAGACAAATGGAATGTCCGTGTAAAAGGGTTCTGCTTTGATCAAGGAATGGAACCATTTCACGCAAAAGATAAAAGAAACATGGATATCAGTAAAGAAATGATGATGTAATACACCTTACATTAGCAGGAATGTTGACTGGTTGCTACTGGAGAATCAACATCCCACTAAAACAGTGGTTCTCAACTCCTGTCCTCAGGACCCACTAACAGGCCAGATTTTAAGTATTACCTTGGGGAGATGCAAACTAGAATACCACAATCACTGAGCAGCAAATGATTATCACCTGTGATGTATTTCAGTTATCTTGCAAACCTGGCCTGTTAGTGGGTCCAGAGGACAGAAGTTGATGACCACTGCACTAAAACAACACCAAAAGAGGGGCTGAAGACATGATATTAGGTAACGGAAACTGTGTTCCATTTCTTAGGATTCCAAAATTGGAACCCGGAGAATAAGTATTAGTGAAATAAGCAACAATAAAATTACTCTAAAAACTGTGTTTTTCTTTACACTTTCACATCAGCGACCATGGTGAACTGGTTTGGGGTCCAAAGGACCCCTAAAACCAGGAAAGTAGCAACCACCTACTTGTCTCCTGTTGGGGGCATGTAGCTTGCACATAAGCACCATTGCTTTAGGATACGTATTACCATTTTTTGGGGACCCCAACTTAAAGGAAATGTGTACTGGTATCAGCATGACAGGGCTGCAGGCTGGTTGCCCACTTACGACAGTGATATTTGAACCCATAACTGTCTTACTGTTTTGATTAAGTCATGTTATAAATGTAGGGCTGGTAGATTTGTGATCTACCACATGTTAGGTAAATTTAGTAACTTGCTCGTTAGGAAGGTTAAGTTTGCCTCTGTTCCAGCTTGGCTGACGTTGCGTGTGTTTCCGTGCTGACTGGTGGGTGTCGCTGTTATCACTGGTTAGTGTTGGAAAGGCAACGTGTCGAAGTGTATGGATGCTCTCGGTGGAGGTGGTCCTCTGGGTTGCATTCTGGGCGAGGGTATTTATGGGACAGACGCTATTTTTTGGGGTTCGTTTTCCAGCCACCTGCTGGCCCTCCTGGCCGACAGGTATGCATTACAGAGCTATCTTGTGGTCCTCCGTTCCGGAGGCCCACGTCGCTGCGGCGCAGGGGTGGGCCCAGAGGCTTGTCTAGGGCCTACCACAGCGGCCAAGGAATGGTCCTGAGCTGTCTATCCCGTGTGAAGAAGCTGGACAACCGAGGAGATCCCAGGGGAGGACCCGTCATGGAAGGATCATGCAGCGTGCTGGTCTGGAGAGGGGCCTGGTGACTCGGTTGGAGGACGTATCCGAAAGTAACTATACAGCATAGTGTTGCCGGGTTGGCTTAACCACCTCAATACAGGGCACTTACACCCCCTTCCTGCCCAAGCCATTTTTCAGTTTTCAGCGCTGTCGCACTTTGAATGACAATTGCGCGGTCATGTTACACTGCACCTTAATTAAATTTTTAGCATTTTTTTCCCCACAAATAGAGCTTTCTTTTGGTGGTATTTGATCACCTCTGCGGTTTTTATTTATTGCGCTATAAACAAAAGAAGAGGGACAATTTTGAAAAAACACAATATTTTTTACTTTTTGCTATAATAAATATCCAATTTTTTTTAACAAATTTTTTCCTCAGTTTAGGCCGATACGTATTCTTCTACATATTTTTGGTAAAAAAAAATTGCGATAAGCGTATATTGATTGGTTTGCGCAAAAGTTATGGCGTCTACAAAATAGGGGATAGATTTATAGCATTTTTATTATTTATTTATTTTTTACTAGTAATGGCGGCGATCTGCAATTTTTATTGTGACTACGATATTGCGGCGGACACATCGGACACTTTTGACACATTTTTGGGACCATTCACATTTATACAGCGATCAATGCTATAAAATTGCATTGATTACTGTGTAAATGTGACTGGCAGGGAAGGGGTTAACACTAGGGGGCGCTCGAGGGGTTAATGTATGACCTAAGGAGGTGATTCTAACTGTGGGGGGGAGGGGACTGACTGGGGGAGGTGACCGATCGCTGTCCCTATGTACAAGGGACACGCCATCGGTCTCCTCTCCTCTCTGACAGGACGTGGATCTGTGTTTACATGCACAGATCCACGCTCCTGCTCTGTTACCCGGCAATCGCGGGTGCCCGGCGGACATTGCGGCCGCCGGGCACGCGCACCGGGTCCCGAGTGGCTCGGGAGGGCGAGGACGTCATATGACGTCCTCCCAGAACAACAGAAGCCTCGTCCAGCCGTCATATGACGGTGGGTGGTGGCTTAGCGGTTAAAGGTTCAGGTACTGTGACTGACGTTCATTGCAGAAAAGACCAATACATCCTGTGGCAGAGGATCGTACGGGTTTGTCCCAAACAAGTCTGTGGCAGAGACTTTTGTTCGTGCTACGTACTGGCTGCTAGGCAAGTGAGAGAGGCCTATCCGGGCGGGCAAGGAGTGTATCCCACGAGGGGAGCGCATCCTATTATAATATCTAAATTCTACCAGGACATTTATCAAAGACCCTACAGGAAGATATTTGAGTTTCTTCTGCAGTTTCCTTTCCGCCTCTTTCCTGCTACTTCCTAAGCAAGTTGTTTAATAAAGCATTGAAAACGTACTCAAGTGTTGGTGCGTGTGTCCTCCAGAGGTAAACTCAACAGAACCCTAGACCCGGTGCCGGTGAAACAGAGGGAAGGAGAGTGAAGGTAACAGACCCGCTTAAATTAGCAGCTCCACCGAGAGTTAGTGCTACATAAAGAATGATTATATTGACCCTCCTAGTGCATAAACTTTGTAAAACCAAAATTTACTGTAAAAGTGACATTTGAGAGCTGTCTATGTTTGCTTTGTTCAGATTCTCCTTTTTGATGTAGATATTAGCAGGCCAGATGAATGTGGTCAGATAGGCAAATTGTTATTACAAACTCACTGGTGAATTTGCCAACAAATCCTTTATAAACAGACCACTAAGTCTATAAATAACCAAATAAGGAACATTCATTCACTAATCATAGTGGACATCTTCCTGTCCCATCCTTAAAGTGATATTAAAGTCTTGTTTTTTTTTTGTTTTAAAAGTAACAAACATGTCATAATTACCTGCTCTGTGCTGTGGTTTTGCACAGAGCAGCCCAGATGCTCCTCTTCTCCTGTCCCTCGCTGGTGCTACTGGCCCCTCCCTCTTGCCGAGTGCTCCCACAGCAATAATCTTGCTATGGGGGGCACCCAAACTGAGCTCTGTTGCTCTGTGTGTCCATTCAGAGTGCCCCACCCCTCTCTCTCCTCATTGGCTCACTGACTTTGATTGACAGCAACGGGAGCCAATGGTGCCAGCCAATTAGGAGGGAGTGTCCTGGGCAGCCGAGGTTATTGTGCAACTGGATCGAGATGGGGCTTAGGTAAGTACTGGGGGGGGGGGGGGGGGGGTTGTGGGAGCTATTGCACACAGAAAGTTTTTTATCTTAAAAAAAACCTTCTGCCTTTAGAACCATTTTAAACCGCCTATGTCATTCAAAAACATTTGATTTCTTTATGGAATGTTCTCCATAAGCCTGTTGTAACAGAGCTAAAGTTTCACTCATGCTTTTGGCAATTTTTATGCAAAATTTTATGTTAATCCGCTGCTCCAGATTCCTGTTACTTATTTTCCACCAACAGCGCAACGTACACATGTGTTATTTCTTCTACTCAGTGGCCCCCTCCAGGTCCGCACTTACCCAATGGCAGAATGCCCCTGGACTGTCTGTAAAGCAGGCTGCTCCTCCAGTCTCTCTTCCCTTGCTCTTCAGGCTGCTGTCATCTCTGATCTGTCCTTCATGTACACAGTACTGCCTGTCCCCAGGGCTGAGTTGCATGTTGCACACTCTTCATGCCCGGCAATGGTCACATGACCCCCCGCTCTCCCTGTAGATCTCGCTGACAGCGGCGGGCTCCTGAGGGCTTAAGTCATATGTCCGGCTGGAGGCACTCCACTCCCCCTGACATTCCATCATCGCTCCCCGCCACCTCACTGGCTCAGCTGACCTGTCAGTTATGAAGAGGGTGGCGTCTCTCTGAATGGCCGATTCGCATTGCAGGATGGGAGGGCACTGCTCCCTAAGGACAATGTAAAACTGGCCATTTGGGGCCTTGCCATGTGGCCACATGCCTGTGAGGGGGTGACGGACCTGGTAGAAACCTATTGGTCTGACGCCCGCACAGTGCACGGCCACATAGAGAGTGCGAGCTGGGAGGCGGCGCCCCTTGTGGACTGGCCACCACTGCTTCTACTACTCTACAAAGATGGAGCCAAGTGGTCTGAACACACTCAACTGTGAATGGCTTTGACTCCCCACCATAGTGCTATGCTGCAGGCATTCCGGGAATGAAAGGTTTAGTTCACCTTTCATAATATGTTACGTTACTCCCTGTACTCCGGGTGTAACATGTAACATGTTACTAAATAAGCAGCCCCCCAAGCCTATTTTGTGACAGTGGGCCAGAGATCTTCTCCCTGCACCCCGCTGTCACAATTTAAAAAAACTGAGCTCAGCCCACCCAGTCACATTATTAATTCACAGAGATTTTTTGTAGTTGTCAATAAACTACTAGGGCACTGGTGCGCGGACAGCTTGCACTGACTGTCTGCTAATCGCAGGTGCAATGCTTTACAGTCTACTAATAAGAGGAAATAATAAATGAACATTTATAGCTTAGGCCATCTTTATGTAGAGCAACAATTCTTTTTTTCAGATCCTCAGAGAGTTCTTTGCCATGAGATGCCATGTTGGACTTCCAGTGACCAGCATGAGAGAGTGAGAGCGATAACACCAAATTTACCACACCTGCTCCCCATTCACCACTGAGACCTTGTAACACTAACAAGTCACATGACACCGGGGAGGGAAATTGGCTAATTGGGCCCAATTTGGACATTTTTACTTAGGGGTGTGCTCACTTTTGTTGCCAGCGGTTTAGACATTAAGGGCTGTGTGTTGAGTTATTTTGAGGGGAGCTGTACACTCACTACTTTACATTTTAGCAAAGTGACATTTCTTCAGTGTTGTCACATGAAAAGATATAATAAAATATTTACAAAAATGTGAGGGGTGTACTCACTTTTGTGAGATACTGTAATTGTTATTTTGTGGATCAGTTTTGCTTTCATGGCAGTAAATATAGAATTATATACAGCACAGTCAACTCCCAGTGCCGGATTTAAAGGTGGGCAAAATGTGTAATTACTCCGGGCCCCCCTTCCAGAGGGGGACTCCCTGCCAGAGGAGACCCCAAACTTTCTTTATAAAAAATAAATAAATAAATAAATAAACGTATTTTCCTCGAGACTTTAGTAGTGTGTTTGTTGAGGAAAGTGTCAAGTTTGTAGCTTTTGCCAAGCTCCAGTCATGTCATCTCAACAGGCAATCCTATTACATGATGAAAGGCTTGCTAATACCTTTCCAGGTGATCATTAGCTGTTCAGGAGAGAGGTAATTCAGTAAATTGGCACTGATAAAGATGACCCACAAAAGAAGTGCTCTGTGCCTACTAGCTGTTGTCCTCAATATAATACAGTCTGATGAGTTAGGCAGGCCATAGATTATGCAATTTTCTTTCTTTCCTTCCTTCCATCATGGGTGGAAGGAAATTAAATTGCTCGAATCCCCCATTAACACAGTCAGCGTTGATGGGGGACTGCCTCCCACAGTGTTATTGCGTTCTGCTGGTTGAATGGGAGTGGGTTCATGGGGAGCTTTCCTGGCTGTCAGAACACAGTGATTATTGCTGGCAGGCTGGTTGTACCCAAGTCAAAAGATGGGCCATCCTGCCCATCTATGGCCAGTTTAAGTTAAAGATTTTGCAGATGCTAAGTCCAGGAAGAAAGGCTGTGATCTTTGACTCACCAGTTCCACTTACCTGTGTAATATGTATTCTTACAGTCAATAAAATTAAGAAAAAGAAAAATTAGACAGTGTCTCCTTTGGAACCTAACAATGTTTTTTAGAACAAACGTGGTTTATTATTCGTTTCCTTTTTGTTTGTCATATAATTTAATTTTTTATGTTGGGCCCCCCTCCCCCAAACTTGAAATGCTGCAAGCCCCCCAAGGTCTAAATCTGGCACTGGAAACTCCTGACATTTTTTTCTGTAGTTTTGGGTATAGTGGGAAGATTTAGAACGTTTGCTACGTTTTCCTTGCTGTCTGTGACTCCATGGGGCAAATTCACTCTCGCTTCCTGTGTGGTTACCTGGACTAGGAATTTATAATAGCTATGCATTATAGAAGAATGTTGTGAAAGAGAAATATAACATTTTCACTTTTCTATACTTTGGGAAAATTCCTTCTCAGTTTATGTTGTAGCGCTCCAGCACATAGTGCAAGGAAAACTTTCCCAGTAGGGACACAGAGAGCTATATCAGCCCTCCCCTGCTGTACCTAAAACGAAGGAAAACGTTTTATCAGGAAGTCTAACTTAAGGTATTAAAACATCAAGTTTTCTAAATAGACGTTAGGACTTTTATCTACATACTTGTTAGTAGCACTTTAATAAAATCAAACTTTTTGCTCTGTTTGAGTATAGCTGTCTTTTAATTCACAGTAAAGAGAGAATCAGACAATAACACAGTATAAGGATCAAACAGTATAGAAACAGGATTATAAAGATATAATAAAAAATATATTTTTCATAGCACTTACAACATGTACTTAATAGTTTACAAAGCAATAACTACTATAATATGTGTCCTAAAGGGAAAAAAATGGCTAAAGTATCAAGTATTAATGCAAACTTTTAATTCCATCACTGTTGGTTAAATATCTTCAATACTGTCCGCATCACTGACCCTGCACAATTTTGGAGATTAGAATCTAATGTCTGGTACACACAGGAAGTTTTTTTTTTTCATTCAACCCAGCAGGTATAAGTGATGTTAGTACAGCGATCTCACCGCTGCGCTATTGTGTACGGGGGAATGCCCCCTGATTTTCCAGCATGCCCATTTAATAAAGGCTGGTCCGTGGACCAGCTTCTATTTGACAGGCTGCCGTATACATGGGCTGAATGCCCACTTGTGTGTACCGGGCGTAACTTCACTTTTTCATGCTCATCCTGAGTAAAAAGAAACCTCCAAAGGTATGGGGAAGATGGAGGCTTTGTCACCTTCCCCTAATTATGCAATGCTGGGTGCCTTAGCAGCCAATCACTAGGCCTGGGCACTGTGACTTGGGGACAGGGAGACATTGCTAAAACTTAGCATGGCAAAACTGGCATGTCTTAACACATAACTTTAAAGCATAACAGACATGATAAAATAGTACGAGTTTTTGGAGAATCATGCCTCCCTATTACCATGCCCATAACAGGACACAGAAACTGTCTTCTCTCTCTTTTCCCAGCCACAGTAAGACTAATGCCCCGTACACACGGTCAGATTTTGCGATGGAAAATGTTCGATGGGAGCCCTTTGTTGGAAATTCCGACCGTGTGTAGGCTCCATCGGACATTTTCTATCGGAATTTCCGTCGCACAAAATTTGAGATCTGGCTCTCAAATTTTCCGACAACAAAATCAGTTCGCATAATTTCCGATCGTGTGCACAACAATTCTGACACACAACGTTCCATGCATGCTCGGAATCAAGCATAAGAGCCACACTGACTATTGAACTTAATTTTTCTTGGCTCGTCATATGTGTTGTACGTCACCGCGTTCTTGACGTTCCCAATTTCTGACCAACTATGTGTGACCGTGTGTATGCAAGACAAGTTTGAGCCAACATCTGTCGGAAAAAATCCATGGATTTTGTTGTCGGAATGTCTGATCAATGTCCGATCATGTGTATGGGGCATAAGTGGAGAGCCGGGGAAGAGAGAAGGTAAAAAATGACTTACTGCTGGTTGCTGGCGAATTCCACCTCCCCACTAGACTGCAAGGTGAAAGGTACAATGTAATTGGCTGCAGCCACAGACAGAGCAGAAGGAGAGCCAGATTGGAGATGGGAGCCATGGGTACAGAGACCATTGGGAATTTTAGTCCCCTGGAAGCCTACCATGATCAAAGTGAGACTGCATGGGACCACAAGTGCCAGAGGCTGGGCAGTGCTGGAAGGGAAGGAGGGTTAAAAAGCCTATGCTGCGGGGACAGAGGAACATGTGGAGAGTTGGTGGAGAGAGAGAGCGCTCTTGCCTAGTGGTTTGTTATCACCATGAACAGGGGAACCCAAACATCAGAGGCCCTTTTGGGAGTAAGCGTTTCAAGAGTATTTTGTTAATACAGCAGATTATGTGTGTAGTCATAAGGACATATCACAGTGGAATAGCAGTTTATATCATCCAGCAAAAAATTCTACATTTGTGGTCAGGCTAGAAAAAAGTATTTACACTAACATGAGTGGGGAGAGCACAAATAGCGGGATAACTTTGCTCATGTTGAGATTATTATAAACACTGTCAATGCTTTTGTTACCCAATAAGAGTCAGAGGGTTGGGTCACAACCCCCCTGTTCTCTTTGCTTTATAGGGAGCTGTCAGATGTCTGTAAAAATGTATGCGCTAGAAAAGTGGAACTACCATTTTATTACTTATTTATCTATTTTTACTGTGGAGCAAAAACGCACAGAGACTTTCACTGACTAGAGTTTCCAAGCTTTATAATAATGGGCTGTCTATTAATATAAATGGCTGGCAACCCTGGGGGCTCCTCTGTGGAAAGTAGCAGAAAAAAAAACCACATGGATCTTGAGTAACTAGCTAGTCAGCAGTTGTGTTCTAGACTAAATGGAAATATAAGCATCTGACTGGTTTTCATGGGCAAGATGTCAACTTTTGCACTCATTTTCTTTGCCTCAGCTATCAATTTAATTGTTATTAATTATGTTATTAATCCACAGGACGTATTTCTGGGTAAGTTGAGTAAATACATTGGAGGTCTCTGGGGTTCCACATGGCACATATCCAAAAGAATCCACTCCTCGGAAAACGTCATTACAGATAAGAGGACTTCCCGAATCTCCCTGTGTGGAATAAAGATCAAATATTAAGCAATAATCTTGGAACAAAACATAATAAGGTAAAATTGGTATGTAGAGTGGGTTTGTCATCGAAATATTTCTCACTGAAGGCCATATGTATCAGCAGGTTAAATACAACATTACATTTTTTTTTATTAAAGCTCCATTTTAGTTACTTCACATTGACCAAATTGGGTGAAATAATGATGGAAATTAAAATGTTTCCTGTGAAGACTGATCTGCATACTTGATTAATCAATGATTAAGAAAGCACTGAAGAAACTCAGCATCACAACCACCAAGCCAGCATTTTCAGAAGAAGCGTATCAATGGTTGAATAAAGAAAATATTTTTCTCAGCTAACTGCATAGTTCTGGGGAAAGATTTGAGATAATCACACCATCAGGTTACCATATTTTGAGGAAGTGAATTCAATTTTTTTTTTACAGATTTGTAAAATGATTATGGCTGTAAATAGGAATGAAGATTATTTTTTGATTACATTTAAGAACAAAATGACTTGTGTAGCAGTCATATCTGCTTTTTTAAAGCAAAAATTTCGCTGTTCTTCACTGGTTCATAGACACTTAAAAACTTTAAAATGAGCCTCCTGTCACGTGTGATATTATTAAAATCTGGCAGTTGCTGTTATGCTTATACTGTACTTACCACTGTTTAAAATCAGTTTTTTCTTTGTTATTTAATTTAAAATAGTTTTTAAATTAAATGTAAAAAGTTTTTATAAAGACATTAAACAGGAAAGAGGCTGTTTTGGACCCCTACTAGTGGGCTACGTTGTGTTCAGCAATATTGCACACTTTTAACTAAAAAAGAGAGCACAGCCCCAGACTCTGAACTCTCTAACTTTTAGCCACTGAAACAAGTGAAGGCATCTGTTATGAATGGACCCCTGAACTAAAGTTACTCAATATTAGATCAAACATTAATTACTATTGTAGCTACAGGACTGAATGGATGCGTGGAATCTCCCCTTGGGCTCAATTAATAAATAACATGTTTTTTTCAATTAACTCTATTTATTTATGTTTTATGTATTGATGGACATTGCTGAAGAATCATTATATTGGTCTTTGCGTTGCCTTTTGATAAATGACCTCAAAACCCATGATTAAAGTGAAGTCCAGGGAGGTAAAATGCTTCATAAATACGTCCCCCCAATCACAACAACAATTAAAAGAAACCTGTGTTGAAAAAAATATGAAGGTTGCCATTGCTTACCTCCATTTGGAAATGCTAGTTGCCTTGCAGTCATGCAAAATGTATTCTGCTACATTTCTTTGGTGAAAATAACCCAAATCAGTGTATATTATTTATTACATAGGAAAGTTATACACTTTATAAATGCAGTATTTTTTCCCCCAGAAAACAAAGGGGGTTATTTACGAAAGGCAAATCCACTTTGCACTGCAAGTGCATTGAAAGTGCACTTGGAAGTGCAGTCGCTGTAAATCTGAGGGGTGGAGCTGAAATGAGGGGAAGCTCTGCTGATGTTATCATCCAATCATGTGCAAGCTAAAATGCTGTTTTTTATTTTCCTTGCATGTCCCCCCCAGATGTACAGCGACTGCACTTTCAATGCACTTGTAGTGCAAAGTGGATTTGCCTTTCGTAAATAACCCCCAAAGTCTCTTTAAATTTTATTTTTCTGACACGTTTGATTTAAATAGAACCAGACATGACTGATTTGGTTTTGTGTCTATAGTATGTACAGAGGTAAAAACAAGTTTGCTGATTCTAGATTTTCTGTAAAAGTAATCCTGGGTGGTTGTAGGGCAGCCCTGCCCCTGTTCTGTGGTTCCTGGGCTCATCCTTGGAAGGAGCTGTCTGAACGGCAAGCAGGAAGAGATTGGGGAATTCATGTTTTGCTTTGTCGAGTGTGAACCCAGAGCAAGTGCTCAACTTTAAGAACTTCCGATTTATCGCTGAAAAAAAATCTCAGCTGAATAGCTGAGTAAACAGCTAATTGAGCACAGTCCTGTGCTCGTTCTGCTAGAGCAGAGGTCAGGGGAGACATTGGGGGTCTATTAGCCCCCTGATGTCTCCATAAAGAGTACCTGGCACCTGCTAAATTCAATAAAGCTAAGTTAAAAAAGGGTTAAAAATGTAAAATATATTTAAATAACAAAAACAAAATTAACCCCTTTCCCCCCATTGCCTAGTGTACATACAAAAGAATGCAAAATGCACATGTAGGGTGTTTCCATGTATGTAAATGTTTGCACAACACATATTGGGTATCACCGTGTATATCAGAATGAGAAAAAAAGAATCCTAGGTCACTCATTTATGGATAACTCTAAACTGATTAGCTATAAAGGCATTTAAAGAATCACCTATTGATAATTTTGATTACAGTACTTTATTGACATGCAGGCACATACAATATTGGGGCTTAACAATGGTGGCTGGTGCTCAATTTTTTTGGGAGGGGGGGGCAAACAAACCTGGACACCCCCACCCCCCCATTGCTTGCCTGCTCACCCATCGCCCTCCAGCGCCGTACTTACCCCATTCAGGTAGCAGCTTCCCCCCTGTATCTCCTCCCAATTCCCGGCGGCCGCTTTTCATCCCGGCCAATCGGGTCTTAAGACTCCCAGCCAATCGGATCTCAGGACCTGCTTCCTGATTGGCTAGGAGGAGAAGCAGGAAAACATTAGCGAATATTAATTTGCTAATGTCACACATGAGGGTGGGCTCTGTGCCCCGAGCCCACCCTTTTTGAATCCAATTAGTGCCTCAGGCTCTAATCATGTGCTTCAAAAAAAAAACCCATAGAAAAAAAAATCCCATAGAAATCCATGCGTCCGGCGCTCTGCATGGAGGTCAGGGGCCGTGCGCATGAATGGATTAGGGCGGCGGAGCCCCTTATAAGCGGCCGCCGCTGGGGCTGAACATATTTAGTATCGATTTGTTCTACACAACCTCATATTTTAATTTTGTACAAAAAACTGGGGATAAAATTGTGTTTGTGTGTACTAATATTCATTTTAGTGTGATTTTTTTTCTGTAAATTTAGATTTGATAAACAGTTGTGCAAATATAAATAGTAACTACCATCTTTTTATTCTGCAGGGCCTCTGTATTCAGAAAATATATATGTTCCATCGATCTTAAAGAGGAAGTAAACCCTGGTGGGTTTTACTTCTTCTTTATTTCCCTGCAAAGGTAAAGCATAATGGGCAACACTATGCATCGCATAGTAGCCATAATCTGTCACTTACCTGAAACCGAAGCCTGCGATGTCACTGCTGTCCCTACTAGCAGTGAGCGTCCATCTTCAACCCCTCTTCCTTCCGGGGGCCGCGAACTCCGGCTCTGTGACTGCGCACAGGAGCCGCCAGTCACGGAATGACCCCTATTAGAAACGGCATGATGTGCCCTTTCTAAAGCGTGCATTCGCTGTAGACATCGGCACATGCTCTGTAGTCATCGGCGCTCGGCTTTTTTGTAAATAACTCCTAAACCGTGGAGGTTTAGGAGATATTTCAAGCACCTACAGGTAAGCCTTAATATAGGCTTACCTGTAGGTAAAAGTGGTTGTACAGGGTGTACAACCACTTTAAGTAATTTTAAAGACCAAATGCACATTGCTTCAGAGGAGAAGTGGCTAAAGAAACGTTCTTGCCCTCTTGCATTGGAGGAAAAGTGGTTTGTGAGAATACAAAAAAAAGGAAGTTACTCTTACCTTGCAAGTATCTTGTCTGTCAGAACCCACATTAGTGCAAATCATATCTGCTGTAATTAAATATTTGTCTCCAGTCTTTAATGCATTTTTTTCTATTTAGTATTGTGACATGGGCTTCTTTTAGTGTGTCTGAATGGTTGCCTGATTCAGTTCTTCCCCATCCAGCTATCCTGCATACTGTGCCTTCTGGAATGTCTTCAAATGTCTCTAGTAATGGAACAATGTTGACAGCATCCCCAAGTGTTGCCTTTTTAGATAACTGGAAGGACACAAATCATACAACGCACATTTGTTACACAATTAGAAAACTTGGCACTTGTACAGCATATCTGCTGAATGCAAATATACACCCAGCTGCCTTTTGTCTCTAATTTCTCTTCATACTACAAATTGCTACTGATGGCATGTAAAATATACATAGATAGCAACATTAGCTTTTATATGCAGTGAACATGGTACAAAGAAAAGTTTTACCAAGCCCCTGTGTAATGCACTCTTTTTAGAGGAACGTCCCCACTTATAACCAATGTGTGCCACTCATCACCATCAGGCTACATGGATCAGTTGTCTGAGTGGCTATGTACACTTTTCACCTCTGCCACTGATAAGAAAGATACTGCCATTCGGAACCCTTGCCCACCAGCTGTGTGAGAGCACAAATTAAAGAGCTCAGAGGTTACCACTGATTGGCTTTTTTTTGGACCAGTTATGTTTCAAGGCAATGTTGAGGCCATTAATCACCTATGCAAGGCAACTCACTTTGCTCTGACACCCAAATAAAGAGGGAGCTGACAAGTCTTTTAGCAGCTTAACAGCACTGGAAAAAAATATTGATTGCCAAGGCTTTTGAACAGGACACTTCTGGAATGTTCTTCCTCTCCATGAATTCATCAGCGCATGCCACTGTGGTTGATAGCCCAATAAAGTGGACCTGAACTCAAAGGTTGAAGGTTTGCTATGTTATAGGGAACATTAAGAAATATTAATTATGACTAAGCATCACCCTGAAAATGTTACCTTTTGACTGGAACTCTTGAAAATTAGCAGTGCACTTCCTGATATGTGAGTGTGCCCAGAAACTCATAGATGTATATGTGCAATGTTATATCTATAGCTCTGCTGCCTATGACTGCTTGTCTCAGGAGATTAGAAATGAGATTTGGGGATGTCCCTGCAGTGCTGTTTACTATTCTTCTTGCTGGAGGCTCTTACTTGAGGAAAAACATTGCTGCCTCTACAAAGATGACCACCTCCAATCTGAGACACATTGCAGAGGCATGGTAAAAGGGAAAGCTGCAGGTAGGCAAATGCCTGGTGACTGGTCCTTTTTCCTCTGTCTCCCTTTGCTGGCAAAGCTTCCATAGCTGACTCCTTTTATAAGGAGTTATGGTTTGGTCATTGTTTGCATCAACCATGAGTTTGTCAAGCATCTTTGATGAATGTAGGGCTGTAGTGGTATTTAAACTTTGAATCGAAACTTACAAAGCAATGTATACTCAATCTGATCTCAAAATACCTCTGTGTTAGAGCTGCACGATTCTGGCCAAAATGAGAATCACAATTCTTTTGCTTAGAATAAAAAGATCACGATTCTCTCACTATTCTCGCGACATAAAATCTTTCACATTACAAAAAAAAAAAAGGGCTAACTTTACTGGTTAGATTTTTTTTAATTCATTAAAGTAATTTTTTCCCAAAAAATTGCATTTCAAAGACTGCTGCGCAAATACAGTGCGACATAAAATATTGCAACAGCCACCATTTTATTCTCTATGGTGTCTACTAAAAAAATATATATGTTTCGGGGGTCCAAAGTAATTTTATAGCAAAAAAAAAAATGATTTTAACTTGAAACCAAAAAATGTCAGAAAAAGGTCGTTTTAGCGGCGTAATTCGGCCGCTAGCAGGGTGGTTTTACATCAGCATCAGCAACATCAGGAGCTCCTTTTCGGTAAGTGCTATTTACTGTAAGTAAAAGTGACTCTGGCTAAAAATAATTTATGAAATCGGGGGTAAAGAATCCCACCTGGGAGGGGTTGGCAGTCAACCATTATGTAAGCTTTGATCCAATCACTTCCACCTTTAAGATCTCAGCCCCTAAGCGAGCTTAAAGTATAACAAAAGAACATTTTTTTTCTTTTTTTTACTTTTGTATAGAGTAAAGAAGTATTAGAACACCTATCAGTTTTTATTGATGTCTGTGCCCCAATTAGGGAGATTCACCCTCCCTATTTGCCCTGCTTACCGTTATGATTGAAAGTGAAAGTAAAAGACAATCACAAATTTTAGGTTGACATTAAAACAGTAATAGAGGAGAAATCTTCAATGGGGACACTAGTTCTCATGACCTTCTTGACACCCTGGGTTTCAATTACTTTGGAGGGATTTCCTCCCACTTCCTGTTTATGCTATGAGACAAGAAGTGAAGGGGAATCTCACCAATGGGACATAGATGGCAAAAAAAATGACAGGAGTTATAACCCTCCCTTGTCTCCTTTTACACAGGCATTCCTTTTGTCTGTTTTTTGTTTTTCAATGAATCTCTATGGAAAACAGATGTAAACGGATGTTTATCCATTTACATCCGCTTTCGTCAGCAGTTTTTTTGAAACAGATCAAAGCCCTATTTTTCTTCTGTTAAAAAAAACAGATCAGATGACAAGCGGGCATAAAACTGACAAATGGTCAGTTTTTCCATGAGAAATTGGCTTCAGGAGATGTAAAACTGATGTACAACAAATTAACTTAACAGAACGTCAGTGTGAAAGGACTGTTGGGCCCCTTTCACATATGTGGACTGTCCCTTTCATCAGTTCAGTCATATTTTTTAAAAAAAAAATGGATGAAGTTTACATCGGTTTTTCACCAGTTTGTCATTCATTTTTCATCTGTTTTTACAGTGCCTTGAAAAAGTATTCATACCCCTTGAAACTTTCCACATTTTGTCATGTTACAACCAAAAACATAAATGTATTTTATTGAGATTTTATGTGATAGACAACACAAAGTGGCATATAATTGTGAAGTGGAAGGAAAATGATAAATGGTTTTCAAAAGTTTTTGCAAATACATTTCTTAAAAGTGTGGCGTGCATTTTTACAGCTTTGAAGTATTTTTGGGGATGTCTCTACTAGCTTTCTGGACTTTGGGCCTTTTAAAACATGAATATGCTTTGATCTAAACAATTTCATTGGAGCTCTGACTTTGTTTAGGGTCGTTGTCCTGCTGGAAGGTGAACCTCCGCCCCAGTCTAACTGGTTTTCTTCTAAGCTTCCCCTGTATTTGACTCCATCCATTATCCCATCAACTCTGACCAGCTTCCCTGTCCCTGCTGAAGAAAATCATCCCCACAACATGATGCTGCCACCACCATGTTTCACGGTGGGGATGGTGTGTTCAGGGTGATGTGCAGTGTTAGTTTTCCGCCACACATAGCATTTTGCTTTTAGGCCAAAAAGTTAAATTTTGGTCCCATCTGACCAGAGCACCTTCTTCCACATGTTTACTGGGTCCCCCCATGGCTTCTTGCAAACTGCAAATGGGACTTCCTATGGCTTTCTTTCAACAATGGCTTTCTTCTTGATACTCTTCCATAAAGACCAGATTTGTGGAGTGCACGACTAATAGTTGTCCTGTGGACAGATTCTCCCACCTGAGCTGTGGATCTCTGCAACTCCTTCAGACTTACCATGGGCCACTTGGCTGCTTCTCTGGTTAATGCTCTCCATGCCCAGCCTGTCAGTTTAGGTGGTGGGTTTACAGTTGTGCCATACTCTTTCCATTTTCGGATGATGGGTTGAACAATGCTCTGTGAGATGTTCAAAGCTTGGGATATTTTTTTATAACCTAACCCTGCTTTAATCTTCTCCACAACTTTATCCCTGACCTGTCTGGTATGTTCCTTGGCCTTCATGATGCTGTTTGTTCACTAAAGTTCTCTAACAAACCTCTGAGGGATTCACAGAACTGTATTTATACTGAGATTAAATTACACACAGG
The DNA here is from genome assembly GCF_042186555.1 of Aquarana catesbeiana. NCBI lineage: Eukaryota > Metazoa > Chordata > Amphibia > Anura > Ranidae > Aquarana > Aquarana catesbeiana. Next base: position 108,097,836 of record NC_133324.1, on the reverse strand, counting down.
TGGACTCTATTTACTAATTATGTGACTTTTGAAGGCAATTGGTTCCACTATATTTTAGTTCGGGGTACCAGAGTAAAGGGGGCTGAATACAAATGCATGTCACACTTTTCAGGTCTTTATCTGTAAAAAAATTGAAAACCATTTATCATTTTCCTTCCACTTCACAATTATATGCCACTCTGTGTTGGTCTATCACATAAAATCCCACTAAAATACATTTCCGTTTTTGGTTGTAACGTGACAAAATGTGGAAAATTTCAAGGAATATGAATACGTTTTCAAGGCACTCTACATTTGACTACTAGAGTCCTTAACCACTTGAATCCTGGAGCCATTTTTTCATGCAAAATGGTGCATTTGTCCATTTACATCCATTTTTCGTCCAATCCCTTTTTTTAACGGAAGAAAAATAGGACTTTGATCCATTCCAAAAAGTGGATGTTGATGGAAGTGGATGTAAATGGATGTAAATGGATGATCATCAGCTTACATCCCTTTTTCCATAGAGATGCATTGATGTCCATTTTCCATCTGTAAGCGGAAGGATGAAAAACAGACAAATGGAATGTCCGTGTAAAAGGGTTCTGCTTTGATCAAGGAATGGAACCATTTCATGCAAAAGATAAAAGAAACATGGATATCAGTAAAGAAATGATGATGTAATACACCTTACATTAGCAGGAAAGTTGAGATGAGCTACTGGAGAATCAACATCCCACTAAAACAGTGATTCTCAACTCATGTCCTCAGGACCCACTAACAGGCCAGGTTTTATGTATTACCTTGGGGAGATGCAAACTAGAATACCACAATCACTGAGCAGCAAATGATATCACCTGTGATGTATTTCAGTTATCTTGCAAACCTGGCCTGTTAGTGGGTCCAGAGGACAGAAGTTGATGACCACTGCACTAAAACAACACCAAAAGAGGGGCTGAAAACATGATATTAGGTAACGGAAACTGTGTTCCATTTCTTTGGATTCCAAAATTGGAACCCGGAGAACAAGTATTAGTGAAATAAGCAACAATAAAATTACTCTAAAAACTGTGTTTTTCTTTACACTTTCACATCAGCGACCATGGTGAACTGGTTTGGGGTCCAAACGACCCCTAAAACCAGGAAAGTAGCAACCACCTACTTGTCTCCTGTTGGGGGCATGCAGCTTGCACATAAGCACCATTGCTTTAGGATAGGTATTACCATTTTTTGGGGACCCCAACTTAAAGGAAATGTGTACTGGTATCAGCATGACAGGGCTGCAGGCTGGTTGCCCACTTACGACAGTGATATTTGAACCCATAACTGTCTTACTGTTTTGATTATTCATGTTATAAATGTAGGGCTGGTAGATTTGTGATCTACCACGTTAGGTAAATTTAGTAACTTGTTCATTAGGAAGGTTAAGTTTGCCTCTGTTCCAGCTTGGCTGACGTTGCGTGTGTTTCCGTGCTGACCGGTGGGTGTCGCTGTTATCACTGGTTAGTGTTGGAAAGGCAACGTGTTGAAGCGTATGGATGCTCTTCTGTCCTGGAGACAACTCGGTGGAGGTGGTCCTCCGAGTTGCATTCTGGGCGAGGGTATTTATGGGACAGACGCCATTTTTTGGGGTTCTTTTCCAGCCACCTGCTGGTCCTCCTGGCCGACAGGTATGCATTAGAGAGCTATCTTGTGGTCCTCCGTTTCAGAGGCCCACGTCGCTGCGGCGCAGGGGTGGGCCCAGAGGCTTGTCTAGGGCCTACCACAGCGGCCGAGGAATGGTCCTGAGCTGTCTATCCCGTGTGAAGAAGCTGGACAACCGAGGAGATCCCAGGGGAGGACCCGTCATGGAAGAATCATGCAGCGTGCTGGTCTGGAGAGGGGCCTGGTGACTCGGTTGGAGGACGTATCCGAAAGTAGCTATACAGCATAGTGTTGCCGGGTTGGCTTAAAGGTTCAGGTACTGTGACTGACGTTCATTGCAGAAAAGACCAATACATCCTGTGGCAGAGGATCGTACGGGTTTGTCCCAAACAAGTCTGTGGCAGAGACTTTTGTTCGTGCTACGTACTGGCTGCTAGGCAAGTGAGAGAGGCCTATCCAGGTGGGCAAGGAGTGTGTCCCACGAGGGGAGCGCATCCTATTATAATATCTAAATTTGATCAGGACATTTGTCAAAGACCCTACAAAAAGATATTTGAGTTTCTTCTGCAGTTTCCTTTCCGCCTCTTTCCTGCTACTTCCTTCGTTAATTGTTCAATAAAGCATCGAAAACGTACTCAAGTGTTGGTGCGTGTGTCGTCCAGAGGTAAACTCAACAGAACCCTAGACCCGGTGCCGGTGAAACAGAGGGAAGGAGAGTGAAGGTAACAGACCCGCTTAAATTAGCAGCTCCACTGAGAGTTAGTGCTACATAAAGAATGATTATATTGACCCTCCTAGTGCATAAACTGTGTAAAACCAAAATTTACTGTAAAAGTGACATTTGAGAGCCGTCTATGTTTGCTTTGTTCAGATTCTCCTTTTTGATGTAGATATTAGCAGGCCAGATGAATGTGGTCAGATGGGCAAATTGTTATTACAAACTCACTGGTGATTTTGCCAACAAATCCTTTATAAACAGACCACTAAGTCTATAAATAACCAAATAAGGAACATTCATTCACTAATGCTTAAAAATCAGGTCCCTAAGATTGACAGCTCAATGGTCAACTAAAGGAGTGCGTACAGCAGGTAAAAAAACGATGCTGCTAATTGTGAGGTAGTGGTGAATACAGAAATGTAGTTGTTATCAACAGAAACCATTTGGACTTCCTTTTTGGTCTACAAGGTGTGACAATTTAATTCCCAGAATGGACTGTAAAAACAAAAAACAAAACCTGTACACTAGCGGCTGTTGTCATCTTTGAAGTAGTCTCCTTGTGAAGTGATGCACTTTTCTAGACGACTGTGCCACTACTGGAAACATTTCTGGAATGCGTTTTCGGACACTGAGCAGTATCTTTATTGTGGTGCACTGGATGTCCGGAATGTCATCAAATTTGTGTTGTTTTAAGGCATTTTTAAAATTTGGGCCACTAACTTGTGAACACTTACCGCATCATGTGCAAGAGGGTTGTCGTGGTGGAGAATACACTTGTCAGGCCAGATTTCCGGTCTTTTCCTCCAAACAGATTCCCGTAACCTTTTCATTTTCCACAATTACACCCGTCCTTTGCATCTTTGGCTGCCCAATTCTTGCGTCATAGTGGACATCTTCCTGTCCCATCCTTAAAGTGATATTATAGTCTTGTTTTTTTTTTGTTTTAAAAATAACAAACATGTCATAATTACCTGCTCTGTGCTGTGGTTTTGCACAGAGCAGCCCAGATGCTCCTCTTCTCCTGTCCCTCGCTGGTGCTACTGGCCCCTCCCTCTTGCCGAGTGCTCCCACAGCAATAAGCTTGCTATGGGGGCACCCAAACTGAGCTGTTGCTCTGTGTATCCATTCAGAGTGCCCCACCCCTCTCTCTCCTCATTGGCTCACTGACTTTGATTGACAGCAACGGGAGCCAATGGTGCCAGCCAATTAGGAGGGAGTGTCCTGGGCAGCCGAGGTTATCGTGCAACTGGATCGAGATGGGGCTTAGGTAAGTACTGGGGGGGTGGGGTTGTGGGGACTATTGCACACAGAAAGTTTTTTATCTTAAAAAAAACCTTCTGCCTTTAGAACCATTTTAAACCACCTATGTCATTCAAAAACATTTGATTTCTTTATGGAATGTTCTCCGTAAGCCTATTGTAACAGAGCTAAAGTTTCACTCATTCTTTTGGCAATTTTTATGCAAAATTTTATGTTAATCCGCTGCTCCAGATTCCTGTTACTTATTTTCCACCAACAGCGCAACGCACACATGTGTTATTTCTTCTACTCAGTGGCCCCCTCCAGGTCCGCACTTACCCTACGGCAGAATGCCCCTGGACTGTCTGTAAAGCAGGCTGCTCCTCCAGTCTCTCTTCCCTTGCTCTTCAGGCTGCTGTCATCTCTGATCCGTCCTTCATGTACACGGTACTGCCTGTCCCCAGGGCTGAGTTGCATGTTGCACACTCTTCATGCCCGGCAATGGTCACATGACCCCCCGCTCTCCCTGTAGATCTCGCTGACAGCGGCGGGCTCCTGAGGGCTTAAGTCATATGTCCGGCTGGAGGCACTCCACTCCCCCTGACATTCCATCATCGCTCCCCGCCACCTCACTGGCTCAGCTGACCTGTCAGTTATGAAGAGGGTGGCGTCTCTCTGAATGGCTGATTCGCATTGCAGGATGGGAGGGCACTGCTCCCTGAGGACAATGTAAAACTGGCCATTTGGGGCCTTGCCATGTGGCCACGTGCCCGTGAGGGGATGACGGACCTGGTAGAAACCTATTGGTATGGCGCCCGCACAGTGCACGGCCACATAGAGAGTGCGAGCTGGGAGGCGGCGCCCCTTGTGGACTGGCCACCACTGCTTCTACTACTCTATAAAGATGGAGCCAAGTGGTCTGAACACACTCAACTGTGAATGGCTTTAACTCACCACCATAGTGCTATGCTGCAGGCATTCCGGGAATGAAAGGTTTAGTTCACCTTTCATAATATGTTACGTTACACCCTGTACTCCGGGTGTAACATGTAACATGTTACTAAATAAGCAGCCCCCCAAGCCTATTTTGTGACAGTGGGCCAGAGATCTTCTCCCTGCACCCCGCTGTCACAATTTAAAAAAACTGAGCTCAGCCCACCCAGTCACATTATTAATTCACAGAGGTTTTTTGTAGTTGTCAATAAACTACTAGGGCACTGGTGCGCGGACAGCTTGCACTGACTGTCTGCTAATCGCAGGTGCAATGCTTTACAGTCTACTTATAAGAGGAAATAATAAATGAACATTTATAGCCTAGGCCATCTTTATGTAGAGCAACAATTCTTTTTTTCAGATCCTCAGAGAGTTCTTTGCCATGAGGTGCCATGTTGAACTTCCTGTGACCAGTATGAGAGAGTGAGAGCGATAACACCAAATTTAACACACCTGCTCCCCATTCACACCTGAGACCTTGTAACACTAACGAGTCACGTGACACCGGGGAGGGAAAATGGCTAAATGGGCCCAATTTGGACATTTTCACTTAGGGGTGTACTTACTTTTGTTGCCAGCAGTTTAGACATTAAGGGCTGTGTATTGAGTTATTTTGAGGGGTCAGCAAATTTACACTGTTATACCAGCTGTACATTCACTACTTTACATTGTAGTAAAGTGTCATTTCTTCAGTGTTGTCACATGAAAAAATATTAAAAAATAATTACAAAAATGTGAAGGGTGTACTCACTTTTGTGAGATACTGTAATTGTCATTTTGTGGATGAGTTTTGCTTTCATGGCAGTGACTATAGAATTATATAGAAACCAAAAGGGGAGTGGGGACTTTGAATGAAGCAATTGGATAGTGGAGGTATATATACACAATATAGAAATGTATTAAATAACATTTAAAACACATAGTTTATCTTATACATGTACATGGAGCGTGCACAGGGCCTGAACATGATGTATGAGAGAATACATGCATAGCGACATATGATCAAAGTAGTGGACATATAAATATCAGTGGCAGTAAGCCAGATGCTGGTACATGCGTCCACATGGTATATGTGCATTCATCAAAAAGTATATAAACAACATCATAGAGTAAACTGGTTGTAAATGAGTAAGTATCAGTCCGTATGGGGTGTGGCTGTAGCATCAAGTATAGCTCGACGCGTTTCGTGGGTTATCCCACTCGTCAGCAGCGAATGCGATAGTACATATATAAGATAAACTATGTGTTTTAAATGTTATTTAATAAATTTCTATATTGTATATATACCTCCACTATCCAATTGCTTCATTCAAAGTCCCAACTCCCCTTTGGGCTTCTATTCATTACCGGGATGGAGGCACCTTTGGGTGCTTCATTTAAAGTCCCAACTCCCCCTTCTATTTACATATATACCGGGATGGAAGCAATTGTATATGTGGGATTGGCAGTGTTCTCCTCCCATCCCTGTGTGAGGTCTGCCCTCATTTATAGGGTAGCTTATGTTAAGGTTTACATATTGATAATATGAATATTCATTTACACTGTTTCTCTATGTCTATGCCTTTGAGTATTGCATATGGTATCCCTTTACATGCAATATTCCCTGTACTGGTCAAATGTTCCCACATGGTTTGTTTCTATGCAGATATCCGACACATTCTTCCCGTCCGGTCAGTCTTATGTTTGTGTGGATGGTTTGGTGCTTGGGTGTCGCTGTGGTTCTTCTTCATCGCAGGAGCTGCGATGCGCTCAGCGGCCCCTCCCCCTCCTTCCCCTGTGTCTTGGAGGATCAGGCGGGTGCCCCTTTGCGCATCAGTACCACGTTTGTCACGCTGTGTGTGTGACAGCCGACACGTTTTTATTCTCCACATCCTTCTTCTGCATGTTCTTATGAAGTTCCCCCATATGTTTGGCATATTCATTTAAATCTTTAAAAGGTTCAATCTTATCACGAATTTCCTTGATCTGACTTTCTATAAATTTCATTTTACGTTGTTTTCTTTTTATTAAGAACTCCATGACCTCCCTACCCTTACCATTATAAAATGTGTACCATTCCTCGATATCATCCTCTCCTGTTAGTCCATCATTGATGGGTACATCCCATATAAGTTTTCTGGGTACCATATTGTCTTTTAGGTATTTTTCCATCGTGGATAAATCCCACCAGATATTTCTCTTTTTATCCATATTGTGTTCCAACTTCCTAAACCAATGAGTAATATCATTGTCCTTATTTGTTGATTCAGAGAATAAATCCTCTAGATTCAATTCCCTATTCTCAAAAAAAGCAAATGGATCCATGGGGCTACCAGCAGGTATATGGGATGGGTGTCAACTAGATAATAAAGGATCCTGCAAGCCGCCTATAACCAGATGCTAAAATAATAATATATAAATAAATGACAGGGAAGCTGCTAGCGTTAAACATGTCGCATAAATCGTGCAAGGATAAATAGATAAAATATATACGCTGCGCTACCTGTAATTAGTGTGATACACACTCTATAAGTGTAGAGATCAAAAAGCATACACGACTATTATATAAAAATTCCTTAAATAATCAATGAATATGTACTGAATAACTAAAAAGGTGACGTGTTTAAAGCTAGCAGCTTCCCTGTCATTTATTTATTTACTATAATTTTAGCAACTGGTTATTGGTGGCTCGCAGGATCCTTTGTTATCTAGAAATTTATAATAGGTATGCAGACAATATTAAAGAAGAATATTGTGAAAGGGAAATATAACATTTCACTTTTCTATACTTTGGGAAAATTCCTTCTCAGTTTATGTTGTAGCGCTTCAGCACATAGTGCAAGGGAAACTTTCCCAGTGGGGACACAGAGAGCTATAAAAACTCAGAGGATCCAGCCCTCCCCTGCTGTATCCAAAACGAAGGAAAACATTTTATCAGGAGGTCTAACTTAAGGTATTAAAACATCAAGTTTTCTAAATAGACGTTAGGACTTTTATCTACATACTTGTTAGTAGCACTTTAACAAAATCAAACTTTTTGCTCTGTTTGAGTATAGCTGTCCTTTAATTCACAGCAAAGAGAGAATCAGACAATAACACAGTATAAGGATCAAACAGTATAGAAACAGGATTATAAAGATATAATAAAAAATATATTTTTCATAGCACTTACAAAATGTACTTAATAGTTTACAAAGCAATAACTACTATAATATGTGTCCTAAAGGGAAACAAAAATGGCTAAAGCATCAAGTATTAATGCAAGCTTTTAATTCCATCACTGTTGGTTAAATATCTTCAATACTGTCCGCATCACTGACCCTGAACAATTTTGAAGATTAGAATCCAATGTTTGGTACACACAGGAAGGTTTTTTTTTCATTCAACCCAGTGGGCATAAGTGATGTTAGTACAGCGATCTCACCGCTGAGATATTGTGTGCGGGGTACGGGGGAATGCCCCCTGGTTTTCCAGCATCCCCATTTGATAAAAGCTGGTCTGTGGACCAGCTTCTATTGGAGAGGCTGCCGTATACATGGGCCGAATGCCCACATGTGTGTACCAGGCGTAACTTCACTTTTTCATGTTCATCCTGGGTAAAAAGAAACCTCCAAAGTTATGGGGAAGATGGAGGCTTTGTCACCTTCCTCTAATTATGCAATGCTCGGTGCCTTAGCAGCTAATCACTAGGCCTTGGCACTGTGACTTGGGGGCAGGGAGACATTGTTAAAACTTAGCATGGCAAAACTGGCATGTCTTAACACATTACGTTAAAGCATAACAGACTTGATAAAATAGTGAGATTTTTGCAGAAACATGCCTCCCTATTACCATGCCCATAACAGGACACAGAAGCTGTCTTCTCTCTTTTCCCAGCCATAGTAAGACTAATTCCCCGTACACACGGTGGGATTTTCCAACGGAAAATGTTCGATAGGAGCCTCTTGTCGGAAATTCCGACCGTGTGTAGGCTCTATCGGACATTTTCCATCGGAATTTCCGTCGCACAAAATTTGAGATCTGGATCTCAAATTTTCCGACAACAAAATCCGTTCACATAAATTCCAATCCTGTGTACACAGTTCTAACGCACAAAGTTCCACGCAAGTTTGAAATCAAGCAGAAGAGCCGCACTGGCTATTGAACTTCATTGTTCTCGTCTCGTTGTATGTGTTGTACGTCACCGCGTTCCTGACTTTCGCAATTTCCAACCAACTTTGTGTGACCGTGTGTATGCAAGACAAGTTTGAGCCAACATCCGTCGGAAAAAATCCATGGATTTTGTTGTCGAAATGTCCAATCAATGTCCGATCATGTGTACGGGGCATAAGTGGAGAGCCGGGGAAGAGAGAAGGTAAAAAATGACTTACTGCTGGCTGCTAGCGAATTCCAACTCATCACTAGACTGCATGGTGAAAGGTACAATGTAATTGGCTGCAGCCACAGACAGAGCAGAAGGAGAGCCAGATTGGAGATGGGAGCCGTGGGTACAGAGACCATTGGGAATTTTAGTTCCCTAGAAGCCTACTATGATCAAAGTGAGACTGCATGGGACCACAAGTGCCAGAGGCTGGGCAGTGCTGGAAGGGAAAGGAGGGTTAAAAAGCCTATGCTGCGGGGACAGAGGAACATGTGGAGAGTTGGTGGAGAGAGAGAGTGCTCTTGCCTAGTGGTTTGTTATCACCATGAACAGGGGAGCCCAAACATCAGAGGCCCCTTAGGGAGTAAGCGTTTCAAGAGTATTTTGTTAATACAGCAGATTATGTGTGTGTGTAGTCATAAGGACATATCACAGTGGAATAGCAGTTTATATCATTCAGCAAAAATTCCTACATTTGTAGTCAGGCTAGAAAAAAGTATTTACACTAACGCAAGGGGGGAGAGCACAAATAGCGGGATAACTTTGCTCAGGTTGAGAATAATATAAACACTGTCAATGCTTTTGTTACCCAATAAGAGTCAGAGGGTGGGGTCACAACCCCCCCTGTTCTCTTTGCTTTATAGGGAGCTGTCAGATGTCTGTAAAAATGTATGTGCTAGAAAAGTGGAACTACCATTTTATTACTTATTTATCTATTTTTACTGTGGAGCAAAAACGCACAGAGACTTTCACTGACTAGAGTTTCTAAGCTTTATAATAATGGGCTGTCTGTTAATATAAATGGCTGGCAACCCTGGGGGCTCCTCTGTGGAAAGTAGCAGAAAAAAACCCCACATGGATCTTGAGTAACTAACTAGTCAGCAGTTGTGTTCTAGACTAAATGGAAATATAAGCATCTGACTGGTTTTCATGGGCAAGATGTCAACTTTTCACTCATTTTCTTTGCCTCAGCTATCAATTTAATTGTTATTAATTATCTTATTAATCCACAGGACGTATTTCTGGGTAAGTTGAGTAAATACATTGGAGGTGTCTGGGGTTCCACATGGCATATATCCAAAAGAATTCACTCCTCGGAAAATGTCATCACAGATAAGAGGACTTCCCGAATCTCCCTGTGTGGAATAAAGATCAAATATTAAGCAATAATCTTGGAACAAAACATAATAAGGTAAAATTGGTATGTAGAGTGGGTTTGTCATCGAAATATTTCTCACTGAAGGCCATATGTATCAGCAGGTTAAATACAACATTACATTTTTTTTTTTAATTAAAGCTCCATTTTAGTTACTTCACATTGACCAAATTGGGTGAAATAGTGATGGAAATTAAAATGTTTCCGTGAAGACTGATCTGCATATTTGATTAATCAATGATTAAGAAAGCACTGAAGAAACTCAGCATGACAACCACCAAGCCAGCATTTTCAGAAGAAGCGTAGTAATGACTAACTCATATTTTTCTCAGCTAACTGCAAAGTTCTGGGGAAAGAATTAAGATAATCACACCACCAGGTTACCATATTTTGAGGAAGTGAATTAGAATGTTTTTACAAATTTGTAAAATGATTATGGCTGTACATAGGAATGAAAATGATTATTTGAATATATTTAAGAACAAAATGACTTGTGTAGCAGTCATATCTGCTTTTTTAAAGCAAAAATTGTGCTCTTCTTCACTGGTTCATAGACACTTAACAAATTTAAAATGAGCCCCCTGTCACGTGTCTCTGCTGTTATGCTTATACTGTACTTACCACTGTTTAACATCAGTTTTTTCTTTGCTATATAATTTAAACATTTATTTTTTTTTATAAAGACACTAAACAGGAAAGAAGCTGTTTTGGACCCCTACTAGTGGGCTACGTTGTATTCAGTAATATTGCTCACTTTTAACTAAAAAAGAGAGCACAGCCCCAGACTCTGCACTCTCTAACTTTTAGCCACTGAAAAAAAGTGAAGGCATCTGTTATGAATGGACCCCTGAACAAAAGTTACTCAATATTAGATCAATCATTAATTACTATTGTAGCTAGAGGTTTGGATGGTAGTGTGGAATCTCCCCTTGGGCTCGATTAATAAATAACATGGATTTTTCAATTAACTTTATTTATGTATCTATTGATGGACATTGCTGAAAAATCATTATATTGGTCTTTGCTTTGCTGTTTGATAAATGGCCTCAAAACCCATGATTAAAGTGAAGTCCAGGGAGGTAAAATGCCTTTTGTTCACTGTTGCTTTATAAATATTTCCCCCCAATCACAACAACAATTAAAAGAAACCTGTACTGAAAAAAATATGAAGGTTGCCATTGCTTACCTCCATTTGGAAATGCTAGTTGCCTTGCAGTCATGCAAAATGTATTCCGCTACATTTCTTTGATGAAAATAACCCAAATCAGTGTATATTATTTAGTCCGTAGGAAAGTTATACACATTATAAATGCAGTATTTTTTTTACTCGTCGCCTGCCAACTCCGTACTTACCCCATTCAGGTAGCGGCTTCCCCCTGTATCTCTTCCTGAGTCCCGGCGGCTGCTGCCAATCGGGTCTTAGGACTCTCTGCCAATCGGGTCTCAGAATCTGCTTCCTGATTGGCCAGGAGGAGAAGAAGGAAGACATTAGCAAATATTAATTTGCTAATGTCACACAGGAGGGTGGGCTCTGCGCCCCGAGCCCACTCTTTTTGAAGCCAATTAGTGCCTCAGGCTCTGATCATGTGCTTTTAAAAAAAAAAAAACACATAGAAATCCATACGTCGAGCTCTCTGCATGGAGGTTAGGGGCCGGATGCATGGATTAGGGTAGGGGCGCCCCTTACAAGTGGCCGCCACTGGGGCTGAACATATCTAGTATCGATTTGCTCTACATAACCTCATCTTTCATTTTGTACAAAAACTGTGGATAAAATTGTGTTTGTGTGCACTAATATTAATTTTAGTGTGATTTTTTCTGAAAATATAGATTTGATAAACAGTTGTGCAAATATAAATTGTAACTACCATCTTTTTATTCCGCAGGGCCTCTGTATTCAGAAAATATATCTTGTTCTAGGGATCTTAAGTAATTTTAAAGACAAAAATGCACATTGATCCAGAGGAGAAGTGGCTAAAGAAATGTTCTTGCCCTCTTGCACTGGAGGAAAAGTGGTTTGCGAGAATACAAAAAAAAGGAAGTTAATCTTACCTTGCAAGTATCTTGTCTGTCAGAACCCACATTAGTGCAAATCATATCTGCTGTAATTACATATTTCTGTCTCCAGTATTTAATGCATTTTTTTCTATTTAGGATTGCAACATGGGCTTCTTTTAGTGTGTCTGAAAGTTTGCCTGATTCAGTTCTTCCCCATCCAGCTATCCTGCATACTGTGCCTTCTGGAATGTCTTCAAATGTCTCTGGTAATGGAATGATGTTGACAGCATCCCCAAGTTTTGCCTTTTTAGATAACTGGAAGGACATAAATCATAAACACACATTTGTTACACATTTAGAAAAGTTTACTTAGCTCTTATACAGTATATCTGCTGAATGCAAATATACACCCAGCTGCCTTATGTCTCAAAATTTTCTTCATACTACAAATTGCTGCTGATGGCATGTAAAATACGCATAGATAGCAACATTAGCTTTTATATGCAGTGAACATGGTACAAAGAAAAGTTTTACCAAGCCCCTGTGTAATGCACTCTTTTTAGAGGAACGTCCCCACTTATAACCAATGTGTGCCACTCATCACCATCAGGATACACGGATCAGTTGTCTGAGTGGCTATATACACTTTTCACCTCTGCTGCTGATAAGAAAGATACTGCCATTCGGAACCCTTGCCCACCAGCTGTGTGAGAGCACAAATTAAAGAGCTCAGAGCTTACCATTGATTGTATTTTTTTTGGACCAGTTATGTTTCCTTGTCAAAAGAAGTTTATTGAGTATACAATGTTATAAAGATACATAAAGTAAGTTTACAAGGATCTATAAAGTAAGCTCATTGTTTTACAGTAGGGTTTCTATAGGTAAATATAATGAAATTTCAAATATTAAACATTGGGTTTACGTAAACCTAAATTAAAGATATATATCATTTCCTTAGTTACTTTTGTAGGTATTTAAATGATTTATACCTACTATACATATTGTTTACAAGTAGAGTGTATATAGGTCAAATAAATTCTGATAATGAGCTTTAATCGTAAGGTGGAGAAAAGGAAAGAAAAAGAAGAAAAAGGGTTGAAAGGTAGAGGTATGGTCCACAAGGTTGTCCCGCTCGTCAGTTTATTATTCTTTTTAGTTCTCTTTGAAGCCTTAGAATGGGTGTCTCTGTAAGTCATTTAATCTGTTACCATGGCAACAGGACAGAGTCATTGAAGTTTGACAGGAACTGTTGTTTTATCCAAGGATGCCAAAGTTTTTCAAATTTTGGAATTTGATTTTGATCGATGGCTACCATCTTAGCATGGGACATTGTATTATTCATTCTGTGAATTGTTTCTGCTAGTACCAATGTAGGAGATTTCCATGCCTTGGCCACTGTTTGTTTTGCAACCGTTATTAGTTGGATCATAAGTTTGAATTGAGAGAGTGTTAACCATTCCGGTTTTAGATTAAGTAAAGTTAAATATGGATCTGGTTGTATTATTTTTTTAAATATTTTAGATGCAATCACGAAGACTTCCTTCCAGAAGGTTTGGATTACTGGGCACGTCCACCATATGTGTAAATATGTGCCTATTTCTGGGCATCCTCGAAAACAAAGAGCTGAGGTATTAGGTGAATATTTTGCCACTCTAGCGGGTACAAGGTACCAGCGAGTTAGGACTTTATAATTTGTCTCCAGTGCTAAGATGTTGGGTGAAGATGACTTAGATGTGAGCCATATGTTAGACCAGTCCGTGTCTTCTAAAGTTCGTCCCAGGTCCTCCTCCCGGACCAGTTATGTTTCAAGGCAATGTTGAGGCCATTAATCACCTATGCAAGGCAACTCACTTTGCTCTGACACCCAAAAAAAGAAGGAGCTGACCAGTCTTTTAGCGGCTTAACAGCACTGGAAAAAATATTGATTTCCAAGGCTTTTGAACAGGACACTTCTGGAATGTTCTTCCTGTCCATGAATTCATCAGCGCATGCCACTGTGGTTGATAGCCCAATAAAGTGGACCTGAACTCAAAGGGTGAAGGTTTGCTATGTTATATGGAATATTAAGAAATGTTAATTATGTCTAAGCATCACCCTGAAAATGTTACCTTTTGACTGGAACTCTTGGAAATTAGCAGTGCACTTCTGTGCCCAGAAAACCATAGATGTATATGTGCAATGTTATATCTATGGCTCTGCTGCCTATGACTGCTTGTCTCAGGAGATTAGAGCCCTGCAGTGCTGTTTACTATTCTTCTTGCTGGAGGCTCTTACTTGAGGAAAATCATTGCTGCCTCTACAAAGATGACCACCTCCAATCTGAGACACATTGCAGAGGCATGGTAAAAGGGAAAGCTGCAGGTAGGCAAATGCCTGGTGACTGGTCCTTTTTACTCTATCTCCCTTTGCTGGCAAAGCTTCCATAGCTGACTCTTTTTTTAAGGAGTTTGGTTTGGTTTGGTTTGGTTATCGTTTGCATCAATCATGAGTTTGTCAAGCATCTTTGATAAATGTAGGGCTGTAGTGGTATTTAAACTTTGAATTGAAACTTACAAAGCAAAGTATACTCAATCTGATCTCAAAATACCTCTGTGTGCTTAAATCAGGGTGTTTTCAAGCATCTCTGCTAAATAATTGATATCAGATTATATATTTGCTTGTAAGTGAGGAGACAATATTTTAGGAAGACACCATTCTTCCTTCAACCTTAGGCTGTTACTATAAGAAACCATGCATATTTTATGAACTTATGCAATCATACTAGATACAAATTTACATAAGGGGTACAGAATAGGTACTCTATGTGCAATTCCTACCTTCAAAAGTTGAATATCATTTTGTTTTACTGTGCGGTTATATAACCCGTATGGAAAGAGTCTGATAACTTTCATCTTCTGCTTCTCTGATTCATTTTGTGTCCTTGAATGAGCACCAAGAGTTACTGTAGTTTTTTTTGCTATCCTATGGAATATGATAGAAATGAAAAGTTTAAAGCAACATTAAACCTGAAACCCATTTCAATTTTGTACATTTGTATAGTCTACATTGTACATTATACTTCCCACTAGTTCCTAATTCTGGACACCTTAGTGAAGGGAAGAATCTTTGTGGCCTTTGACCACAATCTTTGTTGAATTCCTGCCAAAAAGGGGAGTACTACCACTTTCTGGGACCCAAAGATTTTCTACTGAGGAGAATTTGCTCTGTTTATAGCGCTCCAACGTAGAATTTGGACCTCATCAGCCTTGATGTGTCAGAGGTCAGAGAGTGTGGTATTCCCTAGTGTGTTGCTAACACTGTAACCCAAACATCAGCAGCTCCTTTTCGGTAAGGGCTATATATTGTAAGTAAGAGTGACTCTTAACTGTATTAAATAAAGATGATCTTTCTTGGAATTTAGCCCCGTTGCTTTTTTTTTTTCCTAATGATAAACATTTAACAGTTTTCCTCATTTACTGAAAATATCTGGCTAAAAATAATTTATGAAATCGGGGGTAAAGAATCCTATCTGGGAGGGGTTGGCAGTCAACCATTATGAAAGCCTTGATCCAAACACATCCACCTTTAAGATCTCAGCCCCTAAGCGAACTTAAAGTATAACAAAAGACAATCTTTTTATTTTTTTTTACTTTTGGATAGAGTGAAGAGGTATTAGAACACCTATCAGTTTTTATTGATGTCTGTGCCCCAATTAGGGAGATTCACCCTCTCTATTTGCCCTGCTTACCGTTATGATCAAAAGTGAAAGTAAAAGACAATCACAAATTTTAGGTTGATTTTAAACAGTAATAGAGGAGAAATCTTCAATGGGGACACTAGTTCTAGTGACCCTGTTGACACCCTGGGTTTCACTCACTTTGGAGGTATTTCCTCTCACTTTCTGTTTATGCTATGAGACAAGAAGTGAAGGGGAATCTCACCAATGGGACATAGATGGCAAAAAAAAATGACAGGAGTTATAACCCTCCCCTGTCTCCTTTTACACAGGCATTACGTTTGTCTGTTTTTCGACCTTCCGTTGAAGGAGAAAAAACGGACATCAATGTATCTCTATGGAAAAACGGATGTAAACTGATGTTTATCCATTTACATCCGCTTTCGTCAGCCGTTTTTCTGAAACAGATCAAAGCCCTATTTTTCTTCTGTTAAAAAAAATGGATCGGATGACAAGTGGACATAAAACTGACAAATGGTCATTTTTTGCATTAGAAATTGGCTTTAGGATATGTAAAATCTGATGTAAAACTGATGTACAACAAATTAACTTAACAGAACGCCCGTGTGAAAGGACCATTAGGCCCCTTTCACACATGTGGACTGTCCCTTTCATCAGTTCAGTCATATTTTTTCAAAGAAAAAACAGATGAAGTTTACATTCGTTTTTCATCAGTTTGTCATTCATTTTTCATCCGTTTTTACAGTGCTTTGAAAAAGTATTCACACCCCTTGAAATTTTCCACATTTTGTCATGTTACAACCAAAAACATAAATGTATTTTATTGGGATTTTATGTGATAGACCAACACAAAGTGGCACATAATTGTGAAGTGGAAGGAAAATGATAAATGGTTTTCAAAAGTTTTTACAAATATCTGAAAAGTGTAGCGTGCATTTGTATTCAGCTCCCCTTTATAATACTTTATAGAACCACCTTTCACTGCAATTACAGCTGCAAGTCTTTTTTGGGGCTGTCTCTACCAGCTTTCTGGACTTTGACTGGGCCTTTTAACACATGAATATGCTTTGATCTAAACCATTCCATTGTAGCTCTGACTTTATGTTTACGGTCGTTGTTCTGCTGGAAGGTGAACCTCCGCCCCAGTCTAACTGGTTTTCTTATAAGATTGCCCTGTTAATCTTCCCATCAATTCTGAAAAGCTTCCCCCTGCTGAAGAGCATCCCCACAACATGATGCTGCCACCACCATGCTTCACGGTGGGGATGGTGTGTTCAGGGTGATGTGCAGTGTTAGTTTTCTGCCACACATAGTATTTTGCTTTTAGGCCAAAAAGTTAAATTTTGGTCCCATCTGACCAGAGCACCTTCTTCCACATGTTTACTGGGTCCCCCACATGGCTTCTCACAAACTGCAAATGGGATTTCCTATGGCTTTCTTTCAACAATGGCTTTCTTCTTGCCACTCTTCCATAAAGGCCAGATTTGTGGAGTGCACGACTAATAGTTGTCCTGTGGACAGATTCTCCCACCTGAGCTGTGGATCTCTGCAGCTCCTTCAGAGTTACCATGGGCCTCTTGGCTACCTCTCTGGTTAATGCTTTTCTTTCTCTGTCAGTTTAGGTGGTGAGTCATGTCTTGGTAGGTTTGCAGTTGTGCCATACTCTTTCCATTTTAAGATCATGGGTTGAACAATGCTCTGTGAGAGGTTCAAAGCTTGGGATATTTTTTGATAACCTATCCCTGCTTTAAACTTCTCCACAACTTTATTCCTGACCTGTCTGGTGTGTTCCTTGGCCTTCATGATGTTGTTTGTTCACTAAGGTTCTCTAACAAACCTCTGAGGGCTTCACAGAACAGCTGTATTCATACTGAGATTAAATTATACACAGGTAGAGTCTATTTACTAACTAGGTGACTTTTGAAGGCAATTGGTTCCACTATATTTTAGTTAGGGGTATCAGAGTAAAGGGTTCTGAATACAAATGCACGCCACACTTTTCAGATATTTATTTGTAAAAAAAAAATTGAAAACCATTTATCATTTTCCTTCTACTTCACAATTATATGCCACTCTGTGTTGGTCTATCACATAAAATCCCACTAAAATACATTTACATTTTTGGTTGTAACATGACAAAATGTGGAAAATTTCAAGGAGTATGAATACTTTTCCAAGGCACTCTACATCTGACTGCTACAGTCCTTAACCACTTGAGTCCTGGAGCCATTTTTTCATGCAAAATGGTGCATTTGTCCATTTACATCCATTTTTCGTCTGATCCGTTTTTTTAACGGAAGAAAAATAGGACTTTGATCCATTCCAAAAAGTGGATGTTGATGAAAGTGGATGTAAACAGATGTAAATGGATGATCATCAGCTTACATTCTTTTTTCCTATAGAGATGCTTTGATGTCCGTGTTTCATCTGTAAACGGAAGGATGAAAAACAGACAAATGTAATGTCCGTGTAAAAGGGTTCTGCTTTTTTGATCTAGGAATGGAACCATTTCACGCAAAAGATAAAAGAAACATGGATATCAGTAAAGAAATGATGATGCCATACACCTTACATTAGCAGGAAAGTTGAGATGAGCTACTGGAGAATCAACATCCTACTAAAACAGTGGTTCTCAACTCCTGTCCTCAGGACCCACTAACAGGCCAGATTTCAAGTATCACCTTGGGGAGATGCAAACTAGAATACCACAATCACTGAGCAGCAAATGACATCACCTGTGATGTATTTCAGTTATCTTGCAAACCTGGCCTGTTAGTGGGTCCTGAGGGCAGGAGTTGAGAACCACTGCACTAAAACAACACCAAAAGAGGGGCTGAAGACATTATTATAATTATTATTATTATTTAGGAATTATATAGCGCCGACAGTTTACACAGCGCTTTACAACATTAGGGCAGACAGTACAATTACAATACAATTCAATACAGGGGGGAATCAGAGGGCCCTGCACATTAGAGCTTACAATCTAGGAGGGAGGGTCAAGTTATACAAAAGGGTAATAGCTGTGCTGTGGGGGATGAGCTAATGGAGAAAATAGTGCAGTTGTTAGATGGAGGCAGGATAGGCTTCTCTGAAGAGGAAAGTTTTCAGGGATCGCCTAAAAGTGGATAAATTTGGAGACAGTCTGACAAATTGGGGTAGCGAATTCCAGAATGGTGGGCGAGGCTCAGGAGAAATCCTGGAGGCAGATATAGGAGGAGGTGATGAGGGAGCTAGAGAGCAGGAGGTCTTGAGAGGAACGACGAGGGCGATTAGGTTGGTATTTTGAGGCTAGGCTAGTGATGTAGCTGGGGGCAGAGTTGTGGATGGCTTTGTAACCTAATGTTAGTATTTTGAATTTAATTCATTGGGCAAGTGGCAGCCAATGGAGGGATTGGCAGAGAGGGGTAGCAAACACTGTGCGGTTTGTAAGGTGGATGAGTCTGGCAGCAGTATTCATGATGGACTGAAAGGGGGGATAGTCTATTTAAAGGTAAGCCAATGAGGAGGGAGTTGCAGTAGTCAAGGAGAGAGATAACCAAGGAGTGAATCAGGAGCTTTGTGGTTTCCTTGGTTAGAAAGGGACGTAGTTTGGAGATGTTGCGGAGGTTGAGGCGGCAAGCTTTGGAAAGTGATTGGATGTGGGGTCGAAAGGAGAGTCCAGAGTCCAGGCTAACACCTAGCACGCTGACATGAGGGGATGGGTGGATGGTTGTGCCATTGCTCTTGACAGATAAGTCAGGGGAAGAGGCACGTGGGGGAGGAAATATTATAAGCTCGATTTTGGACAAGTTGAGTTTGAGGAAGTGGTGTGACATCCATACAGATATGTCTGTTAGTAAGTTAGTGATGTGCGAGGAGACTGATGGAGTGAGTTGAGGGGTAGAGAGATAGATTTGTGTGTCGTCAGCATAGAAATGATATTGAAAGCCGTGAGAGGCTATCAGCTGACCCAGGGAAGAGGTGTAGATTGAAAATAAAAGTGGTCCAAGAACAGAACCTTGGGGGAGTAGTCGAGGAAGTAAAATTTTAAGTGACACTGAAGGTGCTGTGGGATAGGTAGGATGAGAGCCACTGAAGAGCACAGTCATGGAGACCAAGGGAGTAAAGTTTTTTGAGGAGGAGGGGGTGGTCAACCGTATCAAAGCTGAAAGGTCCAGAAGTAGGAGTACAGAATAGTGTCCGTTGGTTTTTGCAGTTAGTAGGTAATTTATGAGTTTTAAAAGAGCAGTTTATGTGGAGTGTTGAGGACGAAATCCAAATTGAAGGGGATCAAGAAGGTTGTTTTTAATAAGGTGGTCACTCAGTTGGTTGTAAACCAGGCGTTCAAGGAGTTTAGAGGAAAAGGGGAGCAAGGAGATAGGGCGTAGGTTGTTAAGGTTGGTAGGGTCCAAAGATGGCTTTTTAAGTATGGGGGTGACCAGTGCATGTTTTAGAGCATTGGGGAAAATGCCAGAGGTGAGGGAGAGATTGAAGATGTGGGTTAGAGAGTGTAGGATAGAGTCAGAGGGCGACCGTAGTGTTTGAGAGGGAATAGGGTCCAGGGAGCAGGTGGTTAGGTGGGCGTTAGAAAGGAGTTTAGCAACTTCATCTGTAGTAGCAGATTTGCATAAGGGGAGTGTCAATGTTACCTGTTGATATGGGGTCTTAACTGGGGGAGATACCTGTAGAGTGGAGATTTCATCACGGATTGTATTAATCTTGTTTTTGAAGTGATTAGCAATCTCCTGGGCAGCGAGTGAGTCAGTGGGTGGAGGCTGTGGAGGACAAAGTAGAGAGTTGAAGGTAGAGAAAAGTTTACGGGGACTGGATGAGAAGATGTTAATAAGAGTTGTAAAATAGGTCTGTTTGGCAGTGTGGAGGAAAGAATAGTATTTTTGGAGGGCAGATTTGTATTGGTTGAAGTCTTTGAGAGACTTGTGCCACGACACTCAAGATAATTTTAGAATTTTAGTGTCATCTGTTTGCCAGGGTTGTAGGGGTCGAGGCCTGATTCTGCGTGTAGTGAGCTTGTCCAGGGTGAAGGACAGGGATTTATTGTAGATGGAAGTTTATTGTAGATGGAAGTGGCTTGGTTGGGGCAGGACAGGGGAGAGATTTTGTCAAAGAGGTGGTCAGTAGCAGAATAGAGGAGAGAAGAGTTGAAGTTGCGAAAGTTTCTACGGGTGATGGTTAGGCTGGAGGGAAAGGTGGTGGAAGACAGGGAGAGAGAGAAACTAATAAGGTGATGGTCGGAGAGAGGAAAAGGATTGTTTGAGAAGTTGCATGGAGCTCATAGGTAGGAGAATACAAGGTCAAGGGTGTTGCCATCAGAGCGAGTAGAAGCCTGTACCCATTGCTTTAGGTCAAATGAAGAGGTTAGACTAAGAAGTTTAGAAGTAGCAGGAGTGTTTGTATTAGCAGGGATGTTGAAATCACTGAGAAGGATTGTGGGAATTTCAGAAGAGAAAAGGAGGGTAGCCAGGCAAAAAAGGAAGGAAAGTCGATAATGGTCCAGGTGGGCCGGTAGATCATAGCAGTTCTTAGGGAAGTTGGAGAGAATAGACGTATACAGTGAGCTTCAAATGATGAGAGGGAAAGAGAGGGAGGGGAGTGAATAACCTGGAAGGTGCATTGGGGGGATAGGAGGAATCCCACTCCACCTCCCTTGCGTCCATTAGGCCTAGGGGAGTGAGTCCAGTGAAGGCCACCCTGGGAGAGGGAAGCAGGAGAAGGGGTGTCAGATTCGTGGAGCCAGGTGAGAGTAAGTAGATTAAAGGAATTAGTGACAAGGAGGTCATGAACAGCGGTGAGTTTGTTGCAGACAGAGCGAGTGTTTCAGAGGGCGCAGGAGAGAGGGAGGCTGGCGTTGGGAAGAAGTGGAATGGAGACAAAATTGCGTAGATTACGACTACTGCCAGAGGGTTTAGGGTGATGGTGATGGGTGTGTTGCGTACAGTTAAATAAGGGAGGCCCAGGGTTTGGGGAAATATCTCCAGCGGTTAGGAGAATCAGAAAAGTAAGGGAGGTAATATGAGAATACGATTTGTATGAGGGGGACATGCTTCAGTATCCTGGGGGGTTTGTTAGCAAGTGGGCTTAGAATTAGAAAGAGGTGATGAGTGCAGTAATAGGGAGAGGGGAGAAGTGAGGGTGATATGTACAGATTGTGGGGTGGAGAAGAGGGGTGAAGAAAAGAGAGTTTGAGTAGAGAGGCTGCATTTGTGAAAAGGAGAGGTAAAGAGTGCATGTTTCAGAGAGGAAGTTGAGATCATTTGGAAATGAGGTCAACTGCTGTTTGCTGTGGTTTGCTTTGTGCAAATTGCTGAAGTGCAAGAGCGGAAGTGCCACTTATTTAAAGAACCCCACTTCTTTGGAAGAACCCCCTGTATGTGCAGCCCCCTGTATGTGTTCCCCCCGTAAAGAAGGTCTTGTTTTTATACTGTGTTGGGTGTGGGTTGAATCTGGCAATTAATCAATCAGGAGGTAATATTAGGCACACAGCTAGCAGAGCAAAACTTTTCTACATGATATTATAAGACATGATATTAGGTAACAGAAACTGTGTTCCATTTCTTAGGATTCCAAAACTGGAACCTGGAAGTTAAGTATTAGTAAAATAAGCAATAATAAAATTACTCTAAAAAGTAGCAATCACCTACTTGTCACCTGTTGGGGGCATGCAGCTTGCACATAAGCATCATTGCTTTAAGATAGGTATCCCCATTTTTTGGGGACCCCAACTTAAAGGAAATGTGTACCGGTATCAGCATGACAGGGCTGCAGGCTGGCTGCCAACTTACAACAGTGATATTTGTCCCCATAACTGTCGTACTGTTTTGATTATGTATGAAGAAGTCATGTTATAAAGAATGATTATATTGACCCTCCTAGTGCATAAACTGTGTAAAACCACAATTTTACTGTAAAAGTGACATTTGAGAGCTGTCTATGTTTGCCTTGTTCAGATTCTCCTTTTTAATGTAGATATTAGCAGGCCAGATGAATGTCTTTTCGTCCGAAATGAAGCTACGCTACAGCCAATAGCGAAACGCGTTGACGTCATCAATGCCGACACGTCACGGACGCTACACTCTGAATACGGGAGATAACGAGGAGGCAGACGGAGATGTATGCTAACACTAGCTAGCTCGTGGATCCAATCCCTTCAGGTGAATCTTTGAAGTTGGGTGACTCTGCTTATCGGGTGGCATTTGCAGCAACGATCTGATCGAGAGGACGAGCTTGCGGTGCACTATTTCAAGTCCCGCTGTCCCTCCAGCTACTTATACTGGATTAGAAGCTGCACACAATATCACATCCTCTGCCAATGAAGATGGGAGTCTTACGATCAATCTAGATCAGGACCTGGAGGACAATCGGTGCAAGGACTGGTAAAGTTCCATAAAAAAATTTTACTTATTCAAGTATACACTTCATATTTAGTTAATCACAGTTATTATCAGTGACTTTAATTGGAACTATTCATGTGGATAATTATCCACCAACAACATCCTGCTTATTAATATCCTCAATTCTTCTGACACCTTTTTATAAGGCAGGTTACCATCATATGTGTCCTTACCAGAACCTGCAGCCCAGAACAGGTACATACAAATCAGCACGGATAGCACCACCCCACCCTCCCCCCCATCATCCCTTCCCCGCATACCTCCCTAGGATCTTTCTCGTTCACTTACCGGTACCCTTTTGGCCTCTATTTGATAATTGATATTGCGGTAATCAAACCAAATAATATCACCAAACATTTATACCATTTCCTTCGTACCAGCTAATACGTAGCAAGATCCTAAAAGCGTCCGGACGTTGTTCCACGTTGTATGTTTTTTGTTTTTGTTTTTGTTGTTTTTGTTTTGGTCTAATGTAATTATTAACAATTGCTCGCCCTGTCTGACATATTATTCGATGACATACGTAGTAACAGGGTCCCAGCGGAACCCAGTATAACTAACCTATTTTTTACTTCAATGAACCTGTTGCCTAACATGTTTAATGCTGTTTTAAAGTATTTAATAAAGTTATTCATTTAATTTTTGGCAATTCAGTTGGTAATTTTTGATAATTAACACTCAATTAGTGCTGCTAGAGTAACCCCTTACCCGGACACTAGCACTGGGTGTTCCCCCTTTTTTTCTCCCAGATGAATGTGGTCAGATGGGCAAATTGTTATTACAAACTCACTGGTGATTTGCCAACAAATCCTTTATAAACAGACCACTAAGTCTATAAATAACCAAATAAGGAACATTCATTCACTAAAGCTTAAAAATCAGGTCCCTAAGATTGACAGCTCAATGGCCAACTAAAGGAGTGCGTGCAGCAGGTCAAAAAATGATACTGCTAACTGTGAGGTAGTGGTGAATACAGAAATTGAGTTGCTATCAACACAAACCACTTGGACTTCCCTTTTTGGTCTACAAGGTGTGACAATTTAATTCCCAGAATAGACTGTAAAAAAAAAAAAAAACTGTACACTAGCGGCTATTGTCATCTTCAAAGTAGTCCCCTTGTGAAGCGACGCACTTTTCTAGACCACTGTGCCACTACTGGAAATATTTCTGGAATTTGTTTTCGAGCGCTGAGCAGTATTTTTATTGTGGTGCACTGGATGGCTGGAATGTCATCAAATTTGTGTTCTTTTAAGGCATTTTTAAATTTTGGAAACAGTCAAAAGTTACAGAGTGTCAAGGCATGGGAATAAGGTGGTTGGGCAAGTTTTGGAATGAATTTCTGGGCCACTAACTCGCGAACACTTACTGCATCATGTGCAAGAGGATTGTCGAGGTGGAGAATCCACTTGTCCGGTCTTTTCCTCCAAACAGATTCCCGTAACCTTTTCATTTTCCACATTTACACCCGTCCATTGAGTCTTTGGCTGCCCAATTCTTGTGTCATAGTGGACATCTTCCTCTCCCATCCTTAAAGTGATATTAAAGTCTTGTTTTTTTTTTGTTTCAAAATAACAAACATGTCATAATTACCTGCTCTGTGCTGTGGTTTCGCACAGAGCAGCCCAGATGCTCCTCTTCTCGGGTCCCTCGCTGGCGCTACTGGCCCTCCTTCCTGCTGAGTGCCCCCACAGCAATCAGCTTGCTGTGGAGGCACCCAAACCGAGCTGTTGCTCTGTGTGTCCATTCAGAGTGCTCCACCCCTTCTCTCTCCTCATTGGCTCATTGACTTTGACAGCAGCAGGAGCCAATGGCGCCAGCCAGTTAGGAGGGAGAGTCCCGGGCAGCCAAAGTTCTCGTGCAACTGGATCGAGATGGGGCTTAGGTAAGTACTAGGGGGGGGTAGCGGGAGCTGGTGCACACAGAAAATTTTTTATCTTAAAAAAAACCTTCTGCCTTCAGAACCATTTTAAACTGCCTATGTCATTCAAAAACATTTGATTTCTTCATGGAATGTTCACCATAAGCCAGTTGCAACAGAGCTAAAGTTTCACTCATGCTTTTTTGCAAAATTTTATGTTAATCTTCTGCTCCAGATTCCTGTCACTTATTTTCCACCAACAGCGCAACGCACACACGTGGCACTGGTACGTGGCTTGCACTGACTGCTAATCGCAGGTGCAATGCTTTACAGGCTCCTAATACTGTAAGAGGAAATAATAAATGAACATTTTTTACCTGCAAAAAAGATGTGCATTTATTTTTAGTTTTTAAAAATGTGAACATATCCTTTAAATTGTCACACCTAATATAATAGTGAATACTTTATTTTTGCTTTTACTATTTTTTAACTGGTTTTAACAAATCAGCCTCTTTCTGGCAAAACTGAACTTTACTGCTATTTAGTTAGGAGCTTTTGGTTTCTTCCACCAAAACATTAGACATGTACACGCCACAAATTTACTCAAATCCAAATTATCAAACAAATTTGAAAATGTAATTCATTTCCAAATGGGCCTGAACTACTATTGAATCATGTGACGTCATCTGAATGAAACGAATGTAAGAAATGCATTCATTAATTTCGTTATAACTTTTTTCGGATTCATTTACATTCGTTATTATGTTCATTAGGAGATTTGAAGACATCGGAATCTCCGAAAATCTAGTCTACATATGTTACAAAATGAAACACACATGTCTATACAGAACACTGACTGTCTATATTATAACACAGTGTATCTAGAACTTAACATGAAACAGTTGCATTTCACTGATAAGAGCAACATAGGGTGCTATAGTATTGTAATTCCATTTTTTATAGCGTATAAAATGAACTATAGATTAGTCATACAACTACTAGCTGGGTTTAGATCTCATGTTAATAATGGCTAGGGAACATCCTCCAATATTTTCTGGTTTGTTGGTTCATCTTCTGGACCTAGGCTTCTAGTTTTTAATTTTGTTCTTAAACTTGTTTTTTTACTAAAAAGGAAAACTGCCCACACTAATAGGGCGTACACGCGGTCGGACTTTGTTCGGACATTCCGACAACAAAATCCTAGGATTTTTTCCGACGGATGTTGGCTCAAACTTGTCTTGCATACACACGGTCACACAAAGTTGTCAGAAAATCCGATTGTTCTAAACGCGGTGACGTAAAATGCGGTGACGTAAAACACGTACGTCAGGACTATAAACGGGACAGTGGCCAATAGCTTTCATCTCTTTATTTATTCTGAGCATGCGTGGTACTTTGTCCGTCGGATTTGTGTACACACGATCGGAATTTTCGACAACGGATTTTGTTGTCGGAAAATTTTATCTCCTGTTCTCCAACTTTGTGTGTCGGAAAATCCGATGGAAAATGTCCGATGGAGCCCACACACGGTCGGAATTTCTGACAACACGCTCCGATCGGACATTTTCCATCGGAAAATCCGACCGTGTGTATGGGGCATTAGAGATACTATCCCAGCACACCAGGCATTGTAGGTGCATTTTATTAAAAAAAATATAGCACGTGTTAATGAAACTCAGTGCTTTAGCTATGTAAAAGTCATTGACTTTGGGTTTACATCTACTTTAATGTTCGTTAAAGTGGGTCTTGCACTAACATTCAGGATTAACTTAATATATCAGGGTCTTCCATCCTATAATAAATAATGCTGAATAAACAAAAAAAGCGCCAAGAAAAATGAGTAATTATACTTACCTCACCCCCAAGCGTTCTGTTAAGATCCTGGGGGGTGCTGCGTATTCCAAATTTCACAGGGAGATACTCCAGCACAATTCAAAAGCATCTTCTTGTGAGATGGGGAATACTCAGCATTCCCTGGGATCTTGCAGGAAAGATTGTGCAGATACTGTACCTTTGCTTGGGCAACGTGGGCAGAAGCCAGTGAGTAAATTTACATTATTCCCCAGAGTTTTTTTTTTTTTTTTTTTACCATAGGGGAGAGACCACTGATGTATTAAGCAGATCTGGTTCTTTATGGGCAAGGTCCACTTTAATAGCAAAATGTTTATGAAGCATTACATTAAGCAATGATAAAATTAAATAATAAACATGTGTACTTACAGTTTACAGTGAGCTGCGGTCAACACCCAGTCAGGCCCGATTAAACTTCCAGCACATATTGTTTTTTTCTTTTCCTTCAGAGTCTCTATTAGGGCTATGTAAGGTCTGGAATGGGGGGTGACATCATCTCCATTGATAATTTTTATATTTGCACCTATATAATAATAAAATGTAATTGTATCCAAAAGAAAGGAATAGAATATTATTAGCAACAGACCCCTATCTCCATGGAGTTTGTATGACATTCCTACTTTTATTATGGCCTTTGTTCTTGTGTGTAAGCTTGAATATTATTTTGGATTTTGATGGTTTTTAATAGGGATGCGCAAACAGCCCACGAGAGCCGGAGCTCTTTTGAGATGAGACACTTGCAAATAATTACCGGTCCCTGCTCATAATACACCTTGGTTGTGAAATTGGCTGTACACCTCGTGATCCATAGCATCTCCCCTGACTCCACAAATTGCTCTCCTATAGCTTACAGAAGTGAGTCTGTTAGCAGATCTAGTGCCCCCTTAAGTTTTGTCCCTCCTGTAGTGATGTCATGGGTGGAGCTAGTGCCCATATAATACCAGCTGTGTATGGGGCCCAAGAAACTGGGGTTTGGGAACAGTTCACCCCTGTGCAGCAACATGTAATTCAGCTAGAAAAGAAAAAGTGGGGGTTGCCTGGTTGGCCAGCACCAACAAGCCGGACAGGAGAGCATCTTTTCAGAAGCAAGTGGACTTGCCACCCTTCACCCTCAACTGTGGATTTGTGGTTTGGTGCTGAGGCCTAGTATTGAGGAACTCTGCTGTGAGCCAAGTATTATGAGGGGCTTATTGTAAAAGCAACGGAAGTTAGCTAACCCTATCAACACTGCTTGGCACTGATTTGAATGCACTGTCAAGATGTCACCTTAAATCTGCTGGTGTTCTGCCCTATAGACTCTGTCAGTGATTCTGTAGAGCAGCCTTTTTCAACCAGGGTGCCTTGCCAAAGTGCTCAAAAATTGTCAGCAAGCCAGAGGATGGATCAAGCCGGCCTTTTTGTTACACAAAGTCGAAGCTTTTTATTTTGCAGCATTAAAAACCTTGGGCACCGCGTGGGCCAGCTAACCACCGGTGACATCAGGCACCCAAAGTTGTCCTTGTTTTCCCCTCTCCTCAGCACTTGGGGTCATGTTAGCTGATGAAGAGAAACTGAGGGAGAAGAGACATGCTGACATACTAGTCAGTACCAGTATGCAAAGATGTATTTGCTTTGGAGGAATAAATAACCTCTAATATCGGGTGTCTTACCTGTGTAGATGCTGCTGTGTAATGAAAAAAATATTAGTTTTGTTTTTTACATTTTATGTAAAAAATGAGGGGGTGCCTGGAAGTTGTGCAGAATTTCATATATGTAAGAAGAGTTGCAAGTATTGAAATGGAAATGGAGGGGCTATTTCTTTTTTCTGAACACTGAGGCCTCTGGCCAAGAATGTGGGAGAGAGCCTATGACTGGGAGACATGTGTCCAAGATGGTGGATCCAAAAAGACAGGTATGTGGTAACTCCTTACAAGAAGAAGCAGGGTGGGACCTGGATGAATTTGCAGTCCAACCCAGGTCCCTTACAGGTCAGCAGAAGAAAAGGTAATAGGCTCTCCCTATATCAAACCTCAGCACACAAGAGCAGGTGAGGTAAAGACCTTGTACATTTCAGAATCCATTACAGTGTAAGGAGAATTAAATGCCACAGACCTCTCAACACTCCCTGGAAACTGTTTTAGGGGTTTTCTTCTTGGTTCCCTGGTGGTTAAACCAAGTCCTCAGAGACTCAGGAGACTTGAAGCTGCAAGCTGTACTGGGTGGTGGTGTCAGCAAAAGAGAAACTTTTGTGGGCAGAGCAAATGCTGAGTGGGCAGAAAGCCCACATACTGCATTCTCAGCCTTTCTTGGGGATCATTGACACAGGTTGCAGACTTTACTGCCCATCCACGGTAGACAATTTTTACAAAAGCTATATACAGCTAATTCGGGATGGTCCGAACATCCCACATTTCGGTTTGCATCAGAACACCACGAACAAGCAAAAAGTTCTAGCGAACATGCAAACCCTATTAATGCTCCCTAGCGGTATTCCCGAGTGTGGCTCGGGGTTAATTTTCAGTACCAAGAGCGGTAATCCAGAGCCATACTCGGGATTGCATTGCAGTAACCAGGTACAGATAACTCACTTTGTCCCTAGGATCCTGCGGTGTCCTCCCACTGTGTCTTTCGTTAGATCCTCCGCCCGATGTATCATTGTTCCGGGCTCCAATCCCTGCTAGCGTCGCAGCACATGTGGGCAGAGCCCAGCGGCAAATTCAAAAAGTACAAAAAACATGACACACACATAATACACTGTAATCTGTAGATTACATTACTGTAGCAAATCATTTCACATCAGTTTTGTCCCTAGTGCCTTGTCCAGTGGCCTGCCTGCACTTTTATACTATATATACCGCTCTTTCTGCCTGGAAACGAGAACGTCCATGGCATCCAAAAAGCGTCCCTCAACATCAAAAGCAGTTTTAGACCTGCTACAAAACAGTGATAGTGAATTAGAATCACTTGCAGAATTGAGCGATAGTGATTCATGGTTGGAAATTCGTCATCAGACACTGAAAGTGACGACAGCGACAATTCTGCGACTGAGCTCAGTGCTGTGTGAGCCATACCACAGTCAATAGAGCATCAAGTTCACACGTCACTGAGCTCAGTTGCAGAATTGTCGCTGTCGTCACTTTCAGTGTCTGATGATGAATTTCCCCTCAAATCACTATTGCTCTAAATCACTATCGCTGTTTTCTAGCTGCTCTAAAACAGCTTTTGACATAGAGGGACGATTTCCATTGTCCTGATTGTGACGTCGGACTTTGTGAAGTCCCATGTTTCAAATTTTTTGTTGCAGTGTCTAATATTACAGTGACTAGTAATATTGCACCTTTGTTTGGACAAATTTCAGTGTTTTTGATTTGATTACATTATTGAATAAAATGTAGGGATGAGCCGAACACCCCCCCTGTTCGGTTTGCAGCAGAACATGCGAACAGGCAAAAAATTTGTTCGAACACGCGAACATCGTTAAAGTCTATGGGACACGAACATGAATAATCAAAATTGCTAATTTTAAAGGCTTATATGCAAGTTATTGTCATAAAAAGTGTTTGGGCCGCGGGTCCTGCCCCAGGGGACATGTATCAGTGCAAAAATTTTTTTTAAAAACGGCCGTTTTTTCGGGAGCAGTGATTTTAATAATGCTTAAAGTGAAACAATAAAAGTGAAATATTCCTTTAAATTTTGTACCTGGGGGGTGTCTATAGTATGCCTGTAAAGTGGTGCTTGTTTCCCATGTTTACAACAGTCTGAGAGCAAAATGGCATTTCTAAAGGAAAAAAAGTAATTTAAAAGTACATGCGGCTATAATGAATTGTTGGTCCCGGCAATACACATAAAAATTCATTGATAAAAACGGCATGGGATTCCCCCACAGTCCATTACCAGGCCCTTTGGGTGTGGTATGAATATTAAGGGGAACCCCGAACCAAAATTAAAAAAAAAAAAATGCGTGGGGTCCACCCAATTTCCATACCAGGCCCTTCAGGTCTGGTATGGATATTAAGGGGAACCCCGTGCCAAAATTTAAAAATAAAAGACGTGGGGGTCCCCCTCAAAATCCATACCAGGCCCTTTAGGTCTGGTATGGATATTAAGAGAAACCCTGTGCCAAAATTTTAAAAAATAATGGCGTGGGAGTCCCCCTCAAAATGGGTCTGGTATGGATTTTAAGGGGAACCCTGCGCCATAATTTAAAAAAAATGGCATGGGGGTCCCCCCAAAAATCCATACCAGACCCTTATCCGAGCACACAACCCGGCAGGCCGCAGGAAAAGAGGGGTGGATGAGAGAGCACCCCTCCTGAACCATACCAGGCCACATGCCCTCAACATGGGGAAGATGTCCTCATGTTGATGTCGACAAGGGCCTCATCCCCACAACCCTTGCCCAGTGGTTGTGGGGGTCTGCGGGCGGTGGGCTTATTGGAATCTGGAAGCCCCTTTAACAAGGGGACCCCCAGATCCCTGTCCCCTGTGTAAATTGGTAATCGGGTACAAGTACCCCTACCATTTCACAAAAAAAGTGTAAAAAATGTTTAAAAAGACAATAGCCGGTTTTTGACAATTTCTTTATTAATGTCTTCTTCTTTCCCCACTTCTTCTGACTTCTTCTGATCTTCCTTCGGTTTTCTTCTTCTTCCCCCATCTTGTTCTTCCGCCGCTCCTTCCTCTGCTTGTTCCTCCAGTCTTCTCCTCCGGCATCTTCCTCCGGCTTCTTCTTCCCCCAATCTCCCGCTGTGTGACGCT
Source organism: Aquarana catesbeiana (assembly GCF_042186555.1). Taxonomy (NCBI): domain Eukaryota; kingdom Metazoa; phylum Chordata; class Amphibia; order Anura; family Ranidae; genus Aquarana; species Aquarana catesbeiana. The sequence goes on along the minus strand of NC_133324.1, from coordinate 108,066,258 downwards.
TCTGTTCTTGTGACAGCTCTTATATAACTGAGGGTGGGGCCACCCAGGGACCCCGCCCCCCCGACGCATGGGGAATTCCCTATGGCTTCCCCATGGTGCCAGAGGGGGGCAGGGTCACCCGGTTACGTAAACGGGTGACCGGGGGAAGAAGAAGCCGGAGGAAAATGCCGGAGGAGAAGACCGGAGGAAGAAGCAGAGGAAGAAGACCGGAGGAAGAAGCAGAGGAAGATGGAGAGGGAAGCAGGGGAAGAACAAGATGGAGGAAGAAAAAGAAAACCAAAAGAAGACTAGAAGAAGCGGGGAAAGAAGAAGACATTAATAAAGGAATTGTCAAAAACTGGCTATTGTCTTTTTTTAACATTTTTGACACTTTTTTTGTGAAATGGTAGGGGTACTTGTACTCCATTACCAATTCACATGGGGAGGGATGGGATCTGGGGGTCCCCTTGTTAAAGGGGGCTTCCAGATTCCAATAAGCCCCCGCCTGCAGACCCCCACAACCACCAGGCAAGGGTTGTGGGGATGAGGCCTGATAATGGACTGTGGGGCAATCCCATGCCGTTTTTTTCAATGAATAGCCGCGAGTACTTTCAAATTACTTTTTTTCCTTTAGAAATGTCATTTTGCTCTCGGACTGTTGTAAACACGGGAAACATGCGCCACTTTACAGGCATACTATACACACCCCCCAGGTATGAAATTTAAAGGAATATTTCACTTTTATTGTTTCACTTTAAGCATTATTAAAATCACTGCTCCCCAAAAAACTGCAGTTTTTAAAACTTTTTTTTGCATTGATACATGTCCCCTGGGGCAGGACCCAGGTCCCCAAACTTTTTTTATGTCAATACCATGCATATAAGTCTTTAAAATGATCACTTTTGATTTTTCCCATAGACTTTTAAAGGGTGTTCCGCGGCTTTCGAATTTGCCGCGAACACCCTAAATTGTTCGCTATTCGACGAACGGGCGAACAGCCAATGTTCGAGTTGAACTCATGTTCAACCCAAACATAAAGCTCATCACTAATAAAATGTATTATTATTATATTATTACTTTTTATAATTATTTATAGTTATTTATTATATCATAATTTATGATTTTGTGTTTCAAATTTTAACATACCCGGGATGTCTACTAGACTATGGTTTGTACAGATTTAAGTGAGTTATTCCTAAGAATTACAGGCCTATAATATAAAACAACAAATTTCCATGCAAAACAATGTAACGCTTTGACATTCAAAAATCAAACATAATCATACCACCAGGGAGGTTAAAGTCTATGGGACACAAACGTGAAAAATCAAAAGTGTTAATTTTAAAGGCTTATATGCAAGTTATTGCCATAAAAAGTGTTTAGGGACCTGGGTACTGCCACAGGGGACATGTATCAATGCATAAAAAAGTTTTTAAAACGGCCGTTTTTTCAGGAGCAGTGATTTTAATAATGCCTTAAGTGAAACAATAAAAATGAAATATTCCTTTAAATATAATCGTGCCTGGGGGGTCCCCTTACTCTTCCTGTAAAGTAGTGCCTCTTTCCCATGTTTCTAACAATACTGCAGCAAAATGACATTTCTAAAGGAAAAAATGTCATTTAAAATTGCTTGCGGCTGTAATTTATTGCCGAATCTAGGCAATATACATAAAAAATCATTGAAAAAAAAGGCATGAGTTCCCCCCCATTCCATTACCAGGCCCTTAGGGTCTGGTATAGATATTAGGGGGAACTCCACGCCAAATAAAAAAAAAAAGGGCGAGGTGGTCCTCCCAAAATTCATACCAGACCCTTATCTGAGCATGCAGGCCGCAGAAAAAGGGGGGAATAAGAGAGCGCCCCCCTTCCTGAACCATACCAGGCCACATGCCCTCAACATTGGAACACTAAAGAGGAAGGGGAACTAGTAAAAAGGCTAGCCCTGAGGGTCTCTGCCACATCTCGAAAATATTGTGGAAAGAGAGAAACGCCCCGAAAGGGATAGTATGGGCAGAAAACCAGCACAGGATCAAATTATAGTAGGTACAAAAACGGATAAAAATATATAAATTTTATTCAATATACAAAAATACAAAAATAACAGACGACAGTTTAAAACCATTGGATGAACAAAATGGGAAATACCAGTGTGCAAATACAGGTACTACACGCTGCAGCAAACAAAAAATTCTGAAAACTGAGAATCAGAAACAGTTTGTAGCTGCAATATAACCCAACATGTTTCGGAAGACATAAAAAGATTAATTTTTTTTTCATGATACTGTATTTCCTTCTTCAGGGATGTAAACAGAGTGTGCTGTTGTATTTCTGGCAAAAAAATGAACATATATGCACAAAGTAAATATTAGGTTCATACATATAACAATTGATATTTGATTTTTCATTTTACAAAAAGGCAGACATGTACTACAATGTGCACTATATATATTTCGGTACAAAATTGGGATAACCTAGCTAGGATTGAGTCCCACCACCCTCTTTAATACTGAGTGGATGAAATATAGCACAGATCTTAGTTTGGAAAGGCAGGTGAACTGGGCCCTCAAGTGGTGAAGCAAGTCAGAGCTCACAGGAACCGCCAATAAACATGAAGAGTGCGGATCTAGCAGTCAGCAAAGGAAACAAAATGATATATATATATATATATATATATATATATACATATATATATATATATATATATATATATATATATATATATATATATATATATATATATATATATATTTATATACTATAAGTATGTGTATGTGTTTCCGCCAGATACTATTAAAAGTATGGAAATAGGGATTAAAGGACAGAATAGCTACTTAAAAAATGGTACAAGGTGTTAAAATGAATGTGACATTCTAGTATGTAGAAAAAGAGGACAATGGGATCCCATGAGAATAGGCAAAGAGCAAGAGGAAGAAAAGGGGGAAAAGGGAGGGGAGGAAAAAGAAAGGAAAAGAAAAGAAAAAAGAAAAAGAGAAGAAAAAACAGGAGAGAAAAACAAGGAAAGCTGTGAGGGAGAGAGATAACAGAAAAAAGGGGGGAAATGGGGTGTTCGTTTCTAACCTCTGAATAGACTAGCCTCTCATATCCTTGCAGGGAAGGTATTCTCCTGGGCTGTGTAGCAATGCTATGCTAAACTTATTTGTATTTAACTGACCCACAGATGGATGTAATAAATTGGGAACAGCTGATCCATGCTGATTAAGAGTTTTCTAAATGCGGACTATAGAAGGAATATGGCCTGACGATTGGTCCATCGCTCAACACAGGCTCCCGTGCGAGCGCCACACCTGTGTGTGGAAGCCCCTCCAATTGTGGCTCCTCGGCAGGCGTAGCGTCCGGCGTCACTGCGTCAACAGGCGCAATGACGTCAGACGTTGATGCAGGCTGCTGACAAAGAAGGAGGGCGGCAAGTAAGGGCAAGAATGGAGAGAAAACACCCGTGTGCCAGCGCGAAGCACCAGAAGTTCCGCGCATGCGCACAAGTGCTGGATATCAAACCTTAATGCGACTTCTCCACCTGGCCTTAACGAAGTCTTTAATTTACAACCGTTTTTACCGGGCTTCGTGACGGGAGGTTACGATAAGGAACTGTAGGCTCATCTACTAGTCTCCTTCCTTCCCTTTCCTTTCCTCCCTTCCCTGTTTCCTCCTCAGGATTATTCCCCGTGTTTTTTTGTCCCTTCCGTCTACCGTTCCGCTTTTTGTTTTTCCTCTTTCTCTTGTTCTTTTTTTCTTTGTCCTTTTGGTCATCTCTTTTAAAATAATAGTCATTTTGATGACATTGATCCATTTGTTCTTGTTGTATATTTTATATGTCTAATATGGCTACCATTATTGTGCACTGCATGCTCCTTATGTCCATAATCATTTTTGTTCCTCTTTTTTACAGATTACATTACAATTTTGACTTTACAATAAATACCATCATGTACAGATGACGATCCCACATCCAGTCAGTCCAAATTGAGTAGATACTCTAACTATATTTATTGAATTATCCATTCCCACCCCCCTCTTTTGTCTTCTTTATTGAGTGTTCCCTTTAAATATCCACTAGTTTTGCTTGGATGTTTCTGGAAACACATTTTTAGTTTTGTTTTTGACAGGTATCCGCTCCTTTTCTCCCTTTGGAGATGGAGGCATTGTTTTGGTGTTTGTGCGCATGCGTGGAGCTTCTGGTGCTTCGTGCTGGCGCATGGGTGTTTTCTCTCCATTCTCGCCCTTACTTGCCTCCCTCCTTCTGTGTCAGTGGCCTGCGTCGACGTCTGACGTCATTGCGCCTGTTGACGTGGTGACGCCAGACACCGCGCCGGCCCAGGAGCCGCAATTGGAGGGGCTTCCACACACAGGTGTCGCGCTCGCACAGGAGCTCGCACTACTGCTTTGTACTTTTATGACTGCAGAGGAACCTGTGTCTTTGTGAGTACCGAAATATATATATAGTGCACATTGTAGTACATGTCTGCCTTTTTGTAAAATGAAAAATCAAATATCAATTGTTATATGTATGAACCTAATATTTACTTTGTGCATATATGTTCCTTTTTTTGCTAGAAATACAACAGCATGCTCTGTTTGAACCCCTGAAGAAGGAAATACCGTATCATGAAAAGAAATTAATCTTTTTATGTCTTCCGAAATATGTTGGGTTATATTGCAGCTACAAACGGTTTCTGATTCTCCCAAAGCACCTTGTCTCCATGTTGATGGGGGCAAGGGCCTCATCCCCACAACCCTTGCCCGCTGGTTGTGGGGGGTCTGTGGGCAGGGGGCTTAATGGAATTTGGAAGTCCCCTTAAACAAGGGGACACCCAGATCTCAGCCCCCCCCATGTGAATGGGTATGGGGTACATTGTACAAACTGCTGTCTTTTCGTTTTGACAACTGTTATATAGCTAAGGGCGGGGCCACCTGGTAACGTAAACGAGTGACCCCACCCCCTCTGACGTCACATGATGGGACCGTTGGCGCCGTGATTGAAGATGGATTTACATCGTGGGACACTTTTTTTAAATAAAGGAATTGTCAAAGACTGTCTGCTGTCGTTTTTACTTTTTTGACACTTTTTTGGTGAATGGGTATGGTTACAATGTACCCCATACCTATTCACATGGGGGGGTGGGATCTGGTGGTCCCCTTGTTAAAGGGGGCTTCCAGATTCTGATAAGCCCCCTGCCTGCAAACCCTCCACAATCACCGGGCAAAGGTTGTGGGGATGAGGCCCTTGTCCCCATCAACATGGGGACCAGGTGCTTTGGGGGGTACCCCACAGCACCCTTTCCATGTTGAGGGCATGTGGCCTGGTACAGTTCAGGAGGGGGGGCAACATTTAAAAAAAAAAAATTGGCGCAAGGTTCCCCTTAACCACCTCAATACACTGTGTTATATAAACTACACTGCCTTCATTGACTGAATATAGAGTCTACACTGAATATATAGGCTACATTGAATGCAGAGTATATGTATATACCGTATTTATCGGCGTATAACACGCACTTTTTTCCCCTTAAAATCAGGGGAAAATCGCGGGTGCGTGTTATACGCCAACCGCGATTTGAAAATGGCGCCGCCGGCGCCGAAATACACAGTGCCGGTCCTCGGCTCTTCTCGGCCACTTTCGTCTTCACTCGAGCGCCGCCCGAACCTAGCCGAGTGTACTCGGCTAGGTTCGGATAGCTCCACTCGGGACTACGAGTGGAGCCGAAAGTAAACGAGAGCCGCCGAGAAGAGCCGAGGACCGGCTCTGTGTATTTCGGCGCCGGCGGCGCCATTTTCAAATCGCGGTCGGCGATTTTGAAAGACAGGATGGCAGGGGATGCGAGGCTGCACTGGGGAAGGCTAGACTGACCAGGCTGCACTGGGGAAGGCTGCACTGACCAGGCTGCACTGGGGAAGGCTGCACTGACCAGGCTGCACTGGGGAAGGCTGCACTGACCAGGCTGCACTGGGGAAGGCTGCACTGATGAAGGCTGCACTGGGGAAGGCTGCACTGACAAGGCTGCACTGGGGAAGGCTGCACTGGGGAAGGCTGCACTGACAAGGCTGCACTGACATGGCTGCACTGACATGGCTGCACTGGGGAAGGCTGTACTGACAAGGCTGCACTGACATGGCTGCACTGACATGGCTGCACTGACATGGCTGCACTGACAAGGCTGCACTAACATGGCTGCACTGGGGCAAGGCTGCACTGAGAAGGCTGCACTGATGGGCATTTAAATGTAAGCTTTTTTTTCCTTCAACTTCCCTCCTAAAAGTTTTTTTTTCCTTAAAATTCCCTCCTAAATTGGGGTGCGTGTTATACGCCGGTGCGTGTTATACGCCGATAAATACGGTATATATATATATATATATATATATATATATATATATATATATATATATATACAGTATCTCACAAAAGTGAGTATACCCCTCACATTTTTGTAAATATTTTATTATATCTTTTCATGTGACAACAGTGAAGAAATGACACTTTGCTACAGTGTATACAATGTAAAGTAGAGAGTGTACAACTTGTATAACAGTGTAAATTTGTTGTCCCCTCAAAAAAATAACCCAACACACAGCCATTAATGTCTAAACCGCTGGCAACAAAAGTGAGTACACCCCTAAGTGAAAATGTCCAAATTGGGCCCAAAGTGTTAATATTTCTAGTACTGCCTTAACCCTCTTGAGCATGGAGTTCACCAGAGCTTCACAGGTTGCCAATGGAGTCCTCTTCCACTCATCTATGACGACATCACAGAGCTGGTGGATGTTAGAGACCTTGCGCACCTCCATCTTCCCTTTGAAGATGCTCGACAGATGCTCAATAGGGTTTGGGTCTGGGGACATGCTTGGCCAGTCCATCACCTTTACCCTCAGCTTCTTTAGCAAGGCAGTGGTCATCTTGGAGGTGTGTTTGGGGTCGTTATCATGTTGGACTACTGCCCTACGTCCCAGTCTCTGAAGGGAGGGGATCATGCTATGTTTCAATATGTCATAATGTACATGTTGGCATTCATGGTTCCCTCAATGAACTGTAGCTCCCTAGTGTTGGCAGCACTCATGCAGCCCCAGACCATGACACCCCCCCCCCCCCCACACCATGCTTGACTGTAAGCAAGACACACTTGTCTTTGTACTACTCACCTGGTTGCTGCCACATACACTTGACACCATCTGAACCAGATAAGTTTATCTTGGTCTCATCAGACCACAGGGCATGGTTCCAGTAATCCATGTATTTAGTCTGCTTCTCTTCAGCGAACTGTTTGCGGGCTTACTTGTGCATCATCTTTAGAAGAGGCTTCCTTCTGGGATGACAGCCATGCAGACCAATTTGATGCAGTGTGCGGCATATGGTGTGAGCACTGACAGGCTGACCCCTTCAACCTCTGCAGCAATGCTGGCAGCACTCATATGTCTATTTTCCCAAAGACAACCTCTGGATATGACGCTGAGTACATGCACTCAACTTCTTTGGTCGACCATGGCGAGGCCTGTCTGAGTGGAACCTGTCCTGTTAAACTGCTGTGTGGTCGTGGCCACCATGCTGCAGCTCAGTTTCAGGGTCTTGGCCATCTTCTTATAGCCTAGGCATTCTTTATGTAGAGCAACAATTCTTTTTTTCAGATCCTCAGAGAGTTCTTTGCCATGAGGTGCTATGTTGAACTTCCAGTGACCAGTATGAGAGAGTGAGAGCGATAACACCAAATTTAACACACCTGCTCCCCATTAACACCTGAGACCTTGTAAAGTTTCATTTCTTTGTTATGCACGTCTTTTGACTGTTCTTTTCTGCTCCCCATGGCTTAGTGTCTAGCCTGCTTAGTGCATCCATGTGAGAGCTAACAAACTCATTGACTATTTATACACAGACACTAATTGTGATTTAAAAAGCCACAAATGTGGGAAATTAACCTTTAATAGCCATTTTAACCTGTGTGCCACCTTCTGTGTCTGTACCAAGGCCAAAGATTCCAGGGTATGTAAACTTTTCATCAGGGCCATTTGGGTGATTTCTGTTATCATTATGATTTTAAAAGGAGCCAAAAAACTATGTGATAATAAATGGCTTCATGGGATCATTATCCTTAAATAAAAGACAGTTTTTTGGCATAATTAGTCATATTTTCAATATAAATGCCACAATTTCACAATTTCTGCCAGGGTATGCAAACTTTTGAGCACAACTGTATATACTAGACTGTATATATATATATATATATATATATATATATATATATATATATATATATATATATCAAATACACTGCCACTAACCTGCCTGCCTAATCTAGTTCAAACTATCTCCGTTCACACACTGTACGCGGCCGCTATGTAAGCAGCCTTATATAGTGTGGGGTGTGGACTTAGTCCCCCTGAGCCATGATTGGCCAAGGCTCCCTGTCTTTGTCCAATTATGGCTCTCTCAGCAGAGCAAGCTGTGATTGGCCAAAGCATGATAGGTCAGGTGCATGCTTTGGCCAATCATCATACAGCAATGAACTGTGATCTTGCAGTGCATTATGGGGCGTTCGCTGGAAATTCGAGCGCCACGGAATGCCTCATAATGCACTGCGAGATCACAGTCATATGTTCATATGTTCGATTAGTTTATAGAAAAAACGAACACCCGATGTTCGAGTCGAACTTATGTTAATAATGCTAAACTACCAGTCAGCTCAGATTTATTGAAAACCCTATTCTATCTATTGCTCAAGTTGTAATTTATTAGTTTCTGATGAACCCAGGTGAATATTGCTTTGTGAGTGGCCCTGCTGACCCCCTGCTGCCTGCCATTCATTTGATTGAAAAATTGAATGAGCTCAGCTAGGTGGAAAACAGTTGCCTGAACAGTGGTTGCATCTCATCAGATGCAGACATTGTTCAGATATTCTGACAGCTGGCATCAAATTCAAAAGGCCAGCAGGGGGATTTATCAGCATAGATGGAGGAAAATGTTTACGGGGCGGAGTTAAAAAAAATCTATCAATGTATAGCAGCCTAACCCTCAAATGATCCTAGAATGTAGTTGTCCATGTTTGATCATCCTATCCACAAGCCAAAGCATCAGCTCTTGGGAGGTGGTGGGCACACTATCTTCTAATCATTTTGAAACTGCTTCCCCCCCCCACCCCCAAAATAGGTATATATTACAAAGTTAAAACAGCCAAGATGGATCTACTGCATGTTGTGGGAATGCACAGATAATGTGTAAAATGATTTATAACAGCTGGTCATTAAGTCATCAATCCTGGGTGATGTCATTGACCACATTTAGTCAATGACATCACCCAGGATTCCCAGCTGTCAGTTTCCTGTTACTCAGACAGGGATTCTGTCATTTAGGTGTGGGAGAGCAGTGTGTACACACCAGCAAGGGACAGTTCTTCGCTCACAACTGACCCTGTATTTATGTCGCTGAACGCCAAGACTGGTGTGAAATGAATTCTGTGGACATTAAAAATATTTTTAAAACAGCTAAGTATGTGAGTGCATTTTATTTTTAATAAAGGACTTTTTTTTATTTGATGTGTGTATAACAACCTTCAGCCATTTTTTTTTGGCTGGGTAAGAAGTACTAATATACCCCTGTACTCAGTTTCCTGGCAGTGGGCAGATATTTGATCTCTCCCTAATTATATTGGTGGTATCCAGATTCCTCCCCCCCTTTGCCTGATTACACTCACCTCCTATTTTGGGAAGTGTAGGTGGGAAAAGGTGCTTGTCCCTTAACATTGTAACAAAAAGGTACTAAGCAAGGTCCAAGGCTTTTCTAATGCACACCCCCAATGTTGAAAGGCATGTGGTCTGGTACGGGAAGAGGGGCCCATACTCAGTCACTGCTCTTTTTACCAGCATTGAAGTGAGTATGTATGCTTGTTTTTATGTACCACAAACTTCTTCTTTAAGTTCTGAGTAATATTATGACACTTTTTTTTTTGCCACAAAGACTTCAGCAGCTACAACAAGTTCCCTTTGAACAGTCAGTGTCAAATAATGCTTTCTAAATAGTTTATGCCAAATGTGTTTGCAGTGTAATTGGTATTTATCACTGTATTCTGTTCAAAAGCTGTTGGGTTGAGGCACATTTTAAATAGACTGGTGAAATAAAATTTGAAGCTAGCTAAACATAATAATTCATAATGTACATAAACATAATAAACCTTCCTGTATATACAATATTTAAAAAATTTTACAATACGCCTCTTGTAGAACCATGCCTTTGCCCTATCCATAATTAACTGCTTGAGGACCGCCCCACATACATATACTGCGGCAGGGTGGCCCTTTAGCACAAAATCACATACCTGTACGTAATTTTTTTCTTCCGGGTCTTGGGCGCGCGCGTGCATAATTGGACACACCGGTAGCCAATCAGTGGGTCCGGCGACCCGATGTCCGCCAGGACCCGTGATCGTTCCCGAGGCAGACAGAACTGTGGTCTGCCTATGTAAACAAGGCAGATCCCCGTTCTGTGGCAGGAGAAGACAGAGATCTTGTGTTTCTGCTAAGCAGGAACACGGATCTCTGTCTTCTTACAGTACAAGCACCCCCCCCCCCCACAGTTAGAAAACACTCCCAGTGAACACATTTAACCCTTTGATTGCCCCATGATGTTAACCCATTCCCAGCCAGTGTTATTAGTACAGTTACAGTGCATATTATTTAGCACTGATCACTGTATTAGTGTCACTGGTCCCCGAAGAGCTTTGAAAGTGTCACTTAGTGTCTGATTTGTTCACCGCAATGTCGCAGTCCCGCTATAAGTCGCTGATCGCTGCCATTAGTAGTTAAAAAAAAATCTATTAAAAATTCCATAAAAATATCCCATCGTTTGTAGACGCTATAACTTTTGCGCAAACCAATCAATATACACTTATTGGGATTTCTTTTACCAAAAATATGTAGCAGAATACATATTGCCCTAAATTAATGAAGAAATTTGATTTTTTACATTGGTATGTTTTATAGCAGAAAGTAAAAAATCGTTTCATTTTCAAAATTGTCTATCTTTTTTGGTTATAGTACAAAAATAAAAAAACGCTGAGGTGATCTAATACCACCAAAAGAAAGCTCTATTTGTGGGGAAAAAAAGGACATACATTTTATTTGGGTACAGCTTCGCACAACCGCGCAATTGTCAGTTAAATTAAAGCAGTGCCTGGTTATGAAGGGGGGTAAACCTTCCGGAGCTGAAGTGGTTAAAGTAGGTTTTCCACCTACAATGACTTCTTGGATGCGCATCAAAAATACACATTGGATGTGCCTGGAGTTTTTATTTATTTATTTTTTTTTTAGTAGCTGTGCTACTGGCATATGTTTTATATGAAGATCAGCAAAATGCCAGGCAAATAGTGTATAGCAAACTTCTTCTCAAGTGTAAACTTATTTGGAAGTAAGGTCCAAGATGAACACAAGTAAAACATTTTTTTACTTCATGTATTTTATTAGTAAATGTAGTGTCTTTGGTCATTTAAGTAAATGTCTTCAACTGTGATGTGCTCTGGTCAGGAATTTTGCCAGTTCTGTTGTAACTTTTGTCTACAAAAAAAAAAAACAAAAAAAACACTAATTATAGCACTTACCTTTACAGATTAGCAAAAAGCATGCAGTGGTGAGTAGATAGCAGAGGTGAGCTGTTATTGGCTGGTTCATGCTGGAGGTTCCAATCTTGCATATGATTGAACTGTGCATAATATGGAGACTTTACCCAGTGATACTTATAAATACCCCACAGATCTGTATATTGCAACTAACAATCTTATCTCGGCAATCTGTCTTTTTGATACATATCTCTGAACGGTAAATCTTTCACAATTATCATGGTTGAATAATTTTTAACTGGAAAGTGTACACTAAAAATAATTAATCAGAAAAAATGAGGAACAGAATGTCTATGATAGGATTTGGGTTATTGATATTATCTTTATTTTTATACCTTTTCTGCAAAGCATTATACAGTAGGGTTTACAGTAAATGTATACAGTATAGCATTATAAACAGTCTAAAAGGGCTTAAAGGACCTGCTTGTTACATCTTATTCACATACAATAATAATACACTGCGATAATGTATGCTAAATGTGGTGGTATGCTGCAGTATGTACCCCAACATACTTTTGCAATCCACCTGTGCTGCAGTGCACTATGCTAGCCAAACTTGAAGCAAATTTGGTCCATTGCAAAAGAGCAAGGTTCCACGTTGGCACTTGAATGATACTCCCTGGATTTGCATAATAAAGCAAAAAGACATGTCTATAAAGAAACACAAAATGTGTATTAGTGCGTGATGAATGCATATAATAGGCATCATAAATGCATGTTACTGCAAGCGCATATGACCCTCTTCAGACCTTTGTGGTCCTTTGCATGTTAGCTTAGTGTGTGGTATATAGCTCTTAATGTGCCCTGCACACTCTTTCTAAAATATAGTGCACCAACACAAGGCATGTGTACTATGGTGCACTAAGCAGGGGTTGTCCTTGGTGCCCAAAATGCATAGGTCTGAAAGGGCCTAAGTGTGAAAAGTTACTAAAAGCGGAGCTAAACTCTCTCAATTAACATTAACTATTTTTATTTTTCCTTATGCTTCTAGCATTAGTAAATAGATAGGAAGCTATATTATGTTTACTTGTTTTAAACTTCTATTTTACATTTCTTCAGTTGCTTCCTGGATTCTGGCCTAAGCCAAAGTGATGTCATACATCCCAGGAGTCTTCATGGGTAATTTTCATCTGGAGGAGGGGAGGAGGGGTTTTATCAGCTAAGCACAACCTTCTGCCTGCCTTTACTCAAAATAGCTGTAGCTAGAAATGCTAGCGGGGTGTTTTCAAAGTGATTACCTGACAAAATAAAGCATGGAGACATGAGTGAATGGGTGAGTTTGCTTGGATTATTAAAAATTAATTAAATATCATTTTCAGTTTGTGGCGGTCAGATACAGTTACGTTCTGCTTTAAATGCATCTGCTACACATTTTAAAAATGCATGATCTTAAAGAGCCCTAAGACCACGTGCTGACAACTTTATAAATCCAGCAGATACAGTCCTCGGTAAGACGAGAAAAGAAACTTGCATCTCCAATCTGGCCACACGGAAAGTTTTTAAATGATGTGATTCCTCTGAGCACTCCATTGCAGATTAACGGACCTCCTGCATCATACTGTAAAAAAATCAACATGTCAGATAAGGTTCAAATAAATCTTGTGATTCATGTAGTGCCCTTCCCTTGAAGTTAGGCTAAATTTCGTTTTTGGTTTTACTGTACTCAGTGATGTGATCTATTTTTTTGACCTTGTCAGGTTTTCCTAAGGTCAATGGCTGATTGCTACTGTCTGCTTCTGGAAAAAAACTTCCAGAAAATAGAGCAGGAGGATCAAACCCTGTATCAGACTCAAGCCTATTCTTGGGTAAGAGGTGCCCAGAGGTTGGCTGAGGAGGTGATATATTTTTGGGAGGCCTGGACAGAGTATTCTTTCCTCTTGTCAGAGTATTGAAATCATGTGCTGTAAGCTTCTTGTATACAGCTTAGTAAATTAGTGATACATGAGGAGACGGAGGGAGTGAGCTGAGGGGTAGAGAAATAGATTTGGGTGTCGTCAGCGTAGAGGTGGTATTGGAGCTGACCCAGGTAGGAGGTGTAGATTGAAAATAGGAGAGGAGGAAGTAGAATTGTAAGTAATGCTAAAGGTGCGATTGGATAAGTAGGAAGGGAACCAACAAAGAGTACAGTCATGGAGACCAAAGGCATGGAGTTTTTTGAGGAGGAAGGGGTGGTCAATCGTATCAAAGGCAGCAGAGAGGTCCAGGAGTAGTAGTACAGAATAGTGTCCCTTGGTTTTGGCCATTAGTAGATTGTTTGTTAGTTTTAGGAGAGCGGTTTCTGTGAAGTGTTAAGGACGAAATCCAGACTGAAGGGGATCAAGAAGGCTATTATAAGTAAGGTGGTCGCTCAGTCAATTGTTCAAGGAGTTTGGATAAAAAGGGGAGCAAGGAGATGGGGCATAGGTTGTTAAGATTGGATAGTTCCGGTGAGGGCTTTTTAAGTATGTGGCTGACTAGTGCATGTTTTAGAGCGTTGGGGAAGATGCCAGAAGAGAGGAAGAGATTGAAGATGTGGGTTAGAGAGTGTAGAATAGAGCCAGATGGTGAACGTAGCATTTGCGAGGGAACAGGATCCAGAGGGCAGGTGGTAAGATGGACGTTAGCAGGTAGTTTAGCAACCTCGTCTATAGTGGTGGGGTTGAAAGAGGGAAGTAGTAATTGTAACTGTGGGCGTGAAGTGTAAAGCGTGGAGGTTATCTGCACAGCAGAAATCTCCTCGCAAATTATATCAATCTTCTGTTTGAAGTGATTGCCGATCTTCTGGGCTGTGTATGAGTTGGTGGGTGGAGGCAGTGGAGGACAAAGTAGAGAGTTGAAGGTAGAGAAGAGTTGACGGGGACGGGATGATAAGTTGTTAATGAGAGTGAAAAAATAGGTCTGCTTGGCAGTGAGGAGGCTGGAGTTGTATTTTTGGAGGGGAGATTTATATTGGTTGAAATCTTTCTGAGACTTAGTCTTATGCCACAGGCGCTCATGAGCATGACTATGTTTTTTCAGACTTCTAGTATCATCTGTTTGTCAAGGTTGAAGGGGTCGGGGCCTGATTCTCTGTGTTGTGAGGGGGGCCAGTGAGGCTAAAAGTGAAGTGTTGTAGACAGAAGTGGCTAGGTCAGTGCAGGTTTGGGGTGAGATTTTGTCATAGAGGTCGTTGGTAGCAGAGTAGAGAAGGGTTGAGATGATGTAGGTTTCTGCGGGTAACTTTTAGGCTATTGATAGGAGAGAAGGTGGAGGAGAGGGAGAGAGTGAAACTAATAAGATAGTGATCAGAGAGAGGGAATGGACAGTTGGAGAGGTTTGCAGGGAGTGCATAGGTGGGAGAAAACGAGGTCAAGTGTATTGCCTTCAGAGTGAGTAGGAGCATGTATCCATTGCTTCAGGTCAAAGGAAGAGGTTAGAGTGAGAAGTTTGGAAGTGGCAGGAGTGTTAGTATCAATAGGGATGTTGAAGTCTCCAAGAGTGATTGTGGGGATTTCAGAATTAAGAACGAATTGTAGCCAGGCAGAGAAGTCATCAGGAAAGGTTGATACCTGTGCAGGGGGCCGGTAGATCACAGCTATCCTTAGAGAAACTGGAGAGAAAAGACGAATGCAGTGTGCTTCAAAAGAGGAGAGTGACAGAGGGAGGTGAGTGAAGTACCCGAAAAGTGCTATGTGGGGCTAGAAGGATTCTGACACCTCCTCCCTTATGTCCACTGGATCTGGGGGAGTGAGTCCAGAGAAGACCACCATGGTATAGGGCAGCAGAAGACGCAGTATCGGATTCTTGAAGTCAGGTTTCGGTAATGGCAAGTAGATGAAATGAGTTAGCGATAAGAGGTCATGGAGAGAGGCGAGTTTGTTACAGACAGAGCGGGAATTCCAAAGGGTGCAAGAGAAAGGGAGTGTGGTCTTAGCGAGAAGAGAAATGGGAACTAAATTGTGTGGATTGCAGCTGCTGCCAGAGGGTGCAGGAGGATGGGTGCAGTGAGTACACTTAAATGTTTGAGGCCCAGGGTTTGGTGAAATTTTAAAAAAACAGAAAAGAGAGGCGCACCAGCCTTGTGCATTATCCTTTAATACATTTATTTAGAAGAAACATTATTAAAAACTACTCACAAGGGTAGAAGAAAAATCACACTTGTAACAATCTTTGACTTGTGACAGTCCGACTACTGATAGCAGTCTCCAGATCCTGAAGAGAAGACATGCGAACCGCTGCTGGCTAACGCGTTTCGAAGAATTACCTTCTTCCTCAGAGCCTCAATGGTAATCCAATGGTAATCCATTGTTACAAGTGTGATTTTCCTTCTACCCTTGTGAGTAGTTTTTAATAATGTTTCTTCTAAATAAATGTATTAAAGGATAATGCACAAGGCAGGTGCGCCCTCTCTTTTCTGTTTTTTTGACTTCTAGGATACCCCTATCCTGGAGGGCAGCAAGGCCGAAAGCTATTGTCCATTTTGAACTTTGGATTGCCTGGCTAACACATTCATGCGCAAGAGTATTTGTTTTGCTGTATTGAATATTATTTGGTGAAATATCTCCAGAGGTTAGGAGAAGTAGAAGGGTGAGGGAGGTAATATGGGAGTGCGATTTATATGAAGGGACATGCCCTAGTGTCCTGGAGAATTTTTGTGCGTGTGGATTTAGAATTAGCAGGAGTTGATGGGTGCAGTAATAAGGAGAGGACAGAAGTGAGGGGGATATATATATATAAATATATATATAAATATATATATATATATATATATATATATATATATATATATATATATATATATACTGTGGGGTGGAGAAGAGAGGCGAAGGACAGCTAGTTTAAGGATAGAAGACAAAGCTGTCAGAAGGAGTGTTAGAGAGTGCATGTTACGAGGAGAAAGAGCTGAAGGGGTAAAAAAGGTCACCTGATGTCTTCGCTTTGTGCATTCGCTGAAGTGCAGAGTAAGAAATGCTCCCACTTTTAGAAATACCCCCACCTTGAGAAAGAACCTCATATGCAAATGTGCCTCCCCAGAAATTGCTTAGATTTATACTGATAGGGATGGGGGTGGGTGCATTCCATTTATAAAGGATGGCTGGCTAAACAGTGGAAAATTCTCACTTCAGAACAACAAGAGGGCACTAGAGATAACAGGCCATAATTTTGGGTAAGACAAGGAAAAAATAAAGCATTGCAAAATGCACAGGTCTACAGATGGTTAAAGTGGTGTTCCGCCCCCAAAAAATTAAAAGCCAGCAGCTACACATACTGCAGCTGCTGGCTTTTAACAATAGGACACTTACCTGTCCTGGAGTCCAGCAATGTCGGCACCACAGCTGATATTTCCATCAGCTGTCAGATGCTGCCACCGTCATTGCGGGTAAGGGTACCCAGCAGTGTAGCTTCTCTCTCCTACTGGCCCGGCGACAAGGAGAGGAGGAGGGAGCCCTGCGGTGATGTCACGGGCCACGGGCCGGACTCTTGGAAGTGGGAATAGGATACCTGTCTTTGATCAGTCAAAGTGGTCAAAATGTCAAAATGTCAGTGGTGAGCTGAAGACAGGGGGGAGAGAAGTGGTGAGCTGCGGACTGAGGGAAGAAGAGGTGAACTGTGGACTGAGGGAAGAAGAGGTGAGCTACGGGGGGAAGAAGAGGTGAGCTACGGGGGGAAGAAGAGGTGAGCGGTGGACAGGAGGGAAGAAGAGGTGAGCCGTGGGCAGGGGAAAGAAGTGAGCTGCGGACAGGGGGAAGAAGAGGTGAGCTGCGGACGGGGGGAAGAAGAGGTGAGCTGCGGACGGGGGAAGGAAGAGGTGAGCCGCGGATGGGGGGAAGAAGAGGTGAGCTGTGGAAGGGGGGCATAGATCAGCTGTGGACAAGGTTTGCAGAGGTGAGGTTTGAATGGGGGGGAACAGAGGTGAGCAATAGATAGCTACATTGGGGGAGATATGCAAGTACTGTCCGCTGATTTTTTGTTTTTCTGTGCACACACCTCATCACTGCAGAGTACACTTTCCTGAGCCCTGTGTGTTATGCGCTCCTAAGTGCCGCACTCTGTGCCTTTTGGGCCTACGCGGATTTGGCGTCACTTTACTTCTCTCCCCGTGGAACGACATGATCGGGGTGGAGAGTTGGCTGGGGAAAGTGAGTTCCTGCACCTATTTTCTGAGAAAAAAAGCCCTGTACAGCAATACGCTTTACTTTCATGGAGAAATATCAGAACATATCTTTACATCATGGGGATAGGAACAGGAAGCAGAAGTATACAAGAGAACAGTGAGGAAAGCAAACACTTCCTCTCATTACATTACCATAGATAACACTGCAGTGCCACCTGCTGGATAGACAGATACAATGCATACAGTATATAGTCAGTTTATATGCAATCATGCTGTTGCTCTTCCAACAGCCTCTTCCGGCAGGGTTCCTATTTTCCTATTTTGCCAGAGGGCACTGCTTTGGAGATGTGGACTGGAAAAAGATCCTCTATCTCCCTCACTGATGAATTACCAGTGGAAGCTGGGTGTCAGATAGCTCCTTGCAGTGGCGGATGGTTTTTTTTTGGGGGGTGACAAACGCCAACCCCCCCCAGTCAGTCGGTCACCAGCACCCCCCCCCCCACATGCGCAGTCGGTTGGTCGTCAAGGCCAGCACTTACCCCATCTAGATCGTGGGTGTTCCATCGCGTCTCCTCCTCCTCTGCATCACGCTCCTCCTAGGCGTCCAATAGGATCACCTGTCCTTTCAGCCAGTCTGTCACCTTTCGGGTGACGGGTCTCAGGACCCACTTCCTAATTGGCTGGGAGGAGAATCAGTGTGACAATAGTGAATATTAATTCAAGTGGGTGTTCTGCACCCCAAGCCCACCCTTCATTGAAGCCTATTAGAGCCTCTGGCTCTAATCACATGCTTAAAGAAAAAAAACCCATTGGAATCCACGCATAATTGGGAGCGTGGCACCCCTGCACCCCTTATGGACAGGCTAAGCTCCTAGGACATTGTGGGTAAGACCTGGTTTTAGGAATTTCAGGTGTGCCTGCTAGTATAAGGATTTGTGCTAAGACATTTGTCCTCCTATTGATTCTAATATTATTTTGGAGTATCCTGAACCCCTCTTAATTTTTAAGCAATAAATTCTAAAAAGACATCTTCTAGACTGAGCCTGTAATGTCAGTGTGCATGGTCCTGTGCTCGTGACTGGCAACAACTGTACTATTGTGGGAGAATCTGTGTATTCTCAGCAGCGCTACATAGATTTAAAGTTTAAGGTTTATGAAAAAGCCCACTTTGTTGTCGCATATGGATATAACAGCATAGTGCGCTAATCCTACTGACCAGCCAGAGTTTACAATGAGATTTAACCACTTCAGCCCCAGAAGAATTTACCCCCTTCCTGACCAGAGCACTTTTTGGGATTCGGCGCTGTGTCGCTTTAACTGACAATTGCGCGGTCGTACCCAAACAAAATTGACAGCCTTTTGTTCCCACAAATAGAGCTTTCTTTTGGTGATATTTGATCGCCACTGCGGTTTTTATTTTTTGCACTATAAACAAAAAGAGAGCAACAATTTTGAAAAAAAAGCATTATTTTTTACTTTTTGCTATAATAAATATCCCCCAAAAATATATAAAAAAAAACATTTTTTTTCCTCAGTTTAGGCCGATATGTATTCTTCTATATATTTTTTGGTAAAAAAAAATCACAATAAGCGTATATTGATTGGTTTGCGCAAAAGTTATAGCGTCAACAAAATAGGGGATAGATTTATAGCATTTTTATTATTTATTTATTTTTTTTAGTAGTAATGGCAGCGATCTGCAATTTTTATCATGACTGCGACATTATGGCGGACACATCAGACAATTCTGACACATTTTTGGAACCTTTGGCATTAATACAGTGATCAGTGCGATTAAAAATGCATTGAGTACTGTAATGTCACTGGCAGTGAAGGGGTTAACACTAGGGGGCGGTGAAGGGGTTAACTGTGTTCCCTGGGAGGTGATTGTAACTGAAGGGGGAGGGACTAACTACAGGAAGTGACAGATCGTGGTTCCTAGCTAATAGGAACACACAATCTGTCACTCCTGTCAGAACGGAAAAGGGAAGTGTGTGTTTACACACACTCATCCCTGTTCTGTGTCTCCTGGTCACGATCGCTCCTGGCCAGCGGTCATTGTGACCGTCGGCCACGAGCATCGGTGCCTGCTATACGGATCCCGCGAGATCACGTACAGTGACGTGATTTCGCTCAGGGGAGCCAGCCTGCTGCTGTAAAACTGCGGCGGCTGGTCTGGAAGCGGTTAAAACCACATTTAAAAGTATCTCTGCAGCCAGTGATGGTTCCACAGTTATTTTAGTGATGGAGCAGCGATGAGACTAGTGCTCCCTAGTGCCGCAGGAAGGAGCGATGTTATGTTCTTTTGTGCTGCACATGCACATGTGTACTCTCTCCTGTCACCTATGATGAGCTTAGTAATTACAACACTAGTGTCATGTTACTATTATTAATATTTTACAGGTTTTATATAGTGCCAATATTTTGCACAGCGCTTTACAAAATGGAGGGAGACAGTTCAGTTACAATAAAATTCAATGCAAGAGGAATCACAGACCTTGCTCATTAGGGCTTACAATCTTAAAGAAAGAGTCAAGTGATACAAAATGTAATAACTGTGGGGGATGAGCTTATGGAGAAAATAAAAGTACAGTTGTCTAATTAGAGACTGAACAGGCCTCTCTGAAGAGATGGATTTTCAGGGATTACTTAGGTGGCTAGAATAGGTGATACGTAAAGTAGGCAAGAAGGAAGCACCACACACCAGAGAAGCAACCGAGTATATAGAAGAGTCAAAATGGCTTCAGCCCAGGCCACAACTCTGACACATTTCACCCCACACCCCACACACAGGGTTTAGTCTTAAGTTTTTTCCCGGTAGTCTTTGGTCACAGTAGAACAGTTTGGGGTAAGGAGTTACAGAGGACAAGCCAGGATATGGAGAAGTCCTGGAGGTGTGTGTGGGAGTAGGTGACAAGAGAACAGAAAGTCTTGGGAGGAGTGAAGAGAACAGTTTGGTTGGTATTTTGAGACGAAATGGATGATGCAGCTAGTTGCAGAATTGTGGATGGCTTTTTAGGTTGCTGTTAGTATTTTGAATATTATTTGTTGGGTTAGCGGAAGTCAGTGGAGAGATTGGCAGAGAAGGATAGCAGACACAGAACGGTTCGTGAGGTGTACAATTCATGATGAACTGAAGGGAGGATAGCCTATGCAGTGGCGTAGCGTGGGGGGGGGGCAGGGGGTGATGTTGCCCCGGGCGCAACATTTGGGGGGGGCGAAATCCCGCACAATTGTGTGTCACTTTGCTTCAATCCTCCAAATTACTATTTACTGTGTCCCCTGCGATCCGGCGGCCATGTTTAATAGATGGTGCCCTGTGATTGGGCGAATCGGGTCATATGCTGTAGCAGGCCTGGGCGGTGCATGTGCGAAGGCTGTTCCTGGAGTCCCGTTCCGCCTCCTTATTTGTGCCGCTGCCATCGTCTCCTCCTCCTCTCCATCTGACCGCGCCGGATCTGGAACTGGGACGTCATCTGGTAATCGGCATTGTGGCAGACTGATCAATGAAAAAAAGCAGATGAGTCGTCTCAGAGGAGGGACGGAGCAGCCGCCAGCCAGCGAGCAGTTAGGGAGAGTCACGCTACATTCATGCATTCATTTCAGCCAGCGAGCAAACTTGCAGCATGCCTGACAGTGTAGTATTAGTGGGGTGGACAGTGTAGTGTTAGTGGGGTGGACAGTGTAGTGTTAGTGGGGTGGGCAGTGTAGTGTTAGTGGGGTGGGCATTGTAGTGTTAGTGGGGCGGGCAGTGTAGTGTTAGTGGGGCGGGCATTGTAGTGTTAGTGGGGCGGGCATTGTAGTGTTAGTTGGGCCGGCATTGTAGTGAAGTGGGGTGGGAAGTCTAGTGCTAGTGGGGTGGGCAGTGTAGTGTTAGTGAGGTGGGCATTGTAGTGTTAGTGGGGCGGGCAGTGTAGTGTTAGTGGGGCGGGCATTGTAGTGTTAGTGGGGCGGGCATTGTAGTGTTAGTTGGGCGGGCATTGTAGTGTAGTGGGGTGGACAGTGTAGTGTTAGTGGGGTGGGCAGTGTAGTGTTAGTGGGGTGGGCATTGTAGTGTAGTGGGGTGGGCATTGTAGTGTAGTGGGGTGGGCATTGTAGTAGGGTGGGCAGTGTAGTTTTAGTGGGGTGGGCAATGTAGTTTTAGTGGGGTGGGCATTGTAGTGTTAGTGGGGTGGGCAGTGTAGTGTTAGTGGGGTGGGCAATGTAGTGTTAGTGGGGTGGGCAGTGTAGTGTTAGTGGGGTGGGCATTGTAGTGTAGTGGGGTGGGCAGTGTAGTGTTAGTGGGGTGGGCATTGTAGTGTATTGGGGTGGGCAGTGTATTGTTAGTGGGGTGGGCAGTGTAGTGCGGTGGGCATTGTAGTGTTAGTGGGGTGGGCATTGTTGTAGTGTTAGTGGGGTGGGCAGTGTAGTGTTAGTGGGGTGGGCAGTGTAGTGTTAGTGGGGTGGGCATTGTAGTTTTAGTGGGGTGGGCAATGTAGTTTTAGTGGGGTGGGCATTGTAGTGTTAGTGGGGTGGGCATTGTAGTGTTAGTGGGGTGGGCAGTATAGTGTTAGTGGGGTGGGCATTGTAGTGTAGTGGGGTGGGCATTGTAGTGTAGTGGGGTGGACATTGTAGAGGGGTGGACAGTGTAGTGTTAGTGGGGTGGGCAGTGTAGTGTTAGTGGGGTGGGCAATGTAGTGTAGCGGGGTGGGCGGTATAGTGGGGTGGGCAGTGTAGTGTAGTGGGGTAGGCAATGTAGTGTAGTGGGGTGGGCAGTGTAGTGTTAGTGGGGTGGGCATTGTAGTGTTAGTGGGGTGGGCAGTATAGTGTTAGTGGGGTGGGCATTGTAGTGTAGTGGGGTGGGCATTGTAGTGTAGTGGGGTGGACATTGTAGAGGGGTGGGCAGTGTAGTGTTAGTGGGGTGGGCAGTGTAGTGTTAGTGGGGTGGGCAATGTAGTGTAGCGGGGTGGGCGGTATAGTGGGGTGGGCAGTGTAGTGTAGTGGGGTAGGCAATGTAGTGTAGTGGGGTGGACAGTGTAGTGTTAGTGGGGTGGGCATTGTAGTGGAGTTTAGTGGGCAGTGTAGTGGGGTGGGCAGTGTAGTGGGGTGGGCAGTGTAGTGGAGTTTAGTGGGCAGTGTAGCGTGGTGGGGTGGGCAGTGCAGTGTAGTTTAGTGGACAGTGTAGTGGAGTTTAGTGGGTAGTGTAGTGGGATGGGCAGTGTAGTGTAGTGGAATTTAGTGGACAGTGTAGTGGGGTGGGCTGTTAGTGGGCAGTGTAGTGGGGTGGGCAGTGTAGTGGAGTTTAGTGGACAGTGTAGTGTGGTGGGCAGTGTAGTGTAGTGTACTGTACAGTGTAGTGGGGTGGGGTGGGCTGTTTAGTGGAGTTTAGTGGACAGTGTAGTGGGGTGGTCAGGATAGAAATCAGGTTGGTCAGTGTAGTGGTTGTTGGGGGGGGGGGGGGGCAGGGGGTGATGTTGCCCCGGGCGCAACATTTGGGGGGGGCGAAATCCCGCACAATTGTGTGTCACTTTGCTTCAATCCTCCAAATTACTATTTACTGTGTCCCCTGCGATCCGGCGGCCATGTTTAATAGATGGTGCCCTGTGATTGGGCGAATCGGGTCATATGCTGTAGCAGGCCTGGGCGGTGCATGTGCGAAGGCTGTTCCTGGAGTCCCGTTCCGCCTCCTTATTTGTGCCGCTGCCATCGTCTCCTCCTCCTCTCCATCTGACCGCGCCGGATCTGGAACTGGGACGTTATCTGGTAATCGGCATTGTGGCAGACTGATCAATGAAAAAAAGCAGATGAGTCGTCTCAGAGGAGGGACGGAGCAGCCGCCAGCCAGCGAGCAGTTAGGGAGAGTCACGCTACATTCATGCATTCATTTCAGCCAGCAAGCAAACTTGCAGCATGCCTGACAGTGTAGTATTAGTGGGGTGGACAGTGTAGTGTTAGTGGGGTGGACAGTGTAGTGTTAGTGGGGTGGGCAGTGTAGTGTTAGTGGGGTGGGCAGTGTAGTGTTAGTGGGGTGGGCATTGTAGTGTTAGTGGGGCGGGCAGTGTAGTGTTAGTGGGGCGGGCATTGTAGTGTTAGTGGGGCGGGCATTGTAGTGTTAGTTGGGCCAGCATTGTAGTGAAGTGGGGTGGGAAGTCTAGTGCTAGTGGGGTGGGCAGTGTAGTGTTAGTGAGGTGGGCATTGTAGTGTTAGTGGGGCGGGCAGTGTAGTGTTAGTGGGGCGGGCATTGTAGTGTTAGTGGGGCGGGCATTGTAGTGTTAGTTGGGCGGGCATTGTAGTGTAGTGGGGTGGGCAGTGTAGTGTTAGTGGGGTGGGCAGTGTAGTGTTAGTGGGGTGGGCATTGTAGTGTAGTGGGGTGGGCAGTGTAGTGTTAGTGGGGTGGGCATTGTAGTGTAGTGGGGTGGGCATTGTAGTGGGGTGGGCAGTGTAGTTTTAGTGGGGTGGGCAATGTAGTTTTAGTGGGGTGGGCATTGTAGTGTTAGTGGGGTGGGCAGTGTAGTGTTAGTGGGGTGGGCAATGTAGTGTTAGTGGGGTGGGCAGTGTAGTGTTAGTGGGGTGGGCATTGTAGTGTAGTGGGGTGGGCAGTGTAGTGTTAGTGGGGTGGGCATTGTAGTGTATTGGGGTGGGCAGTGTATTGTTAGTGGGGTGGGCAGTGTAGTGCGGTGGGCATTGTAGTGTTAGTGGGGTGGGCATTGTTGTAGTGTTAGTGGGGTGGGCAGTGTAGTGTTAGTGGGGTGGGCAGTGTAGTGTTAGTGGGGTGGGCATTGTAGTGTAGTGCGGTGGGCATTGTAGTGTAGTGCGGTGGGCATTGTAGTGTTAGTGGGGTGGGCATTTTAGTGTTAGTGGGGTGGGCAGTATAGTGTTAGTGGGGTGGGCATTGTAGTGTAGTGGGGTGGGCATTGTAGTGTAGTGGGGTGGACATTGTAGAGGGGTGGGCAGTGTAGTGTTAGTGGGGTGGGCAGTGTAGTGTTAGTGGGGTGGGCAGTGTAGTGTTAGTGGGGTGGGCAATGTAGTGTAGCGGGGTGGGCGGTATAGTGGGGTGGGCAGTGTAGTGTAGTGGGGTAGGCAATGTAGTGTAGTGGGGTGGACAGTGTAGTGTAAGTGGGGTGGGCATTGTAGTGGAGTTCAGTGGGCAGTGTAGTGGGGTGGGCAGTGTAGTGGGGTGGGCAGTGTAGTGGAGTTTAGTGGGCAGTGTAGCGTGGTGGGCAGTGCAGTGTAGTTTAGTGGACAGTGTAGTGGAGTTTAGTGGGTAGTGTAGTGGGATGGGCAGTGTAGTGTAGTGGAATTTAGTGGACAGTGTAGTGGGGTGGGCTGTTAGTGGGCAGTGTAGTGGGGTGGGCAGTGTAGTGGAGTTTAGTGGACAGTGTAGTGTGGTGGGCAGTGTAGTGTAGTGTACTGTACAGTGTAGTGGGATGGGCAGTGTAGTGTGGTGGGCAGTGTAGTGTAGTGTACTGTACAGTGTAGTGGGATGGGCAGTGTAGTGTAGTGGAATTTAGTGGACAGTGTAGTGGGGTGGGCTGTTAGTGGGCAGTGTAGTGTAGTGGGGTGGGCAGTGTAGTGGAGTTTAGTGGACAGTGTAGTGTGGTGGGCAGTGTAGTGTAGTGTACTGTACAGTGTAGTGGGGTGGGGTGGGCTGTTTAGTGGAGTTTAGTGGACAGTGTAGTGGGGTGGTCAGGATAGAAATCAGGTTGGTCAGTGTAGTGGTTGTTGTAGGAATCAGGTAGGTCAGTACTATTGTAGGAAAGGAAGCGACTCAGGGAGTGCTAAAACTCCGCAGGTTAGGGGGGCGCAAATTACTTGCCTTGCCCCGGGCGCTGACAACCCACGTTACGCCACTGAACTTTCTTGAGAAGTTTATTTAACACTGTTGGATTAATCTTTATTTGAGCACTTTTCATGCACAATGGAAAGACTGAACTTTCAAGTTTATTTAGAAGTGTGGCAGGATAGACTATACTTTATTTGTCATACACCTGGTGACTTTGGTTTTTACATTGGTACTTATTTGATATAACGCACTATCACTTTGGTTTTTACATTGGTGCTTATTTGATATAGTGCACACTATATTTTGCGCCTTTTTTATTATTATATTGTGGTACATATTATTTTGTGTATATTGAATTGAAAGCTGCAGCCATATATTGCACATTGTATTAATATTTCTGGGGTATTGTATGTTTGTAGGGTTGGGTCTTTATATTAATACAAATAATTAGATTTACCTTGCAAACATCTTTCCTTTCAGGCCCTACAATGGTACACAGCATTTCTTTAGTTATTTGATACTTTTGCCATTTCCTGCTACATTGCTTTCTGTCTAGAATTGTGACATTGACTTCCAATAACTTATAAGCCAGTCTGCTATTTTCAATTGTCCCCCAACCAGCAGTTTCACAGACTGTTCCATTTGCAACATCTTCATATGTCTTTGGCAATACTTTGTAATTGACATATTTTCCCAGCGTTGCCTTGTTTGCCAGCTGAAATGAATGAAAAGCATAAGTTATGACATAATAGATCTGACCATTATAATGGTAAACAATACAATGAAGTTGCTCTGTTTGCTATAGAGCTGTGGTTTGGTATGCATACCCTAGGGGGTGATTCTACCTGGTAAATTAAATTAATCAATCATCAATGATAGGTATTAATAAAAAATAAATTACAGTGTAGCTGAGTGACCATTCGCTGACCATGCTCAAATGCAGGCGTGGGCCCCTTTTAACTCCATTGCCCACAACTACCTGAACGCAACCAGAGATTATACGTTTCTCAGCTTTTCTCCGTCAGCAGCTCAGAGAGGACATACCTGATGTAGAGGTAGCTGGGCAAGTGGAGGCTCTCCAGAACCAATGTATGAGCAGACAAATTGCATGCAGCTTCTCCAGAAGACCCAAATATTTCCAGTGGGTGACCCTTTGTCCTTGGATCCCTCCAGCTGGTAACCTAAATTACAAGAGTTACCCTTGACTTCACTGAGAGGGATGTTTGAGGATAATCACAAGCAGTGCCGGGACAAGGTCATCTGGTGCCCAGGGCAAAGATGGAAAACTGCGCCCCCCCCCCCGGCGCTGTGAAAGCTACAAGTACTACAGACAATGGGATCTATACTGGGAATTTGTTAAATACTAGTAATGGCGGCGATCAGTGACTTAGGCGTGGTTCACACTGGGGAAACTTGTCACGCCTCATTCAGTACAATGACACCGTTCTAATCAGAGCGACAGGACACAGCACATCAGGGCACAGGTCACAGTACATCAGGGCACAGCACATCAGGGCACTGCACATCAGGGCACAGGTCACAGTATATCAGGGCACAGCACATCAGGGCACATCAGGGCACAGCACATCAGGGCACAGCACATCAGGGCACAGGTCACAGTACATCAGGGCACAGCACATCAGGGCACGGAGCACATCAGGGCACGGGGCACATCAGGGTACGGGGCACATCAGGGTAAGGAACACATCAGGGCATATGGCACATCAGGGCACGGGGCACATCAGGGCAGGGGGCACATCAGGGCACGGAGCACATCAGGGCACGGGGGCATATGGCACATCAGGGCACATAATGGCACATGATGGGGCACATGGCACATTATAGGGCACATCAGGGCACATCATGGGGCACATCATGGGGCACATCATGGGGCACATCAGGGCACATTATAGGGCACGTCAGGGCACATTATGGGACACGTCAGGGCACATCATGGGGCACATCAGGGCACATCATGGGGCACGTCAGGGCACATTATAGGGCACATCAGGGCACATCATAGGGCACATAGCACATTAAGTGTGGCACATTGTTTACTAGCCTGCATGCAGAGCAGCGCTGGAAGCATCTGTGATAAGTTCTCTCTCTCATGTCACGCTGCTCCCCGGCGGCCCCTCCTCTCTTCTCGTCCATCCCAGATGATGTCACAAGCAAATAGGGAAGGGCGAGAAGAGAGGAGGGGCCGCTGGGGAGCAGCGTGATATGAGAGAGAGAACTTATTACAGATGCTTCCTGCGCTGCTCTGCATGCATCTCGATCTACCTGTCAGGTGCCAGCTGTCGGCGATTGATGGGTAGATCCTCCAATGCAGGATAGAAACCCTGATAGGGAAGTGAGGGGCAGGGCGGGGCTGGTCTCAGGCTTGTGCCGGGTGTTAAAAATTATCAATTTTCGCGCATCCGGTGTTGTAAACTCTGCATAGGTAGCAGGAATTTTTACAACACCGGTTTACTGGCGCTTCTATTGCGCCCCTCTTCCTCCATTAAATGGTCCTGCCCAGGGCATCCGCCCCTTCCGCCCCCCCCCCCCCCCCTTGTACCGGCCCTGATCACAAGTAGCTGTTTGTGTTTTGAACTATTTTATGAAAGTAGTGAATCAGAGCTAGACACTCTGCTGTTATAGGGGAGTTTAGAGATAAAACTATGCATGCACTTTTGCCATCGCTGTAATAATGGTATATATAGATGGGCAGAACGACAATGAGATTGAGATTGATAAATAGACAGATAGATCATACCTGCAAAAGCTGAATGTCCTTATGGTAGTTTTTCCAGTTAAAATGCTCATGTGTGATAGATCTTTTTACATCAATAATCTGTAAATGAGATCCACAGTCTATGTGCACCCAGGGTCACTGTGGTTTTTGTTTCATTTCTGGAAACAAGAGGTTAGAAATATGAGCTTCACATGTAATAGAAGATAGTAAACCTCAGCATACCTTGTCTAAAAAATAATATAGGTGGGTATAGGTCAGGTATAGACGGCCTATGCTTTTATAATTTTATAGTGTTTAGCGTAATAGTAATATTTATAATATTACTCCATAAAAGCCAGGGCTTTCACATCTTGGAATGGTGAAATGTAACAAATTAATAAATAAGCAATAGGCAACCCATAAGTTTAGTTGTTGTGTTAACACAATAGTAAATCTCATTCACCCTGATTTTCATGCAGAAGAAAGAATAAAAGAGAGAATAAAAAGCATTTTCTGATTCTTAAAAAAAACAAAAAAGTAGTATAGCAGGCAGCTAACATTTCGCCAGTGCCACTCAGTGCTGCAGTCACGCTTGTGCTGGTGTACTGCCCCCAAGACCTCTGGGAAGAGGAAACATACTTACCGACCAATCACATTCCTCTTTGCTGACGTCAGACGTTTCACGCTGGCTCCGACAGCTTCCCCCCTGCTCCGAAATAGGTAACATCCCATTGAATGCTGCGTGGCATGCGCTTTTAAACTGACAATTTGCTGAATGGTCAGAATCGTTTAAATCCAAAGTTGCGATTGTGGCGGGCGGAGAATCGCAAACAACGATTTTCCATGATTAATCGCGCAGCTCTACTAAGCATGGATTTTGTACCCTAATGCAGCCAGTCTGCTGGACGATCAGATAAAGATGTTATTATCCTATACATCAGGGGCAGGCAACCTTAAAGAAGTGGAGATCTACCTGAACAATATGGGAGAAGCCAAAGATCACTGGGCACAGTATTGCATAGTGTAGCCTCCTCACACCTGATTTAAACCTCTAATTGTCATACAACTGTAGCACCCCCTACTTTATGTAGGTGCTAGAAATTGGATTTTGTTGGTACAGGTAAATTTAGTCAGGCCTAGCAGTAAGCTAGGCCTGCTTTTTTTGATCTGTGTGGGCTGGGAATGGCTCAGAGTAGGCTGGTGACACAAAGACAGCATCATCTTTTGGTTACCTCCCTTCTGCTTCTAGAGGCTTCTAGAAGGAAGGAGGGGAAGAGAGGTGGAGCTGTCTGGGGTGTATCAAGGAGCCCTGACCAATCCCCAACAAGGATTGGTGGGGGGCAGGCCTCCTTGAAATACCCAGGGTCAGCCCAGCTGGGGGAAGTTGTCAGGTGGAAGAACTGAGAGATGGAGTACTAGACTGTCAGGGCCTTTGAGGAAGCTTCCCAGACTGGGGAGGTGATCTTGGGCCTGGGGCTCAGAACTAGACAGGACCCTCGCACAAACCACAGGGGTGTCTTGGACAGGAGCAGGAGATGACAGTGGAGAGTACTGCCGGGCAAGTCTCCAGGAGGGATCCACCAGGTGTTGGTGAGTGACACATGGCCAGGAACGCTAGGGAGGAATGCGGGAGCGGATTGGGAGGATGCAATCTGAGATGGATGTAGAGCCAGTGAGGACTGTGGTGTAATGGGCAGTGGGGACAGGCAGCTGCAGCCAGGATGGCTGGCAGGGCCTGGGGAGGGCTGACTGGGATCAGTAGTCCACCTAGGACAGCTAGCACCAGAGCTTTCCATTTTACACCAGAGGAGCCCACGGTCCCTGCCTGTAAAGGGCTGTTGCTAGGGCCTGGCTGAAGTCAGTGTCAGGCCTAACCATGTGCTAGCTGTGCCTGAAGAGTTGTGCTGGGGGAAGAGGAAGGAATAGTCTGGAGAAAGAATTGTGCTGGAGGAAGAGGAGAGTGTGTAATTTGTCCAAAGCTATGCAAATCTTTCTGGGCATCCCATGAATTCCTTAACCCCATTCAATTTCTAATCCCTCAATAAAAACACAAAACAAAGCTAACGGACTGTTCATTGTTTTGGAGAGTCTGGGAAGTGAATGCTGGGCTGGGCAGAGTGATAGGTGGGCCACAACACTTAGCAGCCCCTACGGGGGTACCACTACACTACCGTGTTGCAATCACATGCATTGCATGGCATTTATAGGTTTAAATCAGGTGGTGAGGAGGCAACATATTTCCTCCTCATCACCTGTCAAACACACTCAGATCACTTTTCAGAGGAGCAGCAGTGCCTGCTGTACTGGAGAATGAGCCCTTAGTTGCATTCCGCAGCAGCACCCTTAGGGCTCCTTCACACGTAAAGTTTGGGGGGGGTACACAGTTTTACTGCTCCCAATCCCTACCCTCTGCCCCCAATCCCTACCCTGCTGAGGCAGCACCCAAAAGGTGTACACCTGCCACAGCAGGAATGAAACCCCCTATTGCTTTTGGTGGGTGCTACTGCCTGTCATTTGCGACCCATTAGAGTAAATGTGGCCACTCTGCAAGCGGGATTAAAGCAGGTAGTGAAAAAGCAACACAGCACTGCCTTTAACCCCTTGTTTGCTGTACTACACAAGATTGCAGGGCACTTGCAGAGCGGTCTTATTCACTTGTATGGGTCATGCTTGGTAAGTGCTACACCCACCAACCATAACAGGACATATAACTCCTGCTGCGACATGTGTACACCCCTTGGCACTGCAGCTAAAGGGAGTGTGATTGGGAAAGAGGTAGTAAAAATACGTTTTAACTATGGGGTTTTACCACCTCCCCCAAACTGCAAATGTAAACAAATTCTTACTAAAAGGCTGCTTTTACACTGATGTGCTGTGGTTTACCTGTACCGTGTGTGCAGCGCATTGCATCTGACTTTTCTGGACTAGCTATGCTTTGCCATAGACTTCTATTATACCCTGCAGGTGTGATGTACTTTCTGAAAGCACACCAAAACTCCTTCATTCAGAAAGTGCACCAAACCCGCAGGATATAATAGAAGTCTATGGCTAAGTGCAGCAAACAGAAAAGCTGCAGGTACACTGCGCTGCACCCACAGTATGGGTAAACCGCAGCGCATGCGTGTGAAAGCAGCCCTATTCTATTATTCCCGACGTATTGCTTCACACTGATCTGAAGATCTCTTCTTTCCTGCTGGCACCACTCTGGAGACCGCTAGCTGGGATAAGAGATGGAGTGCAGTTGGTATCACTCTGCATGGGACTAAAGAAGATGCATCGGCTTATGCGGCTCTTGCTCCCTACTACAGCTCTAACTTTACACGGCAGGTCAGCAAGCCCAGACCACGATCTCCAGGTTACTGACCCCCGCTATACATTATCCTGTGTCTATGAGTCCTGCAACCACTACAAGTTGCACTTCTTCTTTACAGATATATCATCTTACTAGCAAAAAAAGGAATAATTACAAAATACAATGGGCAGCAGTTAGAACCCAGTCATCTTTAATTAAAATGCCTCCACAGAAGGATTCCCCAGAATGTACTATGGCCATGTAAGGTCTGGAGTGTGGATTTGCTTCTCTCCCTCCTACAATTCCAGAACAGACATCTGAACCAAAAATGCATTTGAGTTATTACTGAGCACCATTTATGAAGTGTGCACATGAAAGAGCTGAGCTTCTCTTAGTACTCCTAACCACAACTTCTATTATATAGACAACTCCACAGAAATAATGGACACTTCAGATTTTATATGTACAGATAATTATGACATTGCTAGACTGTTCACAGCAATACTATAATCTAATTGTGGAAATTGTATAGCAGTGGGCATTTAAATCTCACATTTAACACAATGAAATTCCAAGTTTACACATGGTTTTTGTATTGGCATTAAATGATAATTTTTTAAAATACATAATAAAATATATGGGTCCACCCCAAAAACACAGGTAGAAAACATACAAAGGCCAGCAACTCGGTATAAAATCCAATCTTCCTACATAGTTACATAGTTAATCAGGTTAAAAAAAAGACACAAGTCCATCTAGTTTAACTAATAAAAGAAAAAAAAAACATACAATTCCATATACACAATCCTATACCCACAGTTGATCTCTAGAGGAAGGTGAAAAACCCCAGCAAATCATGATCCAATTTGCTACAACAGGGGAAAAAGAAAATTTTGTTCCTGATCCCTCGAGAGGCAGTTGGATATTCCCTGGATCAACTTTACCTATAAATATTAGTATTAAG
This sequence comes from Aquarana catesbeiana, assembly GCF_042186555.1. NCBI lineage: Eukaryota > Metazoa > Chordata > Amphibia > Anura > Ranidae > Aquarana > Aquarana catesbeiana. The sequence continues at coordinate 108,033,860 of NC_133324.1, read as the reverse complement.
TTATATTATGTACATTTAGGAAAGAATATAGGTCTTTTTTAACAAGTTCAATACCGAGCACTTTCACCCCCTTCCATCCCAGACCAATTTTCAGCTTTCAGCGCTCTCACACTTTGAATGACAATTACTCAGTCATGCAACACTGCACCCAAACAAAATTTTTAATTTTTCTTTTTCACACAAATAGAGCTTTCTTTTGGTGGTATTAAATCACCACTGGGTTTTTTATTTTTTGTGATGTAAGTGAAAAAAGAGTGAACATTTTGAAAAAAAAAATCCTTTTTTGTTAGTTTCTATTATAAAATTTTGCAAATAAGTAATTTTTGTTCATAAGTTGGGCCAAAATTTATACTGTTACATATCGTTGGTAAAAATAACCCAAACTAGTGTATATTATTTAGTCTGTGTTAAAGTTCTATAACTTTTTTCTATGAGTCTACAAGCTATGGTGCCAATCTAATTTCTTGAGGCTTTGAAATGTCAGGACAGTACCATAGCAAAGGTTTAGCACTGGGAAACACTTTTTGAAAGATAAATAGTGCATTTTATATCCAACTATATAGTTTTGACCACAATGAGGGACAAATGAGGAGGAATGAGGGACAGAGGGACATTCAAGTTAGGGACAGTCCCTCAAAATCAGGGACAGTTGGGAGCTATGCAATACAAATACACCCCAAATGACCCCTTTTTGAAAAGTACACAGTCCAAGGTATTTAGTAAAAGCACGATTAATTTTTTGAAGTTGTAATTTTTCCCTACAATTCCTGGAAAAATTAAGAAATACATTTTCTTACACAAAATTTTCATAATACCAAGTTATTTCTCACACACAGTATATGCATACTTGCAATTACACCCCAAAATACATTCCACTAATCCTCCTGAGTTCCAGCGATACCACATGTGTGAGACTTTTACATAGCCTTACCACATACAGAGGTCCAACATGCAGGGAGCACCGTCAGCTGTTCTAGGAGCATAAATTACATATAAAATTTCCTGACGACCTATCACACTTTTGAGGGTCCTAGAGCACCAGGACAGGGGAATTACCCACAAAATGACCCCATTGTGGAAAGAAATACCCCAATGTATATTCTATGAGGCACAATGAGTCTTTTGAACATGTCGTATTTTTTTTTTTTTTTAACACAAAGTTAGCAATTTATACGATTTTTCAAAAACATAGCATGTACATAGCAAACGTTACACCCCAAAATACATTCTGCTACTCCTCCTGAGTATGGCGATAACACATCTGTGAGACTTTTACACAACCTGGCCACATACAGAGGCCCAACATGCAGGGAGCACCGGCAGGTGTTCTACGAACATAAATTACACATTTAATTTCATGACAACCTATCACGCTTTTGAAGGCCCTGAACCACCAGGACAATGTAAACGTACACAAAATTACCCCATTTTGAAAAAAAAACACCCAATGTATATTCTAGGAGACATGAGCTGCAGATAGGTACTCAGGTACTCTGTGTCAGGAACAATGAATAAGACTGAGACAGAGGTACAGTAAAAATCCACACTTTTTAATAAAATGGTAAAATAATACAAACCGTGCAAATGTAGTCAAAACATAGCCAGGGTTCGGTAGCCAGAGTGGGTAGTCGGAACAAGCCAGTAAAACAGGAATCCAGAGATCAAAGGCAGCAAACAGGATCAGGAACCAGAAGGGAAGTCATCTGGCTGGTGACAGGTACTTGGTTACTCTATGGGCTGGTGACAGGTACACGGTTACTCTGATGGGTTGGTGACAGGTACTCGGTTATGCTGATAGGCTGGTGACAGGTACTCGGTCACTCTGATGGGCTGGTTACAGGTACTCGGTTACTCTGATGTGCTGTGACAGGTACTCAGTTACTCTGATGGGCTGGTGACAGGTACTGGGGTATACTGATGGGCTGGTGACAGGAGCTTGGGTACTCTGATGGGCTGGTGACAGGAGCTCTTTATTTATGGGCAATCAGTGTTTCTTAGTGTGCACTGTAGGTGGTAACTAGCTGTTACCACAATCTCCTCCTCACACACCAATCCTGTAGTTAGTTAGCTAGTTACCACAGGTTGGTTTGACAGCCAGTCACGTGGAAAAGAGACAATTTCATTGTCTCTTTACCCTGATTGGGGATGGGATGTGTCAGAGTGACACGCCTCATCCCTGAACGCTGCACGCCCCTGGGGGTGAGCACGAGCAGCGTGCACAGAGACAGTGCATGTGACCGACTGTAATTGGACACAGCCGGTCACGTGATAAAGGGACATTTTTCATTGGCTCTTTAACCTGATTGGGGATGGTGAGAATGGGCAGGCATCTTATGACGTCCGCCCGGAGAGAGGGAATGTTCCTGCCGGCATCATTTTACAATGCACCGGTAGGGAAATGGTTAAAGCAATCTACTGAGCTGGCCAGAGCTAGCTCTTGAGGGAGTCTATGCCACATTTTCACAGCTCTTACTGTGAAGAAACCTTTCTTATTTGGAGATGAAATCTTGTTTCCTGCAGCCGTAAAGAGTGCCCTCTTGTCCTCTGTGAATAACTTAACACCAAGTTCCTTGTGTATTTGTACATGTTGATCATATCTCCCTTTAACCAATTCAATACAGGGCACTTTTTCCCCCTTCCTGCGCAGGCCAATTTTTAGCTTTCAGCACTGTTGCATTTTTGAATGACAATTGCGCGGCCATACACTGTTCCCATATGACATTTTTCATCTTTTTTTCCCCACAAATAGAGCTTTGTTTTGGTGGTATTTGATCACCACTGGCTTGTTTATTTTTTGCGCTACAATTACGTGTTTCTTTGTTTCTGTTATAAAATTTTGTAAATAAGTACGTTTTTTCCTTCACTGACGGGCACTGATGAGGCAGCACTGATGGGCACTAATGAGGCCGCACAGATGAGCTGGAACTGATATGCAGCACTGATAGGCGGCACTGATGGGTGGCACTGATAGGCGGCGCTGATGGGCGGCAATGACGGGAACTGATGGGCAATGATGGGCGGGACTGATAGATGGCATTGATAGGCAGCACTGATGAGGAGGCACAGACAGGAATTACTGATGGCCAAGGACTGGCATTACTAATGGGCACCGATTGGCATCACATGTGGGTGTGCTCTGACTGACATCACATGTGGCTACAGGTTGGCATCACTGGTGGGGCAGTGATGGACATCACTGGCACTGCTGATGGGTCTGCACTGATAATCAATGCGCTGATCCCTCCCCTGTCAGGAGAGCCGCTCCACACGAATGGAGGAAAGCTGATAAACTGCACTTCCTGGTTACCATGTGATCAGCTGTGATTGGACACGTGGTAAAGAGCTTAGCAGTGGCGGCCCATCCATTAGGGGTGCCGGACGTATGGATTCCAATGGTTTTTTTTTTTTTTAAAGCACGTGATTAGAGCCAGAGGCTCTAATAGGCTTCAAAAAAGGGTGGGCTCGGGGTGCAGCGCAGTTGAACCCACCCAGTTGTGTGACAATAGCGAATTAATATTCATTATTTTCACACCCGTTCCCCCGATTGGCCACCGAGGAGGAGGGAGGAGACGGAAGACGCCATGATGCCTTCGAAGGAGAGCAGGGGAAGTGGAAGCCGCCCGTGATGCCGAGGAGGAGAGCAGGGGAAGGAGAAGCCACCGCCTGTTGCCCAGGTGAAACGCTGCCCGCCATAGATGGGGTCAGTGCTCCCGACTGACCAGATGGGGGGGGGGCTGCGGGGCATTGGGTGGTGGGGTGTGGCCTGTGCGTGCACTGTTTGCCGCCCCCCCCCCCAAAAAAAATAATTTTTTCTACCACCAGCCGCCACTGGAGCCTACAACATAGGCTCTTTACCTAGATCGGACCAGAGTGGGTAGTCGGAACAAGCCAGTAAAACAGGAATCCAGAGATCAAAGGCAGCAAACAGGATCAGGAACCAGAAGGGAAGTCATCTGGCTGGTGACAGGTACTTGGTTACTCTATGGGCTGGTGACAGGTACACGGTTACTCTGATGAGCTGGTGACAGGTACTCAGTTACTCTGATGGGCTGGTGACAGGTACTTGGTTATGCTGATGGGCTGGTGACAGGTACTCGGTTACTCTGATGGGCTGGTTACAAGTACTCGGTTACTCTGATGTGCTGTGACAGGTACTCGATTACTCTGAATGGGCTGGTGACAGCTACTGGGGTATACTGATGGGCTGGTGACAGGAGCTTGGGTACTCTGATGGGCTGGTGACAGGAGCTCTTTATTTATGGGCAATCAGTGTGTCTTAGTGTGCACTGTAGGTGGTAACTAGCTGTTACCACAATCTCCTCCTCACACACTGATCCTGTAGTTAGTTAGCTAGTTACGGCATTGTTTGCCGCCTCCCCCCCCCAAAAAAATTTTTTTTTTACCACCAGCCGCCACTGGAGCCTACAACATAGGCTCTTTACCTAGATCGGATATACGGTGTGTCAGATCAACACACCGCACCACTAACCACCGCTCTGCGCGCCTACGAGCGGCTTATCCTGCTGGACATCATATGATGCCCAGTCAGGATAATACAACCACCCTACAGCCATCATTCTGCATACGGTGGGTGGGAAGTGGTTACTCTCCTCTTCTCAAAAAATTATAAATTCAGTTCCACTTATGTGTTTGGTTGCCCTTCTCTGCACTTTCTCCAGTTCCCCGATATCCTTTTTAAAAACTGGTGCCCAAAAGTGAACTGCATATTCCAGATGAGGTCTTACTATGGTTTTTACAGGAGCAAAATTATGTCTCTCTCTCTCTGGAGTCCATACCAGGGACATGTAGTCAGGGGAGGCAGAGCCTCACCTGCCATCAAAAAAAAAAAAAAAGTTGCCTCCTCCTCCACCTTCCCTATTACTAACGGGACAAGGTTGCCCACTTTCCCCTCTCCTCTATGCCCTATGTATTGAGCCCCTAGCAGCCCATATAAGAAAGAACCCAAACATCCACGGCATCCCTGTCCGCACTAGGGACTTTAAGATATCCTTATTTGCGGACGATGTTCTGCTTACACTTACGCAACCCCACGTTTCTCTCCTGAACCTACACGTAGAGCTAGATTGCTACAGTGCCTCTCAGGATACAAAATTAATAATTCTAAAACGGAAGCCCCCCCTCAATATACCCCACCAGACACTGTCTACCCTTTCCCAATCATTCAATTATGCGTGGAAGACTTCTTCTTTAAAATACCTCGGTGTCCCCCATCTCACACCCACCTACGACACCCTCTATAAGGCCAATTTCCCCCAACTATACACTTCCATGAGGGCCACCATGGCAAAGTGGAAATCTTTTTTTTTTTTCAACAGAAAAAGTTTATTTAGATTCCAAGAAAAACAATCTCATCAATGAAATATTAAGCACCCGGGTACAATACAGTTCAGACTGCTACATTAGAGCTGGTTTAGTGGCAGCTTAGCAATAGAGAAAAATAAAAAAAAAGGGGGAAAAAATGGGGGGCGATCAGCATCGGGGGCACTTCGGAGTGGAACTAGAGACACAGGAGGCAGGGGGGAGGGAGTTCCAGACATCTGGAATGGGACAGATAAGAGAAGAAAAAGAAGGGGGGGGGTGGGAGTGGGGGGGCAGGGGAGGAAAAATCAAGAGGATAACAAAAGATCCCTCCACCATCTTTTCAAAATTGTATCAGCGTTGTATCTTTATCTGCATAAATCTGGTCCTATACTGCTAACCAAGTCCCACTCCAGAGGCAACCGCCGCTCGCGTACCCATGCAGCACACAGTTTGTCGAATTTCTTGGGGCAATTACGCCCCATGTATGTCAATTTGTATAATGGCAGCGCCCGGTCTATCAGGTTTTGCCATTGTTGTACCGTGGGGGTTTGATCCACTGCAGTATGATTGCTTTCCTAGCGTAAAAATGTACATTTTTAAAGCTATCTCTCTTTGGCCGCCTGGTGACCATCAAGATGGCGATTCTACCTAAACGTCTCTACCTCTTTGAGACACTGTCCATCCCCATCCCCATCCCAGCCTCGCACTTTAGGAACCTTTAGGGCGATTTCATAAAGTTTTTCTGGAATTATAAGAGGCAGCGGGTTTCTAGACCAGTCCTGTATGCCCCCCCTGCAGCCAAAGCGGTCTTGCGTTCCCCAACGTAGCCAAGTATTATCTAGCAGCCCTGTTACACCCTGTAGCCTGTTGGTGTAACCTTCATGCCTACAATTGATGGACACAATTTGAGAAGTTGTGGCTGGCCCCCACCCACCCAAATTCCATTTTGCGGAGTTCAGATATACCGCTCGGCGGGTCACAGCTACTAGGACCAATGGCCCTCTTGCGAACTTTATGGCGGCATGCTAAATCGATGTATCCGCTTACCACTACTGCTTCCCTAGTCACCTCATTTCTATTTACACCCAATGTCCCGGACAGCTTGACCTCGCAGATGTCCCACTTTGGGATGGATAGGGCCTTATTTCGCTACGGTCAATTGGTGGATACCGGAACCTTGCAATCCTTTTAGGATCTGAAAGATGCTTTTGACTTGCCCAGAAAGGCTTTTTTTAGTTACCTACAAATACGTCATTATGCGCAATCTTTGGTAACGAACCTCCAATTCTCCCCCTTAACTGAATTTAAAAAAATATGTCTAGAGGGCTCGTCCCCTAAAGGTATGATCTCGCGCATCTACCAGCTCCTGACCATGGACTTGTCGCCAACCGCACCTCAACATGCCTATATGTGCAAGTGGGAGCAGGCCCTGGGTGAGGATATACCCCTGAAGACGTGGCAGCTCATATGGTCACAGGCAGGGCCGTTTTTAAGGCAGGGCAAAAGGGGCAGCTGCCCTGGGCCCTGTCATTGTTGTGGGGCCCAAAGCAGCTGCCTCATAATTGGCAACTATCCCAGTTTAAATTCCCTCGTACCTTGAGGTTTTAGTCCCATGCTGTGTCCTGATATCGCAGTGTGAAGTTCTGTTACTAATGCTGCCCAGCTCTGCCCTATTGTTGTGTAGAGATGACTCACCTGCAGACCCTGTGTTTACATGTAAATACCGAGATTGATATGTAAATAGTGACAGCATTCATATGTAAATAGTGGCAGACTGGCAGGATTCATATGTAAATAGAGGCGGTATTCATCTGTATTCATATGGTAGTAAGTATCAAAAAAATCAGCATTTCCATTGATCACACCCTCCCCTCCCCCCAGCACTGCCACTGAGCCCAGGAGTCCTAGGATCCCTAGGAGTTTTCTGTCTATTAATGGGCTCCCTCACCTCCACAGTCCATGGTGTGCAGGTAGTGAGGAGATGATGTGCTGTAACCTCTAGCAACCAATCAGTGATCAGTAATAATGTGCATTAACCTCTAGCAACCAATCAGTAAGCAGTAAGGATGTGCAGTAGCCTATAGCAACCAATCAGTGAGCAGTATTGATATACAGTAATCTCTAGCAACCAATCAACAAGCAGAATTATGTGCTGTAACCTCTAGCAACCAGTCAGTGAGTGGTAATGATACACTGTAACCTCTGGCAACCAATCGCACTTGCTGTCTTATCTGATTCAGTAAACTGGTTTTGAGTCTAGCTGCTATTTATTGTATGTCTCAGGTGGAGAGCGAAACTGCATGGAGGAGGGGGGTCCAAATTTTTTTTTTGCACAGGGTCCAATCCATATTAAAGACGGCCCTGGTCACAGGCCTCTAGGAGTTCCATCTGCACTCTCTATAAAGAAAGCCAATACAAGATATTACTCCACTGGTACCAAACCCCTGACCTGCTCCACTCCAAATACCCCTCTGCCTATCCCTGCTGTTGGCGCTGTTGTAAAGATGTGGGAACGATATATCATACCTATTGGACCTGCCCTCTAATCCCCTTCTACTGGCAGATGGTGCACTCCTTACTCCACTCCATCTTTGGTTCCTGGGTGCCCTTCAACCCGAAAACTTTCCTCCTGGGCCTCCCACCCCCCTCTTTTTCTAAACTGTCTAAAAAGCTCTTAGCCCAGGTGCTAACAGCTGCATGATGTTTGGTAGCCCTGAAATGGAAAAGGAGGGAACCCCCCTCATTGTTTGAACTGCACTTCAGGATCAGAGATGGTAAACGAATGGAATATCTGACAGCTTCCCTAAATAAAACCCTCAATATACACAATCGAGTGTGGGAGCTGTGGGATATGCTGGAGGCCCCTACAACCTGATATCCTGATGAACCTTGACCTCGAGGAGGTTGAATGTGGTTGGTGCCGGGCAGTGCAGAGCTCCTAGGGCAGGTGGTTGTCCTCTTCTATCTTTCCTCTCCCACTACTTTCTATCTGGTCATCTCCGCTTTCTCTTGCTTTTCTGATTCTCCCTAACCCCCTCACTATACTCCCTTTCTCCTCCATTCGTCAACATGCACTTTTGCAGGTTAGACTCTGTTGTGATACAGAAATTCTGAATCTTACTCAGTTAATCTGATGATACCACATACTGTCTTTGGATGTATGATTTGCATGTCTTAACCAAGTTTTATCACTGGCCATAATGTATGTTGATAACTTGCCAGGTATATGCTTTCTACAACAATGCGTGTCTTCTTATATTTTCTGTTGAAAATTTTGAAAATCAATAAAAATTGTCAGTTTTCAAAAAAAGGGGGGGGGATTGACTTCGAGGCTCGGGGACCTTGGGGGTAGGTAGCTGAAGTCCTACCCCACCACTGGTCAAAATCTGGGGCTCCTATAATCTATAGTTCTGGAGATACAGGGCTTCTTGCTCAGCCTGTCAAAAGCTACATACAGAGCAGCCAGTTTAAATACAAGCTGGTACACTCTGTTTGCAACAGACTGAGAGGATAAGCTCACAGTGCCTCTCCTCGCTTCTTGTCAGAGGCACTGAGCTCAATGGACAGCTTGGAGTCTTGGACCAATGGTAAAGTACCATTGGCCCCAGCTGTCCAATAAAAATGCTACACTGGAGGCACGCCTCACACTGCAGTGTCATAGAAGGGGGCATGTGTCTAAAAGACACATGTTCCCTTCCAGCCCAGCCCTCTTAACTACAAGGAAATACATGGGTTTATGTGTATAGGGTTTACCCATAATCCAATGTTTTTCTCACAGTTAAGAGTAGGGATGAGCTTCGCTGCACAGTGTTCAGCTAAAGCTACTAGTTAGGGTAGTGCATCCTCCTCACAGTGTTCAGCTAAAGCTACAAGTTAGTGTAGTGCGTCCTCTGAACAGTGTTCAGCTAAAGCTACAAGTTAGAGTAGTGTGTCCTCCTCACAGTGTTCAGCTAAAACTACACGTTAGTTTTTTGCAAGCTCTGCACAGTGTTCAGCTAAAGCTACCTGTAGAAGGTTGGTGGTGTTTTCCTGATCCTATCACTACCGCAGGCAGCTAAATAAGCTACAAGTTATTTTTTTGCGAGCTCTGCACAGTGTTCACCTAAAGCTACCTGTAGAAGTTTGGTGGGATTTTCCTGATCCTATCACTACCGCAGACAGCTAAATAAGCTACAAGTTAGTTTTTTGCGAGCTCTGCACAGTGTTCAGCTAAAACTGCAAGTTAGTTTTTTGCGAGCTCTGCACAGTGTTCAGCTAAAGCTACCTGTAGAAGGTTGGTGGTGTTTTCCTGATCCTATCACTACCGCAGGCAGCTAAATAAGCTACAAGTTATTTTTTTGCAAGCTCTGCACAGTGTTCACCTAAAGCTACCTGTAGAAGGTTGGTGGTGTTTTCCTGATCCTATCACTGCACAGTGTTCAGCTAAAGCTACCTGTAGAAGGTTGGTGGTGTTTTCCTGATCCTATCACTACCGCAGGCAGCTAAATAAGCTACAAGTTATTTTTTTGCAAGCTCTGCACAGTGTTCAGCTAAAACCACAAGTTAGTTTTTCGCGAGCTCTGCACAGTGTTCAGCTAAAGCTACCTGTAGAAGGTTGGTTGTGTTTTCCTGATCCTATCACTACCGCAGGCAGCTAAATAAGCTACAAGTTATTTTTTGCGAGCTCTGCACAGTGTTCACCTAAAGCTAAAGCTACCTGTAGAAGGTTGGTGGTGTTTTCCTGATCCTATCACTACCTATATATATCCCAGCTTAGTGCAGCTACAGGCCATTAGTATGTCTGGAAGGCCAACAAGGAGAGGCAGACAGTCACAAGCCAAAGGGTAGCGCTGCTACTCATTGCTTATTTATGTTTGTGTGTTTCTCACTCCTAGCAGCAGCTCTTTAGAATTTCCTTGATTTTTTGTCAGCACAATCAATACGTTTATTTTAGATATTTTAATCACAGCGCGGTATTTCTTGCTTGTACAAGCCAATAAAAGAAGGCAAGCAGGCTTTGTGTCTAGAGGCAACAGTGCTGGTCATGGAGACGGTGCATCTTCATCAGCACATAGCCGTGGGACACGCTTGGCCTTTTTTTCGGCAGCTGGCCATGTTGAGCCGCAACATGCGGAAGACTTGGTCGAGTGGATGACCAAGTCGTCCTCATCCTCTTCATCCTCTCTCACCCATGCTCAGGGTACTTTGTCTGGCAAAGCAGCTGCCAACGCGGCCTCTTCCCTCGGCTCAATGGCATCAGTGATTCCTTCCCTAGCCCCACCATGTCCTCCTGAGGAATCCCTCGAACTGTTTGACCACAGTGTTGGGTATATGCTCCAGGAGGATACCCAGCGTTTAGAAGGCTCTGATGATGATACTGAGCTAGATGAAGGCAGTAACATGAGCACGGACAGAGGGGTGCCCAAGAAGGACAGCAATCTGGCAGTCATGCTCCCCCTGCTGCAGCATACTGCCAGGTTTGCTCCAGTGATGAGGAGGGAGGGGATGATGAGGTCACTGACTCAACGTGGGTGCCTGATAGGAGAGAGGAGGAGGAGGAGGCACATCACCAATGAGACAGGATGCCCTCCTGGGGCCAGCCTAAGGGCAGCACACTGACTGCATCACACCCCAAATCTCCGCATGTGCAGGATGCTTCTGTCTCTGCGCGTTATTCCAAAAGTTCTTTGGTGTGGGCCTTTTTTGAGATGAGTGCATCATATCGCACCGCTGCTATTTGCAACATATGTCTCAAGCGTATCTCGCGTTGCCAAAACATCTCCCGCTTGGGCACCACATGCTTGACCAGACATATGTTGACCTGCCATGCAGTTCGCTGGCAAGCGTATCTAAAAGACCCACACCAAAGAACAAAGAGGACCTCTCCTTGCTCCTCATCAGCTGAGATCTTCAACCCCACTATACCTTCAGTCCTCTCTGAGACCTGCACTGAGAGGAATGTAGGTGCAGAATTAGGTGTGTCACAGCCAAGTACTTGTGGGTAATCTGCTTTCGGTACACCGACGTCAGATTGTACCAGGCAAATTTCCCTGCCCCAGCTGCTGCACCGCCGAAAGAAGTTCGCTCCCAGCCATCCACATGCCCAGCGGTTGAATGCTAGCTTGGCAAAATTGCTAGCACTTCAACTGCTGCCTTTTCAGTTCGTAGACTCTGCCCGGTTCCTCAGTGGCAGGTAACCAAACGCCACTTTTTCTCACGGAAGGCGATTCCGGCTCTCTACCGGCATTTGGAAGGCAATGTCCATGCCTCGCTGGACAGGGCGGTCAGCGGTAAAGTGCATATTACCGCTGACTCATGGTCCAGCAGGCATGGACAGGGACGTTACCTAAGTTTCACCGGGCATTGGGTGACTCTGCTGGCAGCTGGGAAGGATGCAGGACAAGGTGCAGTAGTGTTGGAGGTTGTTCCGCCACCACGCCTCCAAAATGCCACTACTAATGATTGTGACACACCTCTCTCCTCCACCCCCTCCTCTTCTTCTTCCTCCATGGCCTCTTCCTGTGCTTTGTCCTCGGAACCAGCGGTGCTCCGTAGCTGTTCAAGGGGCTACGCGAGTATGCAGGCCAAAAGATGCCATGCGGTGCTTGAGCTGGTGTGCTTGGGGGACAGGAGCCACACTGGGGGCAGAGGAGGCAGAGGTTCTGTCAGCTCTGCAGGGGCAGGTTCAGAGGTGGTTGACGCCACGCCAACTTAAGGCAGGAATGGTGGTTTGTGACAATGGCACCAACCTCCTCTCCGCCCTCCGACAGGGACAACTGACCCATGTGCCCTGTTTGGATCACATCCTTAACTTGGTGGTGCAGCAGTTCTTGGGCAGGTACCCCGGGCTTACAGGATGTCCTGAGGCAGGCCAGGAAAGTCTGTGTGCATTTCCGCCGGTCATATAATGCCAGTGCTCGGCTGCCAGACCTCCAAAAGGAATTTAACCTGCCCAAGAACCGCCTAATCTGTGACATGCCCACCAGGTGGAACTCAACGTTGGCCATGCTGCAGCGGCTGCACACGCAGCAGAGGGCCATCAATGAGTACCTGTGCGACTTTGGCACCAGGACAGGGTCAGGGGAGCTTGTTTTTTTTCCCCACGCCAGTGGGCCATGATCAGGGATGCATGCACTGTCCTGTCACCATTTGAGGAGGCCACGAGGATGGTGTGCAGTGACAGTGCATGCATCAGTGACACTGTCCCCCTTGTCCACCTGTTGGAGCACACGCTGCATGGAATAATGGACAGGGCACTTGAGGCAGAACAGAGGCAGGAAGAGGAGGACTTCCTTAGCTCTCAAGGCCCCCTTTATCCAGACAGTGTTCCTGCGTGCCCGCCGATCACACAGGAAGAGGACGAGGAGGAGGAGGATTGTGTCAGTATGGAGGTGGAGCCTGGCACTCAGCATCAGCAGCAGTCTTTAAGGGATCAGTCCCAAGAAACACATGGACTTGTACGTGGCTGGGAGGAGGTAGCTGCGGACCATGTTGTCCTTAGTGACCCAGAGGACTCTGGACCGAATGCCTTAGCAAACCTAAGCTGCATGGCCTCCCTGATCCTGCAAAGCCTGCGTAAGGATCCTCGTATTCGTGGTATCAAGGAGAAGGACCAATACTGGCTGGCAACCTTCCTTGATCCACGTTACAAGGGTAAGGTTGCGGACCTTATCTTGCCATCGCAGAGGGAGCAGAGGATGAAACATCTTCGGGAAGCCTTGCAGAAAGGTCTGTGCAACGCGTTCCCAGAGACTGGGAGGTTACAAACTCCTGTTTCTGGAAAACGTGTTGCCGAGGCTTTGTTCAGTCAAAGAAGGAGCGGAGGAGAAGGTGGCCATCTGACTGATGCGTTCAGACAATTTTTTAGTCCGCAGCCCCAAGGTATGATCGGTTCCAGCAACCATCGCCAGCGTCTGTTTTACATGGTGCAGGAATACCTAGGGGCAAGATCTGACTTGGACACCTTTCCCACCGAAAATCCTCTGGGTTACTGGGTCTTGAGGATGGATCACTGGCCAGAGCTTGCACAGTATGCAATTGAGCTACTGGCCTGTACTGCATCCAGCATTCTTTCGGAACGCACATTCAGTGCTGCTGGAGGCTTTGTAACCGATCACAGGGTGCGTCTGTCCACCGACTCGGTCGATCGACTGACCTTCATAAAAATGAATCAGTCTTGGATCACCACCAGCTACCAAGCACCTGATGCTGATGTAACCAAATAATTTTTTTTTGAAATGTCAGATCCTTCAAAGACTGCCTATGCTGATGCTGAGTGACTATCCTGTTATGCTGAGTAATTATCCTCTTCCTCCTCAATGATCATGCTGATAGCTTGTAAGAACATTTTTGGTTCTGGGCGCCGCCACCAGTGCCTAAGGCCCAATTTGTAAGCCCCTGTTTAACAGGGGCACGTAATTACAATTTTTGATGCCTGCGAAAGGACCCTCGGATTCGTGGTATCAAGGAGAGGGATCATTACTGGCTGGCAACCCTTCTTGATCCACTTTACAAGGGTAAGGTTGCGGAATTTATCCAGCCTTCGCAGAGGGAGCAGAGGATGAAACATCTTCGGGAGGCCTTGCAGAAAGGTTTGTGCAATGCATTTCCAGAGCCTGGGAGGTTACAATTTCCTGGTCCTCCTGGACAACATGTTGCTGAGGCTTCGGTTGGCCCAATTTTTCTGCCCCTTTTTAACAGGGGCGTGTATTTACAATTTTTGCTCTAATATTTCACAGCAGGGCACATTCCTGCACTCAACTAGAGTATCTGTGAGGGGTTTCAGTGTTGTGGAACCACCACCAGTGACTAAGGCCCAATTTTTCAGCCCCTGTTTAACAGGGGCCTGTAATTAAAATTTTTGATGCAATACTTTGCAGCAGGGCTCGTTCCTGCGTTCCAACTAGAGTATCTGTGAGGGGTTGCAGTGTTGTGACACCAGTGCCTAAGGCCCAATTTTTCAGCCCCTGTTTAACAGGGGCCTGTAATTACAATTTTTTATGCAATACTTTGCAGCAGGGCTCGTTCCTGCGTTCCAACTAGAGTATCTGTGAGGGGTTGCAGTGTAGTGCCACCAGCACCACCACCACCAAAGGCCCAATTTTTCTGGCCCTGTTCAACAGGGGCATGTAATTACAATTCTTGATCGAATATTTCACAGCAGGGCCCGTTTCTGCGCCCACCAAGATTAACTGTGAGGACTTACAGTGTTGTGGCACCAGCACCACCACCACCAAAGGCCCAATTTTTCAGCCCCTGTTCAACAGGGGCATGTAATTACAATTCTTGATATAATATTTCACAGCAGGGCCCGTTCCAGCGCCCACCAAGAGTAACTGTGAGGACTTACAGTGTTGTGGCACCAGCACCACCACCACCATCACCAAAGGCCCAATTTTTCTGGCCCTGTTCAGCAGGGGCATGTAATTACAATTCTTGATCAAATATTTCACAGCAGGGCCCTGTGAGGGCTTACAGTGTTGAGGCCACAACAACACCTAAGGCCCAAATTTCTGCTGAGTATATAGGGCAGGCCCCTACTTTCAAACATCCAACTTACAAACGACTCCTACTTGCAAACGGAAGGAGACAACAGGAAGTGAGATGAAATCTACCCCATAGGAAGGGAAATTCTCTCCTGTAAAAGTTAATATGGGAAAAACTTTTCTCTTTTCCACTGATGCTTTATCACCAATCCTTGTTTCACTAAAAACCCCAAATTTTCAAAAAACATTTGTCATTGGGACAAAAAGTGAGGTGAAATCTTCTGAAGAGGAGCACAGACAGCAAAACAAATGTCACAGGGGTGATAACCCTTCCCTATGTTTTCCAAAAAGCTTAAAAACAGATTTTTTTGGCTGGAGCTTCACTTTAAAAATGTACCAGTTCAAAATTACAAACAAATTCTACTTAACAACAAACTTACAGTCCCTGTCTTGTTTGCACCGCCTGTATACTGCTGTTCAGAGTATATAGGGCCTGGGGGCCCCATGCCTTTCCTTTTTTTAATTTGGGTGCGGGGTTCCCCTTAATATCCATACAGGACCCAAAGGGCCTGGTAATGGACTGGAGGGTACTCATGCCGTTTGTCTCACCGATTTTTTATCCATATTGCCTGGACCCGACATTACATTAAAGCCGCAAGCAGTTTTAAATGACTTTTTTCCTTTAAAAATGTCATTTTGTGCAGGGACTGTTCTAAGCACCGGAAACATGCGCCACTTTACAGGCATACTATAGTCACCCCCCAGGTACGATATTTAAAGGAATATTTCACTTTGTTTTTTTACTTTAAGCATCATTAAAATCACTGCTCCCGAAAAAACTGCAGTTTTTAAAAGTTTTTTTGCATTGATACATGTCCCCTGGGGCAGGACCCGGGTCCCCAAACCCTTTTTAGGACAATACCATGAAAATTAGCCTTTAAAATGAGCACTTTTGATTTTGAACGTTCGAGTCCCATAGACATCAATGGGGTTCTAACGTTCGCGCAAATTTTCTGTCTGTTCACAGGTTCTGGTGCGAACCGAACCGGGGGGTTGTTCGGCTCATCCCTACACTGCAGCTAACTGAATCACCTGCCTGCCTGAAGTATATTAGAAACAGTACACCAGGAACAGACTGCAGTCAGATCTAGCTAAACTGGATACAGTGGATATATATATATATATATATATATATATATATATATATATATACGAGACTGACTGTATATATATTTTAAATACACTGAAGCTAACTGAATCACCTTCCTGCCTGAAGTATATTAGAAGCAGTACACCAGGAACGGACTGCAGTGAGATATAGCTAAACTAGATACAGTGGATATATATACATATATATTGACACGGACATTCATTTTACTGTTCATTTAAGCACAAGAGAATCCATTTTGTTCTCACTGTTGAAATGTGTTCTGTAACCTTCACCTAACACACAGACACTTCTCCTACTAAACGCTCTCTACCCCCCCCTCCCTTTTCAAGGTTTTACTTTTGCAATTGTTCTATTCGCTAGTTTTTAATAATATATTTCTATTTGTTAGCTTTTAATAATATATTGCTATTTGTTAGTTTTTAATAACATCTCACACCACCCCTTTCTTATCTATGTATAAAATAACATGTAATAATACATTTTTCACTGAACGGACATTTTAAACACAGTGATTGAGTGCTGTGAATCTGTTCCTGCAGCTGCAGTATTAACTTTGTTTTAGAGTCCCAATCAGAAATCAGTCATATCAGTCTTGGCGAGCCAGCCAGGAGATTGGCAGAGTCTCCAGAAGGAACCGCGCTTCGATCGGGATCATCGGGAAACGCAGACCTCAAATGCCGGCTAGGTAAGCTGCCCTTAAGCTTGCTATATTTCTGCCTTTTCCTATGTATCCTATCTGTCGGTTCTCAAGGAAACCAGACCACTCTCTGACCTTTCTGGTTGGGTAACGTGTGTGTGTGAATGTGTTTGTGTCCCCCTTCACGGGTTGGACTGTGTGTGGATAGGGAAAATCCTCTGCGGTTCCCTGCGTTGACTCCTTGTGGGCGACCTGGGTCAGAGGCACATGGTAGGGTCAGATAAAACTCACAGAGAAGAGAAGAGACGAGGAGGGTCTCTTAATGAGTGTTTTGTCTATTGTCATAAACCCCTTCTATCCACGTAGATAAGTGGAGACTATTCTTGTAAATCTGCAGATTTGCTGTACTATTTTTTTAGAGGCAAGAGGGTATAGGCACAAGTAGAGAAGAGAGAAGACTGGCCAGTCATTATGGGCATTAAATTAATTAAGGGAATGAAGGGAGAGAGGCCTTCAGAAAATGCCCAGCGCAAGATGAGTGCTAGAGAATATATGAACCGAAGGTACGGTTCTGCCTATACTGAGCCCCTAGATAAATGGGTAGAATGGACAAAGGGAACAGCTAAACCTTTAAAATCTGAAGGGACTTTTGATTTAAAAGTATGGCAAACTTTTCTGCACGATTATGGCCCACTACTGTGCAGTGAAGGAACGTGGAGAATAGCTTGCACATGGGAGATAGAAGCTAAAGTAGCAAATCAAACTGGCTTGACGGAGATATTTAATAAAAGTACTGCCCAAATTTACTACGTTTGGCCAGAAGACTCTGTAGAGGAGGACCCCCCACCTTATGTGGCTGCAAGTTTGGCTTTAAGGGGTCCACACACAAAAGCAAAAGAATTAGATTACATGGAACACACAAAAGATGAGCTATGCAATATAGTAGAGAGCAGAGGTTTAACAGCCCCATATCAACCTACAAAGAGGGATTTGGCTCGTATCCTACAAACAGATGATTGGCATAAATCAAAAGGCACATATGCAAACCTAGATCTCTCTGAACTTAAGGCTTTGGCCAGAGAAAGAGAGATAGAGTCTGAACTTCCAGAGCAAACCATAATTTCCAAATTGTGGCAGCAAGATGAAGAGAGAAGGAAGGGAGATGCCAGCCCTTCTGCCCCTGGCATAGAGAAATCTGTTGCCGTTTATCCTGTCAGAACCCAATTAGTTTTTGAAGGTGATGCTGTTGACAGTAAGTCTCAAATTAAATGGCATGTACCTTTTAGTCCCCAAGATATGAGAGCCATATTAGAGGGATTGGGAGATCCTAGAAAGAATCCAATTGGGTTTGCAAACAAACTTAGTGCTGCACAGGAAGCATATGAGGCTTCTGCTACTGACATTCATCAGCTTTTTATTAAAGCAGTGGGAAGCAACATGTCTGGCTATAGCAGAACAATTGATATTAATACTATTTTTGCAATCAATGAGCAGGCTACTGCACAGTCTAATATTAATGAGGTGCTTACTGCCTTGGGGAATGTGCTAGAAAAACAAGTCCGCACTTGGTGGGACATCTGTACATTCGAGCAGTACATCAAAGAAAAAATCATAGTTAGAAGCTTGAGATGGGAGGTAGCCCCCCAAGATGGTCTTGACGACCCTGAATCCATGCAAGAATGGTACGAATTTTTTACCGGTATGGGTTTTAAGTTACAGGACCTAGTTCTGGCTCGGAAGCGTAAGAAAATGTCCATCTTGGAGGGTAAAATTAATGAATTCCGCTTGCAACTGGATCCTGTAAAGGATTCCCAGCAAGTAATAGACTTTAACATACGTATTAAGAAAAAGCTTGAAAAGATTGACAGAGATACACAGAAGAAGAAGGCCAAGAAGTTTCATAGGGACCTTAATAATTTCAGGTCCAGTTCTGTGTATCTCTGGCAACAATCTAAAACACCCGCCAATGTTGTAGGCAACTCTGCTGGGACACTTACAGATGGCCCATGCAATCGCGTGAATAAACCTCCTAATATGGGTATTTACGCTGGCGGTAACAGGAGAGATGAAAGGCCTAACCGCCCTGCTGATATATGTACCACCCCTAGTAGGGGAGATGCTGGTTATGGAAAGAGCAATGATGGGAGGAATGGGTATAATCAACCGTATTGCTATACACCTTCCAATAACCACTATCAGGTTCCTGTCTATAATAGATTTGACCCTTTGAGAGGGAATGGAGAGAGAACTGGATACCAATCTCCCCGTCCTTTTTTAGGGAGTGGGAGAAGCTGGCAGAAACGGGGTCGGGGGAACTCTCACCGAAGGGGGAGGCCTCCTGGACAGGGACGACCGAGACAGGACTACCACCAATTACAGTGGAGGGAACAGCCGCGACGAGAGGGGGAGCACTCTTATCACCCCAACCAGTGGAGAGAAGAGCAAGGGGGTGTAGAGCAGGAAGAAGGGCCCAAAAAAAGAAGGAGAGGGCAGGACTAGAGGCATTTTTAATTTAAGTAATGCGATTCTATCCCATAAAGAAACTAACATCTTACATTTAGGTTTGAAATGTGGCCTGAAAAGGCCCATTAACAAGTTTGATGTTTTTATTGATGTACACCTTGCCTAAGATACACAAGGATCTGAATAAGCCTCCAGGGAGACCGATAGTCAATGGGATTGGCTCCATTACGTCTCGGATGGGTCAATACCTTGACCACTTTCTTCAGGAAAGTGTTGTACACACTAAGGCGTATCTGAAGGATACTAAGAGTCTCCTACAGATCCTACAACAGGTGGACTTAACAGGGAAGCAAGAACTGTACCTGGTAACGGCGGATGTGGCGTCTCTTTATTCAATCATACAACATGACAATGCCCTCCTAGCCCTTAATTGGGCTCTCTGCCAGCGGGATGATCTGCCACATAACCAAAAAGTTTTTATCAGGAATGCGCTAGACTTCTGTTTAAGTCATAACTTTTTTTGGTTTGATGGTCAATTTTTCTCCCAACGTAGAGGCGTTGCTATGGGGGCAAAATTTGCCCCAAGTATAGCAAATTTGTTTATGGGGGAATGGGAGGACAAAACGATATTTTCTGCCGTCCGTACCCAACTTTTGCTATACAAGAGGTATATTGATGACCTGTTTTTTATTTGGGAAGGGTCTAGTGATAGTTTACAGGAATTTTTGAACGAGCTTAATTCCAACAGCAATAACATCAGATTGACCAGCGATTTTAGTCAGAGCGACATTCATTTTTTGGATGTGAACATCTTCAGACAAGGGAATAGACTGGGGACTAAAGTTCACTTCAAGCCCACAGACTACTTACCAATTAACAGTGGGCATCACCCTAAGTGGTTAAAAAACATACCCAAGGGACAATTCACTAGAGTGAAAAGGAATTGTTCAGAGGATGCTGATTTTTTGATGCAGGCCCAGATTGTTAAGAAAAAGTTTATGGAAAAGGGATATGTGGAGGAGGTATTGGACTCCACTATTCAAGAGTTGGCTGTGCGACCCAGAGACTCTTTTTTAGAAAATCTACTAAGAGTCCAAAACACTGATAACTATGAGTGGAGCTTTATCTCGGGTTTTCACTCCCAGTATAGGGAGGTTGAAGACATTTTTAATACCCAATGGCATGTGTTACGTATGGATAAAACGCTGTGTCCGGTCTTACCCTGTAGGCCCAAATTTATTTACAGAAGATCTCACAGCTTTGCGGACAGGATAGTGCAGAAAGTGTTGGACCCCCCTTCTAGACCCTTAACCTTCTGGGATAAAAAAGGGTTCTTCAGTTGTAGGAGATGCCGTGCATGCAGGGAAGTAGACAGACCAATGAGGGCTTTGGAAAGCTTTACATCTACTTCAAATGGTAAAGAATTCACCATAAATGAATACATTACGTGTAACACGGCCTTCGTGGTTTACGATATGCAATGTCCCTGTGGTCTTATTTATATAGGACGCACTAAAAGGCTGTTGAGGGTCAGAATCGCAGAACACATAGCAAACATAAAAATTGGTTTCAAAGACCACAATGTATCACTTCATTTCAAGTTAAAACATAACCAAGATCCATCGGGCCTCAAATTTTGGGGTGTGGATCATTTGAAACCTAAATGGAGGGGCTCTAATCTAGTTTGTGATCTTTCTAGAAGAGAGACCCAGTGGATCTTCTTGGTGGATACATTATCGCCAAGGGGATTAAACGTTGATCTCGATATTAACTGCTTCATAAGCGACTATTAATATCTGCGATTAAGGTCTTGCCTCATCTGCTCATTCCCTGTTGCTCTATCTTTAGTTTGGTGGTATGCCTCTGATTTTATTTCTTGCCTTGCATTAATGCCTCTAGGACTGTGATTTATATCCCATTTATTGTTTGGGACCATTTCCCATATTTTTGTCACTTTCCTTGCATTAATGCTTTTAATATTGATACTTTTTTATTTCCAATTTATTTTATCATATCAATTGGATATGGATAAATTTTGTTCATATATTTATATGTAATTTTTAGTTTCCTACGGTTCTTCTCTAATTATATCTCCTGTTTGAAGTTGAGGTATCTAGATTAGCATTCAGCTGCGTGACCTCAATGATTTTGTGAGAGGACACTGTGCAGCAGTTTAAATGCAGTGTGCATCAGTGTCTTCCTTTTTTTATTTATTCTTCTTTTTATGTATTGTGATATTTCACTGTTTCATAACTATGTACATTTACATTTTGTGAGTGTTGATGTCTTTATATGATTTAGTGTCTATACCAATAGGAACATGGTGAGCAATGGTGTCCCTAACCTACACATATTAATTTGAAGTAAATCTTCTCTTTTTAGATCTGCTAGCATAATTGTAAAGCGCGCCAGGCTAGAATGCATCTCACAGTGCGTTTTATGGGTAGTACCTATTGCTGTGTAGTGACGTTGTATAGTGATTTGTATATCTAGGGACTGGCTCATGTGATTGACGAGGATGTATATTCACTTATTCTAAGTTTTTATATCTGATCCTTTTTGTTTTTCTAATTTTATGCTTGTGTAATATGTGCAGAGCCTTATTGCCCCTTTCCCCCTTCTTAACAAGCCGTCAGTGTGGACTGGGGCTGTGATTGCGCTGTGATTGGCTAGGCGGGGTGTCGAGGGATATTTAAGCCGATGAGAGCGTCGCGACATAGGAAGTGACGTGTGCGCTCCACCTGAACCAATTGCATAACCAGGAAGTGGTCAACGTCTCCTGTGTAGCGGCGCTGGCGTCTCATGGTGAAGTAGACACACTGTCACTACCTGCTTGATTGATTGCTCGTTTTATAAGAAAATTGATGTACGTGTATTTATTGAAGGGGGGTGTTGTTTTTTATATGTGGAAGGGAATTTAGTCAATAAACAGTATTACGCTATGTGCGCTTCTCTATCTGTTTTTTTTACTTATTATGAGCCCCGAACATCCGTGATCCTTCATGAGTGATGTTAACAACAAATTGCTGTCATGGATTAGTATTCTGAATGCTCTATTACTTCCCAATTCTGGTGAGTTTAACCCCCTAGGGGGAGAGTGGTCGCACTGGGTGGAATTCGTAGTGATCGGTGGAAGGTGCACGCTGAGGAATGTTTTCATGATCACCTGTTTAAAAATAATTTTTTTTTGGAGCTACACCCTGAACTTTACATCACTTCTCTTTTCAAGGGACTTTCTCCTAAGGGACTTTCTTTTACAGGATTTTCCTATGCATGTGTTGTTGGCCGCATGTTTAGCTGATAATTGCTCAACATTAGCGATGTCTAGTGTGACAATTTAGTCTATTTGTAGATCATTTGAAACACTGTGTTTATATGTCTGGCTATATACTTAAAGAATGTGGTGTAGACGTCAAAAATCTAGGTAAGATGGTTAGTGGACGGGAGGTTTGTGAGAAATTGAAGGAAAAATTGCCCCAAATATATGGACAAACCAGACATGCTGAATTTATGAATGCTAAGCAAGGAAAAGAGGAAGCAGCAGGGGCTTATTGGAGGCAGTTAAGTGATATGGCTGAGGAAGCAGGCATTAATATAGAGGAAGAGAAGGCGGGAGAAACTGCAAGTCCATCTACACAACTGGTGAAACAAAGGTTTCTTGATGGTTTAATACCCCAGTTGAAAGAAAAGTTGTTCACAGCAAGGCCTGAGGCAGGCAATATGTCTATTCGAGACGTCCTGCCTATCCTGATATCCATAGAAAACAGGATTAACCAAAAAGACAGCAAATCCAAGGTAATGTACATGGGGAAGCAGAGAGGAAAAGGAAGAGGAAGAGGCAAAGGCAATTTCAGAAATCATGGCAATCGGGGACCAATTATATGCTACAATTGTGATGGGGAAGGACACATAGCCAAATTCTGCCATCTTCCTGACCGTAGACTAGAAAAGAGCTTAGAGGCCCCTCATGCTGATCCCAGTTCTCTGCCGAAAGCAGTGGATCAGGCATAGGAAAATGGCATGCCAGTATCAATCATGTTAAATAGGGGAGACAATGGTCCCGAGGCCAGAGTAAAAGTATTTTTACAAGAACTCCCCTATCCTGGAGGAGAAACAGAATTAACCTGTTTAATTGATACTGGTGCAAGCCGAAGTGTTTTTAATATAGAGGACTTACCACCAGGATTATTATCTACAAATGTTATCTCTAGTGTTGGCCTAACCGGGACCTCTACTGATTTGGTTGAGTCCAAGCCACTTAAACTCAGGCTAGGACAGCAAACAGAAATTGTCACTAAAGTTTTAGTTTCAGACACAGTTCCTACCAATCTTTTGGGAGCTGACATTTTGAACCAAATTTTAGCAAACATAGACTACACTCCTACAGGAGTCCAAGTGGTCAGTAGTCTATCAGGAGAAGTTTTAAATTCTGCCTGTGGAGTATTTTTAATCCAAGACTTCACTCCGCCATTTCCACCAGAATTGAAAGTGATTCCCGCTGAATTATGGGCCACCAGCAAATATGATGTAGGTCTGCTGGATTGCACCCCAGTCATGATAAAAATTAAACCAGGAGCCCATCTCCCGCAGATTAAACAGTACCCACTGAGTATTGCTCAGACTAAGGGAATAAAGGATCAAATCACTCAACTGAAAGCAGCAGGGGTTGTTGTACCAATTAAGTCCCAGGTCAATACACCCCTGTTCCCAATTGCAAAGAAGCCAGACAAGAAGGGTGGGCAGGTGACATATCGCATGGTGCATGATTTGAGAGCCATTAACAATATAATAGAGGCAGATACCCCGATCGTGCCCAACCCCCGCACTTTACTAAGTGGAATACCTGCCTCCAGCACCTGCTTTACAGTGATTGATCTTGCAAATGCTTTCTTTTCGGTGCCCCTGCACCCAGATTGCTGGCACCTTTTTTCATTTACCCATGATGCCCAAAAGTTAGCATGGACAAGATTGCCCCAAGGCTGTGTGAGTAGCCCCTCTGAATATAATACTGCAATAAAGCAAGTATTGGACCAATGGTCCCCCTTACACCCAAACAGTTTTGCTTCAGTACATAGACGATTTGCTTATTTGTTCTGATACAAAGGACATTTGTAGCAGAGAAACAGTAAACCTTCTCATGTTTCTCTATAACAGTAACAACAAAGTTAGCAAAGATAAGCTACAATACTGCCAAGAGAAAGTGATCTTCCTGGGTCACTGCATTTCACATGGAATCCGTCACCTAACCCCAGATCGCGTTAAAACTCTACAAAACTTTGAAAAGCCAAGAAATGTCTGGCAACTACGTGCCTTCCTGGGGTTAGTGGGATATTGTAGGGACTGGATTCCAAATTCATCAGAACTTATGGCTCCTCTATATGAGGCTACCACTAGAAACCCTTTCAAACTCACATGGGACAATGAATTGCAGATGAAGGAGCTTATTAAAATTTTGTCTGAAGCTCCCGCCATTGGACTTCCTGACTATACTAAGACTTTCTCGTTGTTCTGTCATGCAGTCAATGGATTTGCTGCAGGTGTACTCACCCAGCTACATGGAGACAAACAGAGGCCTGTGATGTATGTATCAGCCTCATTAGACCCTGTCATCAAAGGCTCCCCCAGTTGTATGCGAGCCATAGCAGCCTGCATTTTGCTGCTAGACAAAGTAACGGAGCTTGTACTAGATTCTGCTCTGATCCTGTATGTGCCACATGCAGTACAGGAAATCATGAATCAAGTAAATACTAGACATGTGTCTGCCAGTAGATTTGACAAGTACCAGTCTGCTCTTTTTGCTCCATCGAATTTAACAAACAAACGATGTGTTACTTTAAATCCGGCTACTCTTCTTCCTATAATTGATGAGGAAGATGCAACAAATGGTACTGATGTAGAACCTGAGAGTTTTTCTCACGATTGTATGGCTCTTATGGAGGTAGAAAGGGCCTCTGTCACACCAGCAAAAGATGAGCCCTTAGCAGATTGTGACACACACTTATTCGTAGATGGTTCCAGATTTTACACTGATGATGGTCAGCCACACACAGGGTTTGCTGTAACCACTACAGACACCATTTTACATCAGGAAGCATTGAAACCCCAGATGTCAGCACAGGAAGTGGAGTTGTATGCTGTAGTCAAAGCATGTCATCTCCTAGAGAATCAAAGGGGAAACATCTACACTGACAGCAGATATGCATTTGGAATAGCCCACGATTTTGGGCCTATCTGGAAAGCACAGAACTTTCTGACTAGTGCAGGGAAGCCAGTGAGACATGCAAAACTCATAGAGCGGCTATTTGAGGCCTTTCAGAAACCAGCAGAAGTTGCCATCTTGAAGGTAAAAGGGCATGCAAGGAGAAGTGACATGACAGCCAGAGGAAATGCTTTAGCGGACCAAGCGGCAAAGGATGCTGCCCTTATGGCATTTGGAGTCACATCCACTGTAGGGGTCGCCCAGGTAGCGGGGACAGATTCCCCTCATCAAGAGCAGTGGGATGTAGAAACTCTAATTCAGTTGCAGAACCAGGCCCCTGATGAAGAGAAGGATAAGTGGATCAAATATAATGCTACCCAAAATCAGCAGGGCCTGTGGAGCGCTGACAACAGGTGGTGTCTACCCAGGAGTTTGTACCCAGTTTTAGCACAGCTGGCACATGGCGTCTGTCATCTTGCTAAGGGCGCGATGGTGGCACTTACTGACTGCTATTGGATAGCACCTGGATTTAGTGCATTTGCAGCCAGGTTTTGTGCTTCATGTCTCACTTGTGCTCTGTACAATGCAGGGAGGCCTGTTCATGTTCCCCAAAGGCATTCTCCAAAGCCAGATTTCCCTTTCCAAAGAATTCAAATAGACTACATTCAGATGCCCAGAATAGGCACCTATGAGTTTGCTTTAGTGTGTGTTGACATGTTTTCAGGTTGGCCCGAGAGCTGGCCAGTAGCCAAAGCAAATGCAAAAACAACAGCAAAGAAAATTTTGAATGAAATAGTTTGTAGATATGGAGTTCCTGAAACTATTGAGAGTGACAGAGGAACCCATTTTACTGGGGAAGTAATGAAAGAGGTAATGGAAGCACTTCACATACAGCAAGCTTTCCATACACCTTATCATCCACAAAGTAGTGGTAAAGTTGAGAGACTTAATGGAATTTTGAAAAACAGATGTGCAAAAATTAAAGCAGATACAGGAAAAGGATGGGTGGAAGCTTTGCCATTAGCCCTATATTCTGTACGAACTACCCCTAAACAACCACATGGGCTGTCCCCCTATGAGATTCTATTTGGAGGGCCACCCAAAACAGGGCTATATTTTCCCCAACAGTTGCAGGCTTCTCACTCTAATCTGTTAGAATATGTTCAGATTTTGCAAAGAACATTGAATAAAATACATGAAGGTGTTTATAAATCTATCCCCAACCCAGATTCTGTTTCAGGTATTCACAGAATCCAACCAGGTGACTGGGTGGTGGTCAAGCGACACGTCAGAAAGCCACTAGAACCAAAATTTGACGGACCACATTTGGTGCTTTTGACAACTGGTTCTGCTGTCAAGTTGGAAGGAAAGCCCACCTGGATTCACGCCAGTCACTGCAAGAAAATCCTGAAGTGATGATATCCTTTGAAAAAAGATGATAATTTTTCTTTTCTTTTTGTTGTTTGTGAGAACTGAGACATGGAAAAATAACCCTTTCATCCAAATGTTAAAATTGTATGCAACCCATAGCAACGCTAGTAACTGCTGGGTGTGTTCTCACTTACATCCCCAAACAGGAACAATACCCATGATAGCAATGCCTCTCAATTTCACTGATCTAAACAGGACCAGAATAAATGGCTCATACATAGTCTCCACAGCTAATGAGCACAGATCAGTAACTTTGATGGTTTTGAAACAGATAAACACTCCACAGATTTGTTTAAACATTACATGCCCGTTTAACACTAAATGTACACGGTTGGGCAATTCAGATTGCACTGGAGCAAAAATGACAGTTTATGGAGGAAACTATGGTCAATATTATTATATCCCAGATCCAGAACTAAATAGAACCCTTTATAGTACAAATTGCTCACAGTTTCCAATATGTGAAAATATCGGTTTCCTGAGATTCCATGTTATTGCTTCCAGTTTTTTAGGAGCAGGCATACCGTCCATACGTAGAGGGTTATATTATATATGTGGAAATAAAGCTTACGCCTGGCTTCCTAATAATGTTACAGATACATGTTATATTGGGAAGTTAGTACCTGCTTTGGCTGTTCGCAAAGATACAGTGCGACCAGATCAAAGTCCAGAATACCCTTTAGTGCTCAAAAGAGAGCTGTTCACTGAAGGTGACATGGCATGGTCATGGTTCCCTTCCTGGACAGGATGGGGAATTGAAGCAATGAAAAGACTAAATAATTACACTAGAATTGTAGATGAGATTATTAACCTTACTACCACTGATATAGGTTTATTAAATGAAGAAATGGCTCAGCTTAAAAAAGTAGTATTAGAGCTCAGATTAACGCTAAATTATCTCACTGCAGCTCAAGGTGGGATGTGTAAGGTATTTCGCACTGACTGTTGTATATACATTTCTGATAATGAGGACATTATTAAAGGGCATCTTGCTAAGATAAGAGAACTACAGAATAAGGCCAGAGATATTGCTAAAGATGGATGGAACCCCTTTCAGGGTTTAGGTGGTTTTGGTGATTTTTTATATGGCATAGCAACATGGTTACAGAAACTAGGCGCTTACATTGTGATGTTCCTATTTCTCATGTTTGTTATTTACTTCCTCATCAGGCTATGCCTCTGTTTGACTACCCGCTGTACCAACAAATGTACCACCAGCCCTGATGAACCCATTATTGTGAGAAAGCTAGGAGAGAGCTGAACAGGACGCCGTCTCTCTGCACCAATGTAACAGGAGTTACCAGCAATCGGCTGAACGTAACGCGGAGAAGAATGGTGTCAAATAAACAAAAGGGGGGAAATGACATGGACATTCATTGTACTGTTCATTTAAGCACAAGAGAATCCATTTTGTTCTCACTGTTGAAATGTGTTCTGTAACCTTCACCTAACACACAGACACTTCTCCTACTAAACGCTCTCTACTCCCCCCTCCCTTTTCAAGGTTTTACTTTTGCAATTGTTCTATTCGCTAGTTTTTAATAATATATTTCTATTTGTTAGCTTTAAATAACATATTGCTATTTGTTAGTTTTTAATAACATCTCACACCACCCCTTTCTTATCTATGTATAAAATAACGTGTAATAATAAATTTTTCACTGAACGGACATTTTAAACACAGTGATTGAGTCCTGTGAATCTGTTCCTGCAGCTGCAGTATTAACTTTGTTTTAGAGTCCCAATCAGAAATCAGTCATATCAATATATATATATATATATATATATATATATATATATATATATATATATACAAGCCTGGATGTATATATATACTAAATACTCTGCAGTTAACTGAATCGCCTGCCTGCTCAATATAAATGAAATGACACTCTCTCTCGGTCAACGCCAGCAACACACTATACAGGGCCGACGTTATATAGTGTGGGGAGTGGACTCAACCCCCTGAGCCATAATTGGCCAAAGGCACCCTGCCTTTGGCCAATTATGGCTCTCTTTGCTGACGGCCCTGTGATTGGCCAAAGCATGCGGGTCATAGTGCATGCTTGGCCAATCATCAGACAGCAATGCACTGCGATGTCGAACTCATATTCGACTCGAACATAAAGCTCATCCCTACCTCTCAGAGAGGATGCCAGATGAGATATCGCCATCCAGGCTGCTCTAAACTCCAAAATGTTGGACACTTTGCCCTCCATGTCGAACTGTCATTTCCCCTGGATTAACTGATTTTCAAAGTGGGCGCCCCAACCCAGATGATTTGCATCTGATGTAAGAGTAATCCAAGAGATGGGGCCAAGATGGCAATGATTTAACAGGTTGTGGGGTCTTGTCCACCACCATAGACTGTATTTCATCGAACACATAATCAGAATCTTCTGAGATAAGGATCCCCTCTTCCACTGTGAGAGAAACCCTTGCTGAAAAATGCGGAGGTGCCACCGGGCCCACTTCACCATTGGGATGCATGAGGAAAATGATCACAAGAGACTCAGACACTTCGCTGCTGGCATTGTTCTGGTCACCATAGCTCTCCCTACTTTGGCTATGATTAGAGGGATCTTCTCCGAAGGGAGTGACACTGCTCACTGAGTGTATTGGACAATGTCCCAAGGTATATCATTTTTTGTGCTGATAAAAACTGACTCTTCGGATAGTTTATTAGCCAACCGTATTTTGTTAATGTGTTCACGACTTTCTGTAGGTGAGTTTGGAGCGTTTCTTTGTGTTGAGACAAGATCAGTATATCATATAGATATTGTAGGATACGTATCCCCTTCTCCCGAAGAGGAACTAGAATTGCCACCAACACCTGCGTAAAGGTTCTGGGGGCTGGTGATATGCCGAAAGGCAGACATTGAAACTGTAGCTGGAGTTCCCCTACTTTGAATTGTAGAAAAGGCTGGAAATCGTGATGAATTGAAATATGTAGTTAAGCGTTTTTGAGGTCTATAGAGACCATCCAATCCTCCGGTTGTACTGCTAGGATTACCGTATTGAGATTCCATTTTGAAATGTTCTAGCTTGATAAATTTGTTTATTCGCTTTAAGTCCAGAACCGGACTCCCGCCTCCTTTTTTTTGGGGACTAAAATAATTGGGGAGTAAAACCCCCAAAACTTTTCTGATATTACTGCTTCTTGATGTATCAACGTCTTACCTTGCTGGTTAAGAATTTCCCATTTTTCTCTGGAACACGGGATCTTAGTGGGTAGAATTGAAAAATGGGGCCTGAATCTCAAAAAGTGCCCATGGAGTACTGTGGAAGTGACCCACTGTCTGTGCAAGATTTCACCCAAACTTGAGCGAAAGCCCTGAAACGAGCCCCCACTGGACCGGTTTGGGTGGGCAGGTAGTCAAAAAGACTTTTGGTTTTTGGGCGTAGTTGATGTAGTCTTCTGCTTTCCCATCTTTAAGAAGGTAGCCTGGAAACCTCTCCAGCCTCTTATATATTTTCTCCCCGGCCTATATCACCTGGTGTCCTTGTTCCTCTGTTGAAAAGAAGGGTGACCTGCAAACCTTTTCCTCCTGTTCCTGTCCTGAGGTATCAGGCCACTCTTTCCCCCTGTTACACGGTTAATGGCTGTATCAAGCTTTTCGCCAAAGAGGGCTTTTCCGTCATACGGTATGCGGCACCATGTTTGTTTGGAGGAGGGGTCCACTGACCATGGTTTTAACCAAAGTGCTCTTCTGGCGGTCACTGAGTATAGCATGGCTCGTGTACAACATCTTAATGTATCAATGGCAGGTTCAGCCATAAAATCTGAAGCCAATTTCAATTCATCAAGGGCTTTAATAATCTCATTTGACTCGATACCCTGCTTCAAAGCTAACTCAATATTATCAGTCCAAGCCTTTGTCACTCTGAAAACTGAAGTCAGGGCTACTGCTGGTTTACAAGCCCCTCCAGCCGCTTGATAAGCTTTTTTGAGGTTTGCGTCAATTTTGCGATTGAGCATGTCTTTAAAGGAAACTGCATCTTCTAAGGAGAAAGGATTATCACCGCTCTTAGGCAGGTCAATTAGGAATGAACCTCTCCTCTAGTTTGGAAGCCACAGGTGCTGGCAATGCATATAGCAATGAAATTGAGGAAAATTCTGGACAGCAGCACTCCAAAAAGTGCCTTTTATTTGTCAAGGAAAATAAAAAATACATTCCACAACAGAACGGACAAAAGAGTTGACGCGTTTCACACTATCAAACAGTGCTTAATCATAGTGGCTGTCCAGAATTTTCCTCAATTTTCATTGCATCGTCTAAGTGGAATTTCTTGCCAACTTTATGATAGAGGCGTTTACCGATGGTAAGGATTCAAATAGCTGCGCATCTGAGTCAGCTAGGGAATATACAGTAACTTGTGAAAACAGTTATAGGCGACCGGCCTTTTTCCACCTTCCACCATTCCCCCGTAACTACTTCCCTTATTTCTTCCATAAGCAGGAAGGTTGGTGCTTTTTTCTTTAAATGAGGGAAGTATTTCCTGGACTTGGCAGGAGGTTCAGGAACTTCTTCCCATTGTATTGCATCTTTCACTGGGACTACAAATGGTTAATTTAACCAAAAATCAAAAGAGGAACAGTGTACATCTGTCGCATCTTTGTCGTCATCTGAACTGAAATCTGCGTTTGTTTGCTGAGCTGGGGTCTCTGCGGAAAACTCACTTGTTGTGGGAGTTGCTAAATCCTGGGATGAAGCTAACTCCTGAGTTGAGCCCTTATCAATTTTTTCATAGTGTCTATGGACTCTTATTTTTCCTTTTCCTTATCCCCAGCTGCCTCCAGAAAACATGCCTTGCAGACCAATTTCTCTGGAAGTGCTTCCCTTCCGCAGACCCAGCAAGTCTTGTCTCTGGGGTGGGTGGAACAATGTGGAGAGGAAGCTATTCTAGCCATATGTAGGGGAGGCCTGTGGCTATGAGATGCATGAGCTGAAGAAGAGTGTTCCCTTCTTGCGGTACTGTGTCCTTTGGACCTCCTATCTGGCGAATCTCTGCGGGATGATTGACATTGCGGGCTATAAAGAAGAGAAAGACAGGAAAACCTGTTTTTTATACAAAACACCCGGATGCTGTTTTAATTGAACTTACCTGGCAGTTGCAGCCACTTACCTAGTAAAAAGTTGAGTATCTTTTTGTG
The DNA here is from genome assembly GCF_042186555.1 of Aquarana catesbeiana. Lineage (NCBI taxonomy): Eukaryota > Metazoa > Chordata > Amphibia > Anura > Ranidae > Aquarana > Aquarana catesbeiana. The sequence goes on along the minus strand of NC_133324.1, from coordinate 108,002,018 downwards.
ACACTGGGCTGTGGGAAGTGGCTGTCAAAAAGAAACCAAAAGGGTTAACGTTTTTTTTTTTAATTTCTTTTCTCTTTTTATTTATTTATTTATTTTTAAGACTGATTAGAAGAACAAAAGGATTTTTCACTTTTATTTTAATTAATAATTATTTTTCCCACTTCCCTTACCTTGGGCTGGCTCCATAATAAAAGGCATGAGCCTGTTTATACGAGGGGACCTCTCTTAGTTCTCAGGAGATGTTTCCCTGATGAAAGCAGCTGCCGTAATGAAGGCACACAGCTCCTTATATATAGACCCAAGGTAGCTTGGGTGCACCAAGATGGCCGCCGACGGCTTCACAAAGCCAGTGTGCATGCGCCGATGAAGTCGCATCCCCGCGACGCGGCTCCCCCTCTGAAGGAGATAAACTAGTCCTGGGAGGCACGCGCGAAGCACTGCAGATGATATACAGCTAGGGGAAGCATGCCGCTACACTTTGCAGTGTAACCACGGTTAAACCAAGAAACCCTCTTGTGCCAACAAGGGAAAAAAGAGCGGGAAGCAGCTGAAGAAAGCCCAAACAGGTGGGGGCTGTCTAGGAGCAGTTTTTTTTTTTCTGGCAGAGACACGGAGGGAATGCCTGAGCTCCTGACCCAAAAAAATATCCACAGAAAAACGGGCTCCCAAGTGTGCACTTCCTGTCAGTCCGGCTGGGAACAGGAAACTGAATCTCCTGTACCGCGCGCACTGCAGGTGTCTTACTGAAAAAGTTCCCCCGGCGGATAATGACCCCCCTGTACTGCGCAGGTGAAGCGCTTGTGCAGTACGAAGCACTAACAAGCCGAAAATAGCCAAACATACACAGCTGAGAGTCAGCTGTGCACCATGCCTGCGCAATGAAGACCACATTGAACACCACATTTTACGACTACCACATGCTCCCGATGCTACCAGACAATGCCGCACGCTCCCGATGCTCGTGCTCCTCTGCAAGGGGGCGGCTATATTATGGCGTGTTTCAACACATTAAGGGCGGATAATGCAATCTTCATGATATTGATTTCAATATTCTCACAATACTTGCCACAGTATATTGTCATTAAGCTTATGTGATACACCCGCCCCTTGCAGAGTAGCACGAGCATCGGGAGCATGCGGCAGCGTCGGGCACAATGTCCTGCTCATAGCGCAGGCGCCACGTACAGCTCACTCGCAGCTGTTCAGCTTCGGATATTTTCGGCGGCTCCCTTGTTGTTCGTACTGTGCAAGCGCTGCGCCTGCGCAATACAGGTGGGTCATTATCCGCCGAGGGAACGCTACAGGCTGCAGCTTATAGGAAGCGGCAGCCGGCGGCGCGGCTGGGGCCCCAGGCCAGCTTGGGGCCCCAAGCAATTGCTTGTTTTGCCTGTCCTGTCACGACGGGCCTGGGTGGAGTAACCAACCATGTGTATGCTGCCATGAAGGCATCAGGAAATAGACTTGTGATTGGAGCCAGCAAGAAGACAACCAGGATCAGGAGAAGACAAGGAGACTGCAGGCCACAGACACAGGAGTATGTGGTTATGAAGGATGTAGCGTGCCATTGCGTGGATGGATGTTGAATGCAAGATAAGACTGTGCTCATTTTCCTGATATGGCAATAGTTACATAGTTACATAGTAGGTGAGGTTGAAAAAAGACACAAGTCCATCAAGTCCAACCTATGTGTGTGATTATGTGTCAGTATTACATTACATATCCCTGTATGTTGCGGTCATTCAGGTGATTATCTAATAGTTTCTTGAAGCTATCAATGCTCCCCGCTGAGACCACCGCCTGTGGAAGGGAATTCCACATCCTTGACGCTCTTACAGTAAAGAACCCTCTACGTAGTTTAAGGTTAAACCTCTTTTCTTCTAATTGTAATGAGTGGCCACGAGTATTATTAAACTCTCTTCTGCGAAAAAGTTTTATCCCTATTGTGGGGTCACCAGTACAGTATTTGTAAATTGAAATAATATCCCCTCTCAAGCGTCTCTTCTCCAGAGAGAATAAGTTCAGTGCTCGCAACCTTTCCTCATAACTAAGATCCTCCAGACCCTTTATTAGCTTTGTTGCCCTTCTTTGTACTCGCTCCATTTCCAGTACATCCCTCCTGAGGACTGGTGCCCAGAACTGGACAGCATACTCCAGGTGCGGCCGGACCAGAGTCTTGTAGAGCGGGAGAATTATCGTTTTATCTCTGGAGTTGATCCCCCTTTTAATGCATGCCAATATTCTGTTTGCTTTATTAGCAGCAGCTTGGCATTGCATGCCATTGCTGAGCCTATCATCTACTAGGACCCCCAGGTCCTTTTCCATCCTAGATTCCCCCAGAGGTTCTCCCCCCAGTGTATAGATTGCATTCATATTTTTGCCACCCAAATGCATTATTTTACATTTTTCTACATTGAACCTCATTTGCCATGTAGTCGCCCACGCCATTAATTTGTTCAGGTCTTTTTGGTCTTTTTGCAAGATTTCCACATCCTGCGGAGAAGTTATTGCCCTGCTTAGCTTAGTATCGTCTGCAAATACAGAGATTGAACTGTTTATCCCATCCTCCAGGTCATTTATGAACAAATTAAATAGGATTGGTCCCAGCACAGAACCCTGGGGAACCCCACTACCCACCCCTGACCATTCTGAGTACTCCCCATTTATCACCACCCTCTGAACACGCCCTTGTAGCCAGTTTTCAATCCATGTACTCACTCTATGGTCCATGCCAACGCACCTTATTTTGTACAGTAAACGTTTATGGGGAACTGTGTCAAATGCTTTTGCAAAATCCAGATACACCACGTCTATGGGCCTTCCTTTATCTAGATGGCAACTCACCTCCTCATAGAAGGTTAATAGATTGGTTTGGCAAGAATGATTCTTCATGAATCCATGCTGATTACTGCTAATTATATCATTCTTATTACTAAAAGTAATGTATATATCTTGTATATAGTCCCTTATCATCCCCTCCAAGAGTTTACATACTATTGATGTTAGGCTAACTGGTCTGTAATTCCCAGGGATGTTTTTTGGGCCCTTTTTAAATATTGGTGCTACATTGGCTTTTCTCCAATCAGCTGGTACCATTCCAGTCAATAGACTGTCTGTAAAAATTAGGAACAACGGTCTGGCAATCACCTAACTGAGTTCCCTAAGTACCCTCGGATGCAAGCCATCTGGTCCCGGTGATTTATTAATGTTAAGTTTCTCAAGTCTAATTTTAATTCCGTCCTCTGTTAACCATATAGGTGCTTCCTGTGTTGTGTCATGAGGATAAACACTTCAGTTTTGGTTACTGAAGCCCCCCGATTCACTCGTGAAGACTGTATGACCCAATAGTATGGGTCACAAGTGGAAATAGTACATCTTGTACTTGAAAATCTAGTCTCTAAATGAATTTCAGACAGTTGATAAGATCAAGTGATGAATACATGATGGGTTAATCAAGTATGAATATCTCTACTATAAAAAAAAGACTCCTTCCTTCCTACAAAGTTCTCAGACTTATGCTGCTCTTAATCTTCACTTTCAGTCATAATTATTTGATAAATGTCTAACTGTCAGATCTTGCTAACTGGAACTATTTTGCACATTTATTTTCCAATTCTGGCTTTTTTCAGGTAGTTGCTGCCTATTTTTCTTCTCAACCAACATTGACTATTTTTAATTCTCATGCTGCTAGCATTAGTAAATAGATAGGAAAGTATATCATATTTATTTGTTTTAAACTTTTTTTTACATTTCTTCAGTTACTTCCTGGTTTTCAGGCCTAGGCAAATGGTGCCATACACCCCAGGAGTCTGCAGGAGGGGAGGAGGGTTTTCTCAGCTAAGCACCCCCTTCTGCTTGCATACCTGAGCTAAGGGCAGGTGGATGTTAGGAAGTAAATACTGCATGAATCTTCTGCCTTTACTCAAGGTGGCCACAGCCAGAAATGCTGTAGGTGTTTTTCAAAGTAATTGTTGAAAAAAATAAAGCATGGAGACATGGATGGATGGGTGGGGGTGTTGCTTTGAATATTAAAGTTAATTAAATTGTGCTTTTGCTTTGTGGTGCTCAGATGCAGTGTAGTTCCTTTTTAACTTAACAGCAAATGTAGAAATATATACAGTATACTGCAAATGTGAAGGAATCTTGTGTGAAGAGACTTTTACAAACACAATTATTAAAGTATGAGGCAGGTGTCCTTTGTTCCACCTTGTATAGGAAACCTTCAGCAGGCAATACAGTATTGCACACAATCAGCTCACACCCTAAACCTTTGATCAAGAGCATTCCCTATAGCCAATTTATCAGGATCAGACGCAACTGCACCACGGATACAAACTTTCTGAAGGAGGCTAACGCCCTACGTGAACGCCTTTTGATGAGAAGTTACAGCAAGGCCTGTCTCAAAAAAAGCCTTTAATAAGGTTAAGGTCAAAGATAGACCCTCCCTAATATACAAATCTAAAAAAGCTACACAAGCTTTAATTACAAGGATAATCGCTAGATACAACAGGCAACATGAAAAGGTTTGAGCAATATACAAGAAATATTGGTATCTACTGACCTCTGATTAGAAAATCAACAGATACATTAAACCCTATCCAGAAATTATCTACAGAAGGTCCAGATCATTAAGAGACAAACTAGTAACAAGTCACTATTCGTGTGATGATCACCCAGAAACCAAAGTTCTAGGCTCTTTCGCTTGTGGTAGATGCAATTACTGTCCTTTTCTTTTGAGGGTAAAAAATATTCTCCTTCCCAACAATACCATATGGATACCCAGATACAAGACCACTTGCCAATCAATAGGCATCATCTACATCATGAAATGTGTAAGGCCTTTTACATAGGAAAGACAAAATGTCTATTCTTTAAGAGAACTGATCCCTGTACGGACGCCCAGGGCGTCCGGGGGACTCATGCGAGCGAGTGGGATGAGCCACCCCAGCCGGGACTTCCCGGCATGGAGGTGTCTGTCCGCTGCCTTCCCTTGATGATCCGTTTGCCATTTTCTTCAGGGGCCAATATGTCTGCTAGGTGTTGGCCGGGGGGATCCATGTCCCCATGCCTGCCTTTCCTGGGCTTGGAGCACTGTGTAGTCGGCAATTTCCATACTATGGCCGATGCACGCAAGTCTGGCGGTTGGGCGGCGTCCGACCACTGGACTTGCATCTGCCCATGAGAGGCTCTTTGTCAGCTTAGTGTGGTAGTCGCCATGGATTTGGCGGCACACAACGCACATGCACGGCCCCTTGACTAGCTTCCGCATCCCGTCATAACGTTCTGGCGCTGACAGGAAGCCATGCAGACCAATTTGATGCAGTGTGTGGCGTATGGTCTGAGCACTGACAGGCTGACCCCCCCCCCCACCCCTTCAACCTCTGCAGCAATGCTGGCAGCACTCATACATCTATTTCCCAAAGACAACCTCTGGATATGACGCTGAGCACGTGCACTCAACTTCTTTGGTCGACCATGGCGAGGCCTGTTCTAAGTGGAAACTGTCATGTTAAACAGCTGTATGGTCTTGGCCACCATGCTGCAGCTCAGTTTCAGGGTCTTGGCAATCTTCTTATAGCCTAGACCATCTTTATGTAGAGCAACAATTCTTTTTTTCAGATCCTCAGAGAGTTCTTTACCATGAGGTACCATGTTGAACTTCCAGTGACCAGTATGAGAGAGTGAGAGCGATAACACCAAATTTTAGACATATGCATTTCGTTTCGTTTCAAAACGGAATTCTGACAAATTTTTCATTATTCGTATGCATCCGAATTTCCGAATTACAAAAGTAACAAATTTTAAAAAAAGCGAACTAATTCGAAAACAAATTCGAATCGAATTTGAAAACAATAGAAATTGATTTTCTAAAAAATACAATAAAATAGAATATAAAATTATAAAGCAATAGAATACATATACTGTATATAATATTTTTTTATTCTGTTCTATTGTTTTGCTATGCTTTTCTTTTCTATTCTATAATAGTCTTTTCTATTCAAATTCAAATTCATTCTATACGAAATTTGAATTTCGGAACATGGCTTCTGAAGATCGAATTTCGTATAGAATGAATTTGAATAGAAAAGAATAGACTAGAAAAACGATAGAACAGAATAGAAAAATATTATATATATATATATATATATATATATATAAAACATCTTCCGAAATTCGAATATCATATAGAATGAAATCGAATTTGAATAGAAAAGATTAGAATAGGAAAGAAAATAATGGAATAAACTAGAAAAACATATATTGTATTTTATTCTAATGACAGGAGAGTCTCTTTACAGGCGCTATTTTTAGTGCTTTATCGCTTGTAAAGCGCCTCAGTGTGAAAGTGTCACGTACCTGGTGGAGACTGAGCTGTAGAGAGGGCTTCTCTTGCACCTCCTGTCTATCACCCCTGATAGAGATGACAGGGAGTGAAAGACATAGATTGCCGATAGCTGCAGATTACCGGACGGGCACCAAGGACTGGAACTGCGTGTTGCTGGAACAGCAGGCTGAGTCGTGGTCGGTACAAAAGCCAGGAGGTCATCAACAGCCGAGCAGAGCAGGTACTGGAACATGGGACAGGATCAAAGACGGGATACAGGCCAGGTTCGGTACACAGTCGGGCAGCGCGGTACAGGAGCATGAAGCAGGGACAAGGTCAAAACACAAGCCGGGGTCACAGGAAGGCAGGCAGAAGTCCAAGAGGTGTCTCAGGTACAAGCCGGGTCAAACACAAGAACACAGGAACAGATCAGATTCAGGTAACAGGTACTAGCTGAAAGACCACTCAGCAAGGCTCATGTGTCAGTGTTCAGCTTAAGTAAACTATTTGGCGCCCAGACGTGCATTGGTGCACGTCTGTGTGCGCGCGCCAATACAAGTCACTTTTACACACACTGGTGTGCCCGTGCTTGTGTGCAGGTGCGCATCTGTTAGCCAGACTTCTCTTACAGAAAGTAACCTTTCGACCTTGGACTGTGGCACTTTAACACCACCTAGTGGACATCTATGCTCCCTACATGTTCAGTTTAACCCATATCAAAGTAAGTATTTGATCCCTGCTGATTTTGTGCTGTATGTTTTCCCACTGACAAAGAAATGATCAGTCTATAATTTTAGTAGTAGGTTTATTTTAACAGTGAGAGAAGGAAAAACAACAAAAAAATCCAAAAAACGCATTTTAAAAAAAAGTTATAAATTGATTTGCATTTTAATAAGTGAAATAAGTATTTGACCCCTTCGCAAAACATGACTTAGTACTTGGTGACAAATCCCTTGTTGGCAATCGCAGAGGTCAGACATTTCTTGTAGCTGGCCACCAGGTTTGCACACATCTCAGGAGGGATTTTGTCCCACACCTCTTTGCAGATCCTTTTCAAGTCATTAAGGTTTCCAGGCTCCTCCAGATGTTTGGTAACTCGAACCTTCAGCTCCCTCAACATATTTTCTATGGAAATAAGTTTTGGAGACTGGCTAGGTCAGTCTAAGACCTTAATATGCTTCTTCTGGAGCCATTCCTTTGTTGCCTTGGCCGTGTGTTTTGGGTCATTGACATGCTGGAATACCCATTCATGATCCATTTTCAATGCCCTGGCTAAGGGAAGGACGTTCTCACCCAAGATTTGACAGTATATTGCCCCGTCTATCGTCCCTTTGATGCAGTGAAGTTGTTCTGTCCCCTTAAAAGAAAAACACCCCCAAAGCATAATGTTTCCACCTCCATGTTTGAATGTGAGGATGGTGTTCTTGGGGTCATAGGCATCATTCCTCCTCCTTCAAACACGGCGAGTTGAGTTGATGCCAAAGAGCTTGATTTTGGTCTGACCACAACACTTTCACTCAGTTCTCCTCTGAATCATTCAGATGTTCATTAGCAAACTTCAGACGGGCCTGTACATGTGCTTTCGTGAGCAGGGGGACCTTGCGGGTGCTGCAGGATTTCAGTCCTTCATGGCGTAGTGTGTTACCAATTGTTTTCTTGGTGACTTTGGTCCCAGCTGTCTTGAGATCATTGACAAGATTGTAGTTCTGGGCTGATTCCTCACCGTTCTCATGATCATTAAAACTCCACAAGGTGAGATCTTGCATGGAGCCACAGACCAAGGGAGATTGACAGTTATCTTGCGTTTATTCCATTTGCGAATAATCACACCAACTGTTTGCGCCCTCTCACCAAGCTGCTTAGCAATGGTCTTGTAGCCCATTCCAACCTTGTGTAGGTCTACAATATTGTCCCTGACATCCTTGGACAGCTCTTTGGTCTTGGCCATGGTGGAGAGATTGGAATCTGATTGATTGCTTCTATGGACAGGTGTCTTTTATTCAGGTAACAAGCTGAGATTAGGAGCACTCCCTGTAAGGGAGTGCTCCTAATCTCAGCTCATTACCTGTATAGAAGACACCTGGGAGCCATAAATCTTGCTGATTGATAGGCGATTAAATACGTATTTCACTCATTAAAATGCAAAGCAATTTATAACTTTTTTGAAATGCGTTTTTATGGATATTTTTGTTGTTATTCTGTCTCTCACTGTTAAAATAAACCTACTATTAAAATTATAGACTGATCATTTCTTTGTCAGTGGGCAAACATACAAAATCAGCAGGGGATCAAATACTTTTTTCCCTGTAAGGACCAAAAAAGGCTACAATTATTTTGGTTAAAGCAACACGTCCCTGGGGTTATATTACTACAATATGCTTATTTGTTCCTAACGTAGAGTCCACTCATGCATTAATTATTGTTTACCACCAAACTCTTTGTGGCCACATACCTCTCTCTGTGGGTGATCACATCCAGTTGGCGGGTGCGCACGACTGTCAAGGACAGATTCTTTTCACTGTGAATTTGTTTCTATGGTTTCATCACCCCACAATCATTGAGGTAGGAAGCCATGTTTGGAAACTTTTGCCAAATGGTGGGGTGCATCTTTATCTTTGCTGCATGGTTGCAATTTTTGTATGATGAATCTAACTATATACATGTACTATGTTATGTTTTTTATATACGTATCTCTCTGACATATGCCTTTTGCCTGTTTAGTAGTCATTATACCATGCCTTTTTCTTAAGAAGCCTATAGGGCGAAACATGTTGAAATGAAAGCGTGGAATCAGCAACACAACTAAAAAGTATTGTCATCTACCTCCAATGGTTGATGATAGTTGGATGTACTTATGTTTTTATCTTGACTTTTGTAACGTAATACATTTTACTGTTTTTAACAGATTTTGAAGTATGGTTCTATTCAATAAGCACCTAAAAAGTCCTGCATCTCTTCTTTTTTATTCTAAGTATCTATGTCTATAGGATGTTGGTGCCATATGTTGACTTTTTGATAATTCTGGGCTTGTCCACATAATTTACCAATTATGAAAGTGTAGTTAAATCCAAGAACAAACATATAACATATTGCAGCTTACCAGGTCTTAGATGTACACGTGGCTGTATTAATTTTAATTTTTTCTTAGGCTTTTTTCCTTAATTTTCATTTGGTGATCCTGCCAGCAACATACTCCCTGTGATGACAATGCTCACTCAGTGTACCAAGCATTGTATCCTAGAATGAGAAATGTGTTAGGACTTTAGTGTTATGTATGTAGCTGGGTATAGCTGGCTCTGTGATCTTCTGTCCTCTGCTCCCCTCCCACTGGGCTGCTGTATAAACAGAGGGATGTGTGACTGGAGAGTAGTGGCACTGCAGTTGGAGAGAAAGTCTATAGGAATATGGTTTCTCTATAGTTTCCTTGGTCACTGGGGAAGCTATCGAATTGCATGCTGCCACCCCATGTGACTCTAGCAGCCATCTTGGGTCTGGCAGAGCCTATTTAAAGCCCCGGCTCCCAGGCCTGGCACACATTTTGTGAGTGAGTAGAGTAGGGACAGGTCCCCCTGCTTGGTAGGAACAGAACTAGCAGTAGGGATAGGTTCCTGATGAGAAGGGAAAGCATATGGCTTGCAATTTCTCAGGACATCTTCTCCTCTTGGACATGAGACATCCCTCCTAACAGGCACTGCCACTTTGGCTGAAACCTGCTCTATACAAGCTGTTGGACCTGTGAGTGTTCCAGGTTGGGCTGTCTTGCCACTGGGTTTATTGTGACCTGTTTTTGCATTATTTCAATGCAAGTTCTTGCATTGCACTTGTACTGTGTGTGTTTTCCGCACCATGCCACACCCCACCTACACGCAGGATAAGTCCCTTGCAGCAGGTGCGGAAGGAGGTTTGGGTTCCAGCATAGCTGGCTTTGGCCAATTATGGCTCAGGGGGTTTAGAACACGCCCCACACTATATAAGGCCGCCTGTGTAGCATGCTTAGAGAGAGAGAGAGACAGTGTCATTTCATTTGAGTTAGCTAGATTAGGCAGGACAGTCAGTGAGTTAGCTGCACTTACAGTGTATTGTGTATATATATGCATCCCAGGTGTTGTGTGTGTATATATATATATATATATATATATATATATATATATATATATATATACACTGTATTCAGTTTAGCTAGATCCGTTCCTGTTATCTTCCTACTGACAGGCAGGCTTGTCTTGTTACAATATTTACAGCTACCTGTAGAAAATTGCTGGTGTTCTTTTGATCCTATTAGTACCACAGTCAGGCAGCTAGACTATTTACAGTTAGTGTAGTGTGTCCTCCTCACAGTGTTCAGTTAAAGCTACAAGTTAGTTTAGTGTGACCTCTGCACAGTGTTCAGCTAAAACTACAAGTTAGTGTAGTGCGTCCTCCTCACAGTGTTCAGCTAAAGCTACAAGTTAGTTTAGTGTGACCTCTGCACAGTGTTCAGCTAAAGCTACAAGTTAGGGTAGTGTGTCCTCCTCACAGTGTTCATCTAAAGCTGCAAGTTAGTTTAGTGTGACCTCTGCACAGTGTTCAGCTAAAGCTACAAGTTAGGGTAGTGTGTCCTCCTCACAGTGTTCAGCTAAAGCTACAAGTTAGTGTAGTGCTTCCTCCTCACAGTGTTCAGCTAAAACTACAAGTTAGTGTAGTGCGACCTCTGCACAGTGTTCAGCTAAAGCTACAAGTTAGTGTAGTGTGTCCTCTGAACAGTGTTCAGCTAAAGCTACAAGTTAGTGCGTCCTCCTCACAGTGTTCAGCTAAAACTACAAGTTAGTTTTTTGCGAGCTCTGCACAGTGTTCACCTAAAGCTACCTGTAGAAGGTTGGTGGTGTTTTCCTGATCCTATCACTGCCGCAGGCAGCTAAATAAGCTACAAGTTAGTTTTTTTGCGAGCTCTGCACAGTGTTCACCTAAAGCTACCTGTAGAAGGTTTGTGGTGTTTTCCTGATCCTATCACTGCTGCAGGCAGCTAAATAAGCTACAAGTTAGTTTTTTGCGAGCTCTGCACAGTGTTCACCTAAAGCTACCTGTAGAAGGTTGGTGGTGTTTTCCTGATCCTATCACTACCGCAGGCAGCTAAATAAGCTACAAGTTAGTTTTTTGTGAGCTCTGCACAGTGTTCACCTAAAGCTACCTGTAAAAGGTTGGTGGTGTTTTCCTGATCCTATCACTACCGCAGGCAGCTAAATAAGCTACAAGTTAGTTTTTTGCGAGCTCTGTCCAGTGTTCAGTTAAAACTACAAGTTAGTGTAGTGTGAGCTCTGCACAGTGCTCAGCTAACGCTACCTGTAGAAGGTTGGTGGTGTTTTCCAGATCCTATCACTACTGCAGGCAGCTAAATAAGCTACAAGTTAGTTTTTTGCGAGCTCTGCACAGTGTTCACCTAAAGCTACCTGTGGAAGGTTGGTGGTGTTCTCATACTACAGGCAGGCAGTTGATTTTGCTAGCTGCAGTATCAGTATATATTTATATATATACATATATATATATATATATATATATATATATATATATATATATATATATATATACATATATATATGTATATATATATATATATATATATATATATATATATCCCAGCTTAGTGCAGCTACAGGCCATTAGTATGTCTGGAAGGCCAACAAGGAGAGGCAGACAGTCACAAGCCAATAAAAGAGGGCAAGCAGGCTATGTGTCTAGAGGCAACAGTGCTGGTCCTGCATCCTCAACAGCACGTGGCCGTGGGACACGCTTGGCCTTTTTTTCGGCAGCTGGCCGTGTTGAGCCGCAACATGCGGAAGACTTGGTCGAGTGGATGACCAAGCCGTCCTCATCGTCCTCATCCTCTCTCACCCATGCTCAGGGTACTTTGTCTGGCAAAGCAGCTGCCAACACGGCCTCTTCCCTCGGCTCAATGGCATCAGTGACTCCTTCCCTAGCCCCACCATGTCCTCCTGAGGAGTCCCTCGAACTGTTTGACCACAGTGTTGGGTACATGCTCCAGGAGGATACCCAGCGTTTAGAAGGCTCTGATGATGATACTGAGCTAGATGAAGGCAGTAACGTGAGCACGGACAGAGGGGGTGCCCAAGAAGGACAGCAATCTGGCAGTCATTCTCCCCCTGCTGCAGCATACTGCCAGGTTTGCTCCAGTGATGAGGAGGGAGGGGATGATGAGGTCACTGACTCAACGTGGGTGCCTGATAGGAGAGAGGAGGAGGAGGCACATCACTAATGAGGCAGGATGCCCTCCAGGGGCCAGCCTAAGGGCAGCACACTGACTGCATTACACCCCAAAGCTCCGCATGTGCAGGGAGCTGCTGTCTCTGCGCGTTATTCCAAAAGCTCTTTGGTGTGGGCCTTTTTTGAGATGAGTACATCAGATCGCACCGCTGCTATTTGCAACATATGTCTCAAGCGTATCTCACGTGGCCAAAACATCTCCCGCTTGGGCACCACATGCTTGACCAGACATATGTTGACCTGCCATGCAGTTCGTTGGCAAGCGTATCTAAAAGACCCATACCAAAGAACAAAGAGGACCTCTCCTTGCTCCTCATCAGCTGAGATCTCCAACCCCACTATACCTTCAGTCCTCTCTGAGACCTGCACTGAGAGGAATGAAGGTGTAGAATTAGGTGTGTCACAGCCAAGTACTTGTGGGCAATTTGCTTTCGGTACACCGACGTCAGATTGTACCAGGCAAATTTCCCTGCCCCAGCTGCTGCACCGCCGAAAGAAGTTCGCTCCCAGCCATCCACATGCCCCCTCCCCTCCACCACCTCCTCTTCTTCTTCCTCCATGACCTCTACCTGTGCTTTGACCTCAGAACCAGCTGTAATCCGTAGCCGTTCAAGGGGCTACGCAAGTATGCAGGCCAAAAGATGCCATGCGGTGCTTGAGCTGGTGTGCTTGGGGGACAGGAGCCACACTGGGGCAGAGGTTCTGTCAACTCTGCAGGGGCAGGTTCAGAGATGGTTGACGCCACGCCAACTTAAGGCAGGAATGGTGGTTTGCGACAATGGCACCAACCTCCTCTCTGCCCTCCAACAGGGACAAATGACCCATGTGCCCTGTTTGGCTCACGTCCTTAACTTGGTGGTGCAGCGGTTCTTCGGCAGGTACCCGGGCTTACAGGATGTCCTGAGGCAGGCCTGTGTGCATTTCCGCCGGTCATATAATGCCAGTGCTCGGCTGGAAGACCTCCAAAAGGAGTTTAACCAGCCCAAGAACCGCCTAATCTGTGACATGCCCACCAGGTGGAACTCAAAGTTGGCCATGCTGCAGCGGCTGCACACGCAGCAGAGGGCCATCAATGAGTACCTGTGCGACTATGGCACCAGGACAGGGTCAGGGGAGCTTGTTTTTTTTTCCCCACGCCAGTGGGCCATGATCAGGGATGCATGCACTGTCCTGTCACCGTTTGAGGAGGCCACGAGGATGGTGAGCAGTGACAGTGCATGCATCAGTGACACTGTCCCCCTTGTCCACCTGTTTGAGCACATGCTGCGTGGAATAATGGACAGGGCACTTGAGGCAGAACAGAGGCAGGAAGAGGAGGACTTCCTTAGCTCTCAAGGCCCCCTTTATCCAGACAGTGTTCCTGCGTGCCCGCCGATCACACAGGGAGAGGAGGAGGAGGAGGAGGAGGAGGATGATTGTGTCAGTATGGAGGTGGAGCCTGGCACTCAGCATCAGCAGCAGTCTTTAAGGGATCAGTCCCAAGAAGCACATGGACTTGTACGTGGCTGGGAGGAGGTGGCCGCGGACCATGTCGTCCTTAGTGACCCAGAGGACTGAATGCCTCCGCAAACCTACGCTGCATGGCCTCCCTGATCCTGCAAAGCCTGCGTAAGGATCCTCGTATTCGTGGTATCAAGGAGAAGGACCAATACTGGCTGGCAACCCTCCTTGATCCACGTTACAAGCGTAAGGTTGCAGACCTTATCTTGTTGTTGCAGAGGGAGCAGAGGATGGAACATCTTCAGGAGGCCTTGCAGAAAGGTCTGTGCAACGCGTTCCCAGAGACTGGGAGGTTACAAACTCCTGTTTCTGGACAACGTGTTGCTGAGGCTTCGGTCAGTCAAAGAAGGAGCGGTGGAGAAGGTGGCCATCTGACTGATGCGTTCAGACAATTTTTTAGTCCGCAGCCCCAAGGTATGATCGGTTCCAGCAACCATCGCCAACGTCTATTTTACATGGGTCAGGAATACCTAGGGGCAAGATCTGACTTGGACACCTTTCCCACCGAAAATCCTCTGGGTTACTGGGTCTTGAGGATGGATCACTGGCCAGAGCTTGCACAGTATGCAATTGAGCTACTGGCCTGTCCTGCATCCAGCGTTCTTTCGGAACGCACATTCAGTGCTGCTGGAGGCTTTGTAACCGATCACAGGGTGCGTCTGTCCACCGACTCGGTCGATCGACTGACCTTCATAAAAATGAATCAGTCTTGGATCACCACCAGCTACCAAGCACCTGATGCTGATGTAACCAAATAATTTTTTTTGAAATCTCAGATCCCTTCAAAGACTGCCTATGCTGATGCTGAGTGACTATCCCTGAGTAATTATCCTCTTCCTCCTCAATGATCACGCTGATAGCTTGTAAGAACATTTTTGGTTCTGGGCGCCACCACCAGTGCCTAAGGCCCAATTTTTCAGCCCTTGTTTAACAGGGGAGTGTAATTACAATTTTTGATGCAATACTTTGCAGCAGGGCTCATTTCTGCGTTCAAACTAGAGTATCTGTGAGGGGTTGCAGTGTTGTGGCACCAGCACCAGTGCCTAAGGCCCAATTTTTCAGCCCCTGTTCAACAGGGGCATGTAATTACAATTCTTGATCTAATATTTCACAGCAGGGCCCATTTCTGCACCCACCAAGAGCGAGTGAGGACTTACAGTGTTGTGGCACCAGCACCACCACCACCACCACCAAAGGCCCAATTTTTCTGCCCTTGTTCAACAGGGGCATGTAATTACAATTCTTGATCTAATATTTCACAGCAGGGCCCTGTGAGGGCTTACAGTGTTGTGGTCACAACAACACCTAAGGCCCAAATTTCTGCTGAGTATATAGGGCAGGCCCCTACTTTCAAACATCTAACTTACAAACGACTCCTACTTGCAAACAGAAGGAGACAACAGGAAGTGAGATGAAATCTACCCCTAGGAAGGGAAATTCTCTCCTGTAAGAGTTAATATGGGAAAAACATTTCTCCTTTCCACTGATGCTTTCCAATCCTTGTTCCACAAAAAACCCCAATTTTCAAAAAACATTTTTCATTGGGACAAAAAGTGAGGTGAAATCTTCTGAAGAGGAGGACAGACAGCAAAACAAATGTCACAGGGGTGATAACCCTTCCCTATTCCAAAAAGCTTAAAAAAGATTTTTTGGCTGGAGCTAAACACGTTAAAAATGTACCTGTTCAAAATTACAAACAGATTCTACTTAACAACAAACCTACAGTCCCTGTCTTGTTTGCACCGCCTGTATACTGCTGTTCAGAGTATATAGGGCCTGGTTGCCCCACACCTTTCCTTATTTTAATTTGGGTTCCCCTTAACCACTTCAGCCCCGGAAGGATTTACCTCCTTCCTGACCAGAGCACTTTTTACAATTTGGCACTGCGTCGCTTTAACTGCTAATTGCGCGGTCATGCAATGCTGTGCCCAAACAAAATTTGCGTCCTTTTCTTCCCACAAATAGAGCTTTATTTTGATGGTATTTGATCACCTCTGCTGCTTTTATTTTTTGCGCTATAAATGGAAAAAGACCGAAAATTTTGAAAAAAAATGATATTTTCTACTTTTTGTTATAAAAAAAATCCATTAAAATCAATTTTAGTCATACATTTAGGCCAAAATGTATTCGGCCACATGTCTTTGGTAAAAAAAATGTCATTAAGCGTATATTTATTGGTTTGCGCAAAAGTTATAGCGCCTACAAACTAGGGTACATTTTCTGGAATTTACACAGCTTTTAGTTTATGACTGCCTATGTCATTTCATGAGGTGCTAAAATGGCAGGGCAGTACAAAACCCCCCCAAATGACCCCATTTTGGAAAGTAGACACCCCAAGGAAATTGCTGAGAGGCATGTTGAACCCATTGAATATTTATTTTTTTTGTCCCAAGTGATTGAATAATGACAAAAAAAAAAAAATTACAAAAAGTTGTCACTAAATGATATATTGCTCACACAGGCCATGGGCATGTGTGGAATTGCACCCCAAAATACATTCAGCTGCTTCTCCTGAGTACGGGGATACCAAATGTGTGGGACTTTTTGGGAGCCTAGCCGCGTACGGGGCCCCGAAAACCAAGCACCGCCTTCAGGATTTCAAAGGGCATAAATTTTTGATTTCACTCCTCACTACCTATCACAGTTTTGAAGGCCATAAAATGCCAAGATGGCACAAAACCCCCCCAAATGACCCCATTTTGGAAAGTAGACACCCCAAGCTATGCATGTTGAGTCCATGGAATATTTTATTTTTTGACACAAGTTGCGGGAATGTGACAAATTTTTTTTTTTTGCACAAAGTTGTCACTAAATTATATATTGCTCACACAGGCCATGGGCATATGTGGAATTGCACCCCAAAATACATTTAGCTGCTTCTCCTGAGTATGGGGATACCACATGTGTGGGACTTTTTGGGAGCCTAGCCGCGTACGGGGCCCCGAAAACCAAGCACCGCCTTCAGGATTTCTAAGGGCATAAATTTTTGATTTCACTCCTCACTACCTATCACAGTTTTGAAGGCCATAAAATGCCAAGATGGCACAAAACCCCCCCAAATGACCCCATTTTGGAAAGTAGACACCCCAAGCTATTTGCTGAGAGGCATGTTGAGTCCATGGAATATTTTATTTTTTGACACAAGTTGCGGGAAAGTGACAATTTTTTTTTTTTTGCACAAAGTTGTCACTAAATGATATATTGCTCACACAGGCCATGGGCTTATGTGGAATTGCACCCCAAAATACATTCTGCTGATTCTCCTGAGTACAGGGATACCACATGTGTGGGACTTTTTGGGAGCCTAGCCGTGTACGGGGCCCCGAAAACCCAGCACCGCCTTCAGGATTTCTAAGGGCGTAAAGTTGTGATTTCACTTCTCACTACCTATCACATTTTTGAAGGCCATAAAATGCCCAGATGGCACAAAACCCCCCCAAATGACCCCATTTTGGAAAGAAGACACCCCAAGCTATTTGCTGAGAGGCATGATGAGTCCATGGGATATTTTATATTTTGACACAAGTTGCGGGAAAGTGACAATTTTTTTTTTTTTGTTTTTGCACAAAGTTGTCACTAAATGATATATTGCTCAAACATGCCATGGGCATATGTGGAATTACACCCCAAAATACATTCTGCTGCTTCTCCTGAGTACGGGGATACCACATGAGTGGCACTTTTTGGGAGCCTAGCTTCATACGGGGCCCCGAAATCCAATCACCGCCTTCAGGATTTCTAAGAGCGTTAATTTTTGATTTCACTCCTTACTACCCATCACAGTTTTGAAGGCCATAAAATGCCAAGATAGCACAAAACCGTCCCAAAATGACCCCATTTTGGAAAGTAGACACCCCAAGCTATTTGCTGAGAGGCATGGTGAGTATTTTGCAGCTCTCATTTGTTTTTGAAAATGAAGAAAGACAAGAAAAACGTTTTTTTTTTTTCTTTTTTCAATTTTCAAAAGTTTGTGACAAAAAGTGAGGTCTGCAAAATACTCACTATACCTCTCAGCAAATAGCTTTGGGTGTCTATTTTCCAAAATGGGGTCATTTGGGGGGGGTTTGTGCCATCTGGGCATTCCATGGCCTCCGAAACTGTGATAGGCAGTGAAGAGTGAAATCAAAAATTTACGCCCTTAGAAAGCCTGAAGGCGGTGCTTGGTTTTCGGGGTCCCGTACGCAGGTAGGCTCCCAAAAAGTCTCACACATGTGGTATCCCCGTACTCAGGAGAGGCAACAGAATGTATTTTGGGGTGTAATTTCACATATTCCCATGGCATGTTTGAGCAATATATCATTTAGTAAAAACTTTGTGCAAAAAAAAAAAAAAATTTGTCTTTTTCCCACAACTTGTGTCACAATATAAAATATTCCATGGACTCGACATGCCTCTCAGCAAATAGCTTGGGGTGTCTACTTTCCAAAATGGGGTCATTTGGGGGGGTTTTGAACTGTCCTGGCATTTTATGCACAACATTTAGAAGCTTATGTCACACATCACCCACTCTTCTAACCACTTGAAGACAAAGCCCTTTCTGACACTTTTTGTTTACATGAAAAAATTATTTTTTTTTGCAAGAAAATTACTTTGAACCCCCAAACATTATATATTTTTTTAAAGCAAATGCCCTACAGATTAAAATGGTGGGTGTTTCATTTTTTTTTTCACACAGTATTTGCGCAGCGATTTTTCAAACGCATTCTTTGGGGAAAAAACACACTTTTTAATATTTTAATGCACTAAAACACACTATATTGCCCAAATGTTTGATGAAATAAAAAAGATGATCTTAGCCCGAGTACATGGATACCAAACATGACATGCTTTAAAATTGCGCACAAACGTGCAGTGGCGACAAACTAAATACATTTTTGAAAGCCTTTAAAAGCCTTTACAGGTTACCACTTTAGATTTACAGAGGAGGTCTACTGCTAAAATTACTGCCCTCGATCTGACCTTCGCGGTGATACCTCACATGCATTGTGCAATTGCTGTTTACATTTGACGCCAGACCGATGCTTGCGTTCGCCTTTGCGCGAGAGCAGGGGGGGACAGGGGTGCTTTTTTTTTTTTTTTAATTAATTTTTTGATTTTTTATCTTATTTTTAAACTGTTCCTTTCATTTTTATTTTTTTTTTATCATTTTTATTGTTATCTCAGGGAATGTAAATATCCCCTATGATAGCAATAGGTAGTGACAGGTACTCTTTTTTGAAAAAATTGGGGTCTATTAGACCCTAGATCTCTCCTCTGCCCTCAAAGCATCTGACCACACCAAGATCGGTGTGATAAAATGCTTTCCCAATTTCCCAATGGCGCTGTTTACATCCGGCGAAATCTAATTAATGAAATGCTCGTAGCTTCCGGATTCTTAGGCCATAGAGATGTTTGGAGCCATTCTGGTCTCTGATCAGCTCTATGGTCAGCTGGCCAAATCACCGGCTGCATTCTCAGGTTCCCTGTTGGGACAGGAGAGCCAGAGAAAAACATGGAAGACGGTGGGGGGAGGGGGGCATTTCCTCCCACTGCTTGTAAAAGCAGTCTAGAGGCTAATTAGCCGCTAGGATTGCTTTTACATGAAAGCCGACCGCTGGCTGAACAGAATGATACCAAGATGATACCTAAACCTGCAGGCATCATTCTGGTATAACCACTCAAAGTCCAGCAACATACCAGTACGTTGCTGGTCCTTGTTGGGCATATATTGTAAACTTTTTTTTCATGCAGCCTGTGGGCTGAACGAAAAAAAGATATTGATCGGTGGGTATGCCCACCATTAGAATACCTCCCTTCATCCACCCACTTCTAATGATGGGCATACATGCACCATTTATATATGCCGAAGCATGGGGGCATCCTCCCGCAAAAGGCAGGAGCAAATTGCTCCTCCACCCACTGCTGCCCCCACGCTTCGGCATATATGCTGAAGTATGTAACTGTGGTGGTGAAATCACCTCCGACAGCGCTGGAGTCACGGCTTTATGTATCGTGGGAGCAAACGCTGTTTCTGTCAAGATAAATAAATCCGCGCTGCAACTGAATGGCATACCTGCTAAGCAAATGATGGTTAACAAAAAACAAAGTAACATTACAGTATAACAGTAATACTTACCATACCTGCAAAGCAAATACAAAAAAAAACATAGTAAAAAATAAAACATTTAACGCAACCTGTGCCTACCTAAAATATATATATGCCGAAGCATGGGGGCATCCTCCCGCAAAAGGCAGGAGCAAATCGCTCCTCCACCCACTTCTGCCCCCACGCTTCGGCATATATGCTGAAGTATGTAAATGTGGTGGTGAAATCACCTCCGACAGCGCTGGAGTCACGGCTTTATGTATCGTGGGAGCAAACGCTGTTGCTGTCAAGATAAATAAATCCGCGCTGCAGCTGAATGGCGTACCTGAAAACGGAAAAATGTATAAAACACAGTAAACTATAAAAAAATTACATACCTGAAAAGCAAACATGATAAAACATAACAATAAAACATTGCAGAATAGAATACAGTAAAAAAGAGCAGAACAATAGAGAGAAAATAGAGAGAGAGAGAACAATAAAACGACAACTATTTTTGTTTTTTTTATTTTATATTTTTTTTGTGTATTTTTTTTTTTTTACTTTTTTTTTTTATAACTGTAACTTTTAAAACTGTAACGGTTCCAGGTTTGGGTCTCTCAAAATGCGATGGCATCTTGGGAGACCCTGTGAAAGTGTGTCCTAGTCTGTGCAGTGCTGTACCCTACGCTAAAACTCAACTAGTGTATGGCAGCGTTCAAAACATTCACCAATGCAAAGACCAGGATTGCCAGGACAGGAGGGACAATAATACCGGGTGTCATGCCTAAATCCGCGCTTTCTGCAGACACGACATTTTCTTTGGGGGGCTCGTTGGGTAGGGGTACTCTGGAGGACATAAGGAAAATGCCTCTCATGCAGCCGGCCTACTGCATTTGGATTGGGAAGGTGAGGTGGAGCACCGTCTGGAAACAGAAGGGCTCTGACGATCTCTTCCTGGAATTTAAGGAAGGATCCAGTCCGTCCTGAAGCTCTGTATAGCACATGAGCGTTCAGCAAAGCCAATTGAAATAAATAAACAGACACTTTTTTGTACCAGCGTCTGGCCTTACGGGCAATTAGGTACGGTGCCAACAACTGGTCGTTGAGGTCCACCCCTCCCATATTAAGGTTGTATTCGTGGACACAGAGGAGTTTCTCCACAACACCAGTCGCCGTAGTAATTTGGGTCATCGTGTCTGCATGAAGGGAGGTGAGAACGAAAACATTCTTCTTATCCCTCCACTTCATAGCGAGCAAATTATTATACTTCAAGCAGGCTCTCTCCCCCAGCCTAAGACGGGACTCTACAAGCTGCTGGGGAAAGCCCCGGCGATTAGGTCGCACGGTGCCACATGCTCCAATTTGATGATCAAAAAGGTGACTAAAAAGTGTCACGCTCGTATAATAATTGTCCACGTACAAGTGGTACCCCTTTCCGAATAAGGGTGACACCAAGTCCCACACTATCTTGCCAGCGCTTCCTATGTAGTCAGGGCAGTTTGTCGGCTCTACGTGACTATCTTTGCCCTCGTAAACCATAAAACTACATGTATAGCCTGTGGCCCTGTCACAGAGCTTATACATCTTGACCCCGTATCTGGCACGCTTGCTGGGAAGGTACTGTTTGAAGGACAAGCGGCCAGAAAACTTAATCAGGGACTCATCAACGCAGACAACTTGATGGGGAGTAAACAAGTCTGCAAAACGTTGGTTGAAGTGGTTTACGAGGGGCCGAATTTTGTAGAGCCGATCGTATGCAGGGTCTCCACGAGGACGACAGAGTTCATTGTCGTTGAAGTGCATGAACCGCAAAATCTGCTCGTATCGTGCCCTGGTCATGAAAGCAGAGAACACGGGCATATGGTGAATTGGGTCAGTGGACCAATATGACCGCAACTCACTCTTTTTGGTTATGCCCATGTTGAGGGAAAGGCCCAGAAAGATCTTAAATTCGGAGACCGTAATTGGTCTCCAATCTCTGGCAAGGGAGGACTGGGGATTAGCGGCGATGTGTTGACCAGCGTATAAATTGCTTTGGTCCACAATAGATCTATAGAGATCTTCGGTGAAAAACAGTGAATAAAAATCCAGTGGCATAAAGTCAACTGTTTCCACCTGAATTCCGGGTTGGCCAGTGAAAGGGGGAAGTACGGGTGCTGCAGAAGTGGTGGGTACCCAATTCGGATTGGCGAATTGCAGCAGGAAGGGCACTATGGGCACGACGGGCCTGTGTTCGTCTTCTTGGTGGCAGCGGGACACGACTAGTGCTTGCCACCTCACCATGGGACTCACTTATGGGACTCGCCACGTCACCACGTGATACTGCAGTGCTGGATGTATGACCAGGGTGTACTAGGCCGCTGGTGCTTGCCAGTTCACCAGAAGGAATAGCGGCGCTAGTACTTCTCTGCTCCATACGAGGGACCTGCGGTTCTTGCACTTCAAGGACAGAAGAAGAAGTTCGGGGTCTGGTACGCCTGACCCTAGCAGGGACCACAACTCCATCGTCAGAGCTATCTGTCATGGAGCCGCTGTCCTCTACAGGTTCGTATTCTGAGCCTGAACTTGACAGATGAGTGACTTCCTTTTCACTATCTGTCATGCTCAGAAACGTGTAGGCCTCTTCACTAGTGTACCTTCGATTTGCCATTTTGGGCTCTAAATTTAGGGGTACACTAGTGAGACTCACAGGCAAAAAAGCTCCTGACTGTCAGCGACTGATTCAAAGCGCTACCAAAAAACTGTTAGCGATTGCAGGGATCAGGCCTGACTCTGCGAACGCTGCAGTTATGTGTGCTTAGTGTTTTGTGACAGTTATTGATCAATACTGCACTTGGGTGGGCTGGACTGGGCTGGGCCGAGGGGCAAACCGCAGGTGCTAGCAGGTATCTGGGCTGATCCCGCTAACACTGCGTTTTTTTTGGGGGACCCTAAACTGCTGGGGAGTATAGATCTGATCGGATCAGATATCGATCCGTTCAGATACTATAGCACTAAGGGAGGTGTATGCTGCGTGCGTGGGTTTTAGCGGTACTGACGCTAACCTGACGCTGCCTGGGGCGACGCAGACCTTATCTGATCCTAAAAACTTAACTTCTATCACCGCCGGGCAATTAGGGGGTTAAACCTTTATAAGGTAATAAACGGCGGGTGCCCTAAAACTGTAATAAACTACAAAAAACAAACCAACTAACCAGCCAGGGGCGGATCCGGGGGGGGGGCAACGGGGCAATTGCTCCCCCCGAGAAATATTATTGACTGCCGATTGTCTCTCTCAATGTTTAGAATCAGCAGCAGCGCCGGTGTTGTTGAATGGCCACGCTTCTGGCCTGGACTCTCACTGGTTGTTAACGCCTGCCCGCCTGGCGTGTAGCAACCAATGATGTCATGTCAGAGCCAAGGAGGAGGAGAGGGAGGTCCCAGCTTTCAGAGTGGAGCGAGCGGAGGAGGATTTAACTTCTTCCTCCTCCACGCCTAGTGTGTGAATGTTGGCTCCACCCACCTCCTCCCTCTATCTTCTCCAGGGACAGCTCCAGCGTGGCATGAGTGAGTGAGGGGAGGAAACTTCCTTGGCTGTAGCAGGTGAGAGGATTGTATGCACTATGCATGCCACTTTGCAAACAGCATGCCTACCGATGCCTGACTCCTATCACAGCATCTGTTACACTGACACAGATCCTCAGTGTCTGGGAGCTGTCTGGGGGAGGGGCGCTGATGTCCTATCCAGCAGGAGCCCGGGAGGAAGGACATCTTACATGCTGTTATGATAAGGTCAGTACATTTGTTAGGGAGATGTTGTGTAATTATTGTGCTAGGGGACAGACTGCTGCTCCCCCCCATGTAATGTGCTCTCTTGTGCCCAGTGCCCATCATGTCATGTGCTGTGCATTGCAGTGCCCACTATGTTGTGCTGTGCCTTGCAGTGCCCCCATGTAATGTGCTGTGCCCACCATGTAATGTCATGTGCATTGCAGTGCCCCCATGTAATGTGCTGTGCCGACCATGTCATGTGCTGTGCATTGCATTGCCCTTCATGTGATGTGCAGTGCCCCCTATGTTGTGCTGTGCCTTGCAGTGCCCACCATGTAATGTGAAGTGCCCACCATGTAATGTGAAGTGCCCACCATGTCATGTGCTGTGCCTTGCAGTGTCCACCATGTAATGTGCAGTGCCCACCATGTCATGTGATGTGCCATGCAGTGCCCACCATGTCATGTGCAGTGCCCACCATGTCATGTGATGTGCCATGCAGTGCCCGCCATGTCATGCACTGTGCCCGCCATGTAATGTGTAGTGCACACCATGTCATGTGCTGTGCCTTGCAGTGTCCACCATGTAATGCGCTGTGCCCACCATATCATGTGATGTGCCATGCAGTGCCCACCATGTCATGTGCAGTGCCCACCATGTCATGTGATGTGCCATGCAGTGCCCGCCATGTCATGCACTGTGCCCGCCATGTAATGTGTAGTGCACACCATGTCATGTGATGTGCCATCCAGTGCCCACCATGTCATGTGCAATGCCCACCATGTCATGGGCTGTGCCATTCTATGCACGCCATGTAATGTGCATTGCCCACCATGTCATGTGCTGTGCCTTGCAATGCCCGCTATGTAATTTGCAGTGTCCACCATGTCATATGCTGTGCCATGCAGTGATCCCACCATGTAATGTGCAGTGCCCACCATGTAATGCGCTGTGCCATGCAGTGCCCACCATGTCATGTGCAGTTCCCACCATGCCATGTGCTGTGCCCACCCTGCCATGTGTTGTGCCCAGCATGTAGTGTGTTGTGCCCACTGTGTAATGTGCTGTGCTGTTCAGCAGTGCCCACCATGTCATGTGCAGTTCCTAACATGTAATGTGCAGTTGCATTGCCCACCATGAAATGTGCTATGCCATGCAGTGCCCACCATGTAATGTGTTGTGCCCACCATGTAATGTGCTGTGCCATTCAGTGCCCACCATGTAATGCGCTGTGCCCACCACGTCATGTGCTGTGCCATGCAGTGCCCACCATGCAATGCGCTGTATCCACCATGTAATGTGCTGTGCCATGCAGTGCCCACCATGTCATGTGCAGTGCCCACCATGTCATGTGCTGTGTTGTGCCCACCATGTCATGTGCTTTGCCCATCATATAAGGTCCTGTGCCCACCGTGTGCATGTGCTGTGTTGTGCCCACCATGCAATGTGCTGTGTTGTGTAGTACCAACAATGTCATGTGCTGTGCCCACCATATAATGAACTGTGCCTACCTTGTAATGTGCTGTATTGGGCAGTGCCAACCGTGTAATGTGCTTTGCCCACCATTAAATGTGCTGTATCCACGTATCCACCATGTAATGTGTTGTGCCAACCATGTAATGTACTGTGCTATCCCCCCCCCCGTGTTATGTACTATGCTGTGCCTCCCACAGACTCACCCACTCACTCCCACCCCCCTCTCTCTTTCACCCCCCTCACCCCCTCTCTCTCTCACCCCCTCTCTCTCTCATCCCCTCTCTTTCACCCTGTTCTCTCTCTCACCCCCTTCACCCCCTACCACCCTCTCTCTTTCACCCTCTCTCTATTCCCCTTTTTCTCACCCCCTCTCTCTCGTCCCCTCTCTCTCCCCCCCTCTCTCTCTCCCCCCCCTCTCTCTCACCCCCTCTCTCTCGTCCCCTCTCTCTCACCCCCTCTCTCTCTCTTATTCACCCCCTTTCTCTCTCTTTCCCCCTCCCTCTCATCCCCTCTCTTTCAACCCCCCCATTTTGCTATCACCCCCCCCCCCTCTCTCAACCACTGTCTCACACCCCTCTCTCTCTTTAATTTAAATTTAACAAAAAAATGTTTGTGTTTTCATTTTATTTATTTCCATAAAAAGGCCCACCAAAATCCTTAGCACCAGGCCCATGTTGCTCTTAATCTGGCCCTGTAAGCAACACCTTTTTTTCTGCCAGTGCCCCTCCCGAGACTAGACTCTGGATCCGCCCCTGTAACCAGCGTCACCCGTAACAATTATATGGCGATCACTGGTGAAAGGGTTAACTAGGGGGCAATCAAGGGGTTAAAACCTTTAGTAGGTAGTATATGGGGGTCCCTGTCGCTATAAAACACTGACAGCAAACCTATATACTTACCTCCCTAACTAGCGTCACCTGTGTCACTAATACAGCGATCAGAAAAACGATCGCTTAGTGACACTGGCGACGGGGGGTGATCACGGGGTTAAAACTTTATTAGGGGGGTTAGGGGGGTACCCTGGACCTAAAGGGGGGTACCCCAGACCTAAAGGGGGCTAACCTAACTGCCCTAACACTTGTAACTGACAAACTGACACCAATGCAATAAATCAGAAAAAAAAAAACCTGCTATTGGTGTCAGTGTGACAGGGGGTACAGGGGGGTGACTGAGGGGTGACAGGGGGGTGACAAGTGTGCCTGCGTGTTCTACTGTTAGTGTAGTGTTGGTGCACTTACTTGGATGTCTTCTCTCCGCTGCGCCGGGACGAAAAGACCGGCTCGAGGAGAGATAACATCACTTCCTCCGCTTCTGTTTACATTCACAGAAGCCGAGGAAGCTTGTCATTGGCCAGGAGCGATCGCGAGGGGGGAGCCACGAATGACTGGCCTCCCCCTCACCTTTGATCGACCCTGACCTCGATCCGACCGCTGCTGGCACCGGGGGGGGGGTCCGATCGGACCCCCCACCCGCGGGCAGGCAAGGACGTACCTGTAAGCCCTTTTGCCTGCCCGTGCCGCTCTGTCGACGTACATCGTCGTGCGGCGGTCAGCAACTGGTTAATATCCATACAAGACCCAAAGGGCCTGGTAATGGACTGGGGGGTACCCATGCCGTTTGTCTCACTGATTTTCATCCATATTGCCAGGACCCGACATTACATTAAACCCGCAAGCAGTTTTAAATGAGATTTTTTTCCTTTAAAAATGACATTTTGTGCAGGGACTGTTCTAAACACGGGAAACACGCGCCACTTTACAGGCATACTATAGACACACCCCAGGTACGATATTTAAAGGAATATTTCACTTTTTTTTTTTTTTTACTTTAAGCATCATTAAAATCACTGCTCCCGAAAAAACTGCCGTTTTTAAAAGTTTTTTTTGCATTGATACATGTCCCCTGGGGCAGGACCCGGGTCCCCAAACCCTTTTTAGGACAATACCATGCAAATTAGCCTTTAAAATGAGCACTTTTGATTTCGAACGTTCGAGTCCCATAGACGTCAATGGGGTTCTAACGTTCGTGCGAATTTTCGGTCCGTTCGCAGGTTCTGGTGCGAACCGAACCGGGGGGTGTTCGGCTCATCCCTACTTGTAATACATATTTGTGCTGGAGTTTGATGATGGAGGCCAAGTGTTATACTTTCACAGTGGGGACACTGTTGTTGGAAACAGCTGATGGGGTCACAGAGCTTCTGTGAGATCCAATGGTGAGAGCGCCGGATCTCCAGAGTGGAATATACTGAGCGCTATTGATCTTCTTATTGTGAGATCATATTGGTCTAATGCCGCATACACACGACCGGACTTTACGGCATACTTGGTCCAGCGGACAGGAGTCCGTCGAACAATTCAATTGTGTGTGGGCTCCAGCTGACTTTTTTCCCCAAAAGTTCGACATACCTAGAAATGAAACATGTTTCAAATCTTTCCAACGGACTCGAGTCCGGTCGAAAAGTCCACTCGTCTGTATGCTAGTCCGACGGACAAAAACCAACACTAGGGCAGCTATTGGCTACTGGCTATGAACTTCCTTGTTTTAGTCCGGTTGTACGTCATCACGTACGAATCCGTCGGACTTTGGTTGATCGTGTGTAGGCAAGTCCGTTCATTCAGAAAGTACGTCGAAAAGTCCGCCAGACAAAGTCCGCCGTAAAGTCCGCTCGTGTGTGCGCGGCATTAGAAGCACTTTTTGGCACTGAAGCACTTTTGTATGATTCTAAACACTGAGCACTTTATTCAAGCACCTGGATGACTTTTCATTTTAGAATGATGAACTTTTGCTTGAATTTATTTGTATTCACTTTCAAAATATGAATTGCTATAATTTATATAGTTATACATTTTTTTTTAATTTTGCACTTTTCATTGTGGTTTTGCATATTATATGAATTATGGTCCACCATTGCATATCATTTACATATGAATTGTTCACCTTTTGATGTGAGAGAAAGCGCACTTTTCTTTTTAGTTATAGAGAAGAGTGGTATTTGGCATGGGTGACAGGCACTCCGGTAGCAAAGGGGGCGGTATTCTGGCTCCCTCCTTAGCAGTCAGTTCCCCAGAAGCAATCAGGATGGAACCTGGGGTAAGGAGACCCCATTCTGTCACTGGCAGTGAGGTGGCAAAGGAAAGCTGGACTGGTGGAGCGGGACACGGGCTCTGCAGTGTGCCACTCTAAATTATAAATTCTGGAAGACAAAGTGTGCAGCAATATGTGACAGTGTTTCACAGAAAGGATTGTAGATGCTAGAGGCTAAAGGCTGTCTATGCTAGAATGCTGCATCTGTTCCTCCTCCCCAGCCCTGACATAAACCAAGTGTGTGCGGGACCTACACACCCTGGGGGTACCATTCTCTTGTACATACTCACTAATACCCAATACCCTATACCCAATACTCAGGACAGGTGTACGGCTCACTTCTAATTTGGGGTTCTGCCTTTATGTTGATCTCCACATGACTGCAGCCCCACCTGTCCTAAGTATTGGGTATAGGGTATTGGGTATTAGTGAGCATGTACAAGATAATGGTACCCCCAGGGTGTGTAGGTCCCGCACACACTTGGTTTATGTCAGGGCTGGGGAGAAGGAACAGATGCAGCATTCTAGCATAGACAGCCTTCGACACTTCTTGAAGTGTCGAATATGATTACATATATTCTGCACAGTGGGAAAGTGAAATTAGGGACACTGAATTATGAATATGTTAGTACATTTACCTATTATATTTAAAGTGGTTGTAAAGACTTAAAGTCTTTCACCTTAATGCATTCTATGCATTAAGGTGAAAAACCTTCTGTGCTGCAGCTCCCCCCCCCAGATTCCCCCCTTTTTCTTACCCAAGCCCAATCCAATCCAGTGATGTGCATGAGCACAGCAGCTCCAGCCACTGTCGCTCTCCTCATTGGTCAGAGAGTCCCGCTGTCTCTGTCAATGGACGCAGCAGCGTGACTCAGGTGTGAGCCCGCACGGGTGCCCCCATGGAAATCTGTTTTCTGTGGGGACACCCAATGAAGAGGAGGGGCCTGGAGTGCCGGTGGAGGACCCCAGAAGAAAAGGATCAGGGCTCTGTGCAAAACCTTTGCACAGAGCAGGTACGTATAGGCATGTTTGTTATTTAAAAAAATAAATAATTGAATGTTTACAAACACTTTAACTTGATGTGCAAGGTGGTAACAGGGTCTTTCTTAAGTGAGCTGTGGCTTTTTTGGTGGCTTTGTAGCATTCCTTTTTTTGC
The DNA here is from genome assembly GCF_042186555.1 of Aquarana catesbeiana. Lineage (NCBI taxonomy): Eukaryota > Metazoa > Chordata > Amphibia > Anura > Ranidae > Aquarana > Aquarana catesbeiana. The sequence goes on along the minus strand of NC_133324.1, from coordinate 107,972,405 downwards.
TCATCATTCCTTCAGTATGTGTCTGTAAATCCATGAAAAGTGTATTTTTTTATACATGTAATTACCTGTAAAAAACACACTGTTACCAGTGTGTTTTATTTGGCTGGAATGATAGGAGGATGGAAAGTGTAAAATTTAGGCACTAAAGATATTCTTTTGTCCTCAGAAAGATGGTAGTATCGAATAATGAATACCAATAAATAAGCTTGTGAAGCAACATGTTTATAATTTAGTTTTTATAATCTTTATCATGTGATTTTGAGTAATTCTGAAAAGACAAAGGCTCTTTCCTTTGCAAGTCTCATGATCACAATAAGTCATGATTGTTTGATAACTCTCTAACTGCCATATCACAAATGCCAACTCTGGCATTCTTCTTAAAGGGCCATGAAATATATATAGTATCTCACAAAGTGAGTACACCCCTCACATTTTTGTAAATATTTTATTATATCTTTTCATGTGACAACACTGAAGAAATTACACTTTGTTACAATGTAAAGTAGTGAGTGTACAGTTTGTATAACAGTGTAAATTTGCTGTCCCCTCAAAATAACTCAACACACAGCCATTGATGTCTAAACTTCTGGCAACAAAAGTGAATACACCTCTAAGTGAAAATGTCCAAATTGGGCCCAAAGTGTCAATATTTTGTGTGGCCACTATTATTTTCCAGCACTGCCTTAACCCTCTCGTGCATGGAGTTCACCAGAGCTTCACAGGTTGCCACTGGAGTCCTCCTCCACTCCTCCATGACAACATCACAGCGCTGGTGGATGTTAGAGACCTTGTGCTCCTCCACCTTCCATTTGAGGATGTCCCGCAGATGCGCAATAAGGTTTAGGTCTGGAGACATGCTTGGCCAGTTCATCACCTTTACCCTCAGCTTCTTTAACAAGGCAATGGTCATCTTGGAGGTGTGTTTGGGGTCGTTATCATGTTGGAATACTACCCTGCGGCACAGTCTCCAAAGAGAGGGGTTCATGCTCTGCTTTAGTATGTCACAGTACATGTTGGCATTCATGGTTCCCTCAATGAACTGTAGCTCCCCAGTGCCGGTAGCACTCATGCAGCCCCAGACCATGACACTCCCACCACCATGCTTGACTCTAGGCAAGACACACTTGTCTTTGCACTCCTTACCTGGTTGCCGCGACACACACTTGACACCATCTGAACTAAATAAATTTATCTTGGTCTCATCAGACCACAGGACATGGTTCCAGTAATCCAGGTCCTTAGTCTGCTTCTCTTCAGCAAACTGTTTGCAGGCTCTCTTGTGCATCATCTTTAGAAGAGGCTTCCTTCTGGGATGACAGCCATGCAGATCAATTTGATGCAGTGTGCGGCGTATGGTCTGAGCACTGACAGGCTGACCCCCCCACCCATTCAACCTCTGCAGCAATGCTGGCAGCACTCATACGCCTATTTCCCAGTGACAACCTCTGGATATTACGCTGCACTCAACTATGTAACTTCTTTGGTTGACCATGGCGAGGCCTGTTCTGAGTGGAACCTGTCCTGTTAAACCGCTGTATGGTCTTGGCCACTTCTTATATCCAGGCCATCTTTAGGTAGAGCAACAATTCTTTTTTTCATATCCTCAGGAAGTTTTTTGACATGAGGTGCCATGTTGAACTTCCAGTGACCAGTATTAGAGAGTGGGAGCGATAACAACACATTTAACACACCTGCTCCCCATTCACCACTGAGACCTTGTAACACTAACAAGTCACATGACACCGGGGAGGGAAAATGGCTAATTGGGCCCAATTTGGACATTTTCACTTAGGGGTGTGCTCACTTTTGTTGCCAGTGGTTTAGACATTAAGGGCTGTGTGTTGAGTCATTTTGAGGGGAGCTGTACACTCACTACTTTACATTTTAGCAAAGTGTAATTTCTTCAGTGTTGTCACATGAAAAGATATAATAAAATATTTACAAAAATGTGAGGGGTGTACTCACTTTTGTGAGATACTGTAATTGTTATTTTGTGGATCAGTTTTGCTTTCATGGCACTGAATATAGAATTATATACAGCACAGTCAACTCCCAGTGCCAGATTTAAAAGTGGGCAAAAGGGGTAATTACTCTGGGCCCCCCTTCCAGAGGGGGATTCCCTGCCAGAGGAGGCCCCAGACTTCCTTTATAAAAAAATAAATAAATAAATAAATACACTTATTTTCCTCGAGACTTTAGTAGTGTGTTTGTTGAGGAAAGTGTCCAGTTTGTAGCTTTTGCCAAGCTCCAGTCATGTCATCTCAATAGGCAATCCTATTACATGATGAAAGGCTTGCTGATACCTTTCCAGGTGATCATTAGCTGTTCAGGAGAGAGGTAATTCAGTAAATTGGCACTGATAAAGATGACCCACAAAAGAATTGCTCTGTGCCTACTAGCTGTTGTCCTCAATATGATACAGTCTGATGAGTTAGGCAGGCCATTGATTATGCAAATTTCTTTCTTTCTTTCCTTCCTTCCTTCATGGGTGGAAGGAAATTAAATCACTCGATTCCCCCATTAACACAGTCAGCGTTGATGGGGGACTGCCTCTCACAGTGTTATTGTGTTCTGCTGGTTGAAGGGGAGTGGGTTCATGGGGAGCTTTCCTGGCTGTCAGAACACAGTGATTATTGCTGGCAGGCTGGTTGTACCCACATCAAAAGATGGGCCATCCTGCCCATCTATGGCCAGTTTAAGTTAAAGATCTTGCAGATGATAACTCCAGGAAGAAAGGCTGAGATGTTTGACTCACCAGTTCCACTTACCTGTGTAATATGTATTCTAATGCCCCGTACACACGGTCGGACTTTGTTCGGACATTCCGACAACAAAATCCTAGGATTTTTTCCCGACGGATGTTCGCTCAAACTTGTCTTGCATACACACGGTCACACAAAGTTGTCGGAAAATTCGATCATTCTGAACGCGGTGACGTAAAACACGTACGTCGGGACTATAAACGGGGCAGTAGCCAATAGCTTTCATCTCTTTATTTATTCTGAGCATGCGTGGCACTTTGTGCGTCGAATTTGTCTACACACTATCGGAAATTCCGACAACGGATTTTGTTGTCGGAAAATTTTATAGCCTGCTCTCAAACTTTGTGTGTCGGAAAATCCGATGGAAAATGTGTGATGGAGCCAACACACGGTCGGAATTTCCGACAACAAGGTCCTATCACACATTTTCCATCGGAAAATCCGACCGTGTGTACGGGGCATTACAGTCAATAAAATTGAAAAAGAAAAATCAGACAGTGTCTCCTTTGGAACCTAGCAATATTTTTTCGAACAAATGTGGTTTATTATTCGTTTCCTTTTTGTTTGTCATATAATTTAATTTTTTATGTTGGGCCCCCCTCCCCCAAACTTGAAATGCTGCAAGCCCCCAAGGTCTAAATCTGGCACTGGGAACTCCTGCCATTCTTTTTGTAGTTTTGGGTATAGTGGGAAGATTTAGAACTTTTGCTACGTTTTCCTTGCTGTCTGTGACTCCATGGGGCAAATTCACTCTCGCTTCCTGTGTGGTTACCTGGACTAGGAATTTATAATAGGTATGCAGACAATATTAAAGAAGAATGTCGTGAAAGAGAAATATAACATTTCACTTTTCTATACTTTGGGAAAATTCGTTCTCAGTTTATGTTGTAGCGCTCCAGCACATAGTGCAAGGAAAACTTTCCCAGTGGGGACACAAAGAGCTATAAAAACTCAGAGGATCAGCCCTCCCCTGCTGTACCCAAAACGAAGGAAAACATTTTATCAGGAGGTCTAACTTAAGGTATTAAAACATCAAGTTTTCTAAATAGACGTTAGGACTTTTATCTACATACTTGTTAGTAGCACTTTAACAAAATCAACTTTTTGCTCTGTTTGAGTATAGCTGTCCTTTAATTCATGGCAAAGAGAGAATCAGACAATAACACAGTGTAAGGATCAAACAGTATAGAAACAGGATTATAAAGATATAATAAAAAAGATATTTTTCATAGCACTTACAAAATGTACTTAATAGTTTACAAAGCAATAACTACTATAATATGTGTCCTAAAGGGAAAAAAAATGGCTAAAGTATCAAGTATTAATGCAAGCTTTTAATTCCATCACTGTTGGTTAAATATCTTCAATACTGTCCGCATCACTGACCCTGCACAATTTCAGAGATTAGAATCTAATGTCTGGTACACACAGGAAGGTTTTTTTTTCATTCAACCCAGTGGGCATAAGTGATGTTAGTACAGCGATCTCACCGCTGAGCTACTGTGTACGGGGGAATGCCCCCTGGTTTTCCAGCATGCCCATTTGATAAAAGCTGGTGTGTACCAGGCTTAACTTCACTTTTTCATGCTCATCCTGGGTAAAAAGAAACCTCCAAAGGTATGGGGAAGATGGAGGCTTTGTCACCTTCCTCTAATTATGCAATGCTGGGTGCCTTAGCAGCCAATCACTAGGCCTTGGAACTGTCACTTGGGGGCAGGGAGACACTGTTAAAACTTAGCATGGCAAAACTGGCATGTCTTAACACATTACGTTAAAGCATAACAGACTTGATAAAATAGTGCGATTTTTGCAGAGACATGCCTCCCTATTACCATGCCCCTAACAGGACACAGAAACTGTCTTCTCTCTCTTTTCCCAGCCACAGTAAGACTAATGCCCTGTACACACGGTGGTATTTTCCGACGGAAAATGTTCGATGGGAGCCTTTTGTCGGAAATTCCGACCGTGTGTAGGCTCCATCGGACATTTTCCATCGGAATTTCTGTAGCACAAAATTTGAGATCTGGATCTCAAATTTTCCGACAACAAAATCCGTTCGCATAAATTCCGATCGTGTGTACACAGTTCCAACGCACAAAGTTCCACGCATGCTTGGAATCAAGCAGAAGAGCCGCACTGGCTATTGAACTTCATTGTTCTCATCTCGTCGTACGTGTTTTACGTCACCGCGTTCCTGACTTTCGCAATTTCCGACCAACTTTGTGTGCCTGTGTGTATGCAAGACAAGTTTGAGCCAACATCCAAGGAAAAAATCCATGGATTTTGTTGTCGGAATGTCCGATCATGTGTACGGGGCATAAGTGGAGAGCCGAGGAAGAGAGAAGGTAAAAAATGACTGGCTGGCTGCTGGTGAATTCCAACTCCCCACTAGACTGCAAGGTGAAAGGTACAATGTAATTGGCTGCAGCCACAGACAGAGCAGAAGGAGAGCCAGATTGGAGATGGGAGCCATGGGTACAGAGACCATTGGGAATTTTAGTCCCCTAGAAGCCTACTATGATCAACGTGAGACTGCATGGGACCACAAGTGCCAGAGGCTGGGCAGTGCTGGAAGGGAAAGGAGGGTTAAAAAGCCCATGCTGCGGGGACAGAGGAACATGTGGAGAGTTGGTGGAGAGAGAGAGTGCTCTTGTCTAGTGGTTTGTTATCACCATGAACAGGGGAGCCCAAACATCAGAGGCCCCTTAGGGAGTAAGCGTTTCAAGAGTATTTTGTTAATACAGCAGATTATGTGTGTGTGTAGTCATAAGGACATATCACAGTGGAATAGCAGTTTATATCATTCAGCAAAAATTCCTACATTTGTGGTCAGGCTAGAAAAAAGTATTTACACTAACGCGAGGGGGGAGAGCACAAATAGCGGGATAACTTTGCTCATGTTGAGATTCATTTAAACACTGTCAATGCTTTTGTTACCCATTAAGAGTCAGAGGGTTGGGTCACAACCCCCCCTGTTCTCTTTGCTTTATAGGGAGCTGTCAGATGTTTGTAAAAATGTATGTGCTAGAAAAGTGGAACTACCATTTTATTACTTATTTATCTATTTTTACTGTGGAGCAAAAACGCACAGAGACTTTCACTGACTAAAGTTTCTAAGCTTTATAATAATGGGCTGTCTATTAATATAAATGGCTGGCAACCCTGGGGGCTCCTCTGTGGAAAGTAGCAGAAAAAAACCCACATGGATCTTGAGTAGCTAGCTAGTCAGCAGTTGTGTTCTAGACTAAATGAAAATATAAGCATCTGGTTTTCATGGGCAAGATGTCAACTTTTGCATTTTCTTTGCCTCAGCTATCAATTTATTTGTTATTAATTATGTTATTAATCCACAGGATGTATTTCTGGGTAAGTTGAGTAAATACATTGGAGGTCTCTGGGGTTCCACATGGCACATATCCAAAGGAATTCACTCCTCGGAAAACGTCATTACAGATAAGAGGACTTCCCGAATCTCCCTGTGTGGAATAAAGATCAAATATTAAGCAATAATCTTGGAACAAAACATAATAAGGTAAAATTGGTATGTAGAGTGGGTTTGTCATTGAAATATTTCTCACTGAAGGCCATATGTATCAGCAGGTTAAATACAACATTACATTTTTTTTTTATTATTAAAGCTCCATTTTAGTTAATTCACATTGACCAAATTGGGTGAAATAGTGATGGAAATTAAAATGTTTCCTGTGAAGACTGATCTGCATATTTGATTAATCAATGATTAAGAAAGCACTGAAGAAACTCAGCATGACAACCACCAAGCCAGCATTTTCATAAGAAGCGTAGTAATGACTAACTCATATTTTTCTCAGCTAACTGCAAAGTTCTGGGGAAAGATTTGAGATAATCCCACCACCAGGTTACCATATTTTGAGGAAGTGAATTAGAATGTTTTTACAGATTTGTAAAATGATTATGGCTGTAAATAGGAATGAAAATGATTTTTTGAATTGCGCTCTTCTTCACTGATTCATAGACACTTAACAACTTTAAAATGAGCCTCCTGTCATGTGTGATATTATTAAAAGCTGACAGTTGATGTTATGCTTATACTGTACTTACCACTGTTTAAAATCATTTTTTTCTTTGCTATATAATTTAAATATTTATGTTTTTTTTATAAAGACACTAAACAGGAAAGAGGCTGTTTTGGACCCCTACTAGTGGGCTGCGTTGTGTTCAGCAATATTGCTCACTTTTAACTAAAAAAAAGAGCACAGCCCCAGACTCTGCACTCTGTAACTTTTAGCCACTGAAACAAGTGAAGGCATCTGTTATGAATGGACCCCATAACTAAAGTTACTCCATATTAGATCGATCATTAATTACTATTGTAGCTAGAGGTTTGGATGGTAGTGTGGAATCTCCCCTTGGGCTCATTTAATAAAAAACAAGGATTTTTCAATTAACTTTATGTATCTATTGATGGACATTGCTGAAAGATCATTATATTGGTCTTTGCTTTGCTGTTTGATAAATGGCCTCAAAACCCATGATTAAAGTGAAGTCCAGGGAGGTAAAATGCCTTTTGTTCACTGTTGCTTCATAAATATTTCTCCCCAATCACAACAACAATTAAAAGAAACCTGTACTGAAAAGCGAAGGTTGCCATTGCTTACCTCCATTTGGAAATGCTAGTTGCCTTGCAGTCATGCAAAATGTATTCTGCTACATTTCTTTGATGAAAATAATCCAAATCAGTGTATATTATTTAGCCCATAGGAAAGTTATACACTTTATAAATGCAGTATTTTTTTACTCGTCGCCCGCCAACTCCGTACTTACCCCATTCAGGTAGCGGCTTCCCCCTGTATCTCCTACCGAGTCCCGGCGGCTGCTTCTCATCCTGGCCAATTGGGTCTTAGGATGCTCTGCCAATCGGGTCTCAGGACCTGCTTCCTGATTGGCCAGGAGGAGAAGCAGGAAGACATTAGCAAATTTTAATTTGCTAATGTCACACATGAGGGTGGGCTCTGCACCCCGAGCCCACTCTTTTTGAAGCCAATTAGTGCCTCAGGCTCTAATCATGTGCTTCAAAAAAAAAAACCACATAGAATTCCATGCGTCCAGTGCTCTGCATGGAGGTTAGGGGTCGGGCGCATGGATTAGGGTGGCGGCACCCCTTACAAGCGGCTGCCACTGGGGCTGAACATTGTAACTACCATCTTTTTATTCCGCAGGACCTCTGTATTCAGAAAATATATCTTGTTCTAGGGATCTTAAGTAATTTTAAAGACAAAAATGCACATTGCTTCAGAGGAGAAGTGGCTAAAGAAACGTTCTTGCCCTCTTGCACTGGAGAAAAAGTGGTTTGCGAGAATACAAAAAAAAGGACATTACTCTTACCTTGCAAGTATCTTGTCTGTCAGAACCCACATTAGTGCAAATCATATCTGCTGTAATTACATATTTGTGTCTCCAGTCTTTAATGCATTTTGTTCTATTTAGTATTGCGACATGGGCTTCTTTTAGTGTGTCTGAATGGTTGCCTGATTCAGTTCTTCCCCATCCATCAATCCTACATACTGTGCCTTCTGGAATGTCTTCAAATGTCTCTGGTAATGGAATGATGTTAACAGCATCCCCAAGTGTTGCCTTCTTAGATAACTGGAAGGACATAAATCATACAACACACATTTGCTACACATTTGAAAAAGTTTACTTAGCACTTGTACAGCATATCTGCTGAATGCAAATATACACCCAGCTGCCTTTTGTCTCAAAATTTTCTTCATACTACAAATTGCTGCTGATGGCATGTAAAATACGCATAGATAGCAACATTAGCTTTTATATGCAGTGAACATGGTGCAAAGAAAAGTTTTATCAAGCCCCTGTGTAATGCACTCTTTTTAGAGGAACATCCCCACTTATAACCAATGTGTGCCACTCATCACCATCAGGATACACAGATCAGTTGTCTGAGTGGCTATGTACACTTTTCACCCCTGCTGCTGATAAGAAAGATACTGCCATTCGGAACCCTTGCCCACCAGCTGTGTGAGAGCACAAATTAAAGAGCTCAGAGGTTACCACTGATTGGATTTTTTTTGGACCAGTTATGTTTCAAGGCAATGTTGAGGCCATTAATCACCTATGCAAGGCAACTCACTTTGCTCTGACACCCAAATAAAGAGGGAGCTGACAAGTCTTTTAGCTGCTTAACAGCACTGGAAAAAATATTGATTGCCAAGGCTTTTGAACAGGACACTTCTGGAATGTTCTTCCTCTCCATGAATTCATCAGCGCATGCCACTGTGGTTGATAGCTCAATAAAGTGGACCTAAACTCAAAGGTTGAAGGTTTTCTATGTTATATGGAACATTAAGAAATGTTAATTATGTCTAAGCATCACCCTGAAAATGTTACCTTTTGACTGGAACTCTTGAAAATTAGCAGTGCATTTCCTGATATGTGAGTGTGCCCAAAAAACCATAGATGTATATGTGCATATCTATGGCTCTGCTGCCTATGACTGCTTGTCTCAGGAGATTAGAATTTAGATTTGGCGATGTCCCTGCAGTGCTGTTTACTATTCTTGCTGGAGGCTCTTACTTGAGGAAAAACATTGCTGCCTCTAAAAGATGACCACCTCTAATCTGAGACACATTGCAGAGGCATGGTAAAAGGGAAAGCTGCAGGTAGGCAAATGCCTGGTGACTGGTCCTTTTTCCTCTGTCTCCCTTTGCTGGCAAAGCTTCCATAGCTGACTCCTGTTTTAAGGAGTTTGGTTTGGTTTGGTTATCGTTTGCATCAATCATGAGTTTGTCAAGCATCTTTGATAAATGTAGGGCTGTAGTGGTATTTAAACTTTGAATTGAGACTTACAAAGCAATGTATACTCAATCTGATCTCAAAATACCTCTGTGTGCTTAAATCAGGGTGTTTTCAAGCATCTCTGCTAAATAATTGATATTCAGATTATATATCTGCTTGTAAGTGAGGAGACAATATTTTAGGGAGACACCATTCTTCCTTCAACCTTAGGTTGTCACTATAAGAAACCATGCATATTTTATGAACTTATGCAATCATACAAGCAAACAATTTACATAAGGGGTACAGAATAGGTACTCTATGTGCAATTCCTACCTGCAAAAGTTGAATATCATTTTGTTTTGCTGTGCGGTTATATAACCCGTATGGAAAGAGTCTGATAACTTTCATCTTCTGCTTCTCTGATTCATTTTGTGTCATTGAATGAGCACCAAGAGTTACTGTAGTTATTTTTGCTATCCTAAGGAATATGACAGAAATGAAAAGTTTAAAGCAACATTAAACCTGAAGCTCATTTCGATTTTGTACATTTGTATAGTCTACATTGTACATTATACTTCCCACTAGTTCCTAATTCTGGACACCTTAGTGAAGGGAAGAATCTTTGTGGCCTTTGACCACAATCTTTGTTGAATTCCTGCAAAAAAAGGGGGGCACAACTACTTTCTGGGACCCAAAGATTTTCTACTGAGGAGAATTTGCTCTGTTTATAGCGCTCCAACGTAGAATTTGGACCTCATCAGCCTTGGTGTGTCAGAGAGTGTGGTATTCCCTAGTGGGTTGCTAACACTAGGAACCAATGTAACCCAAACATCAGCAGCTCCTTTTCGGTAAGGGCTATATATTGTAAGTAAGAGTGACTCTTAACTGTATTAAATAAAAATGATCGAAGATCTTTCTTGGAATTTAGCCCTGTTTTTTTTTCTTTACCAATTATAAACATTTAACAGTTTTCCTCATTTACTGAAAATATCTGGCTAAAAATAATTTATGAAATCAGGGGAAAAGAATCCTCTCTGGGAGGGGTTGGCAGTCAACCATTATGTAAGCCTTGATCCAAACACTTCCACCTTTAAGATCTCAGCCCCTAAGTGAACTTAAATGCCCCGTACACACGGTCGGACATTGATCGGACATTCCGACAACAAAATCCTAGGATTTTTTCCGACGGATGTTGGCTCAAATTTGTCTTGCATACACACTGTCACACAAAGTTGTCGGAAAATCCGATCATTCTGAACGCGGTGACGTAAAACACGTACGTCGGGACTATAAACGGGGCAGTAGCCAATAGCTTTCATCTCTTTATTTATTCTGAGCATGTGTGGCACTTTGTGCGTCGGATTTGTATACACACGATCAGAAATTCCGACAACGGATTTTGTTGTCGGAAAATTTTATAGCCTGCTCTCAAACTTTGTGTGTTGGAAATTCCGATGGAAAATGTGTGATGGAGCCTACACACGGTCGGAATTTCCGACAATAAGGTCCTATCACACATTTTCCGTCAGAAAATCCGACCGTGTGTACGGGGCATATGTATAACAAAAGACAATTTTTAATTTTTTTTTTACTTTTGGATAGAGTGAAGAGGTATTAGAACACCTATCAGTTTTTATTGATGTCTGTGCCCCAATTAGGGAGATTCACCCTCTCTATTTGCCCTGCTTACCGTTATGATCAAAAGTGAAAGAAAAAGACAAATTTTAGGTTAATTTTAAAACAGTAATAGAGGAGAAATCTTCAATGGGGACACTAGTTCTAGTGACCCTGTTGACACCCTGGGTTTCACTCACTTTGGAGGTATTTCCTCTCACTTTCTGTTTATGCTATGAGACAAGAAGTGAAGGGGAATCTCACCAATGGGACATAGATGGCAAAAAAAAATGACAGGAGTTATAACCCTCCCTTGTCTCCTTTTACACAGGCATTACGTTTGTCTGTTTGTCGACCTTCCGTTGACGGAGAAAAAACAGACATCAATGTATCTCTATGGAAAAAACGGATGTAAACTGATGTTTATCCATTTACATCTGCTTCCGTCAACCGTTTTTTTGAAACAGATCAAAGCCCTATTTTTCTTCTGTTAAAAAAAATGGATCGGATGACAAGTGGACATAAAACTGACAAATGGTCAGTTTTTGCATGAGAAATTGGCTTTAGAAGATGTAAAATCTGATGTAAAACTGATGTACAACAAATTAACTTAACAGAACGCCCCTGTGAAAGGACCATTAGGCCCCTTTCACACATGTGGACTGTCCCTTTCATCAGTTCAGTCATATTTTTTCAAAGAAAAAACGGATGAAGTTTACATTCATTTTTCATCAGTTTGTCATTCATTTTTCATCCGTTTTTACAGTGCTTTGAAAAAGTATTCACACCCCTTGAAATTTTCCACATTTTGTCATGTTACAACCAAAAACATAAATGTATTTTATTGGGATTTTATGTGATAGACCAACACAAAGTGGCACATAATTGTGAAGTGGAAGGAAAATGATAAATGGTTTTCAAAAGTTTTTACAAATATCTGAAAAGTGTGACGTGCATTTGTATTCAGCTCCCCTGAGTCAATACTTTATAGAATCACCTTTCACTGCAATTACAGCTGCAAGTCTTTTTGGGGCTGTCTCTATCAGCTTTCTTGACTTTGACTGGGCCTTTTAACACATGAATGTGCTTTGATCTAAACCATTCCATTGTAGCTCTGACTTTATGTTTAGGGTCGTTGTCCTGCTGGAAGGTGAACCTCCGCCCCAGTCTAACTGGTTTTCTTATAAGATTGCCCTGTCCATCTTCCCATCAACTCTGACCAGCTTCCCCCTGCTGAAGAGCATCCCCACAACATGATGCTGCCACCACCATTTTTCACGGTGGGGATGGTGTGTTCAGGGTGATGTGCAGTGTTAGTTTTCTGCCACACATAGCATTTTGCTTTTAGGCTAAAAAGTTAAATTTTGGTCCCATCTGACCAGAGCACCTTCTTCCACATGTTTACTGGGTCTCCCACATGGCTTCTCACAAACTGCAAAATGGGATTTCCTATGGCTTTCTTTCAACAATGGCTTTCTTCTTGCCACTCTTCCATAAAGACCGGATTTGTGGAGTGCACGACTAATAGTTGTCCTGTGGACAGATTCTCCCACCTGAGCTGTGGATCTCTGCAGCTCCTTCAGAGTTACCATGGGCCTCTTGGCTGCCTCTCTGGTTAATGCTTTTCTTGCCCGGCCTGTCAGTTTAGGTGGTGAGCCATGTCTTGGTAGGTTTGCAGTTGTGCCATACTCTTTCCATTTTAAGATCATGGGTTGAACAATGCTCTGTGAGAGGTTCAAAGCTTGGGATATTTTTTGATAACCTATCCCTGCTTTAGACTTCTCCACAAATTTATTCCTGACCTGTCTGGTGTGTTCCTTGGCCTTCATGATGCTGTTTGTTCACTAAGGTTCTATAACAAACCTCTGAGGGCTTCACAGAACAGCTGTATTTATACTGAGATTAAATTATACACAGGTAGAGTCTATTTACTAACTAGGTGACTTTTGAAGGCAATTGGTTCCACTATATTTTAGTTAGGGGTATCAGAGTAAAGGAAGCTGAATACAAATGCATGCCACACTTTTCAGATATTTATTTGTAAAAAAAAAATTGAAAACCATTTATCATTTTCCTTCTACTTCACAATTATATGCCACTCTGTGTTGGTCTATCACATAAAATCCCACTAAAATACATTTACATTTTTGGTTGTAACATGACAAAATGTGGAAAATTTCAAGGAGTATGAATACTTTTTCAAGGCACTCTACATCTGACTGCTACAGTCCTTAACCACTTGAGTCCTGGAGCCATTTTTTCATGCAAAATGGTGCATTTGTCCATTTACATCCATTTTTCGTCCGATCCGTTTTTTTAACGGAAGAAAAATAGGACTTTGATCCATTCCAAAAAGTGGATGTTGATGAAAGTGGATGTAAACAGATGTAAATGGATGATCATCAGCTTACATCCGTTTTTCTATAGAGATGTTTGATGTCCATGTTTCATCTGTAAACGGAAGGATGAAAAACAGACAAATGGAATGTCCGTGTAAAAGGGTTCTGCTTTTTGATCTAGGAATGGAACCATTTCACGCAAAAGATAAAAGAAACATGGATATCAGTAAAGAAATGATGATGCCATACACCTTACATTAGCAGGAAAGTTGAGATGAACTACTGGAGAATCAACATCCTACTAAAACAGTGCTTCTCAACTCCTGTCCTCAGGACCCACTAACAGGCCAGATTTCAAGCATTACCTTGGGGAGATGCAAACTAGAATACCACAATCACTGAGCAGCAAATTACATCACCTGTGATGTATTTCAGTTATCTTGCAAACCTGGCCTGTTAGTGGGTCCTGAGGGCAGGAATTGAGAACCACTGCACTAAAACAACACCAAAAGAGGGGCTGAAGACATTATTATAATTATTATTATTATTCAGGAATTATATAGCGCCGACAGCTTACGCAGCGCTTTACAACATTAGGGCAGACAGTACAATTACAATACAATTCAATACAGGGGGGAATCAGAGGGCCCTGCACATTAGAGCTTACAATCTAGGAGGGAGGGTCAAGTTATACAAAAGGGTAATAGCTGTGCTGTGGGGAATGAGCTAATGGAGAAAATACTGCAGTTGTTAGATGGAGGCAGGATAGGCTTCTCTGAAGAGGAAAGTTTTCAGGGATCGTCTAAAAGTGGATACATTTGGAGACAGTCTGACAGGTTGGGGTAGCGAATTCCAGAGGGTGGGCGAGGCTCGGGAGAAATCCTGGAGGCAGATATAGGAGGAGGTGATGAGGGAGCTAGAGAGCAGGAGGTCTTGAGAGGAACGACGAGGGCGATTAGGTTGGTATTTTGAGACTAGGCCAGTGATGTAGCTGGGGGCAGAGTTGTGGATGGCTTTGTAACCTAATGTTAGTATTTTAAATTTAATTCATTGGGCAAGTGGCAGCCAATGGAGGGATTGGCAGAGAGGGGTAGCAAACACTGTGCGGTTTGTAAGGTGGATGAGTCTGGCAGCAGTATTCATGATGGACTGAAAGGGGGGATGGTCTATTTAAAGGTAAGCCAATGAGGAGGGAGTTGCAGTAGTCAAGGAGAGAGATAACCAAGGAGTGAATCAGGAGCTTTGTGGTTTCCTTGGTTAGAAAGGGACGTAGTTTGGAGATGTTGCGGAGGTTGAGGCGGCAAGCTTTGGAAAGTGATTGGATGTGGGGTCGAAAGGAGAGTTCAGAGTCCAGGCTAACACCTAGCACGCTGACATGAGGGGATGGGTGGATGGTTGTGCCATTGTTCTTGACAGATAAGTCAGGGGAAGAGGCACGTGGGGGAAATATTATAAGCTCGGTTTTGGACAAGTTGAGTTTGAGGAAGTGGTGTGACATCCATACAGATATGTCTGTTAGTAAGTTAGTGATGTGCGAGGAGACTGATGGAGTGAGTTGAGGGGTAGAGAGATAGATTTGTGTGTCGTCAGCATAGAAATGATATTGAAAGCCCTGAGAGGCTATCAGCTGACCCAGGGAAGAGGTGTAGATTGAAAATAAAAGTGGTCCAAGAACAGAACCTTGGGGGAGTAGTGGAGGAAGTAAAATTTTAAGTGACACTGAAGGTGCTGTGGGATAGGTAGGATGAGAGCCACTGAAGAGCACAGTCATGGAGACCAAGGGAGTAAAGTTTTTTGAGGAGGAGGGGGTGGTCAACCGTATCAAAGCTGAAAGGTCCAGAAGTAGGAGTACAGAATAGTGTCCGTTGGTTTTTGCAGTTAGTAGGTCATTTATGAGTTTTAAAAGAGCAGTTTCTGTGGAGTGTTGAGGGCGAAATCCAAATTGAAGGGGATCAAGAAGGTTGTTTTTAATGAGGTGGTCACTCAGTTGGTTGTAAAACAGGCATTCTAGGAGTTTAGAGGAAAAGGGGAGCAAGGAGATAGGGCGTAGGTTGTTAAGGTTGGTAGGGTCCAAAGATGGCTTTTTAAGTATGGGGGTGACCAGTGCATGTTTTAGAGCATTGGGGAAAATGCCAGAGGTGAGGGAGAGATTGAAGATGTGGGTTAGAGAGTGTAGGATAGAGTCAGAGGGCGACCGTAGTGTTTGAGAGGGAATAGGGTCCAGGGAGCAGGTGGTTAGGTGGGCATTAGAAAGGAGTTTAGCAACTTCATCTGTAGTAGCAGATTTGAATAAGGGGAGTGTCAATGTTACCTGTTGATATGGGGTCTTGACTAGGGGAGATACCTGTAGAGTGGAGATTTCATCACGGATTGTATTAATCTTGTTTTTGAAGTGATTAGCAATCTCCTGGGCAGCGAGTGAGTCAGTGGGTGGAGGCTGTGGAGGACAAAGTAGAGAGTTGAAGGTAGAGAAAAGTTTATGCGGACTGGATGAGAACATGTTAATAAGAGTTGTAAAATAGGTCTGTTTGGCAGTGTGGAGGAAAGAATAGTATTTTTGGAGGGCAGATTTGTATTGGTTGAAGTCTTTGAGAGACTTGTGCCACGACACTCAAGATAATTTTAGAATTTTAGTGTCATCTGTTTGCCAGGGTTTAGGGGTCGAGGCCTGATTCTGCGTGTAGTGAGCTTGTCCAGGGTGAAGGACAGGGATTTATTGTAGATGGAAGTTTATTGTAGATGGAAGTGGCTTGGTTGGGGCAGGACAGGGGAGAGATTTTGTCAAAGAGGTGGTCAGTAGCAGAATAGAGGAGAGAAGAGTTGAAGTTGCGAAAGTTTCTACGGGTGATGGTTAGGCTGGAGGGAAAGGTGGTGGAAGACAGGGAGAGAGAGAAACTAATAAGGTGATCGTCGGAGAGAGGAAAAGGATTGTTTGAGAAGTTGCATGGAGCTCATAGGTAGGAGAATACAAGGTCAAGGGTGTTGCCATCAGAGTGAGTAGAAGCCTGTACCCATTGCTTTAGGTCAAATGAAGAGGTTAGACTAAGAAGTTTAGAAGTAGCAGTGTTTGTGTTTGTATTAGCAGAGATGTTGAAATCACCGAGAAGGATTGTGGGAATTTCAGAAGAGAAAAGGAGGGTAGCCAGGCAGAAAAGGAAGGAAAGTCGATAATGGTCCCGGTGGGCCAGTAGATCACAGCAATTCTTAGGGAAGTTGGAGAGAATAGACGTATACAGTGAGCTTCAAATGATGAGAGGGAAAGAGAGGGAGGGGAGTGAATAACCTGGAAGGTGCATTGCGGGGATAGGAGGAATCCCACTCCACCTCCCTTGCGTCCATTAGGCCTAGGGGGGTGAGGCCAGTGAAGGCCAACCTGGGAGAGGGAAGCAGGAGAAGGGGTGTCAGATTCGTGGAGCCAGGTTTCGGTGAGAGTAAGTAGATTAAAGGAATTAGTGACAAGGAGGACAGCGGTGAGTTTGTTGCAGACAGAGCAAGCGTTCCAGAGGGCACAGGAGAGAGGGAGGCTGGCGTTGGGAAGAAGTGGAATGGAGACAAAATTGTGTAGATTACGACTACTGCCAGAGGGTTTAGGGTGATGGTGATGGGTGTGTTGCGTACAGTTAAATAAGGGAGGCCCAGGGTTTGGGGAAATATCTCCAGCGGTTAGGAGAATCAGAAAAGTAAGGGAGGTAATATGAGAATACGATTTGTATGAGGGGGACATGCTTCAGTATCCTGGGGGGGTTTGTTAGCAAGTGGGCTTAGAATTAGAAAGAGGTGATGAGTGCAGTAATAGGGAGAGGGGAGAAGTGAGGGTGATATGTACAGATTGTGGGGTGGAGAAGAGGGGTGAAGAAAAGAGAGTTTGAGTAGAGAGGCTGCATTTGTGAAAAGGAGAGGTAAAGGGTGCATGTTTCAGAGAGGAAGTTGAGATCATTTGGAAATGAGGTCACCTGCTGTTTGCTGTGGTTTGCTTTGTGCAAATTGCTGAAGTGCATGAGCGGAAGTGCCACTTATTTAAAGAACCCCACTTCTTTGGAAGAACCCCCTGTATGTGCAGCCCCTTGTATGTGTTCCCCCGTAAAGAAGGTCTTGTTTTTATACTGTGTTGGGTGTGGGTTGAATCTGGCAATTAATCAATCAGGAGGTAATATTAGGCACACAGCTAGCAGAGCAAAACTTTTCTACATGATATTATAAGACATGATATTAGGTAACAGAAACTGTGTTCCATTTCTTAGAATTCCAAAATTGGAACCTGGAAGTTAAGTATTAGTAAAATAAGCAATAATAAAATTACTCTAAAAACTGTGTTTTTCTTTACACTTTTACATCAGCAACCATGGTGAACTGGTTTGGGGTCCAAAGGACCCCTAAACTCAGGAAAGTAGCAATCACCTACTTGTCACCTGTTGGGGGCATGCAGCTTGCACATAAGCACCATTGCTTTAAGATAGGTATCCCCATTTTTTGGGGACCCCAACTTAAAGGAAATGTGTACCGGTATCAGCATGACAGGGCTGCAGGCTGGCTGCCAACTTACAACAGTGATATTTGTCCCCATAACTGTCGTACTGTTTTGATTATGTATGAAGAAGTCATGTTATAAAGAATGATTATATTGACCCTCCTAGTGCATAAACTGTGTAAAACCACAATTTTACTGTAAAAGTGACATTTGAGAGCTGTCTATGTTTGCCTTGTTCAGATTCTCCTTTTTAATGTAGATATTAGCAGGCCAGATGAATGTGGTCAGATGGGCAAATTGTTATTACAAACTCACTGGTGAATTTGCCAAAAAATTCTTTATAAACAGACCACTAAGTTTATAAATAACCAAATAAGGAACATTCATTCACTAATGCTTAAAAATCAGATCCCTAAGATTGACAGCTCAATGGTCAACTAAAGGAGTGCGTGCATCAGGTCAAAAAATGATACCGCTAACTGTGAGGTAGTGGTGAATACAGAAATTGAGTTGCTATCAACACAAACCACTTAGACTTCCCTTTTTGGTCTACGAGGTGTGACAATTTAATTCCCAGAATGGACTGTAAAAAAACAAAACAAAACTGTACACTAGCGGCTATTGTCATCTTCAAAGTAGTCCCCTTGTGAAGCGACGCACTTTTCTAGACCACTGTGCCACTATTGGAAATATTTCTGGAATTTGTTTTCGAGCGCTGAGCAGTATTTTTATTGTGGTGCACTGGATGTCTGGAATGTCATCAAATTTGTGTTCTTTTAAGGCATTTTTAAATTTTGGAAACAGTCAAAAGTTACAGAGTGTCAAGGCAGGGGAATAAGGTGGTTGGGCAAGTTTTGGAATGAATTTCTGAGCCACTAACTCGCGAACACTTACTGCATCATGTGCAAGAGGATTGTCATGGTGGAGAATCCACTTGTCCGGTCTTTTCTTCCAAACAGATTCCTGTAACCTTTTCATTTTCCACATTTACACCCGTCCATTGAGTCTTTGGCTGCCCAATTCTTGTGTCATAGTGGACATCTTCCTCTCCCATCCTTAAAGTGATATTAAAGTCTTGTTTTTTTTTTTGTTTCAAAATAACAAACATGTCATAATTACCTGCTCTGTGCTGTGGTTTCGCACAGAGCAGCCCAGATGCTCCTCTTCTCGGGTCCCTCGCTGGCGCTACTGGCCCTTCTTCCTGCCGAGTGCCCCCACAGCAATCAGCTTGCTGTGGGGGCACCCAAACCGAGCTGTTGCTCTGTGTGTCCATTCAGAGTGCCCCACCCCTTCTCTCTCCTCATTGGCTCATTGATTTTGACAGCAGCAGGAGCCAATGGCGCCAGCCAATTAGAAGGGAGAGTCCCAGGCAGCCGAAGTTCTCGTGCAACTGGATCGAGATGGGGCTTAGGTAAGTACTAGGGGGGGGTAGCGGGGGCTGGTGCACACAGAAAGTTTTTTATCTTAAATAAAACCTTCTGCCTTCAGAACCATTTTAAACTGCCTATGTCATTCAAAAACATTTGATTTCTTCATGGAATGTTCACCATAAGCCAGTTGCAACAGAGCTAAAGTTTCACTCATGCTTTTTTGTAAAATTTTATGTTAATCTTCTGCTCCAGATTCCTGTCACTTATTTTCCACCAACAGCACAACGCACACACGTGGCACTGGTGCGTGGCTTGCACTGACTGTCTGCTAATCGCAGGTGCAATGCTTTACAGGCTCCTAATACTGTAAGAGGAAATAATAAATGAACATTTTTTACCTGCAAAAAAGATGTGCATTTATTTTTAGTTTTTAAAAATGTGAACATATCCTTTAAATTGTTACACCTAATATAATAGTGAATACTTTATTTTTGCTTTTACTATTTTTTTACTGGTTTTAACAAATCAGCCTCTTTCTGGCAAAACTGAACTTTACTGCTATTTAGTTAGGAGCTTTTGGTTTCTACCACCAAAACATTAGACATGTACATGACACAAATTTACTCAAATCCAAATTATCAAACAAATTTGAAAATGTAATTCATTTCCAAATGGGCCTGAACTACTATTGAATCATGTGACGTCATCTGAATGAAACAAATGTAAGAAATGCATTCATTAATTTCGTTATAACTTTTTTCGGATTCATTTACATTCGTTATTATGTTCATTAGGAGATTTGAAGACATCGGAATCTCCAAAAATCAAGTCTACATATGTTACAAAATGAAACGCACATGTCTATACAGAACACTGACTGCCTATATTATAACACAGTGTATCTAGAACTTAACATGAAACAGTTGCATTTCACTGATAAGAGCAACATAAGGTGCTATAGTATTGTAATTCCATTTTTTATAGCGTAAAAAATTAACTATAGATTAGTCATACAACTATTAGCTGGGTTTAGATCTCATGTTAATAATGGCTAGGGAACATCCTCCAGTATTTTCTGGTTTGTTGGTTCATCTTCTGGACCTAGGCTTCTAGCTTTTAATTTTGTTCTTAAACTTGTTTTTTTACTAAAAAGGAAAACTGCCCACACTTAGAGATACTATCCCAGCACACCAGGCATTGTAGGTGTATTTTATTAAAAAAAATATAGCACATGTTAATGAAACTCAGTGCTTTAGCTATGTAAAAGTCATTGACTTTGGGCTTACATCTACTTTAATGTTCCTTAAAGTGGGACTTGCACTAACATTCAGGATCAACTTAATATATCAGGGTCTTCCATCCTATAATAAGTAATGCTGAATAAACAAAAAAACAGCCAAGAAAAATTAGTAATTATACTTACCTCACCCCCAAGCGTTCTGTTAAGATCCTGGGGGGTGCTGCGTATTCCAAATTTCACAGTGAGATACTCCAGCACAATTCAAAAGCATCTTCTTGTGAGATGGGGAATACTCAGCATTCCCTGGGATCTTGCAGTAAAGATTGTGCAGATACTGTACCTTTGCTTGGGCAACGTGGGCAGAAGTCATTGAGTAAATTTACATTATTCCCCAGAGTTTTTGTTTTTTTTTTACCATAGGGGAGAGACCACTGATGTATAAAGCAGACCTTGTTCTTTATGGGCAAGGTCCACTTTAATAGCAAAATGTTTATGAAGCATTACATTAAGCAATGATAAAATTAAATAATAAACATGTGTACTTACAGTTTACAGTGAGCTGCGGTCAACACCCAGTCAGGTTTGATTAAACTTCC
Source organism: Aquarana catesbeiana (assembly GCF_042186555.1). NCBI lineage: Eukaryota > Metazoa > Chordata > Amphibia > Anura > Ranidae > Aquarana > Aquarana catesbeiana. Next base: position 107,951,239 of record NC_133324.1, on the reverse strand, counting down.
AGCACATATTGTTTTTTTCTTTTCATTCAGAGTCTCTATTAGGGCTATGTAAGGTCTGGAATGGGGGATGACGTCATCTCCATTGATAATTTTTATATTTGCACCTATATAATAATAAAATGTAATTGTATCCAAAAGAAAGGAATAGAATATTATTAGCAACAGATCCCTATCTCCATGGAGTTTGTATGTCATTCCTACTTTTATTATGGCCTTTGTTCTTGTGTGTAAGCTTGAATATTATTTTGGATTTTGATGGTTTTTAATAGGGATGTGCAAACAGCCCACGAGAGCCGGAGCTCTTTTGAGATGAGACACTTGCAAATAATACCGGTCCCTGCTATCTCATAATACACCTTGGTTGTGAAATTGGCTGTACTCCTCGTGACCCATAGCATCTCCCCTGACCCCACAAATTGCTCTCCTATAGCTTACAGAAGTGAGAGTGTTAGCAGATCTAGTGCCCCCTTAAGTTTTGTCCCTCCTGTAGTGATGTCATGGGTGGAGCTAGTGCCCATATAATACCAGCTGTGTATGGGGCCCAAGAAACTGGGGTTTGGGAACAGTTCACCCCTGTGCAGCAACATGTAATTCAGCTAGAAAAGAAAAAGTGGGGGTTGCCTGGTTGGCCAGCACCAACAAGCCGGATAGGAGAGCATCTTTTCAGAAGCAAGTGGACTTGCCACCCTTCACCCTCAACTGTGGATTTGTGGTTTAGTGCAGAGGTCTAGGATTGAGGAACTCTGCTGTGAGCCAAATATTATGAGGGGCTTATTGTAAAAGCAATGGAAGTTAGCTAACCCTATAAATACTGCTTGGCGCTGATTTGAACACACTGTCAAGATGTCACCTTAAATCTGCTGGTGTTCTGCCCTATAGACTCTGTCAGTGATTCTGTAGAGCAGCCTTTTTCAACCAGGGTGCCTTGCCAAAGTGCTCAAAAATTGTCAGCAAGCCAGAGGATGGATCAAGCCTGCCTTTTTGTTACACAAAGTCGAAGCTTTTTATTTTGCAGCATTAAAAAACTTGGGCACCGCGTGGGCCAGCTAACCACCGATGACATCAGGCACCCAAAGTTGTCCTTGTTTTCCCCTCTCCTCAGCACTTGGGGTCAGGTTAGCTGATGAAGAGAAACTGAGGGAGAAGAGACATGCTGACATACTAGTCAGTACCAGTATGCAAAGATGTATTTGCTTTGGAGGAATAAACAACCTCTAATATTGGGTGTCTTACCTGTGTACATGCTGCTGTGTAATGAAAAAAATATTAGTTTTGTTTTTTACATTTTATGAAAAATGAAGTTGTGCAGAATTTCATATATGTAAGAAGAGTTACAAGTATTTAAATGGAAATGGAGGGGCTATTTCTTTTTTCTGAACACTGAGGCCTCTGGCCAAGAATGTGGGAGAGAGCCTATGACTGGGAGACATGTGTCCAAGATGGTGGATCCAAAAACACAGGTATGTGGTAACTCCTTACAAGAAGAAGCAGGGTGGGACCTGGATGAATTTGCAGTTTAACCCAGGTTCCTTACAAGTCAACAGAAGAAAAGGTAATAAGCTCTCCCTATATCAATCCTCAACACACAAGAGCTGGTGAGGTAAAGACCTTGTACGTTTCAGAATCCATTACAGTGTAAGGAGAATTAAATGCCACAGACCTCTCAACACTCCCTTGAAACTGTTTTAGGGTTTTTATTTCTTGGTTCCCTGGTGGTTAAACCAAGTCCTCAGAGACTCAGGAGACTTGAAGCTGCAAGCTGTACTGGGTGGTGGTGTCAGCAAAAGAGAAACTTTTGTGGGCAGAGCAAATGCTGAGTGGGCAGAAAGCCCACATACTGCATTCTCAGCCTTTCTTCGGGATCATTGACACAGGTTGCAGACTTTACTGCCCGTCCATGGTAGACAATTTTTACAAAGGCTATATACAGCTAATTAGGGATGGTCCGAACACCCCACGGTTCAGTTTGCATCAGAACACCGCGAACAAGCAAAAAGTTCTAGCGAACATGCAAATCCTATTAATGCTCCCTAGCGGTATTCCCGAGTGTGGCTCGGGGTTAATTTTCAGTACCAAGAGCAGTAATCCAGAGCCATACTCGGGATTGCATTGTAGTAACCAGGTACAGGTAACTCACCTTGTCCCTAGGATCCTGCGGTGTCCTCCCACTGTGTCTTTCGTTAGATCCTCCGCCCGATGTATCATTGTTCCGGGCTCCAATCCCTGCTAGCGTCACAGCGCATGGGGGCAGAGCCCAGCGGCAAATTCAAAAAGTACAAAAAACATGACACACACATAATACACTGTAATCTGTAGATTACATTACTGTAGCAAATCATTTCACATCAGTTTTGTCCCTAGTGCCTTGTCCAGTGCCCTGCCTGCACTTTTATACTATATATACCGCTCTTTCTGCCTGGAAACGAGAATGTCCATGGCATCCAAAAAGCGTCCCTCAACGTCAAAAGCAGTTTTAGACCAGCTAGAAAACAGCGATAGTGAATTTGAATCACTTGCAGAATTGAGCGATAGTGATTCATGGTTGGAAATTCGTCATCAGACACTGAAAGTGACGTCAGCGTCAATTCTGCGACTGAGCTCAGTGCTGTGTGAGCCATACCACAGTCAATAGAGCATCAAGTTCACACGTCACTGAGCTCAGTTGCAGAATTGTCGCTGTCGTCACTTTCAGTGTCTGATGATGAATTTCCCCTCAAATCACTATTGCTCTAATTCACTATCGCTGTTTTCTAGCTGCTCTAAAACAGCTTTTAACATAGAGGGACGATTTCCATTGTCCTGATTGTGACGTCGGACTTTGTGAAGTCCCATGTTTCAAATTTTTTGTTGCAGTGTCTAATATTACAGTGACTAGTAATATTGCACCTTTGTTTGGACAAATTTCAGTGTTTTAAATTTGATTACATTATTGAATAAAATGTAGGGATGAGCCGAAATCCCCCGGTTCGGTTTGCAGCAGAACATGCGAACAGGCAAAAAATAAGTTCGAACACGCGAACACCGTTAAAGTCTATGGGACACGAACATGAATAATCAAAAGTGCTAATTTTAAAGGCTTATACGCAAGTTATTGTCATAAAAAGTGTTTGGGCCCAGGTTCTGCCCCAGGGGACATGTATCAATGCAAAAAAAAGTTTTAAAAACGGCCGTTTTTTCGGGAGCAGTGATTTTAATAATGCTTAAAGTGAAACAATAAAAGTGAAATATTCCTTTAAATTTCGTACCTGGGGGTGTCTATAGTATGCCTGTAAAGTGGTGCATGTTTCCCATGTTTACAACAGTCCGAGAGCAAAATGGCATTTAAAAGTACTCGCGGCTATAATGAATTGTCGGTCCCGGCAATACACATAAAAATTCATTGATAAAAACGGCATGGGATTCCCCCACAGTCCATTACCAGGCCCTTTGGGTGTGGTATGAATATTAAGGGGAACCCCGAACCAAAATTCAAAAAAAAAAATGCGTGGGGTCCACCCAATTTCCATACCAGGCCCTTCATGTCTGGTATGGATATTAAGGGGAACCCCGTGCCAAAATTTAAAAATAAAAGGCGTGGGGGTCCCCCTCAAAATCCATACCAGGCCCTTAGGTCTGGTATGGATATTAAGGGGAACCCTGTGCCAAAATTTTAAAAAATAATGGCGTGGGAGTCCCCCTCAAAATGGGTCTGGTATGGATTTTAAGGGGAACCCCGTGCCATAATTAAAAAAAAAATGGCATGGGGGTCCCCCCAAAAATCCATATCAGACCCTTATCCGAGCAACCTGGCAGGCCGCAGGAAAAGGGGTGGATGAGAGAGCACCCCTCCTGAACCATACCAGGCCACATGCCCTCAACATGGGGAAGATGTCCTCATGTTGATGTCGACAAGGGCCTCATCCCCACAACCCTTGCCCAGTGGTTGTGGGGGTCTGCGGGCAGTGGGCTTATCGGAATCTGGAAGCCCCTTTAACAAGGGGACCCCTAGATCCCTGTCCCCTGTGTAAATTGGTAATGGGGTACAAGTACCCCTACCATTTCACAAAAAAGTGTAAAAAATGTTTAAAACGACAATAGCCGTTTTTTGACAATTCCTTTATTAATGTCTTCTTCTTTCCCCACTTCTTCTGATCTTCCTTTGGTTTTCTTCTTCTTCCCCCATCTTGTTCTTCCCCTGCTCCTTCCTTTGCTTGTTCCTCCAGTCTTCTCCTCCGGCATCTTCCTCCGGCTTCTTCTTCCCCCAATCTCCCGCTGTGTGACGCTTCTGTTCTTGTGACAGCTCTTATATAACTGAGGGCCGGGCCACCCAGGGACCCCACCCCCCCTGACGCATGGGGAATTCCCTATGGCTTCCCCATGGTGTCAGAGGGGGGCGGGGTCACCCGGTTACGTAAACGGGTGACCGGGGGAAGAAGGAGCCGGAGGAAAATGCCGGAGGAAAAGACCGGAGGAAGAAGCAGAGGAAGAAAAAGGAAGAAGTGGAAGAAAAAGCCTGAGGGAGATGCCGGAGGAGAAGACTGGAGGAAGATGCCGAAGGAGAAGACCGTAGGAAGAAGCAGAGGAAGATAGAGAGGGAAACGGGGGAAGAACAAGATGGAGGAAATAAAAGAAAACCGAAATAAGACTAGAAGAAGCAGGGAAAGAAGAAGACATTAATAAAGGAATTGTCAAAAACTGGCTATTGTCTTTTTTTAACATTTTTGACACTTTTTTTGTGAAATGGTAGGGGTACTTGTACTCCATTACCAATTCACATGGGGAGGGATTTAATATTAATATTTGGGGGGGACCCCCCACGCCATTTTTTAAAAAAAATTTGGCGCGGGGTTCCCCTTAATATCCATACCAGACCTGAAGGGCCTGGTATGGATTTTGAGGAGGACCCCCATGCCATTTTTTAAAAATTTTGGCGCGGGATTCCCCTTAATATCCATACCAGACCTGAAGGGCCTGGTATGGAATTTGGGGGGACCCCACGCATTTTTTGTTTTAATTTTGGTTCGGGGTTCCCCTTAATATTCATACCAAACCCAAAAGGCCTGATAATGGACTGTGGGGGAATCCCATGCCGTTTTTATCAATGAATAGCCGCGAGTACTTTCAAATTACTTTTTTTCCTTTAGAAATGTCATTTTGCTCTCGGACTGTTGTAAACACGGGAAACATGCGCCACTTTACAGGCATACTATAGACACCCCCCAGGTATGAAATTTAAAGGAATATTTCACTTTTATTGTTTCACTTTAAGCATTATTAAAATCACTGCTCCCAAAAAAACTGCAGTTTTTAAAACTTTTTTTTTGCATTGATGTCCCCTGGGGCAGGACCAAGGTCCCCAATCTTTTTTTATGTCAATACCATGCATATAAGCCTTTAAAATGATCACTTTTGATTTCTCCCATAGACTTTTAAAGGGTGTTCCGCGGCTTTCGAATTTGCTGCGAACACCCTAAATTGTTCGCTATTCGACGAACGGGCGAACAGCCAATGTTCGAGTTGAACTCATGTTCAACCCAAACATAAATCTCATCACTAATAAAATGTATTATTATTATATTATTACTTTTTATAATTATTTATAGTTATTTATTATATTATAATTTATGATTTCTTGTTTTCAAATTTTAACATACCCGGGATGTCTACTAGACTATGGTTTGTACAGATTTAAGTGAGTTATTCCTAAGAATTACAGGCCTACAATATAAAACAACAAATTTCCATGCAAAACAATGTAACGCTTTGACATTCAAAAATCAAACATAATCATGCCGCCAGGGAGGTTAAAGTCTATGGGACACAAACGTGAAAAATCAAACGTGTTAATTTTAAAGGCTTACATGCAAGTTATTGCCATAAAAATTGTTTAGGGACCTGGGTACTGCCACAGGGGACATGTATCAATGCATAAAAAAGTTTTTTAAAACGGCCGTTTTTTCAGGAGCAGTGATTTTAATAATGCCTAAAGTGAAACAATAAAAATGAAATTTTCCTTTAAATAGAATCGTGCCTGGGGGGTCCCCTTACTCTTCCTGTAAAGTAGTGCCTCTTTCCCATGTTTCTAACAGTACTGCAGCAAAATGACATTTCTAAAGGAAAAAATGTCATTTAAAATTGCTTGCGGCTGTAATTTATTGCCGGATCCAGGCAATATACATAAAAAATCATTGAAAAAAAAGGCATGAGTTCCCCCCCATTCCATTACCAGGCCCTTCAGGTCTGGTATAGATATTAGGGGGAACTCCATGCCAAATAAAAAAAAAGGGCAAGGAGGTCCCCCCAAAATTCATACCAGACCCTTATCCGAGCATGCAGCCTGGCAGGCCGCAGAAAAAGGGGGGGAATGAGAGAGCGCCCCCCTTCCTGAACCATACCAGGCCACATGCCCTCAACATTGGAACACTAAAGAGGGTCTCTGCCACATCCCAAAAATATTGTGGAAAGAGAGAAACGCCCCGAAAGGGATAGTATAGGCAGAAAACCAGCACAGGATCAAATTATAGTAGGTACAAAAACGGATAAAAATATATAAATTTTATTCAATATACAAAAATACGAAAATAACAGACGACAGTTTAAAACCATTGGATGAACAAAATGGGAAATACCAGTGTGCAAATACAGGTACTACACGCTGCAGCAAACAAAAAATTCTGAAAACTGAGAATCAGAAACAGTTTGTAGCTGCAATATAACCCAACATGTTTCGGAAGACATAAAAAGATTAATTTCTTTTCATGATACTGTATTTCCTTCTTCAGGGGTTCAAACAGAGTGTGCTGTTGTATCTCTAGCAAAAAAATGTACATATATGCACAAAGTAAATATTAGGTTCATATAGATAACAATTGATATTTGATTTTTCATTTTACAAAAAGGCAGACATGTACTACAATGTGCACTATATATATATATATATTTCGGTACTCACAAAGACACAGGTTCCTCTGCAGTCATAAAAGTACACAGCAGTACTGCGAGCTCCTGTGCGAGTGCCACACCTGTGTGTAGAAGCCCCTCCAATTGCGGCTCCTCGGCTGGCGTGGTGTCCGGCGTCACTGCGTCAACAGGCGCGATGACATCAGACGTCGACGCAGGCCACTGACATGGAAGGAGGGAAGCAAATAATGGGCAAGAATGGAGAGAAAACACCTGTGCGCCAGCGCAAAGCACCAGAAGCTCCACGCATGCGCACAAACGCCAAAACAATGCCTACATCTCCAAAGGGAGAAAAGGATACCTGTCAAAAACAAAACTAAAAATGTGTTTCCAGAAACATCCAAGCAAAACTAGCGGATATTTAAAGGGAATACGCAATAAAGAAGACAAAAGTGGGGGATAATTTAATATATATAGTTAGAGTATCTACTCAATTTGGACTGACTGGATGTGGGATCGTCATCTGTACATGATGGTAATTATTGTAAAGTCAAAATTGTAATGTAAAAAAGAGGAACAAACATGATTATGGACATAAGAAGGACCATACATGCAGTACACAATAATGGTAGCCATATTAGACATATAAAATATACAAGAACAAATGGATCAATGTCATCAAAATGACTATTATTGTAAAAGAGATGACCAAAAGGACAAAGAAAAAAAGAACAAGAGAAAGAGGAAAAACAAAAAGCGGAACGGGAAACGGAAGGGACAAAAAAACCATGGGGGACAATCCTGAGGAGGAAACAAGGAAGGGGAGGAAAGGAAGGAAGGGAATTTTATGAAAAGAAATTCATCTTTTTATGTCTTCCGAAACATGTTGGGTTATATTGCAGCTATAAACTGTTTCTGATTCCCACAAAGCACCTTGTCTCCATGTTGATGGGGGCAAGGGGCTCATCCCCACAACCCTTGCCCGCTGGTTTTGGGGGTCTGCGGGCGGGGGGCTTAACGGAATCTGGAAGTCCCCTTAAACAAGGGGACACCCAGATCCCAGCCCCCCCATGTGAATGGGGTACATTGTACAAACTGCTGTCTTTTCGTTTTGACAACTGTTATATAGCTAAGGGCAGGGCCACCTGGTAATGTAAACGAGTGACCCCACCCCCTCTGACGTCACATGACGGGACCGTCGGCGCCATGATTGAAGATGGATTTACATTGTGGGACACTTTTTTAAAATAAAGGAATTGTCAAAGACTGTCTGCTGTCGTTTTTACTTTTTTGACACTTTTTTGGTGAATGGGTATGGTTACAATGTACCCCATACCTATTCACATGGGGGGGCTGGATCTTGTTAAAGGGGGCTTCCAGATTCTGATAAGCCCCCTGCCTGCAAACCCCCACAACCACCGGGCAAGGGTTGTGGGGATGAGACCCTTGTCCCCATCAACATGGGGACCAGGTGCTTTGGGGGGGACCCCACAGCACCCTCTCCATGTTGAGGGCACGTGGCCTGGTACAGTTCAGGAGGGGGGGTGCCATTTAAAAAAAAATTTGGCGCAGGGTTCCCCTTAACCACTTCAATACACTGTGTTTTATAAACTACACTGCCTTCATTGACTGAATATAGAGTCTACGCTGAATATATAGGCTACATTGAATGAAGAGTATATGTCTCATAATTAGTCACACCAATTGATGGAGAAAACCCCCACTCTCTTAACATAATCAATTTAACATCTTACCAATTGACCCCAGAGGAGGAACAAGTTCTTCAATTAGGATTGGGTTTCTGCCCCTCGGAGTCAATTGACATCTATGAGACAATCAAAGATCTGTACCTTTTTGCTAGAAAATTAACTTTTAACTATATGTTTGACCAAGACCGAAAATGCGTTAACCTGGAAAAAGAGTTAGTAGAAAAACCCAAAAACTTTACCAGAGCACTACGGGATCTCATGTTACTTTTTGACGAAGGAGAGGTAGAGCCGGATGCCTCTGATGGCACCTCTGACTCCCCTTCCTCTAGTCAAACGGACATTATTTCCACTCCACGACATCCCTAAACCTAGTTTAAAAATGAAATCTAGAACCTTCCCTGACTTAATGACATGCCCATCTATATGGGCCTTTTTACATGAGTGTATTCTGTCCCTTAAAAAGGAGCAATGGCAAACACTACCTTCTAACTTGACCCAGCAGCAATTCAGGGCAGTTACTAAACTCCAAAAAAATACTGATCTCATTATAAAGCAATCAGACAAAGGTGGTAACTTGGTGCTGATGACTCATCATCAATACCAAACTATGTGTCTCAATATTCTTTCCAACTCTAATTGGTATTCACCCATCGATAATACCTTTATCCAGAAAACCATTGATGAGTTCAGGGGACTCATCGGGGGGGCCACCTATAAATTCATCAATGTACAATTTCCGCAAACCCCGACGTTCTATGCGTTACCTAAAACTCACAAGAACCTCTCTGTACCCCTGGGTCAACCTATCGTCTCAGGTAAAGGTTCATTAACAGAGAATGCGAGTAAACTGGTCGATACCTTTTTATTACCTCACGTATTGCGATTACCATCCTACATTCGGGACACTACCGACCTTCTAAAACATATTGAGGGAATCCAAGTCCCTCCGGACGCCCTCCTCGTGGCTGTTGATGTTGAGGCTTTGTACTCAAGCATCCCCCACGAGCAGGGCGTCCGGATGGCTGGTTCCTTCCTCATGGAACAGGACCACCATACCTGGCCTACTAATACCTTTATTCTAAAACTTTTAGAATTTATTCTTACCAAAAACTACTTTCTGTTTATGGATCAAATGTATCTTCAAACCCAAGGCGTTGCAATGGGCACGTCTTGTGCCCTCTCCTACGCTAATTTGTTTCTGGGTGGCTCGGAGCGGTCTGTCTTTGGTGATGACTTAATGGAGCCCTTTTTGAACCATGTCCTGGGCTGGTTTAGGTTTATTGATGACCTACTGGTCATTTGGACAGGTACAGAGCAACACTTAAAAGCATTTATTGAGAGGTTAAACACCAATCATTTCAATCTTCACTTCACCTTTACATACAATATTCAGAGCACCTCCTTTCTAGATGTACAGATTATCAAAAACTCTGCTGGACAATTAACTACAGACTTATATCGCAAACCTACAGCGGTCAACACGCTGTTGCATGTTTCCAGCTCACATCCCCATCCTCTGATTCGCAGCATCCCTTATGCTCAATATTTGAGACTAAGAAGGAACTGCACAGAGGACGGGGACTTTCATAGACAAGCGAATGCTCTACGTACATGCCTCCTGGCTAAAGGCTATAACCGTACCATCTTGAGGAAAGCCTTTAATAGGGCCTTAGCCCAAGATCGACAAACATTACTGTTCGGTCTTTCACATCCTAAAAAACCTTATATGACCAAAATCATCACCAAATTCTCCTCCCACCACCACCAGTTACGTAACATATTATCAAGCCATTGGCACATTTTGACTGACCATTATACGCTCAGAAAATACATTAAACCAACCCCTGACTTGGTCTTTAGGAGGGCCACCTCCTTGAGGGACAGGCTCACTCATAGTCACTACAAAATCCCCACATCTGGCCCAAGAGAACCCAGAGGCACTTTCAAGTGTGGCAATTGTCCACACTGCCCCTGGATCCAAGAGGGACAACAGTTTGTACTCCCAAATGGCGAGATGTTTTTTCCAAAACACTCAGCCCATTATGGCACACGAGGTGTGATCTATCTCATGACTTGCGCTTGCAACGCCTTTTATGTAGGAAAGACTATCAGAGAGCTACGGCAGAGACTGGGTGTCCATTTATATGCCTCCTCCAATGGCAAGGTCACTACTGTGGGCCGCCACATAGGCATTCACCATCGCTTTAACCTTGATTACATCAGATTTACTGTTTTGGAAGTTGTCCCTGAGGACCCCAGAGGGGGCAATTGGGATCGCCAAATTTTGAAGCGTGAGTCGCTCTGGATTGAGCGACTCAACGCTTTGATTCCACCCGGTATCAATGAGGCACATTCCTATAAGTATTTCCTTGAATGATTTATTAACATGTCCGCCAGTCTCTGCTGTAGCCCTCCTTAGATACTTGTTTCATAGGCTGCTGTAAATTTATTGAACGCATTGTATAACATGCCTTCTCCACACTATATTTATCCTTTTGGGGTATGTACTTACTTTTTCGGTGTCCCGGTCCTATTTGTATAACCAGGCTTTTTTTCATGACTGTTTGTAAGTAGACTCTCCACACATAGTCTTTTGTACAATGTGTTTACAATTTTTATTAAGTTGTTGATTTGGCTTACCATAAGCATCTTGTAACTTACATGCTTTGTAACCATTGTCATGTCCATTGAATGTATATGTCTCTCTTCTGTAGGGCAGAGTGGTGCACACCCCTGGCGGTGGGTGAGGTTTGATCCCGGGCCAGTGGTTGTGCATCCCTGTCATTGATTTACTCATTGTAATTACTGTTAACTAATCCGAGTATACAGCTTTGCACTTGCTTTCCTCCTCTGAGCGACGTGAGGAGTTTATTCCCCCCACATATGGCGGGCTTGCGACCCTCCGGCAGTGGGCGGGGCTCCGCGGAGCCCAGCTATTGCTTCTCCAGATTGACGCTGCAGCATCAACTATCGTGGAGCTGCGCGCCTGTGCTGGTTGTTTTCTCGCGCATGCGCAGCAGTGGGGGGCCGGACCCGGAAGCGGCGGCGGCTGACGTTTTCAGAGCCGCTGAATTTCCGGGTTGGGGGCATTTAAGGCAGCAGATTCGTCTGACTGCCATGAGAGGCACACACCCAGCAGATCACTATCTCCGTTTGGAAGCCCGTAATTAACCGCCATATGTTTCTGGGGGGATACTATCATGTACCATCTCCCTCCTTTTCTTCTTGTTTTCCCTCCCTCTCCCCTTTTTTTTTCCCCCTCCTTCCCCCCTGTACAATTTTATCCAGCCACTTTCCCTTACTCACTTGGAAGCATTTTCTCCCTGGGAAAAAGTGTGCTCAGTAAACTGACACAACTCTATGCCATATATCTATCCTCAGAGGCTCCCTGGGGCATGAATTGCCCGGTCTAAACGGCTACTGTCTTTTTACCATTTACTCTGGGTGTGGATAGTCATCGAGTCTGCCAAAAGAATTGTCAAAGACTGTCTGCTGTCGTTTTTACTTTTTTGACACTTTTTTGGTGAATGGGTATGGTTACAATGTACCCCATACCTATTCACATGGGGGGGCGGGATCTGGGGGTCCCCTTGTTAAAGGGGGCTTCCAGATTCTGATAAGCCCCCTGCCTGCAAACCCCCACAACCACCGGGCAAGGGTTGTGGGGATGAGACCCTTGTCCCCATCAACATGGGGACCAGGTGCTTTGGGGGGGACCCCACAGCACCCTCTCCATGTTGAGGGCACGTGGCCTGGTACAGTTCATGAGGGGGGGTGCCATTTAAAAAAAAAAAATTGGCACAGGGTTCCCCTTAACCACTTCAATACACTGTGTTTTATAAACTACACTGCCTTCATTGACTGAATATAGAGTCTACGCTGAATATATAGGCTACATTGAATGAAGAGTATACGTCTCACAATTAGTCACACCAATTGATGGAGAAAACCCATATATATATATATATATATATATATATATATATATATATATATATATATATATATATATATATATATATATATATATATATATATATATATATACACACACACACATTATCTCACAAAAGTGAGTACATCCCTCACATTTTTGTAAATATTTTATTATATCTTTTCATGTGACAACACTGAAGAAATTACACTTTGCTACAGTGTATACAATGTAAAGTAGAGAGTGTACAACTTGTATAACAGTGTAAATTTGCTGTCCCCTCAAAATAACCCAACACACAGCCATTAATGTCTGAACCGCTGGCAACAAAAGTGAGTACACCCCTAAGTGAAAATGTCCAAATTGGGCCCAAAGTGTCAATATTTCCAGTACTGCCTTAACCCTCTTGGGCATGGAGTTCACCAGAGCTTCTCAGGTTGCCAATGGAGTCCTCTTCCACTCATCTATGACGACATCACAGAGCTGGTGGATGTTAGAGACCTTGCGCACCTCCATCTTCCCTTTGAAGATGCCCGACAGATGCTCAATAGGGTTTGGGTCTGGGGACATGCTTGGCCAGTCCATCACTTTTACCCTCAGCTTCTTTAGCAAGGCAGTGGTCATCTTGGAGGTGTGTTTGGGGTCGTTATCATGTTGGAATACTGCCCTACGGCCCAGTCTCTGAAGGGAGAGGATCATGCTCTGTTTCAGTATGTCTGACTTTTTTCAGTATGTATGACTTTTCGACCGGACTCGATTTCAACGGATTAATTTAAAACATGTTTCAAATCTAAGTCCGTCCAATTTTTGAGAAAACAAAGTCCGCTGGAGCCCACACATGATCGAATTGTCCGACCAAATCCCATCCGCCGGGCAAAGTCTGCCGTAAAGTCCGCTCGTGTGTATGCGGCATTAGACCAGCAGGTTTAGATGGCCGTGACTAACAAATTGAAGTCAAACTCCAGATAACATTCTTTAAGCAGTTACAGTAACAGTTTTGTTACTTTTGGGATAAAGGTTTTACATAAATAAATAAAAGCCGACCATAATTTGAAATAAAGCTTTAAAAAAAACGAAATCAGCCATCACATCTAATTAGTAAGCTGCAACACCTACTTAAACAACTCCAAAAATATAAAATTAAAACGAAAATATTGTAGTATTTATTCACATATTATAAAAAATTCATGTACAAATCCAATACTGAACAGTAAAATATTTTCATAAATTATCCCCCTCCTTGAGAACTTGTATCAATTAGTCCAGGGGTTCTATTAATTTAATTTTCAGAGGTCTCCTTTCTCAACGCGTTTCATGTATCAAGCTTCACCAGGAGAACAAGGAGAGAAAAATGACCAATATGTTGGGTATTCGTTCATATCACCACCTGTATATATGGCTTGCGTTATATTTTATATCCTTCATATACTCACATACAGAAAGAGGGGGAAAATAAAAGGCCCTCTGGGATAACAACAATACATACACCTCTACAATTGGTGTACATAGGATATTTATATCCTATTGTTTAACAACATTCGAATAGGCCTTCCCTATAAAAATTTTCATAAGGTTTTGCTTCTCCAGTATACAGTACCTCTGGACCTGGCATATTAGCAGGCTATTTACATTAATGTTGCCATGCTTCTAGGACCCCCCCCCGCCCCTCACATGACAGGTGTGCTGAGAGTTGTCAGTGCTGTCAGTACAGGGACACAGCTGGGTGCCACAGGGAAGGACTGCTGAGCAAGCATGGGTGATAAATGGAGGGATATCAGAAGCCTGCCTGTAAGCATAGCTAAAATGAACACGGACATATGTTTAATTTCCAGGTACCACTAACAGGCCTCTTACCCTTACTCTTTATCAATGTGAATTTCCGCTCACAGAGGGAGCAAAACAGCATACATCTATCAGCACATGTACATTACTACATTAAATTACACTTCACCCTGCATTATTCCCAGTAGAACCAGATACAGGGTCCCGGAATTGGCCCTTAGTGGTAAGAACAGGCAAGACCATCCATTTTCAAAGCTGTACTTGCATGACCTTCTTGGAGGCAACTTCTAGGCATACAACTTCAGGGCATACAGCTTCTCACCAATATTGTAATGGCCTTTGGCACTTTCCCAGGTCAGGTCATCTATGTTCTATCTCATCACTCCATCCTGTCCAGGGCACCATGGCCTCTCCAGGTATTCCACAGGTGGGGAATACCAATCACTGGGCATTTATATATGAGGGCGTATAAGGCCCCACCAAATCCCATGGGGGCCAGCTATGGAACCTAGCTCCTCTCCTCTCCGATTCTCCACCCGAATCCCTCCTACCCTGTGACTCACTCACTATATATCTTTTAGGGGAAACAGAGAATTTAACTAATACCCCCTTAAATGCTGTGTGGACAAATCTTTTGTAAATATGGCCTATATTAGTAGTTTTTTTTATTCTATCAGATTTTATTTTTGAAAATGCTGACAACAGAAAAAAATACAGAAAGAAATGCATAACATAAATTTACACACACACAAAAAAAAATGAAAGTAAAGAATCAGATAAGCAAATAAGAACATCATTACCAACAGTAATTTTAGTTCATTTATCATCCAGCCCCTCAAAAGTATTCAAAAAAGAAGGAAGGGAAAGAAGGAAAAAAAGGACAGACATTGATTTTTATAATATCTCAGAGCAACTGCTATGCTCATGTTATTAACAGTACATTTTATTTAAGAAAAAGAGAGAGCAGGCATTGAAAAAAAAAAGGCAAGTATTCCCTACTGTCCATTTCCAGCCTAAATTGGAACGTGGGGTGTCCATCCATTTTTTTCCATAATTTTTCAAACCTCTGAAATGCATTAGTTTGGAGATAAATATATTTCTCAAACGATACGTGTTTGCCATTTACTGTACCTATTCCCCAAGGGTAGGAGAATTAGGTGATACCCATCGAGAGGCTATTAATTTATGAGCCAAGAATAACATTCTCACTATGGCCACTGCATATCTCCTAACATTTTGAGAAGGGAGTGAGGGACACCTACTAGAAAACGTATGTAGGCATAGGACATGCCCCCTGCCACACAACCTTAAAGGAGAATTAACCCCAAAAAAGTTAATTAAATCCACAAGTGCTTTTTTTTACCTCTACTGTTCCTTTATATTGGCTTTTAAAATGTACAAATGCAGCAATTTAGAAATTGGATGAAAGGGTTAGCACTGGGAAATAATTTTTGAAAGATAAAAAAGTGCATTTTATATACAACTATGAGGGACAAATGAGGAGGAAAGAGGGACAGAGGGACATTGCTCGAAATCAGGGACAGTTGGGATGTATGCCACTGCATCTTCGTGTTCCAAGTTTTGGGATTTAAATACCCAAGGAGACAGACATAGGACAGGATCAGGATTCAATGTAGCATCATATATATAGTTTATCACATCTATCACATCCTCCCATATTAGTAGTTTGTAATTACACATGCACATTGCATTCCATATTTTCTCACTAAAATGTAGGCTGCGCTTGTGCATAGTTGTACAGTGTATACTTTGATGTCCCTCTCATATAATGCTAAACTACCAGTCAGCTCAGATTTATTGAAAACCCTATTCTATCTATTGCTCAAGTTGTAATTTATTAGTTCCTGATGAACCCAGGTGAATATTGCTTTGTGAGTGGCCCTGCTGACCCCCTGCTGCCTGCCATTCATTTGATTGAAAAATTGAATGAGCTCAACTAGGTGGAAAACAGTTGCCTGAACAGTGGTTGCATCTTATCAGATGCAGCCGTTGTTCAGATATTCTGACAGCTGGCATCAAATTCAAAAGGCCAGCAGAGGGATTCATGAGCATAGATGGAGGAAAATGTTTACGGGGCGGATGCTAAAAAAAAATCTATCAATGTATGGCAGCCTAACCCTCAAATGATCCTAGAATGTAGTTGTCCATGTCTGATCATCCTATCCACAAGCCAAAGCATCAGCTCTTGGGAGGTGGTGGGCACACTATCTTCTAATCATTTTGAAACTGATCCCCCCCCCCCCCCCAAATAGGTATGCATTACAAAGTTAAAACAGCCAAGATAGATCTACTGCATGTTGTGGGAATGCACAGATAATGTGTAAAATGATTTATAACAGCTGGTCATTAAGTCATCAATCCTGGGTGATGTCATTGACCACATTTAGTCAAAGACATCACCCAGGATTCCCAGCTGTCAGTTTCCTGTTACTCAGACAGGGATTCTGTCATTTAGGTGTGGGAGAGCAGTGTGTACACACCAGCAAGGGACAGTTCTTCGCTCACAACTGACCCTGGATTTATATCGCTGAACGCCAAGACTGGTGTGAAATGAATTCTGCGGACATTAAAAAATATTTTTAAAACAGCTAAGTATGTGAGTGCATTTTATTTTTAATAAAGGACTTTTTTTATTTGATGTGTGTATAACAACCTTCAGCCATTTTTTTTTGGCTGGGTAAGAAGTACTAATATACCCCTGTACTCAGTTTCCTGGCAGTGGGCAGATATTTGATCTCTCCCTAATTATATTGGTGGTATCCAGATTCCTCCCCCCCCTTTGCCTGATTACACTCACCTCCTATTTTGGGAAGTGTAGGTGGGAAAAGGTGCTTGTCCCTTAACATTGTAACAAAAAGGTACTAAGCAAGGTCCAAGGCTTTTCTAATGCACACCCCCAATGTTGAAAGGCATGTGGTCTGGTACGGGAAGAGGGGCCCATACTCAGTCACTGCTCTTTTTACCAGCATTGAAGTGAGTATGTATGCTTGTTTTTATGTACCACAAACTTCTTCTTTAAGTTCTGAGTAATATTATGACACTTTTTTTTTTTTTTTTGCCACAAAGCCTTCAGCAGCTACAAGTTCCCTTTGGACAGTCAGTGTCAAATAATGCTTTCTAAATAGTTTATGCCAAATGTGTTTGCAGTGTAATTGGTATTTATCACTGTATTCTGTTCAAAAGCTGTTGGGTTGAGGCACATTTTAAATAGACTGGTGAAATAAAATTTGAAGCTAGCTAAACATAATAATACATAATGTACATAAACATAATAAACCTTCCTGTATATACAATATTTAAACAAATTTTACAATACGCCTCTTGTAGAACCAGGCCTATGGCCTATCCATAATTAACTGCTTAAGGACCGCCCCACATACATATACTGCGGCAGGGCGGCCCTTTAGCACAAAATCACATACATAATTTTTTTCTTCCGGGTCTTGGGCGTGCGTGTGCATAATCGGACACACTGGTAGTTCTATCAGTGGGTCCGGTGACCCGATGCCTGCCAGGACCCGTGATCATTCCCGAGGCAGACAGAACTGTGATCTGCCTATGTAAACAAGGCAGATCCCCGTTCTGTGGCAGGAGAAGACAGAGATCTTGTGTTTCTGCTAAGCAGGAACACGGATCTCTGTCTTCTTACAGTACAAGCACCCCCCCACAGTTAGAAAACACTCCCAGTGAACACATTTAACCCTTTGATTGCCCCATGATGTTAACCCCTTCCCAGCCAGTGTTATTAGTACAGTTACAGTGCATATTATTTAGCACTGATCACTGTATTAGTGTCACTGGTCCCCGAAGAGTTTTGAAAGTGTCACTTAGTGTTTGATTTGTTCACCGCAATGTCGCAGTCCCGCTATAAGTCGCTGATCGCTGCCATTAGTAGTTAAAAAAAAAAATCAATAAAAAATTCCATAAAAATACCCCATCGTTTGTAGACGTAACTTTTGCGCAAACCAATCAATATACACTTATTGGGATTTTTTTTACCAAAAATATGTAGCAGAATACATATTGCCCTAAATTAATTAAGAAATTTGATTTTTTTACATTGGTATGTTTTATAGCAGAAAGTAAAAAATCTTTTCTTTTTCAAAATTGTCTATCTTTTTTGGTTATAGTACAAAAAAATAAAAAAACGCTGAGGTGATCTAATACCACCAAAAGAAAGCTCTATTTGTGGGGAAAAAAGGACATACATTTTATTTGGGTATAGCTTCGCACAACCGCGCAATTGTCAGTTAAATTAAAGCAGTGCCTGGTTATGAAGGGGGGTAAACCTTCCGGAGCTGAAGTGGTTAAAGTAGGTTTTCCACCTACAATGACTTCTTGGATGCTCATCAAAAATACACATTGGATGTGCCTGGAGTTTTTATTTTGTTTTTTGTTAGTAGCTATGCTACTGGCATATGTTTTATATGAAGATCAGCAAAATGCCAGGCAAATAGTGTATAGCAAACTTCTTCTCAAGTGTAAATTTAGTTGGAAGTAAGGTCCAAGATGAACACAAGTAAAACATTTTTTTACTTCATGTATTTTATTAGTAAATGTAGTGTCTATGGTCATTTAAGTAAATGTGCTCTGGTCGGGAATTTTGCCAGTTCTATTGTAACTTTTGTCTGCAAAAAAAAAACAAAAAAAACACTAATTATAGCACTTACCTTTACAAATTAGCAAAAAGCATGCAGTGGTGAGTAGATAGCAGAGGTGAGCTGTTATTGGCTGGTTCATGCTGGAGGTTCCAATCTTACATATGATTGAACTGTGCATAACATGGAGACTTTACCCAGTTACTTATAAATACCCCACAGATCTGTACATTGCAACTGTCTTTTTGATACACATCTCTGAACGGTAACTCTTTCACAATTATCATGATTGAATCATTTTTAACTGGAAAGTGTACACTAAAAATAATTAATCAGAAAAAATGAGGAACAGAATGTCTATGATAGGATTTGGGTTATTGATATTATCTTTATTTTTATACCTTTTCTGCAAAGCATTATACAGTAGGGTTTACAGTAAATGTATACAGTATAGCATTATAAACAGTCTAAAAGGCTGTAAAGGACCTGCTTGTTACATCTTATTCACATATACGTTAATACACTGCGATAATGTATGCTAAATGTGGTGGTATGCTGCAGTATGTATCCCAACATACTTTTGCAATCCACCTGTGCTGCAGTGCACTATGCTAGCCAAACTTGAAGCAAATTTGGTCCATTGCAAAAGAGCAAGGTTCCACGTTGGCACTTGATTGATACTCCCTGGATTTGCATAATAAAGCAAGAAGACATATCTATAAAGAAACACAAAATGTGTATAAGTGCGTGATGAATGCATATAATAGGCATCATAAATGCATGTTACTGCAAGCGCATATGACCCTCTTCAGACCTTTGTGGTCCATTGCATGTTAGCCGCATGCATGTTAGTGTGTGGTATATAGCTCTTAATGTGCCCTGCACACTCTTTCTAAAATATAGTGCACCAACACAAGGCATGTGTACTATGGTGCACTAAGCAGGGGTTGTCCTTGGTGCCCAAAATGCATAGGTCTGAAAGGGCCTAAGTGTGAAAAGTTACTTAAAGCGGAGCTAAACTCTCTCAATTAACATTAACTATTTTTATTTTTCCTTATGCTGCTAGCATTAGTAAATAGATAGGAAGCTATATTATGTTTACTTGTTTTAAACTTCTATTTTACATTTCTTCAGTTGCTTCCTGGATTCTGGCCTAAGCCAAAGTGATGTCATACATCCCGGGAGTCTTCATGGGTAATTTTCATCTGGAGGAGGGGAGGAGGGGTTTTATCAGCTAAGCACAACCTTCTGCCTGCCTTTACTCAAAATAGCTGTAGCTAGAAATGCTAGCAGGGTGTTTTCAAAGTGATAACCTGACAAAATAAAGCATGGAGACATGAGTGAATGGGTGAGTTTGCTTGGATTATTAAAAATTAATTAAATATCATTTTCAGTTTGTGGCGGTCAGATACAGTTACGTTCTGCTTTAAATGCATCTGCTACACATTTTAAAAATACATGATCTTAAAGAGCCCTAAGACCATGTGCTGACAACTTTATAAATCCAGCAGATATAGTCCTCGGTAAGACGAGAAAAGAAACTTGCATCCCCAATCTGGCCACACGGAAAGTTTTTAAATGATGTGATTCCTCTGAGCACTCCATTGCAGATTAACGGACCTCCTGCATCATACTGTAAAAAAATCAACATCAACATGTCAGATAAGGTTCAAATAAATCTTGTGATTCATGTAGTGCCCTTCCCTTGAAGTTAGGCTAAATTTCGTTTTTGGTTTTACTGTACTCAGTGATGTGATCTATTTTTTTGGCCTAGTCAGGTTTTCCTAAGGTCAATGGCTGATTGCTACTGTCTGCCTCTGGAAAAAAACTTCCAGAAAATACAGCAGGAGGATCAACCCCTGTATCAGACTCAAGCCTATTCTTGGGTAAGAGGTGCCCAGAGGTTGGCTGAGGAGGTGATACATTTTTGGGAGGCCTGGACAGAGTATTCTTTCCTCTTGTCAGAGTATTGAAATCATGTGCTGGAAGCTTCTTGTATAAAGCTTAGTAAATTAGTGATACATGAGGAGACGGAGGGAATGAGCTGAGGGGTAGAGAAATAGATTTGGGTGTCGTCAGCGTAGAGGTGGTATTGGAGCTGACCCAGTTAGGAGGTGTAGATTGAAAATAGGAGAGGAGGAAGTAGAATTGTAAGTAATGCTAAAGGTGCAGTTGGATAAGTAGGAAGGGAACCAACAAAGAGTACAGTCATGGAGACCAAAGGCATGGAGTTTTTTGAGGAGGAAGGGGTGGTCAATCGTATCAAAGGCAGCAAAGTGGTCCAGGCGTAGGAATACAGAATAGTGTCCCTTGGTTTTGGCCATTAGTAGATTGTTTGTTAGTTTTAGGAGAGCGTTTTCTGTGAAGTGTTAAGGACGAAATCCAGACTGAAGGGGATCAAGAAGGCTATTATAAGTAAGGTGGTCGCTCAGTCAATTGTTCAAGGAGTTTGGATAAAAAGGGGAGCAAGGAGATGGGGCATAGGTTGTTAAGATTGGATGGGTCCAGTGAGGGCTTTTTAAGTATGTGGCTGACTAGTGCATGTTTTAGAGCGTTGGGGAAGATGCCAGAAGAGAAGGAGAGATTGAAGATGTGGGTTAGAGAGTGTAGAATAGAGCCAGATGGTGAACGTAGCATTTGCAAGGGAACAGGATCCAGAGGGCAGGTGGTAAGATGGACGTTAGCAGGTAGTTTACAAACTCGTCTATAGTGGTGGGGTTGAAAGAGGGAAGTAGTGATTGTAACTGTGGGCATGAAGTGTAAAGAGTGGAGGTTATCTGCACAGCAGAAATCTCCTTGCAAATTATATCAATCTTCTGTTTGAAGTGATTGCCGATCTCCTGGGCAGTGTATGAGTTGGTGGGTGGAGGCAGTGGAGGACAAAGTAGAGAGTTGAAGGTAGAGAAGAGTTGACGGGGACGGAATGATGATGATGATGAAGTTGTTAATGAGAGTGAAAAAATAGGTCTGCTTGGCAGTAAGGAGGCTGGAGTTGTATTTTTGGAGGGGAGATTTATATTGGTTGAAATCTTTCTGAGATTTAGTCTTACGCCACAGGCGCTCATGAGCATGACTATGTTTTTTCAGACTTCTAGTATCATCTGTTTGTCAAGGTTGAAGGGGTCTGGGCCTGATTCTCTGTGTTGTGAGGGGGGGCAGTGAGGCTAAAAGTGAAGTGTTGTAGACAGAAATGGCTAAGTCAGTGCAGGTTTGGGGTGAGATTTTGTCATAGAGGTCGTTGGTAGCAGAGTAGAGAAGGGTTGAGATGATGTAGGTTTCTGCGGGGTAACTTTTAGGCTGTTGGAGGGAGAGAAGGTGGAGGAGAGGGAGAGAGTGAAACTAATAAGATAGTGATCAGAGAGAGGGAATGGACAGTTGGAGAGGTTTGCAGGGAGTGCATAGGTGGGAGAAAACGAGGTCAAATGTATTGACTTCAGAGTGAGTAGGAGCATGTATCCATTGCTTCAGTTCAAAGGAAGAGGTTAGACTGAGAAGTTTAGAAGTGGCAGGAGGGTTAGTATCAATAGGGATGTTGAAGTCACCAAGAGTGATTGTGGGGATTTCAGAATTAAGAACGAATGGTAGCCAGGCAGAGAAGTCATCAGGAAAGGTTGATACCGGTGCAGGGGGCCGGTAGATCACAGCTATCCTTAGAGAAACTGGAGAGAAAAGACGAATGCAGTGTGCTTCGAAAGAGGAGAGTGACAGAGGGAGGTGAGTGAAGTACCCGAAAAGTGCTATGTGGGGCTAGAAGGATTCTGACACCTCCTCCCTTACGTCCACTGGATCTGGGGGAGTGAGTCCAGAGAAGACCACCATGGTATAGGGCAGCAGAAGACGCAGTATTGGATTCTTGAAGCCAGGTTTCGGTAATGGCGAGTAGATTAAATGAGTTAGCGATAAGAGGTCATGGAGAGAGGCGAGTTTGTTACAGACAGAGCGGGAATTCTAAAGGGTGCTAGAGAAAGGGAGTGTGGTCTTAGCGAGAAGAGAAATGGGAACTAAATTGTGTGGATTGCGGCTGCTGCCAGAGGGTGCGGGAGGATGGGTGCAGTGAGTACAGTTAAATGTTGGAGGCCCAGGGTTTGGTGAAATATCAAAAAAACAGAAAGGAGAGAGGCGCACCAGCCTTGTGCATTATCCTTTTTATTTATTTAGAAGAAACGTTATTAAAAACTACTCCCAAGGGTAGAAGAAAAATCACACTTGTAATAATCTTTGACTTGTAACAGTCCGACTACTGATAGCAGTCTCCAGATCCTGAAGAGAAGACGTACGAACCGCTGCTGGCTAACGCGTTTCGAAGAATTACCTTCTTCCTCAGAGCCTCAATGATAATCCAATGGTAATCCATTGTTACAAGTGTGATTTTCCTTCTACCCTTGTGAGTAGTTTTTAATAATGTTTCTTCTAAATAAATGTATTAAAGGATAATGCACAAGGCAGGTGCGCCCTCTCTTTTCTGTTTTTTTGACTGCTAGGACACCCCTATCCTGGAGGGCAGCAAGGCCGAAAGTTATTGCCCATTTTGAACTTTGGATTGCCTGGCTAACACATTCGTGCCCAAGAGTATTTGTTTTGCTGTATTGAATATTATTTGGTGAAATATCTCCAGAGGTTAGGAGAAGTAGAAGGGTGAGGGAGGTAATATGGGAGTGCGATTTATATGAAGGGACATGCCCTAGTGTCCTGGAGAATTTTTGTGCGTGTGGATTTAGAATTAGCTGGAGTTGATGGGTGCAGTAATAAGGAGAGGACAGAAGTGAGGGGGGTATATTATATATATATATATATATATATATATATATATATATATATATATATATATATATATATATATATATATATATATATATGCTGTGGGGTGGAGAAGAGGGGCGAAGGACAGGAGAAAGAGCTGAAGGGGTAAAAAAGGTCACCTGATGTCTGTGTGGTGTTATTCAAAGTACTTTCTTGTATTCACTCGCTTTGTGCATTAGCTGAAGTGCAGAGTAAGAAATGCTCCCACTTTTAGAAATACCCCCACCTTGAGAAAGAACCTCATATGCAAATGTGCCTCCCCAGAAATTGCTTAGATTTATACTGATAGGGATGGGTGCATTCCATTTAGAAAGGATGGCTGGCTAAACAGTGGAAAATTCTCACTTCAGAACAACAAGAGGGCACTAGAGATAACAGGCCATAATTTTGGGTAAGACAAGGAAAAAATAAAGCATTGCAAAATGCACAGGTCTACAGATGGTTAAAGCGGTGTTCCCCCCCAAAAAAAAATTAAAAGCCAGCAGCTACACATACTGCAGCTGCTGGCTTTTAACAATAGAACACTTACCTGTCCTGGAGTCCAGCAATGTCGGCACCACAGCTGATATTTCCATCAGCTGTCAGATGCTGCCACCGTCATTGCGGGTAAGGGTACCCAGCAGTGTAGCTCCTCTCTCCTACTGGCCCGGCGACAGGGAGAGGAGGAGGGAGCCCTGCGGTGATGTCACGGGCCACGGGCCGGACTCTTGGAAGTGGGAACAGGATACCTGTCTTTGATGAGTCAAAGTGGTCAAAATGTCAAAATGTCAGTGGTGAGCTGAAGACAGGGGGGAGAGAAGTGGTGAGCTGCGGACTGAGGGAAGAAGAGGTGAACTGTGGACTGAGGGAAGAAGAGGTGAGCTACGGGGGCAAGAAGAGGTGAGCTATGGGGGGAAGAAGAGGTGAGTCGTGGACAGGATGGAAGAAGAGGTGAGCCGTGGACTGGAGGGAAGAAGAGGTGAGCCGTGGACAGGGGAAAAGAAGTGAGCTGGGGACAGGGGGAAGAAGAAGTGAGCTACGAACGGGGGGAAGAAGAGGTGAGCTGCGGACGGGGGGAAGAAGAGGTGAGCTGCGGACAGGGGAAGGAAGAGGTGAGCCGCGGATGGGGGGAAGAAGTGAGCTGCAGATGGGGGGGAAGAAGAGGTGAGCTGTGGAAGGGGGGCATAGATCAGTTGTGGACAAAGTTTGCAGAGGTAAGGTTTGAATAGGGGGCACAGAGGTGAGCAATAGATAGTTACATTGAGGGAGATATGCAAGTACTGTTCGCTGATTTTTTGTTTTTCTGTGCACACACCTCATCACTGCAAAGTACACTTTCCTGAGCCCTGTGTGTTATGCACTCCTAAGTGCCGCACTCTGTGCCTTTTGGGCCTATGCAGATTTGGCGTCACTTTACTTCTCTGCCCGTGGAACGACATGATTGGGGTGGAGAGTTGGCTGGGGAGAGTGAGTTCCTGCACCTATTCTCTGAGAAAAAAAGCCCTGTACAGCAATACGCTTTACTTTCATGGAGGAATATCAGAACATATCTTTACATCATGGGGATAGGAACAGGAAGCAGAAGTATACAAGAGAACAGTGAAGAAAGCAAACACTTCCTTCATTAAATTACCATAGATAACACTGCAGTGCCACCTGCTGGATAAACAGATATAATGCATACAGTATATAATCAGTTTATATGCAATCATGCTGTTGCTCTTCCAACTGGAAAAAGATCCTTTATCTCCCTCACTGATGAATTACCAGTGGAAGCTGGGTGTCAGATAGCTCCTTGCACTGGCGGATGATGTTTTTTTTGGGGGGTGGCAAACACCAACCCCCCCAGTCGGTCGGGTCACCAGCACCCCCCCCCCCCCACATGCGCGGTTGGTTGGTCGTCAAGCCTAGCACTTACCCCATCTAGGTCGTGGGCGTTCCATCGCCTCTCCTCCTCCTCTGCATCACGCTCTTCCTAGGCGTCCAATAGGATCACCTGTCCTTTCAGCCAGTCTATCACCTTTCGGGTGACGGGTTTCAGGACCCACTTCCTAATTGGCTGGGAGGAGAATCAGTGTGACAATAGTGAATATTAATTCAAGTGGGTGCTCTGCACCCCAAGCCTTCACTGAAGCCTATTAGAGCCTCTGGCTCTAATCACATGCTTAAAGAAAAAAAAAACCCATTGGAATCCATGTATAATTGGGAGGGTGGCACCCCTGCACCCCTTATGGACAGGCTAAGCTCCTAAGACATTGTGGGTAAGACCTGGTTTTAGGAATTTCAGGTGTGCCTGCTAGTATAAGGATTTGTGCTAAGACATTTGTCCTCCTATTGATTCTAATATTATTTTGGAGTATCCTGAACCCCTCTTAATTTTTAAGCAATAAATTCTAAAAAGACATCTTCTAGACTGAGCCTGTAATGTCAGTGTGCATGGTCCTGTGCTCGTGACTGGCAGCAACTGTACTATTGTGGGAGAATCTGTGTATTCTCAGCAGCGCTACATAGATTTAAAGTTTAAGGTTTATGAAAAGCCCACTTTGTTGGCGCATATGGATATAACAGCATAGTGCGCTAATCCTACTGACCAGCCAGAGTTTACAATGAGATTTAACCACTTCAGCCCCAGAAGAATTTACCCCCTTCCTGACCAGAGCACTTTTTGGGATTCGGCACTGTGTCGTTTTAACTGACAATTGCGCGGTCGTGCGACGTTATACCCAAACAAAATTGGCGGCCTTTTTTTCCCACAAATAGAGCTTTCTTTTGGTGGTATTTGATCGCCTCTGCGGTTTTTATTTTTTGCGCTATAAACAAAAAAAAGAGCGACAATTTTGAAAAAAAAAAGCATTATTTTTTACTTTTTGCTATAATAAATATCCCCCAAAAATATATATAAAAACATTTTTTTTCCTCAGTTTAGGCCGATATGTATTCTTCTACATATTTTTTGGTAAAAAAAAATCACAATAAGCGCAATTGATTGGTTTGCGCAAAAGTTATAGCGTCAACAAAATAGGGGATAGATTTATAGCATTTTTATTGTTATTTTTTTTTTTCCTAGTAATGGCGGCGATCTGCGATTTTTATCATGACTGCGACATTATGGCGGACACATCGGACAATTTTGACACATTTTTGGAACCTTTGGCATTAATACAGCGATCAGTGCGATTAAAAATGCATTGATTACTGTAAAAATGTCACTGGCAGTGAAGGGGTTAACACTAGGGGGCGGTGAAGGGGTTAACTGTGTTCCCTGGGAGGTGATTGTAACTGAAGGGGGAGGGACTAACTACAGGAAGTGACAGATCGTGGTTCCTAGCTAATAGGAACACACAATCTGTCACTCCTGTCAGAACGGAACAGGGAAGTGTGTGTTTACACACACTCGTCCCTGTTCTGTGTCTCCTGGTCACGATCGCTCCACGAGCATCGGCGCCTGCTATACGGATCCCGCAAGATCACGTACAGTAACGTGATTTCGCTCAGGGGAGCCAGCCTGCTGCTGTAAAACTGCGGCGGCTGGTCTGGAAGCGGTTAAAATCACATTTAAAAGTATCTCTGCAGCCAGTGATGGTTCCACAGTTATTTTAGTGATGGAGCAGCGATGGGACTAGTGCTCCCTAGTGCCGCAGGAAGGAGCGATGTTATGTTCTTTTGTGCTGCACATACGCATGTGTACTCTCTCCTGTCACCTATGATGAGCTTAGCAATTACAACACTAGTGTCATGTTACTATTATTAATATTTTACAGGTTTTATATAGTGCCAATATTTTGTACAGCGCTTTACAGAGACAGTTCAGTTACAATAAAATTCAATACAAGAGGAATCACAGACCTTGCTCATTAGGGCTTACAATCTAAAAGAAAGAGTCAAGCATAGGCGTGCGCACGGGGTGTGCCAGGTGTGCCTGGGCACACCCTAATGCCCAGGCACATCCAACACACCCCAGGACATTTTTGCCAGCAGAATGTGCAGGATCTCTATTTCGGCGCCTTTGGTAATAAACAATGGTAGCGCTGCTACTCTGAGAGTGTTGGGACTATTATTTAGTTGGCTGTGTAACTCTTGTGAGTACAGCCACTGATCGCGGAGTGAGCAGGCAAGCGTCCGCATTTTCCAATGCTACTTCTATAGTTCCGGCTACAGCATCCCTGACAGCTGAATATCACTCTGCCTATCACGCTGCCTGCTTTCAGTGATGCTGTAGCCAGAAATAAGGAAGTAACATCAGGGCTGGATTAACCCCACTGATTTGGTTATCGGGTCCTGCCCGCTGCCACCCCGGGGCTTCCGCAGCCCAACACTGCCCTTTGTCCGCCGTCGAGAAAACCACAGGGTTGCCAGGACTGTCCCAGGCAGAGGAGGAGGATGTAACTTTCTCCTCCCTGCTCTGCCTCCGAGTGCCCCGCCTCCCGGCTTCCGCCCTGCAGTGAGTGCCGACAATGGAAGAAACTGAGGTGAAGGAGACCCACAGGGACCTGGGACTCAGGACGTGTCACTGACTGGTAAGGAGAGAGTGGGGGGCACAGACTCTGGCAGTGAGTGTGCGGCACTACAGCAGGCAGGGAGAGAGGGTGTCCTCTCCTGCAGTGCAAGTCACACTGTATGTGTAGTACCAGGGAGAAGCTGAGAATGGGAGTCCGGCCTGCTATGCTGGGATTTCTAGTCCCATGGGGACTCACACATACTGGGAGAGGGGGCTGGTCATATAAGGTGAAATAATCTGTGTTGTGAGGGGGGCTGCTATGGCTGACCTGACCCCCTTTTATAAATACTTATTGTCTGGTTTAAAGGGGAACTCTGCAGACTCTGGGGTAAAGGGGAACTCTGATGTAAGTGGGATCTCAGTGGACTCTGTGGTAACCAGAGACCCCCTCACACCAGAGGCCCCCTTTACATCACAGTCTGAAGAGATCCCCTTTGTGTCAGAGCCCCCCTTACAGTGTATATATAAAGGGGGACTTTGATAAAAGTGGGGACTCTGGGAACCCTGATATAAGAGTAAATGCTGGGGACTCTAGTGACCAAAGACCCCCTTATATGAAAGTTCCCTTTACACCAGAGTCAACGGCATTCTTTACATCAGGTTTCCCAGTGTAAAGGGGAACTCTGGGGACTCTAATGTAAGGGGGGAACTGTGATATAAAATGTAACAGTTGACTCTTGTGTAGTGGTTAAAAGGTGGTAAAAGAATGGCTCAGCTGCAGAGTTTTCTGCCCCTCAACCACTAGTGTAAACAATTAAATGTTTTAATCAGTTAGAAAATAAAGTGTTTTATTTTATTTTTTTAACATTGATAAGTGTTAAAAAATGTTTTAATACATTTTAAAATGTTTGTTCACATTTATTTATAAGAGTGCGTGTGTGTGTGTATATATGTATATATATATATATATATATAATTATATAATATATAATGCAACAGGCTGCGCATGCCTATGGAGTCAAGTGATACAAAATGTAATAACTGTGGGGGATGAGCTTATGGAGAAAATAAAAGTACAGTTGTCTAATTAGAGACTGAACAGGCCTCTCTGAAGAGATGGATTTTCAGGGATTACTTAGGTGGCTAGAATAGGTGATATGTAAAGTAGGCAAGAAGGAAGCACCGCACTACAGAGAAGGATGGCTTTTTAGGTTGCTGTTAGTATTTTGAATATTATTTGTTTTGAATATTATTTGTTTTGAATATTATTTGTTGGGTTAGCAGAAGTCAGTGGAGAGATTGGCAGAGAAGGATAGCAGACACAGAACGGTTGGTGAGGTGTACAATTCATGATGAACTGAAGGGAGGATAGCCTATGTAAAGGTAGATTAACGTTTTATTTACAGTGGAGAGATTGAACTTTCTTGAGAAGTTTATTTAACACTGTTGGATTAATCTTTATTTGAGCACTTTTCATGCACAATGGAAAGACTGAACTTTCAAGTTTATTTAGAAGTGTGGCAGGATAGACTATACTTTATTTGTCATACACCTGGTGACTTTGGTTTTTACATTGGTACTTATTTGATATAAAGCACTATCACTTTGGTTTTTACATTGGTGCTTATTTGATATAGTGCACACTATATTTTGCGCCTTTTTTATTATTATATTGTGGTACATATTATTTTGTGTATATTGAATTGAAAGCTGCAGCCATATATTGCACATTGTATTAATATTTCTGGGGTATTGTATGTTTGTAGAGTTGGGTCATTATATTAATACAAATAATTAGATTTACCTTGCAAACATCTTTCCTTTCAGGCCCTACAATGGTACACAGCATGTCATTAGTTATTTGATAATTTTTCCATTTCCTGCTACATTGCTTTCTGTCTAGAATTGTGACATTGACTTCCAATAACTTATAAGCCAGTCTGCTATTTTCAATTGTCCCCCAACCAGCAGTTTCACAGACTGTTCCATTTGCAACATCTTCATATGTCTTTGGCAATATTGTGTAATTGACATATTTTCCCAGCGTTGCCTTGTTTGCCAGCTGAAATGAATGAAAAGCATAAGTTATGACATAATAGATCTGACCATTATAATGGTAAACAATACAATGAAGTTGCTCTGTTTGCTATAGAGCTGTGGTTTGGTATGCATACCCTAGGGGGTGATTCTACCTGGTAAATTAAATTAATCAATCATCAATGATAGGTATTAATAAAAAATAAATTACAGTGTAGCTGAGTGACCATTCGCTGACCATGCTCAAATGCAGGCGTGGGCCCCTTTTAACGCCATTGCCCACAACTACCTGAACGCAACCAGAGATTATACGTTTCTCAGCTTTTCTCCGTCAGCAGCTCAGAGAGGACATACCTGATGTAGAGGTAGCTGGGCAAGTGGAGGCTCTCCAGAACCAATGTATGAGCAGACAAATTGCATGCAGCTTCTCCAGAAGACCCAAATATTTCCAGTGGGTGACCCTTTGTCCTTGGATCCCTCCAGCTGGTAACCTGAGTTACAAGAGCTACCCTTGACTTCACTGAGAGGGATATTTGAGGATAATCACAAGTAGCTGTTTGTGTTTTGAACTATTTTATGAAAGTAGTGAATCAGAGCTAGACGCTCTGCTGTTATAGGGGACTTTAGAGATAAAACTATGCATGCACTTTTGCCATCGCTGTAATAATGGTATATATAGATGGGCAGAACGACAATGAGATTGAGATAGATAGATAGACAGATAGATCATACCTGCAAAAGCTGAATGTCATTATGGTAGTTTTTCCAGTTAAAATGCTCATGTGTGATAGATCTTTTTACATCAATAATCTGTAAATGAGATCCACAGTCTCTGTAATGTGCACCCAGGGTCACTGTGGTTTTCGTTTCATTTCTGGAAACAAGAGGTTAGAAATATGAGCTTCACATGTAATAGAAGATAGTAAACCTCAGCATACCTTGTCTAAAAAATAATATAGGTGGGTATAGGTCAGGTATAGACGGCCTATGCTTTCATAATTTTAAAATGTGTTTAGCGTAATAGTAATATTTATAATATTACTCCATAAAAGCCAGGGCTTTCACATCTTGGAATGGTGAAATGTAACAAATTAAAGCGGAGTTCCACACAAAAATGGAACTTCCACTTTTCGGAACCCTCCCCCCCTCCGGTGTCACATTTGGCACCTTTCAGGGGGGAGGGGGGTGCAGATACCTATCTAAGACAGGTATTTGCACCCACTTCCGGCATAGACTCCCATGGGAGTCTACGCCTCTTCCCGTCCCCACCGCGCTGTCTCCTGGGAACACACAGCTCCCAGGAGAGAGCGGGGACCATTTG
Organism: Aquarana catesbeiana; assembly: GCF_042186555.1. Lineage (NCBI taxonomy): Eukaryota > Metazoa > Chordata > Amphibia > Anura > Ranidae > Aquarana > Aquarana catesbeiana. The sequence continues at coordinate 107,919,741 of NC_133324.1, read as the reverse complement.
GGCGCATGCGCAGTAGGGAACCAGGAAGTGAAGCCGCAACGCTTCACTTCCTGATTCCCTCACCTAGGATGGCGGCGGCAGCTGCCGAGAACCGAGCGGGTTCTCGGCGTCCCCTGCCGACATCGCTGGACCCTGGGACAGGTAAGTGGCCATGTATTAAAAGTCAGCAGCTGCAGTATTTGTAGCTGCTGGTTTTAATATTTTTTTTTTTTGGCGGTGTGGGTAAATAAGCAATAGGCAACCCATAAGTTTAGTTGTTGTGTTAACACAATAGTGTTAACACAATATTAAGTCTCATTCACTCTGATTTTCATGCAGAAGAAAGAATAAAGGAAAGAATAAAAAGCATTTGCTGATTCTTAAAAAAAACAAAAAAGTAGTATAGCGGAAATAGAGGAAACATACTTACCGACCAATCACATTCCTCTTTGCTGACGTCAGGCGTTTCACGCTGGCTCCGACAGCTTCCTCTCCAAAACCGACAACATCCCGGGGACAACGTCGAACGCTGCGTGGCGCGCGCTTTTAAACTGACAATTTGCTGAATGGTCAGAATCGTTTAAATCCAAAGTTGCGATTGTGGCGGGCGGAGAATCGCGACAACGATTCTCCGCGATTAATCGCGCAGCTCTACTAAGCATGGATTTTGTACCCTAATGCAGCCAGTCTGCTGGACGATCAGATAAAGATGTTATTATCCTATACATCAGGGGCAGGCAACCTTAAAGAAGTGGAGATCTACCTGAACAATATGGGAGAAGCCAAAGATCACTGGGCACAGTATTGCACAGTGTAGCCTCCTCACACCTGATTTAAACCTCTAATTGTCATACAACTGTAGCACCCCCTACTTTAGGTAGGTGCTAATAGGATTTTGTTGGCACAGGTAAATTTAGTCAGGCCTAGCAGTAAGCTAGGCCTGCTTTTTTGATCTGTGTGGGCTGGGAGTGGCTCAGAGTAGGCTGGTGACACAAAGACCGCCCCCTCTTCGGTTACCTCCCTTCTGCTTCTAGAGGCTTCTAGAAGGAATGAGGGGAAGAGAGGTGGAGCTGTCTGGGGTGTATCAGGGAACCCTAACCAATCCCCAACAAGGTCTGGTGGAGGCAGGCCTCCTTGAAATACCCAGGGTCAGCCCAGCTGGGGAAGTTGTCAGGTGGAAGAACTGAGAGATGGAGTACTAGACTGTCAGGGCCTTTGAGGAAGCTTCCCAGACTGGGGGGGTGACCTTAGGCCTGGGGCTCAGAACTGGACAGGATCCTCACACAAACCACAGGGATGTCTTGGACAGGAGCAGGAGAGGACAGTGGAGAGTACTGCCGGGCAAGTCTCCAGGAGGGATCCACCAGGTGTTGGTGAGTGACACACGGCCAGGAACGCTAGGGAGGAATGCGGGAGCGGATTGGGAGGATGCAATCTGAGATGGATGTAGAACCAGTGAGGACTGTGGTGTAATGGGCAGTGGAGACAGGCAGCTGCAGCCAGGATGGCTGGCAGGGCCTGGAGAGGGCTGACTGGGATCAGTAGTCCACCTAGGACAGCTAGCACCAGAGCTTTCCATTTTACACCAGAGGAGCCCACGGTCCCTGCCTGTAAAGGGCTGTTGCTAGGGCCTGGCTGAAGTCAGTGTCAGGCCTAACCATGTGCTAGCTGTGCCTGAAGAGTTGTGCTGGGGGAAGAGGAAGGAATAGTCTGCAGCAAGAATTGTGCTGGAGGAAGAGGAGAGTATGTAATTTGTCCAAAGCTATGCAAATCTTTCTGGGCATCCCATGAATTCCTTAACCCCATTCAATTTCTAATCCCTCAATAAAAACACAAAACAAAGCTAACGGACTGTTCATTGTTTTGGAGAGTCTGGGAAGTGAATGCCAGGCTGGGCAGAGTGATAGGTGGGCCACAACACTTAGCAGCCCCTACGGGGGTACCACTACACTACCGTGTTGCAATCACATGCATTGCATGGCATTTATAGGTTTAAATCAGGTGGTGAGGAGGCAACATATTTCCTCCTCATCACCTGTCAAACACACTCAGATCACTTTTCAGAGGAGCAGCAGTGCCTGCTGTACTGGTGAATGAGCCCTTAGTTGCATTCGGCAGCAGCACCCTTAGGGCTCCTTCACACGTAAAGTTTGGGGGGGTACACAGTTTTACTGCTCCCAATCCCTACCCTCTGCCCCCAATCCCTACCCTGCTGAGGCAGCACCCAAAAGGTGTACACCTGCCACAGCAGGAATGAAACCCCCTGTTGCTTTTGGTGGGTGCTACTGCCTGTCATTTGCGACCCATTAGAGTAAATGTGGCCACTCTGCAAGCGGGGTTAAAGCAGGTAGTGAAAAAGCAACACAGCACTGCCTTTAACCCCTTGTTTGCTGTACTACACAAGATTGCAGGGCACTTGCAGAGCGGTCATATTCACTTGTATGAGTCATGCTTGGTAAGTGCTACACCCACCAACCATAACAGGACATATACCTCCTGCTGCGACATGTGTACACCCCTTGGTACTACAGCTAAAGGGAGTGTGATTGGGAAAGAGGTAGTAAAAACACATTTTAACTATGGGGTTTTACCACCTCCCCCAAACTGCAAATGTAAACAAATTCTTACTAAAATGCTGCTTTTACACTGATGTGCTGTGGTTTACCTGTACCGTGTGTGCAGCGCATTGCATCTGACTTTTCTGGACTAGCTATGCTTTGCCATAGTCTTCTATTATACCCTGCAGGTGTGATGTACTTTCTGAAAGCACACCAAAACTCCTTCATTCAGAAAGTGCACCAAACCCGCAGGATATAATAGAAGTCTATGGCTAAGTGCAGCAAACAGAAAAGCTGCAGGTACACTGCGCTGCACCCACAGTATGGGTAAACCGCAGCGCATGCGTGTGAAAGCAGCCCTATTCTATTATGCCCGATGTATTGCTTCACACTGATCTGAAGATCTCTTCTTTCCTGCTGGCACCACTCTGGAGACCGCTAGCTGGGATAAGAGATGGAGTGCAGTTGGTATCACTCTGCATGGGACTAAAGAAGAGGCATCGGCTTATGCGGCTCTTGCTCCCTACTACAGCTCTAACTTTACAGGGCAGGTCAGTAAGCCCAGACCACGATCTCCAGGTTACTGACCCCCGCTATACATTATCCTGTGTCTATGAGTCCTGCAACCACTACAAGTTGCACTTCTTCTTTACAGATATATCATCTTACTAGCAAAAAAAGGAATACTTACAAAACACAATGGGCAGCAGTTAGAACCCAGTCATCTTTAATTAAAATGCCCCCACAGAAGGATTCCCCAGAATGTACTATGGCCATGTAAGGTCTGGAGTGTGGATTTGCTTCTCTCCCTCCTACAATTCCAGAGCAGACATCTGAACAAAAAATGCATTTGAGTTATTACTGAGCACCATTTATGAAGTGTGCACATGAAAGAGCTGAGCTTCTCTTAGTACTCCTAACCACAACTTCTATTATATAGACAACTCCACAGAAATAATGGACACTTCAGATTTTATATGTACAGATAATTATGACATTGCTAGACTGTTCACAGCAATACTATAGTCTAATTGTGGAAATTGTATAGCAGTGGGCATTTAAGGCCTCATGCACACGAGATGCTGTTAAACGCGTGTTCAGAGGCAGTTGGACACTTTTTTCAACTGCCCCTGAACCCATTCAATGTTATCCAATGTGTCCATGTACACAGTCTCGTTTTTTGGCATTTTTAGGCAGTTGCGTTTAACCTTGTTTTTCCAGAAGCAAAAAAATGGGTTCAGACGCAAAAGTTTTCCACGTTTCAGACGGTAAACGCGGCTAAATGCCATTACCGTGTTTAGCCGCGTTTGAGTTTATAAGTGTTTTTAAAGAAACATTTTATGATCTGACTTTGGGGCCCCATATCTTCGGGGCCACTTGGTGCTAGGAACCCCACATTTGGTGTGCTAACGCAGTTGGACTAACACCATAACATATCCAAATTTGGGGTTCCTAGCACTAAGTGGCCTTGAGATATGGGGCCCCAAGGTCGGGTCACAAAATGTCATTCTCTGCTGCAGAAAAGTTCTTGACATTTTGTGACCCAAATTTGGGGCCCCATATCTCGGGGCCACTTAGTGCTAGGAACCCCAAATTTGGTGTGCTAACACAGTTGGACTAACACCATAACATATTTGGGGTTCCTAGCACCAAATGGCCCCGAGATATGGGGCCCCAAAGTCGGGTCAGAAAATGTCATTCTCTGCTGCAGAAGTGATTGACATTTTGGATATGTTGTAGTGCTAGTTCCACTGTATTAACACACCAAATTTGGGGTTCCTAGCACTAAGTGGCCCCGAGATACTGGGGCCCCAAAGTTGGGATGCAAAATGTCATTCTCTGCTCTGCAGACGCTTCTAGATGCAAACGCGGTAAAACGTGGCTAAACGCGGCATGCAAACGCGGCAAAACGGGCGTTTCTAAACGCTGGTTTCAGCTTTTAAAAACATGTTCAGCAGAGTTTGCACCGGCGTCTCGTGTATATGAGGCTTAAATCTCACATTTAACACAATGAAATTCCAAGTTTACACATGGTTTTTGTATTAGCATTAAATGGTAATTTATAAAATACATAATAAAATATATGGGTCCACCCCAAAAACACAAGGTAGAAAACATACAAAGGCCAGCAACTTGGTATAAAATCCAATCTTCCTACATAGTTACATAGTTAGTCAGGTTGAAAAAAAGACACAAGTCCATCTAGTTTAACTAATAAAATAAAAAAAAACATACAATTCCATATACACAATCCTATACCCACAGTTGATCTCTAGAGGAAGGTGAAAAACCCCAGCAAATCATGGTCCAATTTGCTACAGCAGGGGGAAAAAAATTTTGTTCCTGATTCCCCGAGAGGCAGTTGGATATTCCCTGGATCAACTTTACGGCCTCTTTCACATGAACGATCCATTCAGGTCCGCCTGTCAGTTTTTTAGGCAGACCTGAACGGACCCTCCATAGTCCTCTATGGAGCGTCGGATGTCAGCGGTGACATGTCCGCTGACATCCGACCCGCTCCGATCCGAAAAAGTGTAACGGAGGAAAAACCTACTTTTGCATCCATTTTCGGATCGGATCGGGTGACGACAGACTCTACGGTCCATCATCATCCGATCCCCCATAGGGGAGAGCGGCGCTCTGACAAGTCCGTCGCTGCACAGTGTGCAGAGACAGACCTGTCATCTTCCTGCTCAGCGGGGATCGGCGGAGCGATCCCCGCTGAGCAAGCGGATGTTCACGGGGCGGGTCATCACGGACCCTACCTATAAATATTAGTATTAAGTTATATTATGTACATTTAGGAAATAATACAGGTCTTTTTTAACCACTTTAATACCAAGCACTTTCACCCCCTTCCTGCCCAGACCAATTTTCAGCTTTTAGTGCTCTCACACTTTGAATGACAGTTACTCAGTCATGCAACACTGCACCCAAACAAAATTTTAAATTATTTTTTTCACACAAATAGAGCTTTCTTTTGGTGGTATTCAATCACCACTGGGTTTTTTATTTTTTGTGATGTAAGTGAAAAAAGAGTGAACATTTTGGAAAAAAAAATCCTTTTTTGTTAGTTTCTATTATAAAATTTTGCAAATAAGTAATTTTTGTTCATAAGTTGGGCCAAAATTTATACTGCTACATATCTTTGGTAAAAATAACCCAAACTAGTGTATATTATTTAGTCTGTGTTAAAGTTCTATAACTTTTTTCTATAAGTCTAAAAGGTATGGTGCCAATCATTGAAAATTGATCACACCTGATGTACTGGTGGCCTATCTAATTTCTTGAGGCTTTTAAATGTCAGGACAGTACCATAGCTCCCAACTTTTTGAGATTGAAATGAGGGACACCTATTATCAAAAGTATGTAGGCATAGGACACAACCCCTGTCACTCCCCCTTAAAGGAGAATGAACCCAAAATAAAAGATTAGTTAAACTCACAAGTGCTTTTTTACCACTACTATTCCTTTTATTGGCTTTTGAAATTTACAAATGCAGCCATATAGAAATTGGATGAAAGGTTTAGCACTGGGAAACACTTTTTGAAAGATAAAAAAAATGAAAATGAATTTTATATCCAACTATATAGTTTTGACCACAGTGAGGGACAAATGAGGAGGAAAGAGGGACAGAAGGACATTCAAGTCAGGACAGTCCCTCAAAATCAGGGACAGTTGGGAGCTATGCAGTACAAATACACCCCAAATGACCAGGAAGGGGACGTCTGCCCGGAGAGAGGGAATGTTCCTGCCGGCATCATTTTACAATGCACCGGTAGGGAAATGGTTAAAGCAATCTACTGAGCTGGTCAGAATTAGCTCTTGAGGGAGTCTATTCCACATGTTCACAGCTCTTACTGTGAATAAACCTTTCTTTATTTGGTGAAGAACTCTTGTTTCCTCCAGCCATAAAGAGTGCCCCCTTGTCCTCTGTGATGACCTTGAAGTGAATAACTTAACACTAAGTTCCTTGTGTATTTGTACATGTTGATCATATCTCCCCTTAACCACTTCAATACAGGGCACTTTTTCCCCCTTCCTGCCCAGGCCAATTTTTAGCTTTCAGCACTGTTGCATTTTTGAATGACAATTGTGCAGCCATACAACACTGTACCCATATCAAATTTTTCATCTTTTTTCCCCACAAATAGAGCTTTTTTTTGGTGGTATTTGATGACCACTGGCTTGTTTATTTTTTGCGCTACAATTACGTTTTTCTTTGTTTCTGTTATAAAATTTTCTAAATAAGTACGTTTTTTCCTTCACTGACGGGCACTGATGAAGCAGCACTGATGGGCACTAATGAGGCGGCACAGATGAGCTGGAACTAATATGCGGCACTGATAGGTGGCACTGATAGGCGGCACTGATGGGCTGCAATGACGGGAACTGATGGGCAATGATGGGCGGCACTGATAGATGGCACTGATAGGCAGCACTGATGAGGAGGCACTGACAGGAATTACTGATGGCCACTGACTGGCATTACTAATGGGCACCGATTGGCATCACATGTGGGTACAGGTGGGCTCTGATTGGCATCACATATGGCTACAGGTTGGCATCACTGGTGGGGCAGTGATGGGCATCACTGGCACTGCTGATGGGTCTGCACTGATAATCAATGCGCTGATCTCTCCCCTGTCACGCGAATGGAGGGAAGCTGATAAACGGCACTTCCTGGTTACCATGTGATCAGCTGTGATTGGAAACAGCTGATTACGTGGTAAAGAGCCTACCAGTGGCGGCCCGTCCATTAGGGGTGCCGGACGCATGGATTCCAATGGGGTTTTTTTTTTTTGAAGCACGTGATTACAGCCAGAGGCTCTAATAGGCTTCAAAAAAGGGTGGGCTCAGGGTACAGCTCACTGCACTCCGAACCCACCCAGTTGTGTGACAATAGCGAATTAATATTCATTATTTTCACACTCGTTCCCCCGATTGGCCACTGACGAGGAGGGAGGAGACGGAAGATGTTGTGATGCCTGCGAAGGAGAGCAGGGGAAGGAGAAGCCACCGCCTGTTGCCCAGGTGAAACGCTGCCCGCAATAGATGGGGTCAGTGCTCCCAACTGACCGGACCGGGGGGGGGCTGCGGGGCATTGGGTGGTGGGGGTGTAGCCTGTGCGTGCACTGTTTGCCGGCCACCTCCAAAAAAATTTTTTACCACCAGCCGCCACTGGGGCCTACAACATAGGCTCTTTGGGGCTTTAAATGAGGTGTGTTTCCAAAAATTGATACAGTGAGCAAGACCTCAGTGTGAATACATTGATCCATATACCAAAGGTGAATGCACATTTCAAAACACTTTATTAAACCATCGTTTTACAATTGTAACCATGTTGCAAGATATAGAAGGAATCAAAATGTTACATTAATCTCATAGCTGCAGCAAATTTGCAGCAATAAAAATACAGCAATCAAATCAACAATAGTGGGTACATTAGACTGGTCATTTATTGGTCGATCAATAGAGTTGTCGCATCGCACAGTATGCTCGACGCGTTTCGTGAACCATCACTCAAGCGACAACCATCCATCTATAAGTAATGTATAAGTATGTATAAGTACCACTGTATTCAAAATAATTATAAAATAAGAATATAGCCAAAAGGAGGGCAAAGGTCGAAATTTGGTTGGAATTACTCACAAAATCCGCTACCCCCATGGGCGCTAGGTGCCGACACCAAAAGCGCCATCCAAAAAGTGTCCACCACGGGAGCTGAGGTGGCCACATCAATGCACACTGGATTGCAGTAATGGACCAGGAAGGGGAAACAAAGTATCCATGAAGAGTTCACCGGTGGTCCATTGATCATCCGGGAAGTTCTGTGAGTAGGTATAATATAGTAATTTTTAGTGTTTATACTGTATACAACCATGTCTACAAGGTATAAATGTTTTATGATGTATTGAGTCCCAAACGGATTCAAACCTAGTATATCAAGAATATATTTATTTGTTTTTATATATGTCTTAGACCTATGCATGATATAAAGCATAGTAATTCATTTGTAAATGTTGTATATAATTATATCACAAAACCATGAATTTAAATGTATTATGATGTTGGATGGTTACACCTATATAAAAATAATAAATAATAAACTGGTAATGGTGTGTCCACCCAATGGAGAGGTGATATGGGGAGGTGTGAACGATGCATGGATGAAGTGTTGATGTGCAATGTGTATGAAATAGTGTGGGGGTAAAAGCAACAGTGTCCGTTGGTGTTGAGGTGAACAAAACAAACAATATAAAAATATAAAATAAGTGAAATGTGAAAAATTGAAAAGAAAAACTTGAGTGGACAAAGTGGAGGTGACCCTGGTTACAGGGCACATAGTGAACCTGAACCAGGGAATGAAATGAGTGATGAGGTGAGTGTAAGGAGCCGTGTGGGAACCTCCCAGGATGTGTAGGTGTGTGAGGTGAAGGGGAAATGATGAATACCACCCTCTCCAAGGCCGTTTACCTTTATATCTGTAATGTCCAGAATGGAAAAACAATGATCAGCGGGATACACAAAGTTTCAACCCAGCAGTCCTCTGCAGACGGGGTAAGATCACTCCCCCCTTCCGAGCGTGCATGTGTGGCCCCCAGCGTCACGCTTCGCTCTTATGAGGGATTGCGTCATCACCCGACCAACGACAGCTGGTCAAGTGTTCCGAATCCCCCTCAATGACGAGCGCAGGTGGAAAAGCCACGTGACGGCCCGCAGATATCACAGCAGTGATGCTGCGGTCGGCATGGGAGGCGTGGCGCCGATGCGTCGTGGCAATGCTTGCCCCCGCCCCCAAGTGGGGGACAGGGGAGAGCAGCCGGGGCGCATCGCAGCTCCCGAAGGTGGACAAGGAAAGGACAGCCCGATGGGCGACACCGTGTCCGCCAAGGAGCTCCTTACACTCACCTCATCACTCATTTCATTCCCTGGTTTAGGTTCACTATGTTCCCTGTAACCAGGGTCACCTCCACTTTGTCCACTCAAGTTTTTCTTTTAAATTTTTCACGTTTCACTTATTTTATATTTTTATATTGTTTGTTTTGTTCACCTCAATACCAACGGACACTGTTGCTTTTACCCCCACCCTATTTTATACACATTGCACTTCAACACTTCACCCACGCATCGTTCACACCTCCCCATATCACCTCTCCATTGGGTGGACACACCATTACCAGTTTATTATTTATTATTTTTATATAGGTGTAACCATCCAACATCATAATATTTCTGTAATTCCAACCAAATTTTGACCTTTGCCCTCCTTTTGGCTATATTCTTATTTTATGACTATTTTGAATACAGTGGTACTTATACATACTTATACGTTACTTATAGATGGATGTTTGTCGCTTGCTCCTGATGAGTGATGGTTCGCGAAACGCGTCGAGCATACTGTGCGACAACTCTATTGATCGACCAATAAATGACCAATCTAATGTACCCACTATTGTTGATTTGATTGCTGTATTTTTATTGCTGCAAATTTGCTGTAGCTATGATCTTAATGTAACATTTTGATTCCTTCTATATCTTGCAACGTGGTTACAATTGTAAAACGATGGTTTAATAAAGTGTTTTGAAACGTGCATTCATTCACCTTTGGTATATGGATCAATGTATTCACACTGAGGTCTAGCTCACTGTATCAGTTTTTGGAAACACACCTCATTTAAAGTCCCAAACTTTTTTCTCTATTTTTGGCAACGCCACAGGGATGGAGGTGCATGTCTATGTGCAGCTCCTATAAAGTCACAAACTTTTTTCTTTTTTGTCTAGACAACATAGGCTCTTTACCTAGATCGGAAATGCGGCACTTATCCAGCTGGACATCATATGATGCCCAGTCAGGATAATACAACCACCCTACAGGCATCATTCTGCATACGGTGGGCGGGAAGTGGTTAATCTCCTCTTCTCAAGAAATTATAAATTCAGTTCCACTTATCTGTTTGGTTGCCCTTCTCTGCACTTTCTCCAATTCCCCGAGATCCTTTTTAAAAACTGGTGCCCAAAAGTGAACTGTATATTCCAAATGAGGTCTTACTATGATTTGTACAGGGGCAAAATTATGTCTCTGGAGTTCATACCAGGAACATGCAGTCAGGAGAGGCAGAGCTTCACCTGCCATCAAAAAAAAAAAAAAAAAAAGTTGCCTCCTCCTCCACCTTTCCTATTACTAACAGGACCCGACAAGGTTGTCCACTTTCCCCTCTCCTCGATGCCCTATGTATTGAGCCCCTAGCAGCCCATATCAGAAAGAACCCAAACATCCACGGCATCCCTGTCCGCACTAGGGATTTTAAGATATCCTTATTTGCGGACGATGATCTGCTTACACTTACGCAACCCCACGTTTCTCTCCTGAACCTACACGTAGAGCTAGATCGCTACAGTGCCTCTCAGGATACAAAATTAATAATTCTAAGACGGATCCCTCCCCCTCAATATACCCCACCAGACACTGTCTGCCCTTTCCCAATCATTCAATTACGTGTGGAAGACTTTTTCTTTAAAATACCTCAGTGTCCATCTCACACCCATCTACGACGCCCTCTATAAGGCCAACTTCCCCCAACTATAAACTTCCATTAGGGCCTCCCTGGCAAAGTAGAAATCTTTAAAGCTATCTCTCTTTGGCTGCCTGGTGACCATCAGGATGGCGATTCTACCTAAATTTCTCTACCTCTTTGAGACCCTGCCCATCCCCATCCCAGCCTCGCACTTTAGGAACCTTCAGGGTGATTTCATTAAGTTTTTCTGGAATTATAAGAGGCAGCAGGTTTCTAGACCAGTCCTGTATGCCCCCCGCGGCCAAGGCAGCCTTGCATTCCCCAACGTAGCCAAGTATTATCTAGCAGCCCTGTTACACCCTGTAGCCTCTTGGTGTACCCTTCATACCTACCATTGATGGGCACAAATTGAGAAGTTGTGGCTGGCCCCCACGCACCCAAATTCCATTTTGCGGAGTTCAGATGTACAGCTTGGCCGGTCACAGCTACTAGGACCAATGGCGCTCTTGCGAACGTTATGGCGGCATGCTAAATCAATGTGTCCGCTTACCATCGCTGCCTCCCTGGTCACCTCATTTCTATTTACACCCAATGTCCCAGACAGCTTGACCTCGCAGATGTCCCACTTTTGGATGGATAGGGTCTTATTTCGCTACGGTCAATTGGTGGATACCAGAACCTTGCGATCCTTTCAGGATCTGAAAGATGCTTTTGACTTGCCCAGACAGGCTTTTTTTAGTTATCTACAAATATGTCATTATGCTCAATATTTGGTAACGAACCTCCAATTCTCCTCCTTAACCGAATTTGAAAAAATATGTCTAGGAGGCTAGTCTCCTAAAGGTATGATCTTGCTCACCTACCAGCTCCTGACCATGGACTTGTTGCCAACCGCACCTCAACATGCCTATATGTGCAATTGGGAGTAGGCCCTGGGTGAGGATATACCCCTGAAGACGCGCCAGCTCATATGGGCACTGTCATTGTTTTGGGGCCCAAAGCAGCTGCCTCATACTTGGCAACTATCCCAGTTTAAATTCCCTAGTACCTTGAGGTTTTAGTCCCATGCTGTGTCCTGATATCGCAGTGTGAAGTTCTGTTATTAATTCTGCCCAGCTCTGCCCTATTGTTGTGTACAGATGACTCACCTGCAGATCCTGTGTTTAATAAATACCGACATTGATATGTAAATAGTGACGGCATTCATATGTAAATAGTGGCAGACCGGCAGGATTCATATGTAAATAGAGGCGGTATTCATCTGTATATTATGCCCCCCTGAGGTCATATCCACCATCACCTGCCCACTGGGGATGTAAAGGGGCTTGCTTGAAAGTCCTGCCTACAACTAAGCTTAACATCAGCCTGTTCTGCAAAGGTAAGCAAATTAGTGGGGGGAGGGTAGTGTGGGGTGTGCAGAGGTAGGCAGAGAAGGAATTAGTTTGGGGTGCACAGGTGAGCAAGGAGGGGATGTATGGAGGTAAGGAAGGTGGCTGCAAAGATGAGCACAGGAGGCAGGTAGAGTTAAAGGGGAGGGGGGGAGGGGAGGTTTGGGGTGCAGAGGTTAGCATGGGTTTAAGGATGCAAAGGTGTACTGACCGGGTGGATAAAGATGGAGGTCACGTGTAGGGCAGCCCATTTATTTCAATGTGCGCTACTCTCAAACCCTTTTCCAAAATCACACGGTGCCACAGCACATATCAGCAGATGCGTGAGGGTGTCATTAACAATTAATGGCACTGCTGTGTATCTGCTAAAGGGCAGTACATTTCTGTGATGTCAGGAAAGCGATTTTGCATGCGTTCCCAACACACACAAACGTGAACGCAGGCTAAATGTCTCAGTTACATTGGTGGTCAGTGTAAATCCCTCCTTACATTGGTGGTGGTTACTGTGAATACTTCTATTACATTAGTGGTCAGTGTGAACCCCTATTACATTGGTGGCCAGTGTTGAAACTCCTCTTTAAATTGGCAGTCAGTATAAAAAAAATAGGAATTGCCATTGATCACACTGTAACCTCTGGCAACCAATCGCAATCGCTGTCTGATCTGATTCAGTAAACTGGCTTTGAGTCTAGCTGCTATTTATTGTATGTCTCAGAGCAGGTGGAGAGCGAAACTGCATGGAGGGGCCCAAAAACTTTTTTTGCCCAGGGTCCAATCAATATTAAAGACCGCCCTGGTCGCAGGCCTCTAAGAGCTCCATCTGCATGCTCTATAAAGAAAACCAGTACAAGATTTTACTTCACTGGTACCAAACCCCTGACCTGCTCCGCTCCATATACCCCTCTGCCAATCCCTGCTGTTGGCGCTGTTCTAAAGTGGGGACCATATATCATACTTATTGGACCTGCCCCCTGATCGCCCCCTACTGGCAGATGGTGCACTCCTTACTCCACTCCATCTTTGGTTCCTGGGTGCCCTTCAACCCGAAAACTTTCCTCCTGGGCCTCCCACCCTCCTCTTTTTATAAACTGTCTAAAAAGCTCTTAGCCCAGGTGCTAACAGATGCGCGATGTTTGGTAGCCCTGAAATGGAAAAAGAGGGAACCCCCCTCATTGTTTGAACTGCACTTCAGGATCAGAGATGTTAAACGAATGGAATATCTGACAGCTTCCCTAAATAAAACCCTCAATATACACAACTGAGTGTGGGAGCTGTGGGATATGCTTGAGGCCCCTACAGACTGATATCCTGATGAACCGTGACCTTGAGGAGGTAGAATGTGGTTGGTGCCCCCGGGCGGTGTGAAAATCAATGTTTCCCTATGGGAGCCGTCTTAACTGGTCCGACACAAGTCGGTCCGACTTTGAAGATGCTCCCTGTACTACTTTGGTCCAACTTTGATCCTACTTCAGCCCATTCACTATCATTGAAGTCGGATTAAAATCGGATCACCGTCTTGCATGATCCGACTTTGGCATGCGACTTGTGCTCTGATGATTTTGAGGGGGAACTCCGCGCCAAATTTTAAATAAAAAAATGTCATGGGTTCCCCCTCCAAGAGCATACCAGGCCCTTCGGTCTGATATGGACTTTAAAGGGAACCCCCTACGCCAAAAAAATGGCGTAGGGGTCCCCCCAAAATCCATACCAGACCCTTATCCAAGCATGCAGCCCGGCCAGTAAGTAAAAGGGGTGGGAACGAGCGAGCACCCCCCCAGAACCGTACCAGGCCGCATGCCCTCAATATGGGGTGGTGGGTGATTTGGGGCAGGGGGCGCACTGCGGCCCCCCACCCCAAAGCACCTTTTCCCCATGTTGATGAGGACAAGGGCTTCTTCCTGACATCCCTGGCCATTGGTTGTTGGGGTCTGCGGGCAGAGGACTTATCGGAATCCGGGAGCCCCTTTAATAAGGGGGCCCCAGATCCCGGCCCCCCACACTATGTGAATGAGTATGGGGTACATCGTACCCCTACCCATTCACCTGGGGAAAAAGCGTCAATAAAAAAAACACACTAGACAGGTTTTTAAAGTAATTTATTAAGCAGCTCTGGGGGTCTTCTTCCGACCCGGGGGGTCTCTTCTGACTTCTCCGTGCTCTCCGGCCTCTTCTCCCGGTCTCCGGTTCTTCTCCTGCTCTCCGGTGTCTTCTGCCGGGCTCCTCCGCTATCTTCTGCTCTTTTGCTAGCCTTGGCCCGGTCTTCTCCGTCGTCTTCTTCCCTCCGGTCTTCTTCGGATGTTGACACAACGCTCTCTCCCGCTGTAATGCCATGTGCGCGGTGCGCAACGACTTATATAGGCATGGGGCGTGGTCACCGGGTGATGTCACCCGGTGACCCCACCCCTTATGACGTCACCGCCACATCATGCCCCGGGCCATGACGTCATAAGGGGCGGGGTTACCGGGTGACATCACCCAGTGACCACGCCCCATGTCTATATAAGTCGTTGTGCACTGCGCACACGGCATTAAAGCGGGAGAGACTGTCATGTCAACATTGGAAGAAGACCGGAGGGAAGAACATGACGGAGAAGACCGGGCCAATGCTAGCAAAAGAGCAGGCAAAAGAGCAGAAGATAGCGGAGGAGCCCGGCAGAAGACACCGGAGAGCGGGAGAAGAACCGGAGACCAGGAGAAGAGATTGGAGAGCGTGGAGAAGTTGGAAGAGACCCCAGGAGCTTTAAAAACCTGTCTAGTGTGTGTTTTTTTTTTTTTATGGACACTTTTTCCCCAGGTGAATGAGTAGGGGTACGGACTCCATACTCATTCACATAGGGTTGTCGGGAAGAGGCCGTTGTCCTCATCAACGCAGGGTGCCCCCCCGCCACAAGGCACCCACCCCCCATGTTGAGGGCATGCGGCCTGGTATGGTTCAGGGGGGGCGCTCGCTCATTCCCACCCCTTTTCCTGACCGGCCGGGCTGCATGCTCGGATAAGGGTCTGGTATGGATTTTGGGGGGACCCCCACGCCGTTTTTTCGGCGTAGGGCATTCCCCTTAAAAATCCATATCAGACCAAAGGACCTGGTGTGCTCTTGGAGGGGGAACCCATGCCGTTTTTTTATTTAAAATTTGGCGTGGAGTTCCCCCTCAAGATTCATACCAAACACAGTGCCTGATATTGGCGGGGATCCAAGTCGGATCCCTGTTCAATGAAAGTGGGACGTATGTCGGCTTCAAGTCGCGGGACAAAGTCGGATCCAAAGTAGGACGGCTGTCGTGTCGCACCAGTGTAAACCCGGCCTAATGCATAGAATGCATTAAGATAAAAAACCTTCTGCCTTTACAACCCCTTTAAGGTCTTGGGCACAAAATATACAGCATGCTATACAAAATTCCAAATCAATCAGTTGTACAAAACATTCAAATAGTAGGGAGGCATTTATCCCTTATAACAGACTTCAAATATAATATAAAGTAGTTGTGAAGTGCATACACTTCAAAAAACATTCATCCTTGGGTTGATTCCTATAAAAGTTTCACAAACACCTTAAAGGTTTACATACATGGCATGTGTTGCATGCTTGGACTGGTTTTCCCCTGATATAAGTCAACTGGAATGCAAAAGCAGCTAAAGTGCATTTTGGCAAAAAAACAAAAATGTAATATATTGCAGCTAACCAGTCCTTAGATGTGGTGGCTGCATTTGTTTTCTTTTTTTCTATCCTCTTTTGCTTTATTTTCACCTGGCAATCCTGCAACTATTACACTTCCTGTCCCTGTGTGGCTATTCTCCACTGTATCTATCGCTGTCACCCCAGGCTGTTCACCTGATATAAACTGCAAACCTGTCCACATCTCTTCATCTCCACTACATGAGGAGCAGGCTAATTGGTGGTTTACAAAAGATAGCTAGGAAGGAAGATATTATTTGGTGCAGTTCATAGGATATGACAAGGGCACTGCATTTATGGCCAAATCAACAGGTATTTTCTATATTTGCTGAAAGTTTTCTTAGCTTGAAAAAAGAAAACCAATGCAACCACCACATCGAGGGCCTGTAAGCTGCAGTATATTGCATTTTTGTTCTTGGGTTTAGTTATCCTTCATGACAGATAAAAAGGATGTAAGACACAGAAGGAGTTAAGCCAAATTTACCTGAAAGCACGCAGTATTTCCCCATCTTAATTGGTAATTAAACGAATATTCCATACATTGTACATGCACTTTTCCCTGTTAGAGGTAAGGTAAATGAAAACTTACTTAAACAGGTCTGTAGAAAAGCTGCAATAAGAAGTATGCTAAGGGCAGTTCTCATGATGGATTTCTTCTGCAGCAAATGTTTTTTTTTCCTCTTCTGCCCTTGTGAAATAAAAGAAAGATAATGTGTGAAACAAATAAATGGGCTTTTGAGATGTGGAGGCAAATATACATATCATCTTCTATATCACTTCCCTTTTCATTTTCCTTTGTTAACCAGAATGCAGTTGACACATTCATAGAGGTGTTTGAGATACACTATAGATAGATATGGCATACATAGTGTGATAATGTGGGGTTCCAGATCACCAGCCAGCCAACTTTGTGAAAGCAAACTTTTTTTATTGTTAAAAACAGCCAAACATAAAAAGCTTTCCTTCAGCATAGCTAACAACATCAGTCCATATCTTTTTTCTTTATGTGAAATAAATATTCAATAAAAAATGTATTGAAAGCAAAATCAGTCCATAACCCCGTTTTATACAGAAAACTAACCTGCAGCTCACTGCCAGTATAAACTAGACCCGCACAAGGGTTTAAGGTTCCTGCATGCTTTGGGGTCCAATAAAAGGGTCACAGGAGCCCAAGCAGCATTTCAGTAGCCAGAGAGTCCGCAGCCTTCTCACAACTGTGTTACTGTTCCACTCAACACCTCACAGACACCTTCTGACAGCTTCCTGCCTTTTTCAGCTCTATCTTGCAGGTGGGTTAACCGAAGTACCTGTAATCAGGGTTGGAGGCTCTTTCTCACCCAACATCTATCAGAGACTCTAAATTCTTTGTTCTATACCAGAACTTAAAAATCATAGGAAAACTGTAAATGCGTTTTTTTCCTTTCTACCGGATCACCCCAGAACCGCTCACCCTGCATGGGTGGGAATGCTTGAGTACTCCTTCTGTCTTTTATCATCCCCCTAAAGGGACCACAACCCAAATCATTGAGACCCATCTCTGGTATCCTGAACAATACATACAGTATAATACTATGCTACAGGAGCCTGTATAAATCTAGATAAAAACACAAGTGCATTAATATACTGCAGTTCAAACAGGACTGCTTGAATATATTTTTAGCACAATTTAAATATGCACGTAGAAAGGGATTGACTAAAGCACTTATAGCACACCCTAATAAGCAGTTACCTGCAGAGCCATGAGACAGCCCGGACCCAGGGCAAGATTCTTTGGAATAATTCAAGGTTCCAGAATGTCACCTTGCCTGTCAGCAATATCTGAAATAGTCCTCTTTGTTGATGTGTTTTCATAATGTGTATTATTGGTGGAATATTGTCCCTACAAGCTAAAGCTGCAAAGAGACATTTAGAATCTTGGCCAGTTGAGCAGGGACCGGCAGAGATTCAAACCACCTAGAACCAAGTTTGTAGCAGAGTTTGCCCTTTGATTTTAACTGTCCATGTGCAGATACATGGTGGTCAAAGTTTCCCCACCTCTAGCCGGGACTGGTTAGAAGTGGGTAAGCACAATAAGTTTGGTCTAAAAAGGAAAGAAGTGTGCATCTGGCCCCGGTCCTTCTGCACCATCATTGATGTGTTTCTAGGTTTTTTTTCTTCTCAGAAGCTTGTTAGCTGTAACAGAATATGGAACTGATTATTGGGGTCTCTCTCAGCCTGTGGGACCTGAATTGCCCAAAGTATGTTGTCTATCAGATTAGCAGTGTAGTGAAGTAGTTTCATGTGTACTATAATCAGTGCATTTCCTGGCAATGCTATGTAAGTGCTGGCTATATTGCTTCTGTCACTCGGGGACCCTCTTTACTGAAGCCTGCATTGAGCTTCTTTCCCCTAGTGCTCAACATGGGGATAATCGCATCACTTCTTGACTGCAGAGGGAAAGAGACAACTGCTGACAGCAGAGGATTGTGGGACATTTGTCCCGAAGACTGGGTTTATAGTGGATCCAATTCTGCTGCAAACTACATGTTCTACTTGCTGAAGAGGAGAAGGATTCTAGGTGGGCAGATAAATAGGACTGTCAAGGGAGGGCTCACTGTGTTGCGTTTAATATATATATATATATATATATATATATATATATATATATATATATATATATATATATATATATATATATATATATATATATATATATATATATATATTATATATTTCCCTTAGATTTGCTAGAAACAGACATCAAGTTTGTCTGTTTTCAATACTTACACACTTATAACAGTTACACAGATTGTCCTCAAACAATGGGAACTTAGATACCATTGTTGCATTTTAGTTGACTAATGTGTCAGTCTACTGTTCTGTAACCATGGAAAAAAATAGCTTGGCTTTTCTGACATATATAACCTATGGCATGTATGGTACCATAGTGCCCTCTTGATTTAGAATTTGAGAATGCTTCTCTAATTGAAACCCACGTATTAAGAAAGGGGACACACCCATGTGGGGATGTTACATTTTCCAAATAAAAGGTTGTCAGGAATAAGCTGACAAGAGGACTCCATAATGCCTTAACACAAAGGAAGGTCTGTACCAGCCAAAAGAAGCTATACCTGAAGACGCTTTCACATGATCTCCAGCAACTTCTATTAAGCCTGAGATCATCGTTGCCAACAGAGATCATGAACCCACTCTAACCTGAGTTAAGTAACTTTTAAGGTTATTTGCTAGGAAGTAGGTAGCATTTTGCTTGTTATAGGTATATCTGTCAGTCTTGTAGTGTATTTCTATTATTGTAATAGCTTTGTATGTACAGCATTTTACATTTATTAAAAGCACATTTATACACTGAAGAGGTCTGAGCTTCCTTGCTTATACCGCAAAGTAATCTTACTAGATAGATGGAAGCAAAACATTCGCTCTCTTGGGACGTGAAATCTACAGCTGCAGGAACGAGAGGTTATCCCCTTGGCCTGTGTGAGTGGGTGTTGTGGCCTGGACAGAGGGAAGATCATCCCCTACTGTAAGCTGATCACTGGGTGCAGGTCCTCAGCCACAGGCACCTCATCGGCCACATGGCTACTTAGGGCCGCCTTTATTTACGTCTACGCAGACGCTGCTGAACTCCTTGGTCATCAGGCTGCCAGTTGGGCATTTTTCATCTGGCTGCAGACCTTCAAGAGACTGTTCCTATCTCCACGAGCCTTGGCATCTTCAGGACTGGTGAGCAGAAAGAAGCCCACCTTTAATACTACACACAGAGACACTGCATGCAGGCACCTTTACTCCCTTATCTACATCCAAGGTCCATCACTGGGAAACCCCTTGCTTATTTTTTACAACTTTGCTGCCATTGCACAACATCTTTGGGCCCCTTCATAGCTAGCTGAAGACCACAGACACCGTTACTTCAAGGACTCCTCCACCCAGTGAATTCAGCCTGCAGAACCTGTTATCAGCTAAATCGTTCATAGCAAAGTAACTATTTAACTCTGACCAGATTTTACATATTGTGTTTTGCCATTTATTTCTGCCTGTGGCATCAGGGCTTAGAGGAAGCTGATAGACAAAAGTCATCTCTTTTCCCTCTTATTTCTGGGTTCATAAGCCCATTTAAGGCCTGTTAGCCCTTACCATCAGGCCCATGGCTAGTGTCATTTTACTGCATAACTGAGTGACCCTATTAATGCTAAAATCTGCAATTTAGGGAATACCCACAACTTACATTCTGCTTTCTATGTTGATTTGATAATCTTTAGTAAAATATCTTCTGACAATCTTTACTATTCCTTTTGATGTCTTTTGCATTGTGCTCTTTGCTTGAACAATGTCAGAACCCAGGGTGTCAGAGGTGTCGGGAGGATTTCAAGGTCAGGACAACCTCTGGGGACAGGCATCATCCAGAGGCCCCTACAGCTATAACTAGGCTGGACCTAGGGCTAGCTTTAAGGCCCAGTTCACACTGGTGCGACATACACTCTGGCTTTGGGAGCACATGTCGCATGAAGTGTACAAAATAATGGTTCCCTATGAGAGCTGTCTTAACTGCTCCAACTTTAGAAAAGTTTCCTTCACTACTTTGGTCCATTTTCAGCCCATTTAATATCATTGAAGTCGGATCAAAGTTGGATCCTCGTCCTAATGAGCGCATTTGTAACATCCGACATGGTGATTACAGCAGCAGTAAAAGGAATTTATGTCACACTGGGATTGTTTTGATTGGTCAAAGGACAAGTCGGACTATCTCAAAGTCTGAGCAAAATCATATCCTGTTCATTCAAGTCGGGGCAAAGTAGGATGACAGTCGTACAACAGTCATGTCGTACCAGTGTGAACCCGGCCTAACATTTGTTTTGTTACATTTCCAGCTTAGTTGTACTGTTGAAAAACCCTGGTGCTTGCAGCTTTTAATATCTCAAATTTGGGTTCCTCACACAACTGAATAGGTACCACTGTCTCTTATATTTAGACTGGTTGTAATGACTTTCAGTTGAAGAGAGACAGTCTGAAAGCGAACAGAATCTTCTGCATGTTGGATTTAGGAAACCCATAATATCCTGCAGCTTCTGTGTTTGTGGGTACACATATTATATTAAGTGTTTAATTGTAAAGCAAATAGTTATCTCAATAGCTTTAAAATAATTTTAAAAATAATAGTAAAAGTGACATTAATAGTTTCCCTTTAAAGTAAGCATAAAATCAGTTAGAGCAGATCAAACCAGGAGTATAATTTATCAATTGTGATTCTTTCCTTGGTATTTTCAGATGTGTCAGATCTGCTCAGAATTCAACTAATTTGGTCATTTCTACTTCCAAATATTTACATTGATACCACTCTGCACTTACATCGCCACCTTTCCGGGGTCCATTTGATATTGATGCCAGAGATCACAGGATTCCAACTGGTTGCTATGAGTTACTACACTTAAAATTTACACTTATAAATGAGGAACCTATATTGATTAAGGCTACGTCAATGGTCAGAATATTGCATTGTTCAGTAAGTGAATAATCACTGCAAAGACAGGAAACTCTTTCTGCTGCTTGTAGCAGACCAATGACATAATTTTCTTAGCATGCACTTCTCAGGCAGATTGACAGTAATGCCTAGGCACATTCACTTGGCTAGAACTTAAAGCGGAGTTCCACTCAAAAGTGGAACTTCCGATTATCTGTCACCCCCCCCCCCCCCGGTGGCTCCTTTCAGGGGGGAGGGGGGAACGGGTGCTTGTTTTTGACAGGTACCATTCCCCACTTTCGGAGACGGCACCGCGGCCCTAATGGAGTGGCCGTCACTGCCAATTACTGTAATATAAGGTAATGCCTGTGATATTATATAACTGGATGTTCTATTATGCCAATCATGGGGAATTTAATATTGTGTTCAGACTTCAGTTAAAATCACAAACAGGTTCAGAATTGTGTGCAAAAAAAGCTGCAAAACTGAATGCAAAATTGTATTTCTTTTGTCAGTTTTGGAAAATCATAGCTGACTGCAGGTCAAAGCAGAGTAATGTCAAACTGCAATATAATATGTATAGTAATTATGTTCAACTGTACTATATTATAGAATGGAAAAACAAAAGCCCACGGCTGAAGCTGCGCTAGAAAAAAAAAACAAATCACAAATAGGTGTATGTGATGAAAAAATCAGTGTATAAAATAAAGCTGCCAGCACCTAGAAGTCTAGCATCAAACTCCAAAATACAATTGCAAACACAAAAGATTCAGCGCTAGATAAGTTGTGGTGAAAAAAGAGTGACTAAGGAAGACTAAGCAGAGTCTCATAAAAATATCAATATGTGATCAATGGTATACATATGACATGAACTTGTGATTAATGAAAAAATACACTTTACAATTAAAATATAAAGAGGGATAAGATAGTCCCATAAGACAAGAGTCCATAAAGTAAACAAAAAAAAAGCATCCATCTGTGAGAGTGCCAGGAAACGAAGGGTTATCTTCTGTGTCACTTCACACCCAAGGTGAGTAGTAAAATACGCTTACCAGATGGCGATGACTGCTATTACGGCAGTCTCGCCCAGCACAGGGAAATCGGTCTTCCCACAACCCGAAGTGCAGTGCAGCAGCTAGCAACAGAAATAGGAATATAAAGCAAAAAATATCCAAAGTGTAACATGTACAAAAAGGTGGTATATTGAGCGTAAAAAAACGCACTTACAATGTAGCAGTAAGTTAGGAGCAGTAGGATATATCATAGTTACATAGTTACATAGTAGGTGAGGTTGAAAAAAAGACACAAGTCCATCAAGTCCAACCTATGTGTGTGATTATGTGTCAGTATTTCATTACATATCCCTGTATGTTGCGGTCATTCAGGTGATTATCTAATAGTTTCTTGAAGCTATCAATGCTCCCCGCTGAGACCACCGCCTGTGGAAGGGAATTCCACATCCTTGCCGCTCTTACAGTAAAGAACCCTCTACGTAGTTTAAGGTTAAACCTCTTTTCTTCTAATTGTAAAGAGTTGCCACGAGTCTTATTAAACTCTCTTCTGCGAAAAAGTTTTATCCCTATTGTGGGGTCACCAGTACAGTATTTGTAAATTGAAATCATATCCCCTCTCAAGCGTCTCTTCTCCAGAGAGAATAAGTTCAGTGCTCGCAACCTTTCCTCATAACTAAGATCCTCCAGACCCTTTATTAGCTTTGTTGCCCTTCTTTGTACTCGCTCCATTTCCAGTACATCCCTCCTGAGGACTGGTGCCCAGAACTGGACAGCATACTCCAGGTGCGGCCGGACCAGAGTCTTGTAGAGCGGGAGAATTATCGTTTTATCTCTGGAGTTGATCCCCCTTTTAATGCATGCCAATATTCTGTTTGCTTTATTAGCAGCAGCTTGGCATTGCATGCCATTGCTGAGCCTATCATCTACTAGGACCCCCAGGTCCTTTTCCATCCTAGAGTCCCCCAGAGGTTCTCCCCCCAGTGTATAGATTGCATTCATATTTTTGCCACCCAAATGCATTATTTTACATTTTTCTACATTGAACCTCATTTGCCATGTAGTCGCCCACCCCATTAATTTGTTCAGGTCTTTTTGCAAGGTTTCCACATCCTGCGGAGAAGTTATTGCCCTGCTAAGCTTAGTATCGTCTGCAAATACAGAGATTGAACTGTTTATCCCATCCTCCAGGTCGTTTATAAACAAATTAAATAGGATTGGTCCCAGCACAGAACCCTGGGGAACCCCACTACCCACCCCTGACCATTCTGAGTACTCCCCATTTATCACCACCCTCTGAACACGCCCTTGTAGCCAGTTTTCAATCCATGTACTCACCCTATGGTCCATGCCAACGGACCTTATTTTGTACAGTAAACGTTTATGGGGAACTGTGTCAAATGCTTTTGCAAAATCCAGATACACCACGTCTACGGGCCTTCCTTTATCTAGATGGCAACTCACCTCCTCATAGAAGGTTAATAGATTGGTTTGGCAAGCACGATTCTTCATGAATCCATGCTGATTACTGCTAATGATATCATTCTCATTACTAAAATCTTGTATATAGTCCCTTATCATCCCCTCCAAGAGTTTACATACTATTGATGTTAGGCTAACTGGTCTGTAATTCCCAGGGATATTTTTTGGGCCCTTTTTAAATATTGGTGCTACATTGGCTTTTCTCCAATCAGCTGGTACCATTCCAGCCAATAGACTGTCTGTAAAAATTAGGAACAACGGTCTGGCAATCACCTGACTGAGTTCCCTAAGTACCCTTGGATGCAAGCCATCTGGTCCCGGTGATTTATTAATGTTAAGTTTCTCAAGTCTTATTTTAATTCCGTCCTCTGTTAACCATGTAGGTGCTTCCTGTGTTGTGTCATGAGGATAAACACTGCAGTTTTGGTTACTGAAGCTCCCCGATTCACTCGTGAATACTGAGGAGAAGAATAAATTCAATACCTTCGCCATCTCCCCATCCTTTGTAACCAGGTGTACTTCCTCATTCTTTATGGGGCCAATATGGTCTGTCCTCCCTTTTTTACTGTTTACATACTTAAAGAATTTCTTGGGATTTTTTTTGCTCTCCTCCGCTATGTGTCTTTCATGTTCTATCTTAGCCGTCCTAATTGCACCCTTACATTTCTTATTGCATTCTTTATAAAGTCTGAATGCTGAGGATGATCCCTCAACCTTGTATTTTTTGAAGGCCTTCTCCTACCCAATGCGATACATTGGCTAATGCCCTTATTTAATATGCTCTTAAAGCAAACCCATCTCTCCTCACGTAATCTTTGTTCCTAATATTTTATCCCAATTTATGCCTTTTAGCAAGGTTTGTAGTTTAGGGAAGTTGGCTCTTTTGAAATTCAGTGTCTTTGTGTTCCCTTCATGTTTCCTATTTGTATGATTTATACTGAAACTAATTGACCTGTGATCGCTGTTACCTAAATTGCCCCGTATTTCCACATCTGTGATCAGGTCTGTATTGTTGGTAATCAGTAGATCCAGTAATGTTTTATTTCTAGTTGGTGCGTCTACCATCTGACCCATAAAATTGTCCTGCAAGACATTAAGGAACTGGCGAGCCTTAAATGAATGCGCGGTTCCCTCCGCCCAGTCTATGTCTGGATAATTAAAATCCCCCATTATGATAACACTTCCCATCCTTGCTGCTAATCCAATTTGTGATAGGAGATCTATCTCCACTTCCACCTTCAGGCTAGGGGGCCTATAGCATACTGCCAGTATTATTTTCCCCTTAGCTTCATCCCTTTGGAGCTCTACCCATAAGGATTCCACCTCCTCACTAGCTCCCTCAGTGATGTCATCTCTCACATTCATTTGTACATTATTCTTGATATATAGGCATACCCCTCCCCTTTTTTACCCTCTCTATCCTTGGGGTATAGGGTATACCCTTGAATGTTTGCCAGCCAATCATGAGAGCTGTTGAACCAGGTCTCTGAAATTCCCACAAAATCCAAATCCTCCCTGTACAACAGTATCTCTAGTTCACCCATCTTGTCCGCCATGCTCCTGGCATTGGTAAACATGCCACATAGTTTAGACTGGTCGCATATTGTCCTCGTATTGGGTGTTTCAAGATTTCAACTAGGACTTGCTACTATACTCACCTTGTGTTTTTGTGCTTTGGTTAACCTACCACTAATGCCCCCAATACTACCCTCTGGAATATCTTCCGCGCTGGCTATCACTGTCTCTGGACCCTCCCCCCCATAACCTAGTTTAAGGTGCCGGTGTCTTCGTCTGTAAACTATATTATACATTTTATTTTTTAATGAAGGCTTTCCTTTAAGGAAAGTCATTCAGACGTTTATATATCCAACAAGTGATACTTCTATTTAAAAAAGTGTAGACGGAGGCATTTGGAATACCACATTCAGCGTATCCAAAAGATATGATACCCCGTTGCACTCCATTGCAGAACAGTGGTCCACCAGAATCTCCCTGGAAAAATAAATACATAAATAAATAAATTACTAGACCCTCCTGTGGAACTAAAAAACTGGCCAATGTTTTCTTTTTTCACACACAAGCTTTTCACATAAAAAAATACTTAAAACCCCAAAACAGAGATCTATAGAAAATAATTATGGAACCAGTCCTCATGAGGGGTGTGGTGGTGGCAGGGGATAGGTCAGTGGGCTAGACCATGGTGATTGGCTGTGAACCTTCCTTTTTCTTTCACATTCCTTTTTTTTCCCAATCTTTTTCTACAAATCTAACTTTGACCTGATCATCTTCTGAATGCTCGATAATGGGCTTCAGGGTTACCCTTAGCCCAACTTATACTTGGAAATGTGGTGTTTTCTGGATTAGTATTGGCAAATGTGATACTATTATATGAAAGTCCCTTTACAAGATTCTCTCCCCCCTTCCTTCTTTCCCATTTTAGAACCCTATATGCATAATAATCATGAATTGCCATAAATTTTAGTATCAACATTACTATGCCTACAGCAAACAGACTACCTAGACCGTTGCACTCCATGGTTTTTCATAGGTCTCTATATTGCCCCTCTGGGCGGAGATGGTCGAAGACTGTTACTATGATATGGTATAGTTGTAACATGATCTTCATTGTAACACCATTGTTTCACATATATTCGTACTATTAAGTACTTTATTGTTTGTTTATTTCTCCACTCAATAAAAATCATTGGAAAAGAAAAAATTATGGAAGTTGCAAAGCACATTATTCTCACAAAAGTTAGTGAAATCACTGGGCACACTATGCTCTAATACAGGGGTCAGCAACCCGTTGATTGCGGGCTACCTGTCGGCCGCAGGTAGGTGACAGATAGGCCGGGAACAGGTCTGTGCCGCCGACCCCGCCTCCTACTGCTAGCAGCTGGTCCTCTCTCTGCCCTCAGCCTCCTCCGCCATGCCTTCGGTCCTTCTCTCTCCATCCCCTCCAGCCTCCTCCGGAGAGCGAGGGGCAGCACAGCTCAGGACAGAGGGCAGAAGAGGAGCTGGCCAAATTAACTTTTCTAGTTAACCCGCAGCTGGTTGGTTGCTAGGTCCTAAGCAACCAATCACCAGCTTGTTTATATGAAAAGTCACTCAGCCAGCTCCTGCTCCCTGTCCAGAACTGTGTTGCCTCTCAGTCTCCTGTGTGCACAGGTAGGATGCTATGGAACACTGCAATGGGGGGGAAGAAAACACTACTGTGTGTGTGTGTGTGGGGGGGGGGGGGCAGTGGACACTGGGGTCACCCCCATAGCAGGTCTTCTAACACCCTTCACATCACCTCTCCCCCCAATCCCTGCATTCTGAGTGTATTGCACTCCTGATCCCTACAGCCTGAGCACAATGCACTCCTGATCCCTGCATTCTGAGCTAAACGCACTCCTGATCCCTACATTCTGAGCACAACACACTCTTGAACCCTGCATTCTGAGCGTAACGCACTCCCAACCCCTACACTCTCTTCTAATAGTTTTTTTTTCTATGTCCACTGCGTTAGGGATCTACATTTGGGATTAACAATGTATTATTATGTGCAGTAGATCACAAAGG
This sequence comes from Aquarana catesbeiana, assembly GCF_042186555.1. Classification (NCBI taxonomy): domain Eukaryota; kingdom Metazoa; phylum Chordata; class Amphibia; order Anura; family Ranidae; genus Aquarana; species Aquarana catesbeiana. Next base: position 107,892,113 of record NC_133324.1, on the reverse strand, counting down.
CAGTGTGTTTTGAACATGGTGTGAGAAATACATGGAACATGCCTTTCTGGCATTGCGTTTTGGTGTAAACTGTCTCTTACAACAGTATACTACCAGAGTGTTCTCTACCACCCTTCACATCACTCCCCCAATCCCTGCATTCTGAGTGTAACGCACTCCTGATCCCTGCAGTCTGAGCGCAACACACTCCTGATCCCTGCATTCTGAGTGCAACACACTCCTGATCCCTGTATTCAGAACACAATGCACTCCTTAAAGTGATTGTAAAGCTTTGTTTTTTTTTTGTTTTTAAATAACAAACATGTCATACTTACCTCCACTGTGCAGCTCGCTTTGCACAGAGTGGCCGCGACCTTCTGGCGTCCCCCAGCGGCTCTGGCGGCTCCTCCCAACATAGGATAACCCCCTAGGAAAAGCGTTCTCCTGGAGGGTTACCTTGCGGGCACACTCCCAAGTCCAGCATTTGCGTCCATAGACACGAATGCTGGACTCGGCCCCGCCCCCTGGCGCCCGCATCATTGGATTTGATTGACAGCAGCGGGAGCCTATGGCTGCGCTGCTATCAATTTATCCAATCAAGAGCCCCGTGGAGAGAGGGACAGTGCGTCACCGCCAAGTGAATTCCAGGGCTCAGGTAAGTTAAACGGGGAGGGGGGAGGCTGGGGGGCCGGTGACTGCCAGAAGGATGCATTAAGGTGAAAAAACACAAGGGTTTACAACCCCTTTATTTTTTTTTTTTTTCAAATTTATTTATTTTAAGCATAGGACATACTCAGAGCATACAAAAGAAATACATTACATATTTAAACATAATGATAACCTAAATTATTCTTATACAGCAGAAGATTAATTTTGTGTCTAAAATAACTCTTCATCCATCAATCTCCTGCCTACCCTATACTCTTGAGTTAGTCCCATTCAATTTTATACCTTTATCTAAATTAACCCCCCCAAACAAAAAAAAAAAAAAAAAAATAAAACACAGAAAGAACCGTGTACCGGTAACACTATATATACTACAATCAATTGGAGAGTCAACCCCTGGAGCTACTTTCCCCATACTCTTACCCCCCAAGAAGAAAGGGGGAACATATAGACTCCTTTAATATATGTTTTAACTATTTAAGTAACCTTCTAGAAGGGCCCTTCCTTCCTCCGAAGCCAGAAAGACATTCCAGTTAGACCAAGTTTCGGAATATCTCTCTTGTTGGTGCCCTGAGGACAGGACCAAGTCCTCTAATTTGCTTATCTCTTTCACTTTATGTAACCACATCCCAATCGTCGGTGGAGACGTCGACCTCCATGTCAATGGAACACAAGCCTTGGCCGCATCTAAAAGATGCCGTATCACTGACTTCTTGTATAACTTTTCTGGTATCTGGGACACGTGTAAAAGAAAAAAGTCCGGGTCCTCTGGTAACTTACTGTTAGTGATAGTCTGAAGAATATGTCTAATCCCTGCCCAAAAACTCTTTAGCTTGGGACAATCCCAAAAAATGTGCACAACCCCTTTAACCCTGCATTCTGAGCATAAGGCACATTCTGAACGTAACGCACTCACAAACCCTGCTCTCTCTTCTAATACTTTTTTTTTCTATGTCCACTGCGCAGTAGATCAAAAAGGCAGTGCGTTTTGAATAGGATGCAGGAAACACATGGGACATGCCTTTCTGGCATTGCGTTCTGGTGTGAACGGTGATCTTTGACTTCATCAGTGTTTAAAGAGGAGTTCCACCCAGGGGGTCCATTAAAAAAAAAAAAAATTAAAAGTCAGCAGCTACAAATACTGCAGCTGCTGACTTTTAATTGGAGACTTACCTGTCCCTGGGTCCAGTGATGCGGGGGATGGAAGCCCCACTCGTCCCCCCCCTCCGCACGTCGGCGCCGGCATTTCAACTGTGGGGGCGCCGGGCTGTGGCTTCACAGCCTGGCACCCACTGCGAATGCGCGAGCGGCGCCGCACGCCGTGATTGGCCGCTCAATCACCTGGGACCTGTAATGGGTCCAAGATGATTGACAGGAGGGAGGGAACAGAGCCGAGCCCTTCCTGTGCCGAGGGGGAAGTGATGTCACCAGCCCAGGCAAAGGAAGAGGCAGACTACGAGGGACCACCTAGCAACAGGCATTTAGAGGTAAGTAGAAAAAAAAAAAAATATCCAAATTTTTTTTGTTTTTTTTTGCCCTGTACACACGGTCGGATTTTCGGTCGGATTTTCTGACGGAAAATGTGCGATCGGAACTTGTTGTCGGAAATTCCAACCGTGTATGGGCTCCATCTGACTTTTTCCATTGGAATTTCCGACACACAAAGTTTGAGAGCAGGCTATAAAATTTTCCCACAACAAAATCCGTTTGCGTCAATTCCGACCATGTGTGGACAATTCCAACGCACAAAGTGCCACGCATGCTCAGAATAAATTCCGAGATGGAACTGCTCGGTCTGGTAAAATTAGCATTCGTAATGGATATAGCACTTTCGTCAGGCTGCAGTGTTTTAAATTGCTTAATGCAGCGCACTCTCTTCTTCTTTATAATGCTAGAAGAATGAAGTTGTTTTGCTGCTCATATTCACACAGACTTCTCACAAACTTTTTTCTTTATTATTTTTCGTGATTTCATGAATATAATATTTTGATTAGTCACATCTCCCGAAAGAATTACATTTTTGGATGTTTTTTTTGGATTTATTTTTTTGTTGAAGTCCTGATCTCCTGTTATTTATTTTTTTTCTCCATAATATTTTTGGGTGTGTTTTGTGTGTCAAGTTACCACAACACCATTATTATCTTGTATTATTTAATCTCAAGGAGATTGCTTGGTGTTGGTGTCTCTTGTTAATTTCATATTGTATTTTTGAAATGTACCTGACTCCTCACAAACAAACTGTCCTTTTTGAAGGAAAACACACATAGTTCGAGTATAATTGAAAAAAAAAAACCTTTATTAAGAGCTCATAACCAAACAAAGAGGGAGGCAATGCTGGAGAAACAGCAGAAATTGGCGAAGCCTTTGGCCCCCAGGGCACACATCAATTATTTTAATGCAAAATTGGTGGCCTGAGGAGTCCATATATAAGGGAGTACAATCTGGTCCAGAAGTCCAAGAGATCATGAACAGCAGCAGATGACATGTATTGTCCCCAGGCTATGGTCATACAAGAGCCTGCATCTTTTGCCAGGCCAGACTTAACCCAGGCCATCACTCTCTGGTCTTCCTTACATGCTTCCTTCCAGGCTGTGGCTCTGGTGTTGGAGGTGTGGCAGGAGGGGGAGGAGGACCATGGTTGAGCTCACAAACGTGGCTTTGGCCTGTGAGTTGGCCCCTCAACCCCTTATTTAGTGCTTGTAAAATGATATACTCGGGGGGGGGGGGTGTGTGACCGAATGTTGAGGTGAGGGATCGCGGTGCAGCCGGACCTAGTCCCCACTCCTATGCCTGATGCGGTAGTATAGCGTGGAGAGGGAGACACTGAACGCCCGGAGCGCCTGGATCTGGATGCCACAGAAGGAGGAGAGCCGATCCCAGTGCCTGAGAGGCGAATAGCCTGTGTACACATTTGAAGCTCTCCCGGGTAAACTACCAGCAGCACATATCCCAGTGAGAGAGGGAGGCGCGTTCACCCGGGATTGAACGACAGCCAGAGGAGCCAGCTGGGAATATAGTGCAGCCATAAGAAGCATTAGCTCCAGCACCAGAGGGATGAATAAATTGCATACCCACCCGAAGAACGCCATGCTCTATTCTGAAGCCCCCCCATGGACAGGATAAACAACAGCATCTATCCCGGTGAGAGAGGGAGGTGCGCAGTCCTGGGATAGTGTGGCTGCAAGGAACTGTGGTTTGGTTAATCAGGGTGGTGGGATAGTGCCAATATGACTAGTAAGAAGGGGATGGAGGAGGTATCAGCGCAGGAAGGAACAGGTGTCCTTGCACAGCGTGGCCCTAAGGAGAAAGTAAACCATGCGGCTGCCAAATTGGAACGTTTTGCACACACACCAAATCAGACACCTAAAAAGAGCGGCCATATAGGGGGAACACAGCATCAAGCTGGCCATCCTGGGAGGAGAAGTCTAGCCTCCGCCGCAGGGGCTGTGGCAGCTACACCGTCGGATCGGGTAGTGAATGGGGTCTTGGAGGGGGAACCTGGCCCTGGTGTGGAGTCAGTGATAGGAGGTGGTGCATCGGCACCAGCAGCTGAGAAGGAGCCATCCTTGAAAGATATTCTCCTGGCAGTCAACAATTGTAAGTTATTAATTACTGATTTATCTGAACAATTTAAAAGGTATTAGAGATGAATTACTTGCTGTTAAAAATGAAGTACAAGTGGTCAGCACCCGGACAACAGTCCTTGAAGATAGGCTCAGTCAGCTGGAGGATGATGTGTATCCATTAAGACAAGAAGTATCACTCATGAAAGATCAATTAAATGCATGCATGCAGAAAATGGACAGTATGGAAAATAGATTGCGCAGAGAGAATTTAAGGGTACTGGGTCTTCCTGAGGGCTGTGAAGGAAATAATCCTATAAAATCTATGGAAGACTGGCTAAAGAAGAAATTTGGTAAAGACTCTTTTTTAGATTTTTTTTCTCCATTGAGCGTGCACATAGAGTCGCCTCTAGGGCCCTGTCCCCAGGGGGATATCCAAGACCCCTTATTTTTAAACTTCTATGTTTTAGGGATAAAGTTACTATTCTTCGGAAAGCAAGAGAGATGAATAATATGCAGCATAACGGTGTAAGGATTTCAATATATCCAGACTTTTCACCTGAGCTACAGAGACAAAGAGCTAAATTCGCAGAGTGTAAGCGTAAGCTTCAACAGTTAAGAATTAACTATGAGTTATTATATCCCGCATGTTTACATATATCAGCTCTGGGGGAAGTTAGGTTTTTTAATACCCCTACAGAAGTTTCAGCCTGGTTAGAGAAGAACGAAGGAAGGAAGATTACAGTGGGGAGAAGAAATTTGAGAAGATCAGCGGTCCACAGAGGACTCTTTCATTCTGGGGCCCGGGACGTTTTGGGACGGTATATCTTTCTCTACTGTTTAATTGAAAATAGAAAATATGTATTAGCTAATGTTTACATCCCTCCCCCATTTAGCATGGAGATACTGGATGATTTAACTAGATTCATGGCAGGTTTCCCGGGGATTCCGATCATAGTGGTCGGAGATTTTAATATGTCTATGAATAATGGTATAGATAGGTCCCCACCGAAAATCATCAGCAGTGGAGCTCCCAGGAGTCCTCTTTTACAATACTGCGATGAGGTTGGGTTGGTGGATATCTGGAGGAGAAGGCATCCTGAGGTGAGACAATATTCATGCCACTCCAGGACACATGCCACCCTATCCAGAATCGATCTTGTGCTGGGTAATGAGGAAGCATTGAACATAGTGGAGGAGATAGTTTATGAGCCGAGAGGGATTTCGGACCACTCACCGGTGGTAATTGGTATAAAGGGGGGAGGAGCCCCAGTAGAGGTGACTGGAAAGTAAATCCCTTTTGGCTCGAGATTATTGAGGACACAGGGACCATTATGGAAGGGCTGGCGGAATTCATAAATTTAAATCTAGGAACGGCTCCATTAGGGATAGTATGGGACTCCCTGAAATCTTTTTTTTTCCGGGGAGTCTTACTACAAAAAATCTCCTATGCCAAAAAACAATCACAAGCTGAAGAATTAAAGGCAAAAGGAAGGGTAAAAAGGGCGGAAGTACAGTACGCGGAGACACGAACCCTAACTAGTTACGAAGCATGGGTGGAGAGGAAAAGAAAAAATTATTTCACAGACTGAGTTTTTTTGGCGAAAGGGAGAGAGTTGGCTTTGATTATTAAGGCAAATAGTTCCTCAAGCACTGTACCGGCAATTGAAGGGAGGGAAGGAATAATTAAAAAGGCCACCCTGGAAATATTAGAAGAATTTAGAAAGTATTTCAAAAATTTATATAGTACGGCGCAAACAAATGTGGAGGGGGAAATGTGGGATTTTTTGGGGAAACTGAAAATAACCCCCTTATCAAAAGAAGATCGGGAAATGTTAGACGCCCCATTAACACTCAAAGAGTTGCAAAGGGTAGTAGCAGACATGGCGAACCAGAAAGCACCAGGCCCTGATGGTCTACCCACAAAAATATTTTAAAAATATGGGGAGGTTTTACTTCCGATACTTTTGGAGGTGTTCAATGGAGCTATGGAGGAGAGAAAATTACCCACATCTATGACAGAAGCCATTATAATAATTTTGCTGAAGGAGGGGAAAAATCCGCTAGATGTGACTTCATATAGGCTGTCACGGAATGTCCCACACTCCGCTTGAGTGCTTCTGTCAGTATACCGCTTCCTAAGTTCTGGAACACGAGTCCAATGGATCTGGCTATAGGAACCCCCAAGAACTAGATAACACCAGTCTTGGAGTACATCAGGACTCACTCTTTATTGGAGATCTCACACAAATTTATACAGCAGGATGACTCAAGGCTAACCTAATTAACATGAGCTAATTTACTACAAAATTTACCCAGACCAGATGACTCAGAGACATGACCTGTAGGACAGACTTGTGGGCACCGAGCTTCACACAGTAGTATAAACACAATAGCAGGAGCTAATTACAATTAACAATACAAACAACAATCTCCCCCCTCCTCAGCCTAGACTGTTCGTCTCCTAGCCAGTGCTGGTGGCTAATGTGATCAGCTCATTCAATTAACACACATTACCATAAACATCAACACAGGGTTAATTAGAACAAACAACAATGAGTTGAATACCCTTAGAACCTGTGGTAAGCCAGACTAAACTCATTTACATTAAACACATTATAGCTGACATGACAGGTGAGTGGAGTTGATGACATTAGCATCTTCTCACAGTATGAGTCCCAACAGTATGACTCAGTCACTATTGCTACTATGGCAAATACAGGGTCCCCAGAGTCTGTGTGTTTTGGGGGGACATGAAGCTGAATCCAAAGTAACACCAACCCCAGGGTCCCCAGGCATACAGCTCACAGAGAGCACCATTCCCCCAAATGCCAGGGCCCATAATCTGTTGGCAAGAGGCTAGCGTTCAGTCCCCTCCAATAGCCTCTGTCTCGGGTGAGTCTGTCACATTTCTCCCCCATCAATGGTTGACTAACAAGGTCCCAGATCTCCACCTGGTCTGGACATGCGTTAGTCAGGCAGAGTGAACTCACATAGTCTTCCCGCATGATCTCTATTCTTGGCTGCAAGGAATAGTTGACCTCAGTAGGTGTGGGGCAGAGGTCATTTACTCTCTGTCTGGCTGCCAGGGCTTCAGCTGGATTGTTTTTAACATTCCTGGGCTCGGTCTGCTGCTGGGCAGAGGGGCCGATCACCCCTGCTTCTTGAAGCTGTAGAGAGACACTAGGTGCTAGACAGAGGCCAGCGGTCTCTTCCCTGTTGCCAGTGATTCAGCTGGGAGTAGCAGCTCCACTACATCAGCTTGTCATCAGAGAGAGAGGCCAACTGCCCCGGCTCCCTGGAACTCCACAGTTGTTGCCGGTGCTGGGCAGAGGTTGGTAGCACTCTGCCCTTTTGCCTGCACTTCTGCTGGGAACTCCGCATCCTCCGCTCCAGCTAACCGTTGGGGCAGGAGGCTGGCTTCCTCCACTCCCAAACTGTGTAGCTGCCATTGGAAAGGGGAGCCGGCTGCTTCCTTTTCCATTCCCTCATCTGGCTGCTGGGACAACATGTCGATGGTACTGTCTCCCAGGTGCACGGATCTTTGCTGGGGAGGAAAGTCCGCTTCCTCCACCCTGGCCAACTGTTGGGGAGGGACAACACACACCTCCTCTCCCTTCTCCCCCTGTATCTGCTGCTGGGAAGTGATTGCCACCTTCTCACCCTGAGCCTCCGAAACTGCCACAGGTGTGGGGCAGAGGTCTTGGACCCTCTGTCCGGTTGCCAGCACTTCTGCTGGGGGATTGCTAGGTGGTTCCTCCTCTACAGAAACGTCTATTAAATCCCCAGTCTCTGGAATTGATGTCTGGGGATATAGGTTCACCATCTCTTGTCCATGGAACCCAGAAGATGTAATCAGTGCTGGGCAGAGCTTAGCAGAGCTCTGCCCTGTGGTCAGCACTTCAGGTTTGGGAACGGCAATCTTCAGATTTTCCACTGCCGGTTCTCTGGCATGCTGCTGAATGTGTTCTAGCAGTTTCCTGTATGCCCTTTCCAGATGCTGTTCCTTCCTTAGCAAATGATCCAGATCAGGTTTGAGCTCTGAGACCCCTGCAAGACCGAGCATAGCCTCTCTATATTCTCGCAGGTCCTCAAGGTCAAGTTCCCCTTCATCGCAAAACACAAAATGATCCGTAAGGCTCTCCCACAGCAATCCAGGGCCTCCTAAGTCATATCCCTCCGGAGAGCATTCTGTTGTCTCCCCTAAATATCCCTCCTCTGCGTGCCATTGCAGAGCCCGATAACGATTGTCCAGCTCTATCTCCTGCTGGACCAGCCTGTCCAACTCAGTCACCCATTGCTCCTGGGGCCGCCAGTATACCGCTTCCTAAGTTCTGGAACACAAGTCCAATGGATCTGGCTATAGGAACCCCCAAGAACTAGACAACACCAGTCTTGGAGTACATCAGGACTCACTCTTTATTTGAGATCTCACACAAATTTATACAGCAGAATGACTCAAAGCTAATCTAATTAACATGAGCTAATTTACTACAAAATTTACCCAGACCAGATGACTCAGAGACATGACCTGTAGGACAGACTTGTGGGCACCGAGCTTCACACAGTAATATAAACACAATAGCAGGAGCTAATTACAATTAAACAATACAAACAACAATCTCCCCCCTCCTCAGCCTAGACTGTTCGTCTCCTAGCCAGTGCTGGTGGCTAATGTGATCAGCTCATTCAATTAACACACATTACCATAAACATCAACACGGGGTTAATTAGAACAAACAACAATGAGCTGAATACCCTTAGAACCTGTGGTAAGCCAGCCTAAACTCATTTACATTAAACACATTATAGCTGACATCAGACAGGTGAGTGGAGTTGATGACATTAGCATCTTCTCACAGTATGAGTCCCAACAGTATGATTCAGTCACTATTGCTACTATGGTAAATACAGGGTCCCCAGAGTCTGTGTGTTTTGGGGGGACATGGAACTGAATCCAAAGTAACACCAACCCCAGGGTCCCCAGGCATACAGCTCACAGAGAGCACCATTCCCCCAAATGCCAGGGCCCATAATCTGTTGACAAGAGGCTAGCGTTCAGTCCCCTCCAATAGCCTCTGTCTCGGGTGAGTCTTTCACATAGGCCTATATCGCTGTTATGTTCGGATGTGAAGATCTTGGCAAAATCTTTGGCAACAAGGCTAAATAAAATAATTTCTAAATTAATACATATGGACCAAACCGGGTTTATCCCTGATAGATCTACAAGTACGAACATAAGACGAGTGTATTTAAATATGCAATTACCCATAGAAAACAGTGGTAAGAGAGCCCTCCTCTCATTAGATGCAGCCAAAGCATTTGATTGTTTGGAATGGCACTATATGTGGAAGGTACTAGCTGAATTTCAATTTGGCTCTAACTTCGTCCACTGGTTGAGCCTATTATATGACAGCCCAAGAGCCAAGGTTAGAGTCAACGGTGAGTGCTCAGAGTGGTTTCAATTAAGAAGGGGAACGAGACAGGGGTGCTCTTTGTCGCCCCTGCTCTTTGCCCTAGCAATGGAGCCCTTGGCTATTGCGTTAAGGACCGCTCAGGGGGTGCAGGGCTTTAAAAGAAGGAGGGGAGAGGAGAAAATCACTATGTATGTGGATGACATTTTATTATTCCTGGGGGGCACACAGGATTCCTTGAAGACAGCCATGGGTATAGTTGAGGAATTCGGCCATTTCTCTGGGCTAACAATTAATTGGGAAAAATCAGTAATTTTGCCAATAGACCCTCTCACAGAGTCACTCCCATATCAAGCGCCCCAAATTAAAGTAGTAAGTCAAATGAAATATCTGGGTCATAGGCGCGCCCATGGGGTGTGCCGGGTGTGCCCATGCACACCCTAATTACCACGCACATCACTCTGTGTGGTGGCATCGGGCTAGCGATAGCAGAAGATTGGGCTGGGGTTGTGCACAGCAAAGCTAGCCCGGCAGCAGCACCTTGTGAAGCCTGTGTCCTCCCTGCAGCCTGAACTCTCCTATGCAACATGGCCGGATCTAGGGGGGTGCTGGGGTGGGTTAGGCACCGCCAGATTTCAGATGCGCCCCCAGGAATCCCCCTCTCTCATGGATGCTGTGTCCAGGGCCAGGCAGGGTTTCACATCGTCAATATCAGCAGAAGCTAGAACTACAGCAGCTATCACTCACAATGCCCAGCTTTCAGCCAGCACACTCCCCCTGCCGCCACCCCTCCACTCAATGCACGTAGGAGAAGAGAGGGTTCAGTCTGCTCCGCCTCCTCCTATCTCTTTGTCTGCCCTGCCCACATCGCAATCCCCGTGTGTGCAGCCAGTGTTGTGGGCCTGAGAAATGGATGTGTGGGCGGGAGATTGGAACTACAGCAGCTTCAGCTAGATCGTGGCTGCATGAATGATGCCTGAGCCTGCAGAGACCAGCCTATGATGAGTGAGTATTTCACTGACTGAACTCTCCACATCGCCCCCCTTTCCTCCCATCTGTCTCCCCCCTCCCCCCATCTGTCTCCCTCCTCCCCTATCTGTCCCATCTTTCTCCCCCCTCCTCCCCTATCTGTCCCCCTTCTCCACATGTCTCCCCCACTAATCCCCCATTCTGTTCCATCTGTCTCCCCCTCCTCCCCTATCTGCCCCCCCTTCTCCACGTCTCCCCCACTAATCCCCCATATGTCTCCCCCCTCCCCCCATCTATCTCCCGCCTCCCCTATCTGTCCCATCTGTCTTCCCCCTCCTCCCCTATCTGTCCCCCCTTCTCCACATGTCTCCCCCACTAATCCCCCATCTGTCCCCCCTCCTCCCCTTCTCCACAATCTGTCCCCCCCTTCTCCCCAATCTGTCCCCTATCTGTCCCCCCTTCTCCACGTCTCCTCCACTAATCCCCCATCTGTCCCCCCTTTCTCCCCATATGTCTCCCCCTCCCCCATCTGTCTCCCTCCTCCCCTATCTGTCCCCCCCTCCTCCCCTATCTGTCCCCCCTTCTCCACGTCTCCCCCATCTGTCCCCCCTTCTCCCCATCTGTCCCCCCTTCTCCCCATCTGTCTCCCCCTTCTCCCCATCTGTCTCCCCCTTCTCCCCATCTGTCCCATCTGTCTCCCCCTCCTCCCCTATCTGTCCCCCCTTCTCCACATGTCTCCCCCACTAATCCCCCATCTGTCCCCCCCTTTCCCTAATCTGTCCCCCCTTCTGTCCCATCTGTCTCCCCCCTCCTCCCCAATCTGTCCCCCCTTCTGTCCCATCTGTCTCCCCCTCCTCCCCTATCTGTCCCCCCTTCTCCACATCTCCCCCACTAATCCCCCATCTGTCCCCCCTTCTCCCCATCTGTCTCCCCCCTCCCCCCATCTGTCTCCCTCCTCCCCTATCTGTCCCATCTTTCTCCCTCCTCCTCCCCTATCTGTCCCCCTCCTCCACATGTCTCCCCCACTAATCCCCCATCTGTCCCCCCTCCTCCCCTTCTCCCCAATCTGTCCCCCCATTCTGTTCCATCTGTCTCCCCCTCCTCCCCTATCTGTCCCCCCTTCTCCCCTATCTGTCCCCCCTTCTCCCCTATCTGTCCCCCCTTCTCCACGTCTCCCCCACTAATCCCCCATATGTCTCCCCCCTCCCCCCATCTGTCTCCCTCCTCCCCTATCTGCCCCATCTGTCTCCCCCCTCCTCCCCTATCTGTCCCCCCTTTTCCACATGTCTCCCCCACTAATCCCCCATCTGTCCCCCCCTCCTCCCCTTCTCCACAATCTGTACCACCTTCACCCCAATCTGTCCCCCCATTCTGTCCCATCTGTCTCCCCCTCCTCCCCTATCTGTCCCCCCTTCTCCACATCTCCCCCACTAATCCCCCATTGGTCCCCCCCTTCTCCCCATATGTCTCCCCCCTCCCCCCATCTGTCTCCCTCCTCCCCTATGTGTCCCATCTGTCTCCCCCTTCTCCCCTATCTGTCCCCCTTCTCCACGTCTCCTCCATCTGTCCCCCCTTCTCCCCATCTGTCTCCCCCCTCCACCCATCTGTCTCCCTCCTCCCCTATCTGTCCCATCTGTCTCCCCCTCCTCCCCTATCTGTCCCCCCTTCTCCACATGTCTCCCCCACTAATCCCCCATCTGTCCCCCCCTCCTCCCCTTCTCCACAATCTGTCCCCCCTTCTGTCCCATCTGTCTCCCCCTCCTCCCCTATCTGTCCCCCCTTCTCCACATGTCTCCCCCACTAATCCCTCATCTGTCCCCCCTTCTCCCCAATCTATCCCCCCCTTCTGTCCCATCTGTCTCCCCCCTCCTCCCCTATCTGTCCCCCCTTCTCCACATGTCTCTGCCACTAATCCCCCATCTGTCCCCCCCTTTCCCTAATCTGTCCCCCCTTTTGTCCCATCTGTCTCCCCCTCCTCCCCAATCTGTCCCCCCTTCTCCACATGTCTCCCCCACTAATCCCCCATCTGTCCCCCCCTCCTCCCCATCTGTCTCCCCCTTCTCCTCAATCTGTCTCCCCCTTCTCCCCAATCTGCCCCCCTTATCGCCCCCCTTTCCCCCATCTGTCTCCCCCCTCCTTCTCCCTATCTGTCTTTCCCCATCTTCTCCCCTTTTTCCCCCACCTGTTCCCCCCTCCCCCATCTGTCTCCCCCCTCCTCCCCCTCTTACCTGAACTCTGCTCTCTATGCGCAGCACACACCTGAACTCTGCACTCTATAGGCAGCACACACCTGAACTCTATAGTCAGCGCACACCTGAACTCTGCACTCTATAGCAATTCTGCTCTCTATGCGCAGCGCACACCTGAACTCTGCACTCTATAGGCAGCAAACACCTGAACCCTGCACTCTATAGGCAGCACACACCTGAACTCTGCACTCTATAGGCAGCGCACACCTGAACTCTGCACTCTATAGGCAGCGCACACCTGAACTCTGCACTCCATAGGCAGCGCACACCTGAACTCTGCACTCCATAGGCAGCGCACACCTGAACTCTGCACTCCATAGGCAGCGCACACCTGAACTCTGCACTCCATAGGCAGCGCACACCTGAACTCTGCACTCTATAGGCAGCGCACACCTGAACTCTGCACTCTTTAGAAACTCTGCTCTCAAGAGCAGCACACACCTGAACTCTGCCCTCTATAGGAATTCTGCTCTCTATGCGCAGTGCTTACCTGAACTCTGCACTCTATAGCAGCATACACCTGAACTCTGCACTCTATAGCAGCGCACACCTGAACTCTGCACTCTATAGACAGCGCACACCTGAACTCTGCACTCTATAGACAGCACACACCTGAACTCTGCACTCTGTAGGTACCCTGCTCTCTATGCGCAGCGCACACCTGAACTCTGCACTCTATAGGCAGCACACACCTGAACTCTGCACTCTATAGGAACTCTGCTCTCTATGCTTAACACACACACCTGAACTCTGCACTCTATAGGCAGCGCATACCTTCTCTCTGCACTCTCACAGCACACATCTAAACTCTGTACTTTATATGCAGCTTACACCAGAACTCGGCACTCATATGTGTGTTTGAGCTTTGGGGTGCACACCCTAATGCAACAGGCTGCGCACACCTATGATCTGGGTATTACCATAACAAGAGATCCAGGGCAATATATAACTGGAAACCTGGTCCCACTTATGAAAAAATTAAAACAGAAATGTCGGATATGGGGTTGGTTGCCTCTCTCGGTCGCCGGGCGCTGCAATTTAATCAAGATGATCTGGCTGACACAAATTTTTTACATATTACATAACTCTCCAGTTGGATTCCTAAGCATTGGTTTAATAAAATAGACAGCGTGTTCAGAGAGTTAATTTGGAAAAACGGGGTGGCAAGGATCAGCTTGCAGGCGCTGCGACGGCCGGGAGAGAAGGGTGGGATGGGAGTGCCGGACTCTCAATGCTACTTCCTAGCATCTCAAATGCAACATGTGGGAGGCTGTAATAGGCCAGGGAACAAGGCAGCAGGGTGTAATGTACTACTGAATGATACTAATCATGATACAGTAGTAGAGGCGTTGGAGGCAGACTCCTTTGGTACCAAGTGTCCCACCACTCGGTTGATGGTCAAGGGCTGGGCATATGTTAAAAAAATAATGGGCTATGCGAGCTTCTTGGAGTTTTCACTATTATGGGATAACAATCTTAACAAACTTAAAAAAATGGGGATTATTGAAGAGTGGGATTGTGAGGGCATTCAATGTCTGACACAGCTATATATGGCGGGGAGACTAAAATCATTCCAGGAGTTAGTGGAAGAATATGCGATTCCTAATCGATCATTCTATAGGTATCTGCAAATTAGGCATGCCTTAGAAGCACAATTTAGTGGGAAGGAACCAGTGTGGTGTGATATGACCTCCCTGAGGAAGTTAGTTAATGCTAACTCTACAAAAGGACTAATTTCTGATATATATGGAAGTTTGAATGTATCAGGTCAGGAGAGTATGATGGAAAACAAAAATAGGATTAAATGGAAGGGAGATGTTGGGCCACTGTCGGATAGCCAATGAGAGTATGTTCTGGCATTAGGGTCCAGGATCTCCCTCCCTCCCTCACAGGTAGTCTCTCATCTATATATGACATACAGGACATATTATACACCATTGAAGCTGTTTAGGATTGGTAAGAAGCCTGATGCGAAGTGCCAAAGATGTGGAGGAGGAAGAGGAGATTTGGTACACATGTTCTGGCGATGTCCCAAGCTGTATAGATATTGGAGGGGTATTGTGGATAAAATAAACTCTGTGTTTGGGACATCGCTGGGCATGGAGGTCAGGACATGCTTATTGGGCTTGATGGAGGAACAAGAGATCTTGAGGGATACACAGACCGCAATAATCAGATGTTTGTTTCAGGGTAAAAAGCTCATTGCTCGGAATTGGCAGGGAAAAGATCCCCCCTACGGTAGTAGAGTGGATGAAAGAAGTAAGGGAGGTGATTAGTAGAGAGAAATATATTTATAAGAAAAGGGGTAACCATAAAAAATTTGAAAAAATATGGAAGTTATGGGTGAATCTGGAGGAGGTCAGAATGGAAGTTGTGTAGGACGAAAGTGGAAGTGGGTGGGATGGTTTGTGGGTGCGTGGAGGGGAATGGGGGATTAGATAAAAGGAAAAGAGAAAACATTTTTTTGTATATTATTGTTTATGGATGTTTTGACTTGGTGTATAAATGAGATAAATATAATGTCTTGATAGATGATGGCATCTTATTTTTTTTTTGTCTTTTCAATGATATAAGTAAAAAAAAAAAAATTATATACTCACATAAGAGGCGTTGGCCCTCCTCCATTTTCCCGCATTTTGCATGCAAAGTATGCAAAGTCCTCTTCAACACTGTGGGGGTTCTGAGGGCCGCAGTAGCCTTCCAAAATAGGCCAATTGCTGCCTCCTCCAGGTTACTCCTCTTCCTGCCACTTTTTGGTTGAAGGCAGAGGGGAGGGACCTGGGTATCGGGCAGGCTACTGGGCCCAGTGACCTCCTGGCTGAGACTTTCCTGTGTATGAAAAAGGGACATCATTTTAGTTTTTGGTTCATCAATCACAATCAGAAAATAGGAACCCAAACTAACATAGATTTAACATCATTAATTTTACCATCAGAAATATTGAGAAGAATGCTATACCTGACTCAGGCTGGGTTCCTCCACATGTTGCTGCCTGGAAGGCCCAGGTTGGGCGTCAGAAGCCTCAGCTGGGGGGGAAGGAAGCGTGGAAGGAAGAGTGGAGAGTGCTGGCCTGGGTTCAGTCTGAAATAGAAAATAACGGAATCGCGCTAGAAGGGACTAGTGACCATACATATGATCACCAATGCACAGTGATATTAAATGAGTAAATGAACAAAAAGTGATAAAATACCACACATTTAAAACTAAAACATAATAACAAATTAAGAGTCCATCAAATGTGCATTACTGATATGCAACAGTAAGAACAAAAGTCCATGTGTATACAGTGTATGTGAATCACCCAAGTGATGAATAAAAATAAAAATAATCTGGAATTCCTGCTGTGTGAAGGCAAAAGTGCTTGATCCACCACCGTGAATAAAGACTGGCTGCTTACCAGAAATTCATGATCCCCCCGCTACAGAGGATCAGAGAAAGCTGTTTGTACATAGTGAACCGGATCACAACCAATGGATCAGAAGCCTTGCACTGGGATGAGACATCAAAGACCTTGGAGCCGTGATGGAGGTATTCACACTGACAGGTATTGGAACATCAGCCCACAGCAGAGTAGATGTGGCATGAAAAATAGAAAGGCTCCAATAGTGTAAAATCATTAACTGCTCAATCTAAATGACGCTCTCTCTCCATCCACGCCAACAACACACTACCTAGTTAGTGTGCCTGTCTGCCAGAAAATTAAGTCTGTCATAGTACCACAGCCTGGGGACATAAATGGCATCTTATGCAGCTCCTGATCTCTGGAAATCCTGGACATTCTTACACTCCCTAAGATAAGTGCTCCTCATGCCACCAATTAGGGCCTTCAAATAGGTGATGTCTGCCGTGGGGATCACCGGCTTTACAAATTCAAGCAATTGATCCAGCACTGCCTTCCTCTTTGTTTGATTCTTATAATGTGGGTGGTGTACCTGCCACAGACAGGGCAGCTCCCTGAACATATCAAGGAATATGGGGATAAAGTCCTGATCAGTATAGAAGGATCAAGAGAGTGCTGCAAAACAGTAAGTAGTTGTTCTGTGTTCCTATTCTTTATTTTTATTACGTTCCTGCTGCTCCATGTGCTTTTCTTTACTGTTGTACAGTTTAAAATGGCAACTTTCATTATCATGGACACATTATTCGTTCGTAGGAAACATTGTTCGTTCGGCAATAAAACACCATGTTTTGTCCAGATGCATTTCAATACATTTTTTCTGGCCTACTTCTCTTAAAATAAGTTTGTTGTCTAGATGGGTTTGTAACTAGAATGAAATGCAAACTAGATTCTGTGTAAGGAGAGGACACTCAGCAGCTGTTTACACATCTGGATGCTGGAGCACTAGTGTGGGACACCAGAACACCCTTTTTATTAGGGGGCCCACACAGGTGCTCCAGTGTATAATATAAGGGTGTCTCCATCTGTGAAGCTTGTACAAAACAGGTAAGTATTCAAGCTTGACAAAGGACAAAAATATTTCTTCATCTTGGAACTCTGCCAAAAGAGACAATTGTACCCCACTTCCAAGCAATGTTTCATATTCCTATTTCTGCCATAAAATATCTGTGTGCTAAGTAAACCTATTTTTTCTTTTACATAGATGAGAAAAGACTCGAAGGACACCACTCATCAGAGGAGACAACAGACCCCCCACCTCAGGAAGAAGGGGAAATCCCCCAAACCCAACCAGAGGAGGGAGACGTGGTGGAAATTGTCACCACAACAGGTGAGTATCTGCGACCACAGGCTCAGGTAAGAGATGGATGCCGGCATATTTATAATACATGGTGTTTTTTTTTTTTTATATATTTTTAGGTGATCGTGATGTTGTGGATCCAGGTCATTTCACCAGTGAAAGTGCCCAGATCCTGACCGGGGAGATCATGGGGTGTAATAGGGACTTGGAAAACATCAAGCTAAACATCAATGATGTTCAAAACAAAATGAAGAACATCATTGATGTTTTAGGGAGAATTTAAAACCCCTAGAAATCCCTAACTTATTTATGGTTTGTTTTTCTGACAATTTTTCTAAAATTTTGTGACATATTATAGAAAAGTCAAATTTTGAAGATGCACACAGTGTGTCAACATGTGCTATCTGCCATCATGGGAGATCAATGTACGCGTTTTGGGGGTGCAACCCTTTCCTCAATAATAAAGTAGCTGAGAGGAAGGGGTTGCACCCAAAAAAAACGTCCCTTGATCCCCCCCCATGATGGCAGCTAGCACATGTTGACATTCGGCAATTTGTGTGCATCTTCAAAATTTGGCTTTTCCTGGGGTGACTTCACCCCATCTGCTGAACGCAATAACAAGCACAGTTTATAAATACTCATGTCTGATATTGCCTTCACTTTCTACAAAAGTTGAACTTTGTAAGTTCCAGAGTTCTGTATTTCTTTTTGGTTTTAAACATGCCTGCCTGTTTTACCTTAAAAGGCAATTTCTACTTTTAATGTGACCCAAAAAAATGATATACAAGAAACATGTTGGTTTGTTTTAAAAACCTTTTCTAAATGCACATGTGATTGTGGTTTGATTAAAAAGATTGAGAATCAACAATGTGTGGCTTTTTCTTTCAATGCTGCAAAGCATTTTTTGTAGTAGAGTTTTTTTTAGTGATAATGGGGGTTATTTACTAAAGGCAAATCCACTTTGCACTACAAGTACAGTTTCAGTGCAGTCTCAAGTGCACTTGTAGTGCAAAGTGTATTTTCCTTTAGTAAATAACACCCAACAGTGCTTTGTTATTTTACACAATCACGCCATTTTCAGGACTTCCCAAATTTCAGTCATGGTCAGCTAAAAGAAAGACAAGCAGTATTTTATTATTTAAAAAATGTCTCAGACATTGTCTGGCATATCCATGGCCCCCTACCCGCAAAGTATTCCATGTATCTTAGATGGACCTCGCGGGCACTCTGGGGAGGCAAGCCAGGATGGCCAGCTTCAAGCGCCGTCAGGGTTGGTTCATTATGAATTCTGGCCTCAGGCCCAACTCAGTCAGCATAGTTCCAAGAATTTCTCCTTAAAAAGTTGTGGAGAACACAGCAAGCCAGGATGATGTGATTGAGTTTATATTCCACCATGTGTATCGGTGTAAGAAATAGGCGGAACCGGCTGGCCATTATTCCAAACGTGTTCTCCACCACTCTTCTGGCTTTGGCCATCCGGAAATTAAAAACCCTCTGGTCCGGGGTGAGGGTCCTCATAGGGAATGGCCGCATAAGATGGTCCCTCCAACGCTTCATCCGCAACAAAAACGAATGGGAGTCCTTCCGCATTGTCTTTTGGAGGTGGCAAGCCCAAGCTGCCATTCTGGAGACACCTGTAGAACTCCGTGTGGGCGATGACTCCACCATCTGCCATTCTTCCCTACGTCCACATACAGGAACTTGTAAGTAGCTGACACCACCGCCAAGATCACAATACTATTGAACCCCTTGTAGTTGTAATAGTATGACCCCGTGTTGGGTGGTGGGATGATGTGGATGTGTTTCCCATCAATTGCCCAACACAGTTAGGAAAGAACCACCGCTGGGCAAAGTGGGAGGCCATAGTTTGCCATTCCTGTGGGTTGGAAGGAAACTGTGGAGTCAAACAAGAAAAAAAATAATCATTTTGCACATAAACATGGAAAGCAGATTAGACACAAACATTCTTGCCCAACATCAGCATAACATTTTTTTAGGGATTATTTAAAGACAAAGGTATAAGGTCCACCCATCAGATTCCTCCCCCCTCCTCTCATGGGCCATTTAAAAATTTTTAGGGGGGGGGGAGATGTTTTGGACAGGTAACCCTCTCCACTTCATTGTGAGATGAATGCCTAAATAATGTGTATTACTTTAGTCAGACCCTCCTTGCTTACACTATTGGAAGCCTAATGGACAGGTAAGAAATGTCATAATACAAAGATATAAATACACACTGTACACATTTTAGCACATTTTTACATTCTGATATTACCTATCAAGATAATAATAGGATACAAAAACTTTAAACATTACCATTTGAAATTATTCAGGAAGGCCCTTGCACTACATGCTTTGGGAAATTCATCCATAAATATGACCACAAAAGAGGTAGGTATAGTGTGTATGGGTTTGGCAAAGTCAGCAGATAGAGGATCGGTATAAGCTGAGTTAGCAATTGGGGGGAGGGAGGGTTCCAAGTGATTTTGGGACCCAAAAAAAAAGCCTTGCGCACTCTGCCTAAATTTAAAGCACAAATCACAATTTTACACATTTTAGGGGGTATTTAGGGTAAAGCACTACTACAGTATGGAGCTGACAAAATACAAAATACACAAAAAACAAGTTTGAGCCTACATCCGTCAGAAAAAATCCATGAATTTTGTTGTCGGAATGTCCGATCAATGTCCGAACGTGTGTACGGGGCATAAGGTTGCCTACCCCTGCTCTAATAGTTTTGAAACTGCTTTTTTTCCCCAAAATAGGTGTGCATTACAAAGTTAAAAATAGCCAAGATAGATCTACTGCATGTTGTGGGAATGCAGAGAAAATTTGTAAAATGATCTATAATGTGATGTCAGTTTAGTCAATGACAATGACGCTGTACCCACATTTTTTTTAATCATTTTATTGAGACAGATAGAGCTTTCCTTTGGTGGTATTTAATCACCACTGGGTTTTTATTTTTTGCTAAAAAATGAAAAAAGTCCAAAAATGTTGAAAAAAAACCCCTTTTTTCTTAGTTTTTGTTATAAAATGTTGTAAATAAGTACTTTTTTCCCTTCACTGATGGGCACTGATGAGGCAACACTGATGGGCACTGATGAGACAGCACAGAGGGTCACTGATGAGGTGGCACTAATATGCAGCAGTGATGGGCACTGAGAGGTGGCACTGATAGGAGGCACTCATGGGCACTGATATGCGGCACTTATGGGCACAGATAGGCGGCACTGATGGACACAGATTGATGGCACTGATTAGCGGCACTGATGGGCACTGAAAAGCAGCACTGACTGGCATCGCTGCTGGGCACTGTTGGGGCTGCACTGATGATCGGTGCTCTGATTATCTGTGCAGATCTCCCCTGTGAGGAAATGCCATTGATCGGCTCTCCTCACCTCACGCGCTGTCAGTTTGAGGAGAGGAATGCTGATAACTGACATTTCCTGGTTTATATGGGGTTGCCACCTTTTCTTCAAGCCAAACCCAAACACTTTAGCGGCGCATTTTTCTTGTACAATAAACTATACATATATTTTGTGATTAAATAAAACTTTATAAATACTATTTGTGCATTGATCCATGTAAGGGCAGGCTGATTGTACCGAGGTTGACCTATCGATCAACTAGGGTACAACCAGCATGTCAGATTTTTCTACATACAGTTACTGCCAGGTGGCTATAGCCACTAGCAGTAACCATTGTTTTCTGCCAGACGAGAATGTAGAATACAATAGTGTACCGGGAGGCATTTCCCCATCAACACTGCCTTGATGAGGGAATTGAGCTATTTTCTTTCCTTCCACCCATGCTGGAAGGAAAGAAAATTGTATCATCTACGACAAGGCTCAAAATTTTAAGTCCTGAACTACTAGCCAGGTCTTAAGAGTTACTCGCCACCATTTGCCCCATCCAAACCCTACCCTGCCCTGCCCCTAAATCCGCCCCTAAACATGCCCACGCCTCCTCCAGTACATCCCTACCTCCAACGCCTCCCCCAGTACATCCCTATCTCCAACGCCAAACCTAGTACATCCCTACCTCCAACACCTTCCCCATTACATCCCTACCTCCAACGCCTCCTCCAGTACATCCCTACCTCCAACGCCTCCCCCAGTACATCCCTACCTCCAACGCCTCCCCCAGTACATCCCTACCTCCAACGCCTCCCCCAGTACATCCCTACCTCCAACGCCTCCCCAAGTACATTCCTACCTCCAATGCCTCCTCCAGTACATCCCTACCTCCAACACCTCCCCCAGTACACCCCTATCTCCAACGCCACACCTAGTACATCCTACCTCCAACGCCTCCCCCATTACATCCCTACCTCCAACTCCTCCCCGGTACATCCCTACCTCCAATGCCTCCTCCAGTACATCCCTACCTCCAACGCCTCCTCCAGTACATCCCTACCTCCAACGCCTCCTCCAGTACATCCCTACCTCCAACGCCTCTCCCTGTACATCCCTACCTCCAACACCTCCTCCAGTACATCCCTACCTCCAACGCCTCTCCCAGTACATCCCTACCTCCAATGCCTCCCCCAGTACATCCCTACCTCCAACGCCTCTCCCAGTACATCTCTACCTCCAACGCCTCTCCCAGTACATCCCTACCTCCAACGCCTCCCCCACTACATCCCTACCTCCAACGCCTCCCCCACTACATCCCTACCTCCAACACCTCCTCCAGTACATCCCTACCTCCAACGCCTCTCCCACTACATCCCTACCTCCAACGCCTCTCCCAGTACATCCCTACCTCCAACGCCTCCCCCACTACATCCCTACCTCCAACGCCTCTCCCAGTACATCCCTACCTCCAACGCCTCTCCCAGTACATCCCTACCTCCAACGCCTCCCCCACTACATTCCTACCTCCAACGCCTCTCCCGGTACATCCCTACCTCCAACGCCTCCCCCACTACATCCCTACCTCCAATGCCTCTCCCAGTACATCCCTACCTCCAACGCCTCTCCCAGTACATCCCTACCTCCAACGCCTCCCCCACTACATCCCTACCTCCAACGCCTCTCCCAGTACATCCCTACCTCCAACGCCTCCCCCAGTACACCCCTATCTCCAACGCCACACCTAGTACATCCCTACCTCCAACGCCTCCCCCATTACATCCCTACCTCCAACTCCTCCCCCGGTACATCCCTACCTCCAATGCCTCCTCCAGTACATCCCTACCTCCAATGCCTCCTCCAGTACATCCCTACCTCCAACGCCTCCTCCAGTACATCCCTACCTCAACGCCTCCTCCAGTACATCCCTACCTCCAACACCTCCTCCAGTACATCCCTACCTCCAACGCCTCTCCCAGTACATCCCTACCTCCAATGCCTCTCCCAGTACATCCCTACCTCTAATTCCTCTTTCCAGCACATCCCTACCTCCAACGCCTCTCCCAATACATCCCTACCTTAAACGCCTCTCCCAGTACATCCCTACCTCCAACGCCTCCCCCACTACATCCCTACCTCCATCGCCTCTCCCGGTACATCCCTACCTCCAACGCCTCCCCCACTACATCCCTACCTCCAACGCCTCTCCCAGTACATCCCTACCTCCAACGCCTCTCCCAGGACATCCCTACCTCCAACGCCTCCCCCACTACATCCCTACCTCCAACGCCTCTCCCAGTACATCCCTACCTCCAACGCCTCCCCCAGTACACCCCTATCTCTAACGCCACACCTAGTACATCCCTACCTCCAACGCCTCCCCCATTACATCCCTACCTCCAACTCCTCCCCCGGTACATCCCTACCTCCAATGCCTCCTCCAGTACATCCCTACCTCCAACGCCTCCTCCAGTACATCCCTACCTCCAACGCCTCCTCCAGTACATCCTTACCTCCAACACCTCCTCCAGTACATCCCTACCTCCAACGCCTCTCCAAGTACATCCCTACCTCCAATGCCTCTCCCAGTACATCCCTACCTCTAATTCCTCTTTCCAGCACATCCCTACCTCCAACGCCTCTCCCAATACATCCCTACCTTAAATGCCTCTCCCAGTACATCCCTACCTCTAATTCCTGTTTCCAGCATATCTCTGCCTCCAATGCCCCCCCCCAACGACCCACCAGCACACCTCATCTTCTGACCTCCCTGAGGGCGGGGCGACATTTAAACCTGCCCACTTAGGACCGCCCCACTCCTTACATATGCAGCAGAACGAAGGCGGAGAGGGGTGGTCCCAGGTGGCTCTTTAATGGTGAAGTGCATGGTCTGTGTGCCTGGGCGGGGATGTGCAGAACGGAGGCGGTCCCATGTGGCTCTTGCATGTATTAGGTTTTTCATGCTGCATCTGATCCCACTGGGGAGACTTTCCTTATTATGTGTCTTGGGGACACCACTTTGACATCAGGTCATGAAATGTCAACACACCACAATAGGAAGGCACACACCAAAAAAAACTATGCTTCCCACTGAAGTTTGCAACCAATCATATTTGACCTTTTAATCGCTAGTAAATGTGACATGGAATCTGATATAATGGATGTGATATAACAGATGCATTTCTCCAGATTTCAAACATCTACCACGTTTTCACTGTTAAAAAAGGAAACTCTGTAGTCTGTCATGTACATTTGATAGGCATCACTTCTTTGGGTAACAGACAAAAAAAGTTGATAAAACGCCAGAAATAAATTTTAACTTTTTGTCACCAGCGATGATAAACCAGTGCCATGGCTCACATATCTGAAGTCATAATCCATAGAAAATCTAGCACATTTGTACCTTATCCAATATACTAAAGAAAAGACAGATTAGGCTGTGTCCAAAGTGGGACCCTTATCTATGGAATGGCAGGAGGCTGCAATAAAAGTGCTCTGTTAGGCCAAAAGAGATTAGCTGAGCAGCATTTTTGGAAATTTACGCCATTGATCAATAATAATTTCTTCTTTCATTAGCATTACAAAATTCTGGTCGGCATTGGAAGAAATATTCATGTTCATGCAGTGCAGCAGTCCTTATAAGCAAGCTTTAGGATTTTCTCCCCACACTCTCTACTTAAAAATCTTTTTAATCTCTAAAAATGCACTTAAATCTAGGGTGGTCCTACTCCTGCACACAACACAGAATTTATGTAATGACGTAAAAGCGTCATTCTGTGCAGGTGTAACAAGAGCCCATGATGATGCACCCTTAGGCTGGGTTCACATATGTGCGAATTGGATGCGGTTTTCCCCGCATCCAATTAGTCTGACAGGCAAGTGTGGCCGACTCTCTATGGAGCCGGTTCACACAGTTCTGGGGTGGCCGCAGTCTGCATCTTTTGGTCTGACTCAGATGCAAATTCAGGTAAAAAAATTCAGACCTGATTTGCACCTGAACCGGTGAACAGACACATCCGGATCCCACGAAAAAACATGCGGCTGTATGTATGTGAACCTGGCCTCAGGGGTTGTACCTTTGATAGCCTGTGCTCAGTGGGTTGAATGATGCTGGGTTTCATTCAACTGTGTCATTTTTTTATACAAATAAAGCTCTATTTGTTAAAGCCCAAAAACCATTTCAATACTGGACACCTTTTACCGGACTCTAATCTAATGGGGGTCTGTAAGCGGTGGGTGCTGATATAAGGTGACTCTGATATAATGGGGATCTCTAATGGGGGGTGCTGACTGCTGATCTAATGGTTGGTCAGCAGTGAGCATCCCCCATTAGTTCATCTTATTAGAGTCATCTTATATCAGCACCAGTGGTGATTATAGTGTGAATGAACCCCCCGTAGTGACACCACGGATCAGCAT
Source organism: Aquarana catesbeiana (assembly GCF_042186555.1). NCBI lineage: Eukaryota > Metazoa > Chordata > Amphibia > Anura > Ranidae > Aquarana > Aquarana catesbeiana. The sequence goes on along the minus strand of NC_133324.1, from coordinate 107,866,801 downwards.
CCTCCTTACAGAGTGACCCCCATTAGATTAGTGTCCCTTTATATTAGCAGCATAGACCCCCCTGTCCCTTTGTATTAGCAGCATAGACCCCCCTGTCCCTTTATATTAGCAGCATAGACCCCCACCCCCGTGTCCAGGGCCGATCCTAGGCCGGTGCGCGGGGTGCAGTTCACCCGGGCTTCACAGAGGTGGGGGCGCTCAAGCGCCAGAGTGCTCCCCTCCCTCCTCCTCCTCCTCTTGTTGGTGTCCAGAGGCTGCTCTCTCCGCCGATCACCGCCGCCGCTGTGTTTCCTGCCCAAGTCCGTCCCCCTCCCTTCTCCTGTCAGAGGAGATCGGATCGGCTGTCTCTGTTCGGAGAGAGACCCGCGCAGTGACGTCGTTGGGGGGGGCGGGGCAGTCCGTCTGTTCTAATGGAAGGGGGGGTTGTTTGTTGGGGGGTCTGTACTAATGGAGGGGGGTGGTTTGTCCGGGGGGGTCTGTACTAATGGAAGGGAGGTCTCTACTACTGGAGGGGGTTTGTTTGTCCTGTGGGGGGCCTGTACTAATGGGAGGGTGGTTTGTCAGGGGGGTCTGTACTAATAGAGGTGGGGGTGGTTTGTCCTGGGGGGGTCTGTACTAATGGAGGGGGGAGATTTGTCCTGAGGGGGGTCTGTACTAATGGAGGGGGGTGTTTTTCCTGGGGGTCTGTACTAATGCAAGGGGGTCTGTACTGAGGGAGGGGTTAATACTTAGTGGGGAGTCTGCACTGACAGAGGGGGGGTCTATACTTAATGGAGGGGGGTCTGTACTTAGGGAGGGGTTTATACTTAGTGGGGGGTCTGCACTGACGGAGGGGGTCTATACTTAGTGGAGGGGGGACTGTACTGAGGGGTGACTATAGTTGGTGGGGGGGTGACACCAACCCTAATGACGCCACTGCAGCTGCGGGTTCTTCTTATCCCCCCTCCCACTCCCTCTCCTCGCGCTGCTGTACTAGTGAGCGGCGCTTGCCAGCACAGCCACCCACTATGTTTCTTCCCCTGCCTTCATATCGGCCAGGGAAGAAATAGAATAAAAAAATGAGCAGGGAAGAGGATTGTGGGACATGTAGTCCCAAGGACTAGCAGCCCCACTGTAACACGGAAACTGCAGCCCACACAGCATGCCCAGCTGAATGGGAGAGAGAGAGAGCCAGGTGCCCAGGAAAGCTTTCAGGGAAGTGCACCCAGGACTCCAGAGGGAGAAGACAGTGCTGATGGAACACCATCAGAGAGAGAACCCCGCTGCCCTGCGCCACCAGAGGGAAAGCCACACAGCCTAGCACCATCCCTGGTGGAGAAAGGAATGGAGTCATTGCCAGAATACAGATATGGGCGCTACCCAGCGGAGTCATCAGGGCAATTCAGAGTGAGCAGACTCCTGATCAAGTTAACCGTTGTTGCTGGGTCAGGTGAGAGGGCCAATCGGCCATTATCTCCTGTAGTATGTCTGCAGTCTCTGACCATCTCTTGTGCTATGTCTGCAGTCTCTGACCATCTCCTGTATTATATCTGCAGTCTCTGACCATCTCCTGTGCTATGTCTGCAGTCTCTGACCATCTCCTGTATTATATCTGCAGCATCTGACCATCTCCTGTAATATGTCTGCACTCTCTGACCGTCTCCTGTAATATGTCTGCACTCTCTGACCATCTCCTGTAATATGTCTGAACTTTCTGACTGCCTCCTGTATTATATCTGCAGTCTCTGACCATCTCCTGTGCTATGTCTGCAGTCTCTGATCATCTCCTGTGCTATGTCTGCACTCTCTGACCACCTCCTGTAATATGTCTGCACTCTCTGACCATCTCCTGTAATATGTCTGCACTCTCTGACCGTCTCCTGTAATATGTCTGCATTCTCTGTCCGTCTCCTGTAATATGTCTACACTCTCTGACCGTCTCCTGTAATATGTCTGCACTCTCTGACCATCTCCTGTACTATGACTGCAGCCTCTGACCATCTCCTGTGCTATGTCTGCAGTCTCTGACCATCTCCTGTGCTATGTCTGCAGTCTCTGACCGTCTCCTGTACTATGTCTGCAGTCTCTGACCGTCTCCTGTAATATGTCTGCACTCTCTGACCGTCTCCTGTAATATGTCTGCACTCTCTGACCAGTACAAAATATTTTACAGCGCACACATACAAGAATGACATTTCCTGCAGGGCTAGTTAAAAACACCTGAACATATTCAAAAAATACGGGGGTTTGGTCACACTATATGGTCATATAGTGCTAAGCCCACTTACTGCGACAAAGTACCCCGAATTAGTGGGTCCTACACTAGTAGAAGAATGGAAGATCCTCTGTCTCAACTGTGGGAGCTGAACTCCTCTATGTGGGAGAACTGAAACTGATACATCCTAATCACTGGTGGCCACTAAATAGGAGGTAATGAGGAGGGGGAGGGGTGCTCCAGCCCAAAAACCTGGTCAGGGCCTATTACAACATACAAGAACATATTTGGGGGGCACACCATACAATGCATTTAAATTCAAGATGGTGCTGCTGTAAGACCTATAAACAGTAAATGTCATTCTTGTATGTGTGCGCTGTAAAATCTTTTGTACTGTTTATAGGTCTTACAGCAGCACCATCTTGAATTTAAATGCATTGTATGGTGTGCCCCCCAAATATGTTCTTGTATGTTGTAATAGGCCCTGACCAGGTTTTTGGGCTGGAGCACCCCTCCCCCTCCTCATTACCTCCTATTTAGTGGCCACCAGTGATTAGGAAAAATCCCTTTCAGTTCTCCCACATAGAGGAGTTCAGCTCCCATGGTTGAGACAGAGGATCTTCCATTCTATTACTAGTGTAGGACCCACTAATTCGGGGTACTTTGTCGCAGTAAGTGGGCTTAGCACTATATGACCATATAGTGTGACCAAACCCCCATATTTTTTGAATATGTTCAGGTGTTTTTAACTAGCCCTGCAGGAAATGTCATTCTTGTATGTGTGCTCTGTAAAATATTTTGTACTGTTTATAGGTCTTACAGCAGCACCATCTTGAATTTAAATGCATTGTATGGTATGCCCCCCAAATAAGTTTTTGCACTCTCTGACCGTCTCCTGTAATATGCCTGCAGTCTCTGACCGTCTCCTGTACTATGTCTGCAGCCTCTGACCGCCTCCCGTAATATGTCTGTAGTCTCTGACCATCTCCTGTAATATGTCTGCAGTCTCTGACCATCTCCTGTGCTATGTCTGCAGTCTCTGACCATCTCCTATGCTATGTCTGCAGTCTCTGACCATCTCCTGTGCTATGTCTGCAGTCTCTGACCATCTCCTGTGCTATGTCTGCAGTCTCTGACCATCTCCTGTGCTATGTCTGCAGTCTCTGACCATCTCCTGTGCTATGTCTGCAGTCTCTGACCATCTCCTGTGCTATGTCTGCAGTCTCTGACCATCTCCTGTGCTATGTCTGCAGTCTCTGACCATCTCCTGTAATATGTCTGCACTCTCTGACCGTCTCTTGTAATATGTCTGCACTCTCTGACCGTCTCTTGTAATATGTCTGCACTCTCTGGCCGTCTCTTGTAATATGTCTGCACTCTCTGGCTGTCTCTTGTAATATGTCTGCACTCTCTGACCATCTCCTGTACTATGTCTGCACTCTCTGACCATCTCCTGTACTATGTTTGCACTCTCTGACCATCTCCTGTACTATGTCTGCAGTCTTTGACCATCTCCTGTAATATGTCTGCACTCTCTGACCATCTCCTGTAATATGTTTACACTCTCTGACTGTCTCTTCTAATATGTCTGCACTCTCTGACCATCTCCTGTACCCTGTCTGCACTCTCTGACCATCTCTTGTATCATGTCTGCAGTCTCTGACCATCTCCTGTACTATGTTTGCACTCTCTGACCATCTCCTGTACTATGTTTGCACTCTCTGACCATCTCCTGTACTATGTCTGCAGTCTTTGACCATCTCCTGTAATATGTCTGCACTCTCTGACCATCTCCTGTACTATGTTTGCACTCTCTGACCATCTCCTGTACTATGTCTGCAGTCTTTGACCATCTCCTGTAATATGTCTGCACTCTCTGACCATCTCCTGTAATATGTTTACACTCTCTGACTGTCTCTTGTAATATGTCTGCACTCTCTGACCATCTCCTGTACCCTGTCTGCACTCTCTGACCGTCTCTTGTATCATGTCTGCAGTCTCTGACCATCTCCTGTATCATGTCTGCAGTCTCTGATCTTTTCCTGTACTATGTCTGCAGTCTCTGACCATCTCCTGTACTATGTCTGCAGTCTCTGACCATCTCCTGTACTATGTCTGCAGTCTCTGACCATCTCCTGTACTATGTCTGCAGTCTCTGACCATCTCCTGTACCATGTCTGCAGTCTCTGACCGTCTCCTGTAATACGCTTGCACTCTCTGACCGCCTCCTGTACTATGTCTGCAATCTCTGACCATCTCCTGTACTATGTCTGCAGTCTCTGACCAACTCCTGTACTATGTCTGCACTCTCTGACCATCTCCTGTGCTATGTCTGCAGTTTCTGACCATCTCATGTGCTATGTCTGCAGTTTCTGACCATCCTCTGTAATATGTCTGCACTCTCTGGCCATCTCCTGTAATATGTTTGCACTCTCTGACCGTCTCTTGTAATATAATATGTTCTAAATAGGGGAGTGGCGCTGTTCACAAACTATAAAAAACAAAAAACCAACAAACCAAAATAACACCAAGAAAAATAAATGGATAAAAAATATTAATAAGTGTATGTGGACAACAAATGTGAAATGTGCACCAAAGTCCACAACAAGTGCAAGATTCTACATAGAATCCTATAAGCTATTCCATAGCATATATAGCATAGGGTGTAGATGTGCAAATCACTGGCATTAGTGAAAAGATGAAAAAAAGTGCATAATAAAAATATTAATGGAAAATACCATAAAAAAATGTGTACATCACCATTTAACTCATGTGCCCAGTAATATGAGAAATACATGTGAATTGACCAGATGTAAATAAACATTAATATCCCCTCTGACATGAGTCGTGAACAAGATGTGGATATGTATTAGAAAGATGATCTAAAAAATTATTTATGATAATGAATAAATGCGGTCAAAAAAATATATAAAAAATGCAACATATAGTGTATGTACTGCAAACAATATCGTCCAATGTAAATTGTCCAATGAGTGACGGAAATTCCTCTCCACAGATGGTAGGTTTATTCAACAAATGTGTAATCCCCAACGAATATTCAATAATGATGTGTCCGTGTCATACAGGCCCCCTCTTGTGCCCTCACTTACCAGAGAGCCCAACCCCTGCAGGGGTGAAGGGCATGAATAGATCCTGTGGCCGGAATCCTGGACGCCCGAAATCCCCCTCTCAGGTTCAGCGAGCTCCTTCCCTCTGAGTCCACAGTGTTCTTAAGTAAGTATCCACCATAAAAAAACAATATGTATGGAGAAACACGGAATCCTCATAGTGTAAGTCCGTAAAAGCTCAAATTTTATTAGCCAAAAACTGGATTATATAAATTAAAAATTAAAAAATTAAAAACGGGAGCTGACAATACTCCCCTGACAAGCAAATCCAAAAACGAATGGTATCTGGGGTAGCAAGGTGGCGGCGTCAAAACCCGGACTGTCCGGGTCATTCCCGTACAGGTGGCAACCCTAATGTGATCAGCTGTGATTGGACACAGCTGATAATATGGGTAAAGAGCCTCATCATGGGCTCTTTACCAAGATTGGTGATGCGCCGTGTCCCAAGAGTGGCGAGATAGAACGACGTCATATGAATTCGTCCCGGAACGAGAGAGCCCCCTGCACCTATCGGTTTACAATTTGGCGGGCGAGAGGTGTTTAAAACATATTGCATTTGTTTTACCCCTCCCCCCCATTACACCCACCTCCTATTTTAGGGAAGTGTAGGTGGGAAGAGGCACTTGTCCCACACCCCCAATGTTGAAAGGCATGTGGTCTGGTACGGGAAGAGGGGCCCACACTCAGTCACTGCTCTATTTACCAGCATTGAAGTCATAGTTGCCAACATTGCAAAAAAAAAATATGTGGGACACTTTTTTGGCTGTAGGCGGAGCTGTACAATAATTAGGGGTTGGGGCATTCGTTTGTAGGTGTGGCTTAGCAAAAAATTACAAGTGCGGCTGAGGCGAAAAATGGGCGTGGCTTATATGAAAATGGGCGTGGCTTAAATGGGCGTGGCTCACGAGGGTGTGGTTAGAGTCTGAGATGAATGAGGGATGGAGAGGGAAAGGGGAAGAGGGGAAGGACGGGACAGCAGCCCCAGATCCTACACAATAGAAATATGTGTATTCTAGAAAGTTTAACAATCAGCAGATAAAGATACTCCAAACACCTGGTGTTAACGCTTCAATCATCCCGGCACCATGGTTGTTATGGTGTCAGGATGATTGAAGCGCATTATTTCTATTATTACATTGTAATATAAAATTAAATAATTCAACTCACCATAATGCCGAATCAGTGGGATCCCTGAGCGTGTCACCTGCCACGTCGCCTGCCACCAGCAGAGTCTGTCCTTGCATCAGGTGCCCCCGGCAAAGTCTGTCCTTGCATCAGGTGCCCCCGGCAAAGTCTGTCCTTGCATCAGGTGCCCCCGGGCAGAGTCTGTCCTTGCATCAGGTGCCCCAGGCAGAGTCTGTCCTTGCATCAGGTGCCCCCAGCAGAGTCTGTCCTTGCATCAGGTGCCCCCAGCAGAGTCTGTCCTTGCATCAGGTGCCCCCGGCAGAGTCTGTATAGACCCCCTCCATCAGTGCAGACCCCCTCCATCAGTGCAGATCCCCTCCATCAGTGCAGACCCCCCCTCTATTAGTGCAGACCCCCCTCAGTGCAGCCCCCCTCTATTAGTGCAGCCCTCCCTCTATTAGTGCAGCCCCCCTCAGTGCAGCCCCCCCTCTATTAGTGCAGCCCCCCTCAGTGCAGCCCCCCCTCTATTAGTGCAGCCCCCCTCAGTGCAGCCCCCCCTCTATTAGTGCAGACCCCGCTAGGTGCAGGCCCCCCTCTATTAGTGCAGCCCCCCTCAGTGGAGCCCCCCCTTTATTAGTGCAGACCCCCCTCAATGCAGCCCCCCCTCAGTGCAGGCCCCCCCACTCAGTGCAGGAGCGGCCGGTGTTCTGCCTGCCGAGAAAGTTCCCCTCGGCAAGTATGGACCCCCTGTACTGCGCAGGCACAGCGCTTGCGCAGTACGGGGCTGGGGAACTTTTTGCTGGAGCCAGCTGCTCCAAAAACAAACAAAAAAACATTCCCAATTTTCCTTATGGAAAATCCCGATTCGGGACAGCCTCCAATCGGGACGAGGGTCCCAAAATCGGGATTGTCCCGGGAAAATCGGAACTGTTGGCAACTATGTGAAGTGAATATGTATGCTTATTTTTTTTTGTTTTTACCTCAAACTTCTTCTTTAAGTTCTGACTAGTTTTTTTTTTTTTTTTTGCCACAAAGCCTTCAGCAGGAACCACAGGTTCCCTTTACTCAGCAGAGCCGTCAGTGTCAAATTATGTTTTCTAAATCTTTCATGCCAAATGTGTTTGCTTTGTAATTGGTATTGACCGCTGTATTCTGTTCAAAAGCTGTTGGGTTGTGGCACATTAAAATTCAATTTGAAGCTAGCTAAACATAATAATACATAAATGTACATAAAAAAAAATTTCCTCTGTGTTTTGTTTTTTACAAAATCAAATAACTCCATTGCTGCTGGGTGAATTTGTGAAAAACACAAAACAGATAAAACTAATAAAGGTAGAGAAAAATAAATAAAATTGTAAAAAAAAAAATAATTTTTTAAAAATAAATATTGAATCAATTCAAAATGTACATATATGTGTGTGTTTACACACACAGACCCATGTACATATGTAGTAGAGCTGCCGCTGTAGTGCAAGGTGAGTACAGCAAAAGATGTGACGACAGAACATTTTATACTCAGCGCTGCCCCTCTAAATCATGAATATACATATACTCGCATCAAATATGTGTCATGTGACAACATGTATAGCAAAGTACCAATCAATTGCAAAAAAAATGCATTCAATAAAGTTAAAAAAAAAGGTGCAAAATAAAGTGCAATCAATGAAGTTCATCAAGTGTGAGGTATAGGGCTGGTGACACGTTGATGTAATCTTGGTGACTTCCTGTGCTCCCCTCCTGGGTCCCCACTCACCAGATGAAGATGATAAATACGCCTGTGTATATCAAGATGGTGTCTCCTGTCCAGCAGATATATAGGTTGGTTGTGCCTCAGAGAATGGGATCTCCTCTCCTCCAACACTTGATGTAGATCCTACATACTTTACTTGGTCCAAGAGGATCGAAGTAGTAAAGTTTGAACAAGTGAAGAAAAGAGGGCATATAGTGTAATACTGCAAGGTTTATTAAAAGGTTTAAAATCATTACACTTACATCAGAGTCTTTAAAATGTGCAAAAATTGCCGCCTTGGCATCCAAACAGCCTTCACAGATTATCCTTAGCTTGACATGTTTCGCCCCTCCCACTGGGCGTCATCAGAAGCTTATGGAGTCTGTGATTGGCTGTCTTATATACTTTAAGTACCGCCTACTACACCCAATGACTCCCACTACTCTCATTGATGGCGCAGTGTGAAATTGGCCTTACTTCCGGTTTCTGCCGATACCGGAAATGATGTATCTGCCGTTGCCGGAATTGGTCAGCAGCACAGGAAGTGATGTAATCTTTGTTGACAAAAGGTGAACACCAACTTCCTACTTCCTGAATTACCAGGGAGTGATCAGAAGCCATCTAGTGTTAGTAATTCGGTATTACATAAAAAACATAAAAAGCAGATCTTAGTATATTACATTATGTGAACCATTGTGACGATAATAGTATACTCCATATGAAAAAATATAAATAGTTAAATGATTGGGAATGATATAATGGAGACCTGGTCTAACAAATAATAAACAAAACACATCAAATAAATAAAAATAAAATGAAGATAAAAATAAAATTAAAATTAAAAATAAAATAAAAATAAATAAAAATAAAGATAAATAAAAATAGTAATAGAAATAAAAATAAAATAAAAATAAAAATAAAAATAACAAAAATAAACAGTAAAAAATTACTAATAAAACAATCAATGTCCAGGTCCACATTTAACCCTTTCGGCCTTAAGGACTGTAATTTGTATATCCATTGGGTCTCGTTTTGAGAGATAGCCTGTTTAAGATTGGTGCCCCTCCAATGTTTCTCCACCCTATCAATGCCACAAAATGTGAATTTTGATGGATCTTTATTGTGGCATCTCCTAAAATGATATGATAAACTGTGTTTACGGAAACATTTTTTAATGCTATTAATATGTTCCCTCAGTCTAACTTTAAGTTCTCTTGTGGTTCTTCCCACATATTGGAGCCCACATTCACATTCCAAAAGGTATGTGACATGCGTGGTGCCACAGGTTATAAATTTGGAGATTTCATGTATTTGTCCTGTTGTCCTAGATTTAAAGTGTGTAGTTTTTTCTTTCCACCCTTACATGTTCTGCAGATAAGACATCTGCCACATTTAAAGAAACCTGTTTGGTCAAGGAAGGTTACTAGCTTCTTGGGGGGTCAGGGATGCTTTTAACAATTTTGTCCTTCAATATATAGACAAATTTCGGACATGAAGGTAAAGTTTTAAATAAAACTGGATCTCTAAGTAAAATGGGCCAATGTTTTTTAATGATCGTTTCTATTTGTTTATACTGTCGATTGAATTCTGTACAGAAGGTTAGGTCATAACTTTCTCTCTTTTTAGAATTAGGGACTAGTAATTGTTCTCTATCCATTATTCCTACTTCTTGTTGTATTTTTAAAAGTTGTTGTCGTTTATATTCTTTTTGCTCAAATCTGTCCACCAGCATATTGGACTGGATTGTATAGTCCTCCTGTAAGTTGCAATTTCTTTTAATCCTGATCATCTGTCCTTTAGGTATCCCCGAGATCCATCTCGGGTGGTGGCCACTAGTTGAAGGGATATAACTATTCCTATCCGTTTTTTAAAAAAAAGTTTGTGTGTATAAACTATTGTTGAAATGAAAACCTTCTAGGTCCAAATAATTGACCTTTTCCTTGCTATAGTTTGATGAAAAAGATATATTATAATTGTTAATATTAATCTGTTCCAAAAACTTTTTCATAGAATCCTCACTGCCCTCCCTAACTAGGAAAATGTCATCTATATATCTTCTGTAATTTTTCAATCCTAATATATTTCTCCCAAATATTTCCTCTGACTCCCATTTACTCATAAAGATGTTTGCCACCGTGGGAGCATATTTAGCTCCCATGGCTACTCCCCTTATCTGTTTGTAGTACTGTTTATCATGCCAAAAATAGTTATTTTCCATAGCTAATTGTAGCATATCTAGCATGAAATCTATTTGGGTCCTATGTAATGTTGTTTTAGTTTCTAGCGCCCATTTGATCGCAGAAGTGGCGTCTTTCTGTTTTATGTTGGTGTATAGGGAATCAACATCTATACTTACCTGGAACGTTCGTTCATTAATTGGAACATCCCTGATAAGGTTGATGAGGTCCCTACTATCTTTCGTATAGGATGGAAACTTCTGGGCAATGGGCTGTAGGAAGTGGTCTAGAGGGGCAGCGCTGAGTATAAAATTTTCTGTTGTCACATCTTTTGGGGTACTCACCTTACACTACAGCGGCAGCCCTACTACATATGTCCATGTGTGTCTGTGTGTAAACACACACATATATGTACATTTTGTATTGATTCAATATTTATTTAAAAAAAGTTTGTTTTTTTTACAATTTTATTTATTTTTCTCCACAGCGCAGGTTCTACCTTTATTAGTTTTATCTATTTTGTGCTTTTCACAAATTCACCCAGCAGCAATGGAATTATTTAAATTTGGAAAAAACAAAACAATCAACACAGAGGAAATTTTTTCACAAAATACACCTAATGTTGATAATGAGCACAATCTCAAACAACTCAAACACACTTTAGATAAACAAGTAAGACGGTGGTGGGATATCACCACGTTAGAATGGCATCAAAGACTACAATGGTTTGGATAGTCCAGAAACCACAGAGGAATGGTATAATTTCTTTAACACTAATGAACAAAAACTATTGGGTTTGATTGTATCCAGAAGGAGAATTAAATTAAAATTATTGGAGAGCAAAATACTAAACCTTAGAGAACAACTCAACCCCATATTGATCACATCACAATATAAAGATAAAATGATACAGATACAAGAATATATTACTAAATTGGATAGAGACACACAAAGGAAAAAGACTAAAAAATTCCACTGGGATGCTAATGACTATAAACAAGGTTCAGTATACAGATGGCAAGAAAAAATAGAAGATAACCCACAATCTAGGGAATCTTCTCCAGAAAGAGAAATTGTACCCTATACACAAACCCTGACACCCAATATTACAACAAGGGGAGGAAGGGATAACAGAGGAAGTAATAACTACACATTCAGAGCTACTCCACAACAACACAATAGACCACAACATGGGAATGATATACCTCGGTACAACATTCCCACCAGTAACAGATATGAACCCATTAGACCCCTAACTCCACTGCAACCCCCACCCTTTAGGGGAGATCCCCACTACATAAGACCGTATGAACACAATGGGTATCCACCCTATTATGGAGGGGATTTTCGGGACAGGGGCCATGGCAGACCTCCTTGGAGAGGACAGAGGTGGAGAGGAGGATACTGGGGTCCACCCAGGGGTGGAAATTATTGGAGACCGAGGGGGGGATACAGAGGTTACCCCCCACAACAACACACAGGAGAGGTATATGCACCTCCTGCACAAAATGGGGAAGGAAGTGTAGAGGTTGTAGAGGAGGCCAGAAAAAAGAAAAAGAAACCTAGATGGAGGAATCTTTAATCTTAGCAGCATACAATTTAATGAGGAGGAACTTGAAGTTTTGAAATTGGGTTTGAAATATGCTCCGCATAAGAACATCAACAAATTTAGAACCTTTATAGATTTACACAAGTTTATTAGGAGAGTTAATATTAAAAACCATTTTGATATGAAAACCCAAAACGTTATTGACACAGACCCACAGTTTGAACATAGTGGGTTGAGGAACAAGTCCACATTTAACCCCAGGCACAGCAACAACCAATGTCTGGATGTTTTCAAGATGATGGTTGAACAAGACATAGAGGACATTCATATCCACCCCATTAGAGGCAACAAAAAAGTTCAACAGGGCCTCCAGGAATTAGAGAAAAAGACATCATAATAAGACCAGCGGATAAGGGGGGGGGGGAATAGTTGTGTTGAATAAAGCAGATTATAAAAATTAAGTTAACCTGCTTATAGAAGACTAAGACACCTATCAAAAAATCAAAGGGTACCCTGTGAACAAGCTTAAAGCTATTCTAACTAAAAAAATTAAAAAAGCCCAAGAGAAAGGCATATTGGACAAAAAAGAGGCTCAATATTTAGTACCAGCAGCACCTAAAACCCCCATCATATATCAAGTTCCCAAAATACATAAGGATATCCAGAAACCCCCAGGAAGCCCCATCATTAATGGGGTAGATTCCCTGTTTTCTAGAGTTGGGGAATACTTAGACCACTTCCTACAGCCCATTGCCCAGAAGTTTCCATCCTATACAAAAGATAGTAGGGACCTCATCAACCTTATCAGGGACGTTCCAATTAATGAACGAACGTTCCTGGTAAGTATAGATGTTGATTCCCTATACACCAACATAAAACAGAAAGACGCCACTTCTGCGGTCAAATTGGTGCTAGAAACTAAAACAACATTACATAGGACCCAAATAGATTTCATGCTAGATATGCTACAATTAACTATGAAAAATAACTATTTTTGCCATGATAAACAGTACTACTCCAAGGGGAGTAGCCATGGGAGCTAAATATGCTCCCACAGTGGCAAACATCTTTATGAGTAAATGGGAGTCAGAGGAAATATTTGGGAGAAATATATTAGGATTGAAAAATTACAGAAGATATATAGATGACATTTTCCTAGTTTGGGAGGGCAGTGAGGATTCTTTGAAAAAGTTTTTGGAACAGATTAATCAATCATCAAACTATAGCAAGGAAAAGGTCAATTATTTGGACCTAGAAAGTTTTCATTTCAACAGTAGTTTATACACACAAACATTTTTTTTTAAAAACGGATAGGAATAGTTATATCCCTTCAACTAGTGGCCACCACCCGAGATGGATCTCGGGGATACCTAAAGGACAGATGATCAGGATTAAAAGAAATTGCAACTTGCAGGAGGACTATACAATCCAGTCCAATATGCTGGTGGACAGATTTGAGCAAAAAGGATATAAACGACAACAACTTTTAAACATACAAGAAGAAGTAGGAATAATGGATAGAGAACAATTACTCGTCCCTGATTCTAAAAAGAGAGAAAGTTATGACCTAACCTTCTGTACAGAATTCAATCGACAGTATAAACAAATAGAAAAGATCATTAAAAAACATTGGCCCATTTTACTTAGAGATCCAGTTTTATTTAAAACTTTACCTTCATGTCCGAAATTTGTCTATAAACGTCCTCCTGTATTGAAGGACAAAATTGTTAAAAGCATCCCTGACCCCCCCAAGAAGCTAGTAACCTTCCTCGACCAAACAGGTTTCTTTAAATGTGGCAGATGTCTTATCTGCAGAACATGTAAGGGTGGAAAGAAAAAAACTACACACTTTAAATCTAGGACAACAGGACAAATACATGAAATCTCCAAATTTATAGCCTGTGGCACCACGCATGTCACATACCTTTTGGAATGTGAATGTGGTCTCCAATATGTGGGAAGAACCACAAGAGAACTTAAAGTTAGACTGAGGGAACATATTAATAACATTAAAAAGGGTTTCCGTAAACACAGTTTATCATATCATTTTAGGAGATTCCATAATAGAGATCCATCAAAACTCACATTTTGTGGCATTGATAGGGTGGAGAAACGTTGGAGGGGCACCAATCTTAAGCAGGCTATCTCTCAAAACAAGACCCAATGGATATACAAATTACAGTCCTTAACGCCGAAAGGGTTAAATGTGGACCTGGACATTAATTGTTTTATTAGTAATTTTTGACTGTTTATTTTTGTTATTTTTGTATTTTTATTTTTATTTTATTTATATTTCTTCATATGGAGTATACTATTATCGTCACAATGGTTCACATAATGTAATATACTAAGATCTGCTTTTTATGTTTTTTATGTAATACTGAATTACTAACACTAGATGGCCTCTGACCACTCCCTGGTAATTCAGGAAGTTGGTGTTCACCTTTTGTCAACAAAGATTACATCACTTCCTGTGCTGCTGACCACTTCCGGTATCAGCAGATATGTCACTTCCGGTATCGGCGGAAACGGGAAGTAAGGCCAATTTCATACTGTGCCATCAATGAGAGTAGTGGGAGTCATTGGGTGTAGTAGGCGGTACTTAAAGTATATAAGACAGCCAATAACAGACTCCATAAGCTTTTGATGACGCCCAGTGGGAGGGGCGAAACATGTCAAGCTAAGGATAATCTGTGAAGACTGTTTGGATGCCAAGGCGGCAATTTTTGCACATTTTAAAGACTCTGAAGTAAGTGTAACGATTTTAAACCTTTTAATAAACCTTGCAGTATTACACTATATGCCCTCTTTTCTTCACTTGTTCAAACTTTACTACTTCGATCGTCTTGGACCAAGTAAAGTATGTAGGATCTACATCAAGTGTTGGAGAGAAGATCCCATTCTCTGAGGCACAACCAGCCTATATATCTGCTGGACAGGAGACACCATCTTGATATACACAGGCGTATTTATCATCTTCATCTGGTGAGTGGGGACCCAGGAGGGGAGCACAGGAAGTCACCAAGTTTACATCAACGTGTCACCAGCCCTATACCTCACACTTGATGAACTTCATTGATTGCACTTTATTTTGCACCTGTTTTTTTAACTTTATTAAATGCATTTTTTTGCACTTGATTGGCACTTTGCTATACATGTTGTCACATGACACATATTTGATGCGAGTATATGTATATTCATGAGATAAAGAAAGCTGTGCTAGAAATTAAAGTCCAAAATAAATGACATCAAGGAAAAAATGTCCATTGGGAGCATAAAACACCACCACAGTGTGCCTATAAATGAATGTGCCCATCCACCGTAGCTGTTGATTCAGCTTACCAGACAGCAAGCTTAAGAAGGCAAGTGGCTATAGCCCAGCCAAGGCCTTTAAGCTTGCTAGCGATCCCGGTGTTCGGATGGCGGGGGGTAAATCTCCAAGGCTCACTCGCGGTATCCACACATTCAAATGGAAAACCCAGGTAACTCAGAAGAAAAGAAGACTGGCCATAGTGTGATATCTTCTAAACATTTATTTTAAAACATGTAGTCACTCACAGTTAAAACAGCAGAGTTGCGCATACGAAAGCCGGCCGGCATACAAGATGGGCGTGGTGACGTCAGTACGTGCCTTTCTAGACGTGTTTTGTCATCATCTGACGTTGTCAATGGGGAACGGGCAGCGCAATGACTCACCACCATATAAAGGGAACCCAGCCTCGTTCTGGGTCACGAGCATCTGGGCGCAATGTTAGATATGGGAAAAGATTCCCTTAACTCAAAAATGGTTAATATATACAACGCTGCATATATCATTGTATGAAGTTAGAAATAAAAAGAGAAAAAAACTATAATGAGTCAACTGATTACTCCCATGGGATATACCCTAAATTTTAGGAGGAGTAAGGACACTCATGTAACTGAGGGGGCAGAGGAGGACATTACTGCGGGGTGGAGCTGTGAAGGGGCAGAGGAGGACACTGATGTGCCTGTGGAGAGGTGAAAGGGGCACAGGAGGACACTGATGTGGAGAGGTGAAAGGGGCACAGAAGAAGGACACTGATGTGGAGAGGTGAAAGGGGCACAGAAGGAGGACACTGATGTGGAGAGGTATTATGAAGGGGGACAGAGGGGGTAACTACTGTAAGGGGGTAAGAAGGATGCTATCATGTCCGCACAGCCTCTGACCACCTCCTGTACCATGTCTGTAGTCTCTGACCATCTCCTGTAGTATGTCTGCAGTCTTTGACCACCTCCTGTAGTATGTCCGCAGTCTCTGACTGTCTCCTGTAGTATGTCCGCAGTCTGACCGTCTCCTGTAGTATGTCTGCAGTCTTTGAGCACGCCCTGTACTATGTCTGCAGTCTCTGATCGTCTACTGTAGTATGTCCGCAGTCTCTGACCACCTCCTGTACCATGTCCGAGGAAGGAAGGGTGACCCCTGGAAGTTGCACATCTATGGTGTCCTGCTGCAATGAATGGAGTGGCAACCTTGGCCTGGACTCGGTCCAGGCCACACCCCCAACACGTTTCACTCCCCCCTGAGCTTAGTCACGGTTAGCCCCATGACTAAGCTCCGGGGGTGAAATGAAACATGTTAGGGGTGTGGCCTGGTCAGAATGCAGGCCAAGGTTGCCCCTCCATTCATTGCAGCAGGACACCATAGGTGTGTGACTTCCAGGGGTCACCCTTCCTTTATTGAACGTTTTCAGAAGCCAGGACGGGCTCCATCCACTGTCAGCACTCTAGCAGCAGCGCGGATGCACTGTCTACATCTCCCCTTCCTATCGAGCCTGAGGAGCCCACATACTTTTCTCTGACCACATCCTGTACCATGTCCACACACTCTAATCATCTCCTGTACCATGTCCGCAGTCTCTGTACACATTTTAGAGCCCAGGAGTGGCTCCCAAGCGTGATTTGACATAGTTTGGGTACTGTGTCACACGCTCTGAGGTGAGCGCATATGCTTTTGGGGGTCACCGGAGAGCACTGGAGCATGATATATTTTTTACACTTTTTGGATGAGCATGATGGATATCACTGTTGATGGACACTGTATTTGTGCACTTTGCATTTATCATTTATGAACTTTATTAATCACTTTATTGAAAGAGTGAGCACTCTTTTAAACCTGAGTTTGCACTTGGATTTCTAAACATTTTATATGTACGTTGCACTTTGTTTATTTTATCACTAAATAATTTATCACAGATTGATATTTACAAAATATTGTTTTAGATATATTGGGATATATTTATTTTTTGATGTTTATTTTTTCCATACACTGATTTTTACTTTTATTATTATAATTTCTCTAGCGCAAACGCATTTATTTTATTTTATTGCTATTTACACGGGTATGAAACGTGATTAGTGTTTGCAGCTTGCTATCACCAGGGTTTTATTTTGGAGGCATTAACCCATCTGTGGCTCGCAAGATCTTTCTATATTTCTGGTTTTCAACACTGGTTGCAACTACCAGTCTTATCTCAGCAATCTGTCTTTCTGATACACATCTCTCAACGGTAACTCTGTCACAATCATCATGGTTGAATCATCTATAACTGTAAAGTGTACACTAAAAATAATTGACTGAAAAAAATGAGGCACAGAATGTCTGAAAGGATTTGGGTTATTGGTATTATCTTTATTTTTATACCTTTTCTTTCATGCCACAAAGCATTATACAGTAGGGTATACAGTGAATATATTGTAGCATCATAAACATTGTAAAAGGATGTAAAGGACCTGCTTGTTACATATTATTCACATATACATTAATGCACTGTGATAATGTATGCTAAATGTGGTGGTATGCTGCAATGCAATTCTTTATGAATGGTACCCCAATGTACTTTTGCAACCCACCTGTGCTCAGGGCCGGACTGGGAATAAAAACCAGCCCTGGAAATAATTTCATACCAGCCCCAGGGACGTAGCGTGGGTTGTCAGCACCCAAGGTAGGCAAGTAAATTGCACCCCTAACCGGCGGACATTTAGCGCTCCCCGAGTCTCTTCCACTCATACTGTATTAAACCCCTTATGGTACATTTTAGGATGTACCACTCCTCTTTGTTCTCCTTTCTTTCCCCTTTATTTCTCTCTATCATAATTTCTTGTTTTTTTCCCCATCTCTCCCTCTATCCATCTTTCTTGTTCTCTCTCTTATTATGTCTCTTCCCCTCTTTTCCATGCATTCTCTCTTTTTTCCCTCTCTCATTTCCTTTCTTGCCCCCTTTCCTCTCCCTCTTTCCGGAAAGTAAATGGCTACATGCCCATTTATTGCATAAAATGATAGAGATCTATCTATCTATCTATCTATCTATCTATCTATCTATCTATCTATCTACACACACACACACGATGCGAGTTCTGTATGTGTAAAAAAACAAAATCATACTTGGGGGGGCTCACCCTACAATGCGTTTACATTCAAGATGGTGCTGATAAGACCAACAAACAGTAAAAATATTACAGCGCACATATACAAAAATGACATTTAAATCCTGCAAGGATATTTAAAAAAACCCGAACATATTAAAAAAAAATGGGGATTTGGTCACACTATATGGCAGCCCACTTACTGCGTCAAAGTACCCCTTAATTAGTGGGTCCTACACTAGTAAAAGAATGAAAGATCCTGCGTCTCAACCATTGGAGATAGACTCCTCTTTATGGGAGAACTCCACCCCCCCCCCATTACCTCTTATTAGTGTCCACCAGTTCATAGGAGGAGTCCCTTCAGTTCTCCCATAAAAGAAGAGTGTATCTCCCATGGTTGAGACGCAGGACCTTTCATTCTTTTACTAGTGTAGGACCCACTAATTAAGGGGTACTTTGACGCAGTAAGTGGGCTGCCATATAGTGTGACCAAATCCCCATATTTTTTGAATATGTTCAGGTGTTTTTAAATAGCCTTGCAGGATTTAAATGTCATTTTTGTATGTGTGTAAGACACACTACAATAGATGGTCAGAGATTGTGAACATGATACAAGAGATGGTCAGAGATTGTGAACATGATACAAGAGATGGTCAGAGACTGCAGACACATTAGAGGAGATGGTCAGAGACTGCAGACACATTAGAGGAGATGTTTAGAGACTGCAGACATGATACAGGAGATGATCAGAGACTGCAGACATAATACAGGAGATGATCAGAGACTGCAGACATAATACAGGAGATGATCAGAGACTGCAGACATAATACAGGAGATGATCAGAGACTGCAGACATAATACAGGAGATGATCAGAGACTGCAGACATAGTACAGGAGATGGTCAGAGACTGCAGACATGATACAGGAGATGTTTAGAGACTGCAGACATGATACAGGAGATGATCAGAGACTGCAGACATAATACAGGAGATGATCAGAGACTGCAGACATAATACAGGAGATGGTCAGAGACTGCAGACATAGTACAGGAGATGGTCAGAGACTGCAGACATAGTACAGGAGATGGTCAGAGACTGCAGACATGATACAGGAGATGGTCAGAGACTGCAGACATGATACAGGAGATGGTCTGAGATTGCAGACACATTAGAGGAGATGGTCAGAGACTGCAGAATAAGGATGAGCTCCAGTGTGTTTGCACAGCCCACGGGCAGAGCCAGCCAGGAAGTTGGCACTGTGCTGTGCTAATCACAGGCAGTGAGACATTTCCCGATCTCTGCAGCCGCTCACTGTGATTAGCGCAGTGCCGACTTCCTGGCGGGCTCTGCACATGGGCTGTGCGAACACGCCGGAGCTCATCCTTACTGCAGACATAGTACAGGAGATGGGCAGGGAATGCATGTATGGCTGAACTCTGTGTAAAAGCGTATAGTAGGGCTGCGCCAGTCTACTTAAACCAGCTCTTCAAGATCAAGTTAATAATCCTCCTTTTAAAGTACAACTAAGTGCCAGAAGACAGCAACACATCCAATTTCCAAAATTCTAATTGTCTTACAGTGAACTGGTCAGGATTAGTGGAGAACTTTAAACAGTTAATGAGTCTGTGAAGCTTCTAGCCTGAATCAGCAGTAAATCATCCAAAAAAATCAAACTGTTCAGAACACACAGAGCTCTGGCTAAATAGCTGAGCTGAAATGGTTAACAGATAGCCATGTGTGACCCTTCACTGGACACAGAATGCTGGCTGCAGCTCTCCCAGATATCTTATCAGTGTGCAGGTTAGGAAGTTAAAAAAAAACGAGTACAGAGCCAGACAGGAGGGAGGGGAGGCTGATAGTAACCTGCACACTGCCCGAAGGCATAGATCTCTGGATGACACCGGCCAGCCAGCATTACATCTGCTCCAGACGATCTTGTTTCCATTCAGCCAGAGCTCTTGTGTGCTGCAGGATTCGTTTGGCTGTGGCTGTGGTCATACCTTCCTCTATCTCCTCGGCTTCTGGTACTGTATCTCTCTCCTGACGGCCCCAATCCAGCACCTCTGCACTTTTAAATGTGGCGGGCTGGAGACGGAGGGGGGTTACACTGTCTGCTGCAGGATGGTCACTTGCTCCTCCAGCCCTCCCTGCTACATATTTCCTCAGCCAGCCCCGCCTCCTGATCACAGCACAGCCGCTTCTCGCTCAGCTGTTCTTTAAAAAAAAAAAAAAAAAGTTACAGAGCTCCCAGCTGACAGCGGCCTCAGAGCAGGCAGCCTACCGGGATATTTCCCGCTATCCCGGTAGGCCAGTCCGGCCCTGCCTGTGCTGTAGTTCACTATACTAGCCAAACTTGATGCAATTTATATCCATTGCAAAAGAGCAAGTATCCACGTTGGTGCTTGAATGATACTCCCTGGATTTGCATAATAAAGCAAGAAGACATATCTATAAAAGACACAAAATGTTCATAAGTGCATGCAGAATGCATGTAATAGCAGGCATCATAAATCCATGTTACTGCAATCGCATATAGCCAGCATAAGGCATGTACACTATGGTGCACTAAGGAGGGGTTGTCCTTAGTGCCCAAAATGCTAAGGTCTGAAAGGGCCTAAGTGTGAAAAGTTCCTTAAAGCGAAGTTCAACCCAAAAGTGGAACTTCCGTTTTAAGTATTCCTGACCCCCTGACATGGCACATTTGGCATGTCATTTTCTTTTTTGGGGGGGTACCTAGCTTTTACAGATACCCAGCTTCCACTTCCACTCATGGTGCTGCGGCACAGAGCGGAAGTTCACCTCTCCCCCCCCCCCGCGCAATCTTCTGGGACACGTCACAGGTCCCAGAAGATTGTCTGGCCATTCATGACAGTCCGGCCATGCATGTGCAGTGCGCACCTGGCTGTGAAGCCGCAAGCTGTCACAGTTGGGCGCCCACACTTGCAATGCCGGCGCTGCGGAGAGGAAGGGAAGAGGAGAGAGGCTTCGGGTGGCCGCATCGCTGGACCGTGGGACAGGTGAGTGTCTGTTTATTAAAAGTCAGCAGCTACACTTTTAAATGGGATGAACTTTGCTTTAAAGCGGAGCTAAAATCTCTCAATCAACATTAAAGTGGTAGTAAAGTCTGCTTTGTGATTTTTACCTACAGGTAAGCCTACAATAAGGCTTACCTGTAGGTAAAATGAATATCTCCTAAATCTCATATTTTCAGGGAGATATTCACCCTGCATGCAGTCGGTGGCGTCACCGACGCATGCGCTCTAAAGGTCCGGCATACCGTGCCAGACCATCAGAGCTTCATGCCAGAACTGAGGGCTCCCACACATATGGCTGGAGCCTGCGAACCCAGAAGGAAGACCGGGGAAGGTGACAGCGCACAGCTGGAGGGCTTTGTTCTAAAGTAAGCATACTAGCACATTATGTAATTGCCTTACAGGTGTAAACTGCCGCAGTTTACTACTGCTTTAACTATTTTTAATCCTTATGCTGCTATACTTGGTAAATAGATAGGAAGGTATATTTTGTTTACTTGTTTTAAAATTCCTATTTTTCATTTCTTTAGTTGCTTTCTGGATTCTGGCCAAGTCTAAAATTATATTATTCTTCCTAGAAGTTTTCATGGCATTTTTTTTTGGGGGGGGGGGGGTTTCTCAGCTAAGCACAACATCCTGCCTGCATTTCTGAGCTAAGGGCAGATGTATTCCAGGAAGTATGAATTCTACATGAATCATTTGCCCTTACTCAATATGGCTATAGCTAGAAATACTGGGGGGTCATTTTCAAAGTGAATTCTCAACAAAATAAAGCATGAGCTTTCTCTGAATATTAAAAATGATCTAAATAGCATTTTCAGTTTATGGCGCTCAGATACAGTTAAAGTGGTTATAAACCCTTTACAATAAGGTGACCAGATTTTTAAAATGAAATCTGGGGACATATTTGTTTTTTTCTAGTAATGCCGGTGTCTTGTCGAATACTGTCCCCCGTCGGATAGTGTCCGCCCTGTACTGTGCAGGCGCAGTACGGAGGACAAACGAGACGCTGAAAGTCTCCGAAGTTCAACAGCTGATCGTCAGCTGTACACGGCGCCTGCACTTTTATTCTCGCCCTGTGTCCAGGTTCATTCCCCACTATCCAAGTGGACATAGAGTTAGAATAAATAGATGCCGAGCGCAGCGAGGCCGTGCCCGAAGCGCGGCGAGGGAAGCGAGCCCGCGAGGGGGCCCTCTTACAAAGCCTTCACTATTAAGTGCCCAAGCGCCGTGTACAGCTGATGGTCAGCTGATCAACTTCGGACACTTTCGGCGTCTCCTTGTCCTCCGTACTGCGCAAGCGCTGCGCCCTCGCAGTATGGGGCGGACACTATCCGATAGGAGGACACTTCTTGTCAGAACACCGGCAATCAGCGACTTATATTGGGATTGCACTATTGCCGGGGAAAAATTGGATACCAAGTGACACTTTTGACACTTTGTGGGAACCAGTGATCGGTGCTAACAATATGCACTGTCACTTTACTAATGACACTGGCTGGGAAGGGGTTAACATCTAGAGGAACCAAGGGTTAAATATGTGCCTAACAAGTGTTTTCTCACTGTATGGGGAGGTGCTTTTACTAGGGGAAAGCATAGATCCCTGTCTCTGCTTTGCAGGGACACAGGATCAATGTCTTCCATACTGACAGAATGGCAATCTGCCTTGTTTACATAGGCAGACCGCCCTTCTGCCCGTGTACAGAATGACCGGTGGGCACCGGCGGACGTCGAGTCCGCCGGAACCGCTGATTGGCTCTGATACCCAGAAATGCAAGATCACGTATATACAGTATATATATGATCCTGTGCAGCGCAACCGCCCTGTAGAAGTAAATCTGCTATGGTTTGCAACTGGTTAAGATCATCAGCATTATGGTAACTCACAGGCAGCAGGCACTCTATCATGGCTCTGGCTGGCTCTGTCACAGTGTGTCACATAACATGGCTGCTGGGTGTTGATACATATGACCAATAAGGTAACAAAATCAGCACCCAGCAACCATATTATGTGACACACTGTGACAGAGCCAGCCAGAGCCATGATAGAGTGCCTGCTGTCTGTGAGTTATGATACCATCCATGATGCCAGAGAGACAGACACAGTGCAATGTAGTCTATTCACAGACACCCCCAAAGCACACCTGTGTTGAAGCCTTGAAAGCACTGGCAGCCCAACGATCGGATCCACTTCTCCTCTTCCTGCTGCTGGACACTGTCAGTTGAGCTCAGCTGCCTCTCTCTGCCTGACACCGCCGCCCGCCCGCCTTACAGCCTCTAAAGTCTCACTCTCTGGGCCCCGGCTACTACTGGGTGGGGAGCGTAGCTGGGCAGAGGAAGATCACCCCACCAGGGAAGGCAAGGAGATGCAGGCAGGTGGCTAGCGGGGACTTAAGCCAAGGCAGAAGAACGTGCGAGTGGGAGCGGAATGGTCATGCGCCCGAAACTGAAAAAATAGTCCCTCTGCTCTGACCAGCACAGGATGATCAGAAAGGGGCACAGATAATGGAAAAAAAAATACACCCCCTAAGCTAGTAGGAGCGAGGGTTTGCAATTTTTTTTTCAATTCTGCACTGACTGTTTTGACATTGCTTAGACCTGGGGACAGACTTGGTCTGCAGTCTCTGACCATCTCCTGTACTATGTCTGCAGTCTCTGACCATCTCCTGTACTATGTCTGCAGTCTCTGACCATCTCCTGTACCATGTCTGCAGTCTCTGACCATCTCCTGTACCATGTCTCTGATTGTCTCCTGTAATACGCCTGCACTCTCTGACCGCCTCCTGTACTATGTCTGCAATCTCTGACCATCTCCTGTACTATGTCTGCAGTCTTTGACCAACTCCTGTACTATGTCTGCACTCTCTGACCATCTCCTGTGTTATGTCTGCAGTTTCTGACCATCCTCTGTAATATGTCTGCACTCTCTGGCCATCTCCTGTAATATGTTTGCACTCTCTGACCGTCTCTTGTAATATAATATGTTCTAAATAGGGGAGTGGCGCTGTTCACAAACTATAAAAAACAAAAAACCAACAAACCAAAATAACACCAAGAAAAATAAATAGATAAAAAATATTAATGTGTATGTGGACAACAAATGTGAAATGTGCACCAAAGTCCACAACAAGTGCAAGATTCTACATAGAACCCTATAAGCTATTCCATAGCATATATAGCATAGGGTGTAGATGTGCAAATCACTGGCATTAGTGAAAAGATGAAAAAAAGTGCATAATAAAAATATTAATGGAAAATACCATAAAAAAATGTGTACATCACCATTTAACTCATGTGCCCAGTAATATGAGAAATACATGTGAATTGACCAGATGTAAATAAACATTAATATCCCCTCTGACATGAGTCGTGAACAAGATGTGGATATGTATTAGAAAGATGATCAAAAAAATTATTTATGATAATGAATAAATGCGGTCAAAAAAATATATAAAAAATGCAACATATAGTGTATGTACTGCAAACAATATCGTCCAATGTAAATTGTCCAATGAGTTACGAAAATTCCTCTCCACAGATGGTAGGTTTATTCAACAAATGTGTAATCCCCAACGAATATTCAATAATGATGTGTCCGTGTCATACAGGCCCCCTCTTGTGCCCTCACTTACCAGAGAGCCCAACCCCTGCAGGGGTGAAGGGCATGAATAGATCCTGTGGCCGGAATCCTGGACGCCCGAAATCCCCCTCTCAGGTTCAGCGAGCTCCTTCCCTCTGAGTCCACAGTGTTCTTAAGTAAGTATCCATCGTAAAAAACCAATATGTATGGAGAAACACGGAATCCTCATAGTGTAAGTCCGTAAAAGCTCAAATTTTATTAGCCAAAAACTGGATTATATAAATTAAAAATTAAAAAATTAAAAACGGGAGCTGACAATACTCCCCTGACAAGCAAATCCAAAAATGAATGGTATCTGGGGTAGCAAGGTGGCGGCGTCAAAACCCGGACTGTCTGGGTCATTCCCGTACAGGTGGCAACCCTAATGTGATCAGCTGTGATTGGACACAGCTGATCATATGGGTAAAGAGCCTCATCATGGGCTCTTTACCAAGATTGGTGATGCGCCGTGTCCCAAGAGTGGCGAGATAGAACGACGTCATATGAATTCGTCCCGGAACGAGAGAGCCCCCTGCACCTATGCACGTTTACAATTCGGCGGGCGAGAGGTGTTTAAAACATATTGCATTTGTTTTACCCCTCCCCCCCATTACACCCACCTCCTATTTTAGGGAAGTGTAGGTGGGAAGAGGCACTTGTCCCACACCCCCAATGTTGAAAGGCATGTGGTCTGGTACGGGAAGAGGGGTCCACACTCAGTCACTGCTCTATTTACCAGCATTGAAGTCATAGTTGCCAACATTGCAAAAAAAAAAATGTGGGACACTTTTTTGGCTGTAGGTGGAGCTGTACAATAATTAGGGGTTGGGGCATTCGTTTGTAGGCGTGGCTTAGCAAAAAATTACAAGTGCGGCTGTGGCGAAAAATGGGCGTGGCTTATATGAAAACGGGGGTGGCTTAAATGGGCGTGGCTCACAAGGGTGTGGTTAGAGTCTGAGATGAATGAGGGATGGAGAGGGAAAGGGGGAGAGGGGAAGGACGGGACAGCAGCCCCAGATCCTACACAATAGAAATATGTGTATTCTAGAAAGTTTAACAATCAGCAGATAAAGATACTCCAAACACCTGGTGTTAACGCTTCAATCATCCCGGCACCATGGTTGTTATGGTGTCAGGATGATTGAAGCGCATTATTTCTATTATTACATTGTAATATAAAATTAAATAATTCAACTCACCATAATGCCGAATCAGTGGGATCCCTGAGCGTGTCACCTGCCACGTCGCCTGCCACCAGCAGAGTCTGTCCTTGCATCAGGTGCCCCCGGCAAAGTCTGTCCTTGCATCAGGTGCCCCCGGCAAAGTCTGTCCTTGCATCAGGTGCCCCCGGGCAGAGTCTGTCCTTGCATCAGGTGCCTCGGGCAGAGTCTGTCCTTGCATCAGGTGCCCCGGGCAGAGTCTGTCCTTGCATCAGGTGCCCCGGGCAGAGTCTGTCCTTGCATCAGGTGCCCCGGGCAGAGTCTGTCCTTGCATCAGGTGCCCCCGGCAGAGTCTGTCCTTGCATCAGGTGCCCCCGGCAGAGTCTGTATAGACCCCCTCCATCAGTGCAAACCCCCTCCATCAGTGCAGATCCCCTCCATCAGTGCAGACCCCCCCTCTATTAGTGCAGACCCCCCTCAGTGCAGCCCCCCTCTATTAGTGCAGCCCTCCCTCTATTAGTGCAGCCCCCCTCAGTGCAGCCCCCCCTCTATTAGTGCAGCCCCCCTCAGTGCAGCCCCCCTCTATTAGTGCAGACCCCCCTAGGTGCAGGCCCCCCTCAATTAGTGCAGCCCCCTCAGTGGAGCCCCCCCTCTATTAGTGCAGACCCCCTCAATGCAGCCCCCCTCAGTGCAGGCCCCCCCACTCAGTGCAGGAGCGGCCGGTGTTCTGCCTGCCGAGAAAGTTCCCCTCGGCAAGTATGGACCCCCTGTACTGCGCAGGCACAGCGCTTGCGCAGTACGGGGCTGGGGAACTTTTTGCTGGAGCCAGCTGCTCCAAAAACAAACAAAAAACATTCCCAATTTTCCTTATGGAAAATCTCGATTCGGGACAGCCTCCAATCGGGACGAGGGTCCCAAAATCGGGATTGTCCCGGGAAAATCGGGACTGTTGGCAACTATGTGAAGTGAGTATGTATGCTTATTTTTTTTGTTTTTACCTCAAACTTCTTCTTTAAGTTCTGACTAGTTTTTTTATTTTTTTTGCCACAAAGCCTTCAGCAGGAACCACAGGTTCCCTTTACTCAGCAGAGCCGTCAGTGTCAAATTATGTTTTCTAAATCTTTCATGCCAAATGTGTTTGCTTTGTAATTGGTATTGACCGCTGTATTCTGTTCAAAAGCTGTTGGGTTGTGGCACATTAAAATTCAATTTGAAGCTAGCTAAACATAATAATACATAAATGTACATAAAAAAAAATTTCCTCTGTATTGATTTTTTTGTTTTTTACAAAATCAAATAACTCCATTGCTGCTGGGTGAATTTGTGAAAAACACAAAACAGATAAAACTAATAAAGGAAGAGAAAAATAAATAAAATTGTAAAAAAAAAATAATTTTTTAAAAATAAATATTGAATCAATACAAAATGTACATATATGTGTGTGTTTACACACACAGACCCATGTACATATGTAGTAGAGCTGCCGCTGTAGTGCAAGGTGAGTACAGCAAAAGATGTGACGACAGAACATTTTATACTCAGCGCTGCCCCTCTAAATCATGAATATACATATACTCGCATCAAATATGTGTCATGTGACAACATGTATAGCAAAGTGCCAATCAATTGCAAAAAAAATGCATTCAATAAAGTTAAAAAAAAAGGTGCAAAATAAAATGCAATCAATTAAGTTCATCAAGTGTGAGGTATAGGGCTGGTGACACGTTGATGTAATCTTGGTGACTTCCTGTGCTCCCCTCCTGGGTCCCCACTCACCAGATGAAGATGATAAATACGCCTGTGTATATCAAGATGGTGTCTCCTGTCCAGCAGATATATAGGTTGGTTGTGCCTCAGAGAATGGGATCTCCTCTCCTCCAACACTTGATGTAGATCCTACATACTTTACTTGGTCCAAGAGGATCGAAGTAGTAAAGTTTGAACAAGTGAAGAAAAGAGGGCATATAGTGTAATACTGCAAGGTTTATTAAAAGGTTTAAAATCATTACACTTACATCAGAGTCTTTAAAATGTGCAAAAATTGCCACCTTGGCATCCAAACAGCCTTCACAGATTATCCTTAGCTTGACATGTTTCGCCCCTCCCACTGGGCGTCACCAGAAGCTTATGGAGTCTGTGATTGGCTGTCTTATATACTTTAAGTACCGCCTACTACACCCAATGACTCCCACTACTCTCATTGATGGCGCAGTGTGAAATTGGCCTTACTTCCGGTTTCTGCCGATACCGGAAATGATGTATCTGCCGTTGCCGGAATTGGTCAGCAGCACAGGAAGTGATGTAATCTTTGTTGACAAAAGGTGAACACCAACTTCCTACTTCCTGAATTACCAGGGAGTGATCAGAAGCCATCTAGTGTTAGTAATTCGGTATTACATAAAAAACATAAAAAGCAGATCTTAGTATATTACATTATGTGAACCATTGTGACGATAATAGTATACTCCATATGAAAAAATATAAATAGTTAAATGATTGGGAATGATATAATGGAGACCTGGTCTAACAAATAATAAACAAAACACATCAAATAAATAAAAATAAAATGAAGATAAAAATAAAATTAAAATTAAAAATAAAAGAAAAATAAATAAAAATAAAGATAAATAAAAATAGTAATAGAAATAAAAATAAAATTAAAATAAAAATAAAAATAACAAAAATAAACAGTAAAAAATTACTAATAAAACAATTAATGTCCAGGTCCACATTTAACCCTTTCGGCCTTAAGGACTGTAATTTGTATATCCATTGGGTCTCGTTTTGAGAGATAGCCTGTTTAAGATTGGTGCCCCTCCAATGTTTCTCCACCCTATCAATGCCACAAAATGTGAATTTTGATGGATCTTTATTGTGGCATCTCCTAAAATGATATGATAAACTGTGTTTACGGAAACCCTTTTTAATGTTATTAATATGTTCCCTCAGTCTAACTTTAAGTTCTCTTGTGGTTCTTCCCACATATTGGAGCCCACATTCACATTCCAAAAGGTATGTGACATGCGTGGTGCCACAGGTTATAAATTTGGAGATTTCATGTATTTGTCCTGTTGTCCTAGATTTAAAGTGTGTAGTTTTTTCTTTCCACCCTTACATGTTCTGCAGATAAGACATCTGCCACATTTAAAGAAACCTGTTTGGTCAAGGAAGGTTACTAGCTTCTTGGGGGGTCAGGGATGCTTTTAACAATTTTGTCCTTCAATATATAGACAAATTTCGGACATGAAGGTAAAGTTTTAAATAAAACTGGATCTCTAAGTAAAATGGGCCAATGTTTTTTAATGATCGTTTCTATTTGTTTATACTGTCGATTGAATTCTGTACAGAAGGTTAGGTCATAACTTTCTCTCTTTTTAGAATTAGGGACTAGTAATTGTTCTCTATCCATTATTCCTACTTCTTGTTGTATTTTTAAAAGTTGTTGTCGTTTATATCCTTTTTGCTCAAATCTGTCCACCAGCATATTGGACTGGATTGTATAGTCCTCCTGTAAGTTGCAATTTCTTTTAATCCTGATCATCTGTCCTTTAGGTATCCCCGAGATCCATCTCGGGTGGTGGCCACTAGTTGAAGGGATATAACTATTCCTATCCGTTTTTTTAAAAAAAGTTTGTGTGTATAAACTATTGTTGAAATGAAAACCTTCTAGGTCCAAATAATTGACCTTTTCCTTGCTATAGTTTGATGTAAAAGATATATTATAATTGTTAATATTAATCTGTTCCAAAAACTTTTTCATAGAATCCTCACTGCCCTCCCTAACTAGGAAAATGTCATCTATATATCTTCTGTAATTTTTCAATCCTAATATATTTCTCCCAAATATTTCCTCTGACTCCCATTTACTCATAAAGATGTTTGCCACCGTGGGAGCATATTTAGCTCCCATGGCTACTCCCCTTATCTGTTTGTAGTACTGTTTATCATGCCAAAAATAGTTATTTTCCATAGCTAATTGTAGCATATCTAGCATGAAATCTATTTGGGTCCTATGTAATGTTGTTTTAGTTTCTAGCGCCCATTTGATCGCAGAAGTGGCATCTTTCTGTTTTATGTTGGTGTATAGGGAATCGACATCTATACTTACCTGGAACGTTCGTTCATTAATTGGAACATCCCTGATAAGGTTGATGAGGTCCCTACTATCTTTCGTATAGGATGGAAACTTCTGGGCAATGGGCTGAAGGAAGTGGTCTAGAGGGGCAGCGCTGAGTATAAAATTTTCTGTTGTCACATCTTTTGGGGTACTCACCTTACACTACAGCGGCAGCCCTACTACATATGTCCATGTGTGTCTGTGTGTAAACACACACATATATGTACATTTTGTATTGATTCAATATTTATTTAAAAAAAAGTTTGTTTTTTTTACAATTTTATTTATTTTTCTCCACAGCGCAGGTTCTACCTTTATTAGTTTTATCTATTTTGTGCTTTTCACAAATTCACCCAGCAGCAATGGAATTATTTGATTTTGTAAAAAACAAAACAATCAACACAGAGGAAATTTTTTCACAAAATACCCCTAATGTTGATAATGAGCACAATCTCAAACAACTCAAACACACTTTAGATAAACAAGTAAGAAGGTGGTGGGATATCACCACGTTAGAATGGCATCAAAGACTACAATGGTTTGGATAGTCCAGAAACCACAGAGGAATGGTATAATTTCTTTAACACTAATGAACAAAAACTATTGGGTTTGATTGTATCCAGAAGGAGAATTAAATTAAAATTATTGGAGAGCAAAATACTAAACCTTAGAGAACAACTCAACCCCATATTGAACACATCAGAATATAAAGATAAAATGATACAGATACAAGAATATATTACTAAATTGGATAGAGACACACAAAGGAAAAAGACTAAAAAATTCCACTGGGACGCTAATGACTATAAACAAGGTTCAGTATACAGATGGCAAGAAAAAATAGAAGATAACCCACAATCTAGGGAATCTTCTCCAGAAAGAGAAATTGTACTCTATACACAAACCCTGACACCCAATATTACAACAAGGGGAGGAAGAGATAACAGAGGAAGTAATAACTACACACTCAGAGCTACTCCACAACAACACAATAGACCACAACATGGGAATGATATACCTCGGTACAACATTCCCACCAGTAACAGATATGAACCCATTAGACCCCTAACTCCACTGCAACCCCCACCCTTTAGGGGAGATCCCCACTACATAAGACCGTATGAACACAATGGGTATCCACCCTATTATGGAGGGGATTTTCGGGACAGGGGCCATGGCAGACCTCCTTGGAGAGGACAGAGGTGGAGAGGAGGATACTGGGGTCCACCCAGGGGTGGAAATTATTGGAGACCGAGGGGGGGATACAGAGGTTACCCCCCACAACAACACACAGGAGAGGTATATGCACCTCCTGCACAAAATGGGGAAGGAAGTGTAGAGGTTGTAGAGGAGGCCAGAAAAAAGAAAAAGAGAAACCTAGATGGAGGAATCTTTAATCTTAGCAGCATACAATTTAATGAGGAGGAACTTGAAGTTTTGGAATTGGGTTTGAAATATGCTCCGCATAAGAACATCAACAAATTTAGAACCTTTATAGATTTACACGAGTTTATTAGGAGAGTTAATATTAAAAAACATTTTGATATGAAAACCCAAAACGTTATTGACACAGACCCACAGTTTGAACATAGTGGGTTGAGGAACAAGTCCACATTTAACCCCAGGCACAGCAACAACCAATGTCTGGATGTTTTCAAGATGATGGTTGAACAAGACATAGAGGACATTCATATCCACCCCATTAGAGGCAACAAAAAAGTTCAACAGGGCCTCCAGGAATTAGAGAAAAAGACATCATAATAAGACCAGCGGATAAGGGGGGGGGGGGGGGATAGTTGTGTTGAATAAAGCAGATTATAAAAATTAAGTTAACCTGCTTATAGAAGATTAAGACACCTATCAAAAAATCAAAGGGTACCCTGTGAACAAGCTTAAAGCTATTCTAACTAAAAAAATTAAAAAAGCCCAAGAGAAAGGCATATTGGACAAAAAAGAGGCTCAATATTTAGTACCAGCAGCACCTAAAACCCCCATCATATATCAAGTTCCCAAAATACATAAGGATATCCAGAAACCCCCAGGAAGCCCCATCATTAATGGGGTAGATTCCCTGTTTTCTAGAGTTGGGGAATACTTAGACCACTTCCTACAGCCCATTGCCCAGAAGTTTCCATCCTATACAAAAGATAGTAGGGACCTCATCAACCTTATCGGGGACGTTCCAATTAATGAACGAACGTTCCTGGTAAGTATAGATGTTGATTCCCTATACACCAACATAAAACAAAAAGACGCCACTTCTGCGGTCAAATTGGTGCTAGAAACTAAAACAACATTACATAGGACCCAAATAGATTTCATGCTAGATATGCTACAATTAACTATGAAAAATAACTATTTTTGCCATGATAAACAGTACTACTCCAAGGGGAGTAGCCATGGGAGCTAAATATGCTCCCACAGTGGCAAACATCTTTATGAGTAAATGGGAGTCAGAGGAAATATTTGGGAGAAATATATTAGGATTGAAAAATTACAGAAGATATATAGATGACATTTTCCTAGTTTGGGAGGGCAGTGAGGATTCTTTGAAAAAGTTTTTGGAACAGATTAATATTAACAATTATAATATATCTTTTTCATCAAACTATAGCAAGGAAAAGGTCAATTATTTGGACCTAGAAAGTTTTCATTTCAACAGTAGTTTATACACACAAACATTTTTTTTAAAAAACGGATAGGAATAGTTATATCCCTTCAACTAATGGCCACCACCCGAGATGCATCTCGGGGATACCTAAAGGACAGATGATCAGGATTAAAAGAAATTGCAACTTGCAGGAGGACTATACAATCCAGTCCAATATGCTGGTGGACAGATTTGAGCAAAAAGGATATAAACGACAACAACTTTTAAACATACAAGAAGAAGTAGGAATAATGGATAGAGAACAATTACTCGTCCCTGAAAGTTATGACCTAACCTTCTGTACAGAATTCAATCGACAGTATAAACAAATAGAAAAGATCATTAAAAAACATTGGCCCATTTTACTTAGAGATCCAGTTTTATTTAAAACTTTACCTTCATGTCCGAAATTTGTCTATAAACGTCCTCCTGTATTGAAGGACAAAATTGTTAAAAGCATCCCTGACCCCCCCCAAGAAGCTAGTAACCTTCCTCGACCAAACAGGTTTCTTTAAATGTGGCAGATGTCTTATCTGCAGAACATGTAAGGGTGGAAAGAAAAAAACTACACACTTTAAATCTAGGACAACAGGACAAATACATGAAATCTCCAAATTTATAACCTGTGGCACCACGCATGTCACATACCTTTTGGAATGTGAATGTGGTCTCCAATATGTGGGAAGAACCACAAGAGAACTTAAAGTTAGACTGAGGGAACATATTAATAACATTAAAAAGGGTTTCCGTAAACACAGTTTATCATATCATTTTAGGAGATTCCATAATAGAGATCCATCAAAACTCACATTTTGTGGCATTGATAGGGTGGAGAAACGTTGGAGGGGCACCAATCTTAAACAGGCTATCTCTCAAAACGAGACCCAATGGATATACAAATTACAGTCCTTAACGCCGAAAGGGTTAAATGTGGACCTGGACATTAATTGTTTTATTAGTAATTTTTGACTGTTTATTTTTGTTATTTTTGTATTTTTATTTTAATTTTATTTATATTTCTTCATATGGAGTATACTATTATCGTCACAATGGTTCACATAATGTAATATACTAAGATCTGCTTTTTATGTTTTTTATGTAATACTGAATTACTAACACTAGATGGCCTCTGACCACTCCCTGGTAATTCAGGAAGTTGGTGTTCACCTTTTGTCAACAAAGATTACATCACTTCCTGTGCTGCTGACCACTTCCGGTATCAGCAGATATGTCA